>NC_133861.1:9360957-9535569 GCF_044706935.1 Curcuma longa
GTAATTGATGTAAAACATGTAATTATCATCTTCAAAAAAAACCTAATGCAACAGAGATCATAATACTAAATGGATGTTTGAGGTTACTAAAAATGAAAAAAATAAAAATAAACAACTACTATCTAGTTAAAAAGTTAGTGTACCTCCAATCGATGATAAGATGAGAGAACAAAAGTTAAGATAGTATAGGCTTATGCTCAAAGATAATTGGTGAATTTTGTTGTTTGAATCAGTTATAGTTGAAGTTGGGGGCAGAGGAGAGTTAAGAAAAATCTAGCTAAAATACATGAAAAAAAATTTAAGGATGTAAATATTACTACTGAAGGCTTGAACAGTGATACTTGTTTTTGGTCTCAAATAGTTGAGACTAATAGCATTGAATATAATTATTCTAATCTCCATGAGGATATATTTAAGATAAAATATATATTTAAGATAAAAAGCTGTGAACGAAGAGGAGAGGATGTGAAAATATTCCATGTGCAGATCTACCTTATCAAATTACCGAGTACAGAACTGGTTGACCACCCATGTAGAAGTTCACTTTTCAAATTGTTCTAATTATCATGCAATTTCTACAGCATCACATTAGTATGTCACCAACGAGGAGAGAAAGAAGAAAGATAAACTATTGAAATGAAGCAATAATGAGTAAAACCAATAAGAATAACATGTGCTAACCAAATGAATCAGCAACCTCTACAACATGTGCTTCTCAAACAAATTAACAACCTCTATGAACAAGAACAGAAAAAAGTTTGTAATAGTCAAATTATACTTGCTACATGCGATGCTACATGCACGTATCAACAGAGAGAAATTCATTAAAACAAGAAAACATAATCTTAACCAAACTAAATATGCTTAGGTGACCAAATTTGACATGTTCCAACTCTGGTCTAACTGGGCCCCATTATGAACATCATTCAGATTTCAGATTCATAGCTCACAAAATCTGCTAGTCACAATTTGACGGTCTTTGAACCTTTTTAATAAGGTGCAATATTTTCCAAGATTCTGCTACGGTCATACTACTGCTAATTGGCAAAAGGAACAAAAACAAGAGAGTCAAAACAGCCTGCAAAGGTTAAACCATAGGGATGCTCTTTTGCCTATGATAACTATGATATAAGCATAAATTTCTAATTTATAGAAATCTACTTGATTACATACGTCTGGGAGTTTTTACATTTGTCTAAATCGTGCTTGCTTACGTTTCATGTATTTAAGCATTTTGTCATACTTGCAAATCAAATTGGCTCTGTTCACTCTGATGGAACAAACACATTTAGTTTATATGCAAAACATAACTTCCTATACTTGTTGCTCCATAACAATCCCAAAAGAAAGGATTCTAGAACTGATATAATCTCGTGTATAGAATACTGCATATATGCACAGAATGTGCAATAATAAAATGCTCAAATGATGCACAAGGAAGCACACAAGGTAGGGTAGTCAAAAATAAGGTTGAAATAAGTTCAGAAATTTCAGAGAGCTGTAGGCTAGAATTTTGGTCAGCTCCTCCTTTTTCAAGCTAGAATGGAATTTTTCCTATATTTCTTGTAGCTCAAGTGAAAAACTTGTCAAATATTTATCAAAAAGAAAGTCCGTTTGTTTGTGAAGAAATTTCTCTCTTCAATTGGATGTTTATAGTATGAAGAAATGCATCCAAAAAAACTTAGTCACGTTTTGGATTTTTTTTTTCTTTATTTTTATTCTTATACAGATTACGGAAGTTTCAAATTAATCCCTTGACCAAAACATCTCATGAGCAATGAAAACTGCTACTATGCATACCACGTTTTAGAAATCATTTGTCATTTGGGACTAACAAGAACATACCAAAGCAAGCAGCATTTAATCAAAGAAGTATTTTTTTCATTCTCCCACCTATCATTTTGAGCTCAAATGTAAATCCGATGAATGTCTCATTAGCTCGAAAAGAACGTACAAAAATGGTGATCTAGGGATAAGAGCAAGACCACCTGGGGGGCAAACACGAGGGGAGTTCGGGATCGTCCAGGGCTCTGTGGAGGACATTCTTCGACTGAGTCCACGGATCTAGTGCGGCGGACGTCGACGGAACTATCGTCCGCGTCGGGTCTCGATCTGCCGGAGGAGTTGTCGTCCTCGATCTCGTCCCTCCCGTTCACGTTACCCATCCTGCTCTTTTCTTTTCTTCTCCCGATCGATTCTTCTGTTGGTCAATTCGGAGTCCGTCCGGTGCGACCGCCGCCGAGAAGCGGCGTGGAGGGGCGGCGGAAACGGAGAGGTGGATGACGATACCGAAAGCGACTTCAGAAAGACAGAAACGGTTAAGCACAAATAAATGTATGATATAAGAAATAACCACTTAATAGGTAAACAATTAAAAAGAGTTTCGTTATTACACGTTGCAGCTACAGCCCTCCCTGCTAATTATAGCAGAAGTAATTTTAATAAATTTAAATAATTTCGATTGAATTAATAAATAATAATGATGAAATATTATATATTTTTATATGTAATACTTTTAGTTGAATTAGAGCAATTTAGCAATTACTTTATGTGGTTATATATTTTTTTTCGCCTCAGGTAGTGTGTGGTGATAAAAGAATAGTAATTTTCTTAACCAATGAAGATACACCATCGAACACCACGCAACGTACACATGGTCGAACAACTAATGAAGTTGAAATGCCACGTCACCTCATCTTTTGAATTTATTTAATAAGTTGAAATGTAAATATATATGCGTGTGGCGGCTACACAGGATTAACTTAGCAAATAACATTTTGTTGCTTCCAATTAACTAAGAAATTGCAATTTTCATTTTATTTTACTTTCTCTATCTCTTCAGTTTGAGCAAGCACACCAATAATGAACATGCTGTGAAAATGTTAAAATCGGTGGCTCTTTTAAGGAATTAATATTCGAATCATTCAACTAGATAAAAAATAATAATACCAGTGAAATAAAATTAAAAGTAAAGTGCGAAAGAAACGCTAGGTCACAAACACATGACAATTTGATGATCAACTCGGGACTCACATGAGAAAATGGCAGAATATAAGCATATTATTACAATGTCTTATTGCAGCAATCGTTCATTGCAAACACCATTCGGAATGTTGACATATTCTGTATCACATCTATATTCGCAACAGCCATACCTCTTTAAAAATTGGATTAATTTTATCATAAGATAGATTATGATGAATATACTGTTATACTCTCATAATGAAAAGCCCCTAGTTGTTTTAAGGTAGGAAAGCTGAAACAAATGCTACATGATTAGAAAACAATAGTAAGCAAAGCTGGGTGAGAATGCATCCAAGCAAGCACGCAGGAAGACAAAATGCTAGCAAGCAAATACGACACAAGTATTTTGATAAATCAATTGCCAGATATTTTGATTGACCAATAAAACGCCTTAGTAGCCACTAATGTGAGAAGACAAACATTTCTGGAGTTCTTGATTTTCATATCATTTGGTAGAGTAAATTGTCAATGATAAGTCTACCTGGTACAATTAAATGTTCGTTGAACCATAATTTCTCCTCTTCTTTTGGTGCAATTTCCCTGTCCAACTTCCGAAGATCCATGAATCCATCTAACTACATTGCATAGTCAAAGCATTATGATTGTTAATATTTGAGCTTTGCAACTTAAAGCAAACTGCCACACGGAAGCCAAAGTATCAAGGTTACGTTTATATTTGTCATTTTACAAAAATTACCAAAATGGAAATAGCGGGACTCAAAATGATTCTGCATAGTGGTGTCCAAGTTTATTATTTTGGCATTTTGAGTAATCCTAAGTTTAAAACAAGTAAAAAACAAGCAATTCATGACTTCATAAAAATTTCAAACAGCTAGTCAACTCTGAAAATAGTTGTGCAAAATGCCTTCTTTTCTACCCATGATAGGGCAATATGTGAATATTTGAAAGAAAAAAAAATTGTCATTAGAATACAATTAGAAAGACAATATAAGAAAAATACTAACAATTAGTATACAGTAGTAGTAACACCTGATAGTTATTCATCATTCCGCATCTGGTAAACCTAAGAATGAGTAATCTGGATCTGCAGAACCAAGCAAGGGAATATACTCTGATCCTCTGACATGAACACTGAAGCAAGCTGAAACAAATGTAAATAAAGGGTGAACCTTAAATAATTTCCAAACAAACAGAGTGTGTAGTCCTCTAGAATAAAAACAGCATTCAAAAGCAGCAAACAAACCACATAATGACTAATTGTAGACCAGAAAATAAAAAAAAGGTGTAGAACAGTAGGTTTTCAAGCAAAATAAAATATTCAAGCCTTCTGATCGAACAATTATAACACTCATAAGGAGCCAACCATCAAATAAAGAAACCTTCCCGTGACAAATAAAATATTGTAAATTTTCATCTTTTAATCTTCTTCTCTAGTTACTACTTGCTAAAAGCTTTAGCATGAACCAAAGATTGAGCTGTTCACAGAAGCGCTGCCTTTGGTAGTATTTTTATCAACAAATATACCAGATGGTTGTGTTCGCGTGCGTGCGCGTGCGTGTGTGTGTGTGAGAGAGAGAGAGATCATGTAATAACAAGAAAATACCAGCAACCAATACCATAAAACCAAAATAAAATTTCACCTTGCACCTAAATGGAACATGTTTTAAGTTAAGAAATCACTTCAGCATAAATCAAAATTAGCCAAAAATAGCCGAAACCTAGTAATACATCTGAGAAAAGCATGAAGAAAATAAGAATAACTACAATTGAAAGATAGATCAAGTTCAATGTTGAAAGAGAAATGAACAAGCTGCAGACTAAATTAACCAAATGCACCATTCCAAAAATAAAGTGAGAACATGCACCAAAAGCACTCACAAACCCATCACAAAGTTGTTATGCGCTTGTGTAAACTACCTAACAGAATAACTGACACTACAAGGATAGGTCCATGATAAAATTAGTGCTACACAACAGCCAACAAGATTAATATTATTTTCTTGTAATTTAGTGATCTTACCATAATAACTTCCACTATTTTGTTAATAATCATTTATCAGACAGGAGAATAAAACAAGAAAGCAACAGACTATTAGTTTTATGAGGCCATGCTTTATGGCTGAAGTGTTGGACAAATTTTGAACTTAACAAATAAAAGTGCAGCACTGAAGATGATAGGGTTTGCATTATGATAATATTTTTAAGAAAAAAAAAAAGATAATGACCACATGGCGTCAAGAGTAGCCCAAACGAACAAGAAAAAAAGGTAGATATATAGAACTAAATGAAGGGATAAAATTTATATAGCCAAACCCAAATGATTGAGACAAACACACACGATAATGATGAATCAATTAGATATTCAGCCAAAACAAACACAAATAGGTGATGATGAATCAACTAGAATTAAAAAAAAAAAAAAAGGAAGTGAGGAGGATAAAACTGTGCTCTTAGTCCACATCTGTAAATAATTCTTAAAATATACTTAAATACTATCTCCTACCTAAGTGTCTTGTCATTTTTGATTGGATTGGGCTCCCTCTCAGTAATTGGATACAAAGGCATGTTAAAGAAAGTAGGAAGTATAAGACTCCACCTTTTAGTATCTCCAAACGAAAGATAACTTAAATGCAAGAGGATCTCCATTTAAGTACTGCTCTTAGTCCACATCTGTAAATAATTCTTAAAATATACTTAAATATTATCTCCTACCTGTCTTGTCATTTTCGATTGGATTGGGCTCCCTCTTCAGTTTTAATAAATTATCCTATTCAGTCACTCACCTCTAATGATGTTGGACCTACAAAGGCATGTTAAAGAAAGTAGGAAGTGAGGAGATGATAAGACTCCACCTTTTAGTATCTCCAAACGAAGGTTCTTGAGATAAGCTTAAATGCAAGAGGATCTCCATTTAAGGACCTTGGTAAATTCCTTTTGGATAACTTTGAAAAGGAAATGTGAATGAACTTATGAGTTGCAGGTAACAAGGATATGTTTTTACATAAAGCTACAATAGCAAAAAAGAGGGGGGGGGGAGTGGGAACCATTTAGCCTGGCTAGTCGGTACTTATGCTGTGCTTGTTGTCTATATTCCTGTTTTAACAAAAGTTAGAGCAATATACTATTGATATTATTTAAATTATTCAACATGTTCAATTTGTAAAATGTAACAAAAGCCAATCCAAAACAGGAAGAGGTGTTAAAAGAAGTTAATATAAGTTGTGAATACAATGAGTAAACAAACAAATAAAATTATACTGAAAAAAATAACATGCTACCATTTTCAATCTTCACTAGGCTTTGAAGCATCGTTTCCATTTTCTTTTTCATCTCAAAGTTATCATCCATAATAGGAACAAGAAGGGTTAACTCCCTGTATATGTCGCGTACAAATTGACAGATTTTCTCAGCATATTCAATTTCTCCATCTGAAATACGGCCAATGGCTAGTCTCATAAGCTCTCCAGTTAAATCTGCAAGCTAAAAGTACATGAAAAATGTATGAGCTTGTTTCCCTTGAAGACCACTAGTAACTGACTGGATGCCTAACATGGTTATTAATTAAGATCTTACCCCCAAAAGATAGTCTAGAACATTTATTTGTAATGGTTCAATAGACTCCTCAGTAAGAGGAAGCAGAGAAGCATTGATCTCAGCAAGATTTAGCAGTGTTCCAGACTTGCAAAACCTAAAAAGTGTTGCAGCTTCAACATACTCCTGGACCTACATGATTCCACAGTCAAAAGGGTGATAATGAAAGAACAAAATGAAATGCCAACTAGATGCTAACAGCAAATGTATATGATCGTCTAAGCTTCCAAAAATCAGTTCCATGCAACTCCTTTACTAGTTTTGACATGTACTGATTAGTCACAGCAGCAAGATCATTTTCCGCCTTTGCCAAAGTTTCCTCTCTATTTTCTTTGCTCATTCTGTAGTAACAAAGAGCAATAAGATAAATAGCATGTAGGGAGAGCATCAGAAGTTCAGACTACCTCTTTGTAGTTGTACAAAATAAGAATGCAGGAAACGTAGTTTACACAATATGAAGCCACGAAGGGCATGCATCCAATAAAAGAAACATGGGATATTTTACATCAACAACATTAACAGTCCACTAAAAATAAGGAGGGATATGAATTTAGCATCAATCTGGTTAGTCAACTTATAATTCTTAGTAAGGGTAATAGTTAATTGAGGGACAACAAATAGTTACAATTGCATATAAAATGCTTTGATTGTGGAGAATAATCAATGTTAGCTAACAAAGTTAAGTACAATTCTCATGGTAATTGTGCGACTGGAGAAGAGGAATAAGATATACTATCAATCATCATGCACCAACAAAATTGTTATTCAACAGCTGGTTAGTTTGACATAATGTACCTTAACATAACAGAAGAATACATGTCAAGGAAAATTCGGTTGAAGAGTTGATAATAGTCCAAATCAAACAATAAAAATAGTAACTGGTTGACAATGTACAACAAACATATGCAAAAGGTTACTAGCCAAACACAAAGGCCGGGCACAACAAATGTTGAATGCCTCTTACATATCTCGCACCTGTGCACCTGGAATATGACCTTCTTACTGTTCATAGTCACATCACGGCTAGCCTTGACAACTCTTTCCCTCTTGTCATTCTACAAATTACATTAAATGTAGGGGGATTAAATTCATA
Organism: Curcuma longa; assembly: GCF_044706935.1. NCBI lineage: Eukaryota > Viridiplantae > Streptophyta > Magnoliopsida > Zingiberales > Zingiberaceae > Curcuma > Curcuma longa. The sequence goes on from NC_133861.1 coordinate 9,368,627, forward strand.
CCTCTAGTTGAGTTGAGACACAAGCAAGCATATACAAAAACTTTGCAAAGAATAATTATGCTCCGGGATATGTAAACCTTAACCAAATATTAAATACATCACCATATTCTTCCAAAGTAAGTTTTTTCAGTTACACGCACGGAGTGAGAGAATAGAAACCTCACCAGCTGGTTGAGATAATCGGCGTGCTTAGCAAACTCCACTCTGATGGGCGAATCGTCAGTCGTAATTGTCCTCGGCTTCTTGCCAAGACCCTGAATCGATGTACCTGTGGCTACTACAAACAGAGAGGCAATGGAAGAAGAAGAAAAAATTAGTAGAAACGAATCATGCCGAACGCGCGGATTGAAAGGCTGTTAGGGCAACAAGGGTTCGATTTGAAGGAGAGGAACTGACTCCGATGGATGTGCTGGGCTTTGGTGGTCATGATGAAAGAGAGAAGTCGTCTACCGCAAGCGACATGCAACATCCGTCTCGTTGCCGAAGCTTGGGCACCGCCCTCGTTTTGTTTCTCTGTTGACGCTGGTCAAAGTTAAACAAAGGAACAGCGACAAAACGGAATAGGGCATGCGGGCTTATTGGATCCGAATCGGAATAGGGTATGCGGGCTTATTGGATCCGAATCCAAACGGAATAAGCCATGCGGGCTCCTTTTCACCTAAAATCTCTAAAATTAGTTTTACATTGAAAAAAATAAAAAAAAAAGTTTAACAAACTACTTTAATATCTCACTTCAATTATGTATCAAAAGAATTAAATCCTGCCAATGCTCCTAATCTTCTCTAAATTCTTACACGATCTGTTTTCTGTTCAAAAACTTAATCTGAAAAAGGAACAAAGTAAGAGCTATGTGGAGATAGTTTTACATCCCCAGTTCTTCTTCAAGGAATTAGTTAGTGTTCACAATATTTTAAGAGCTCTTAGGTTGCTTAGAAATTCTTCCCCGATCTGAGAGCCACACTTTACAAAGGCAGCTGGGTAGCCAATGGGAGCATCAACCCGGGCCTCATACCCTTGTACATGCCCTGGATGATTGAAAGGCCTGGTGAAGATCTTTCCAGTCCAAATGTGCTGCCAGGAACACCCACCTGCTGCAGGGAAGTAAACCTTGACTTCCTTTCTGGCTTTGTCCAGCACAGGTGCTACCATTATCTCTGTCCCAACAAGGAACTGCTCGTACGTCAAGCTCTGCACATGCTTGTCATCTGGATAATGCAGGAACAAATGTCTGGCAACAGGCATGCCTCTCTCTGCTGCCTCCTGATAAAACCATCAACAGGATCTCATCAGATATCAACTGAAAGGGCTTTTGCTTGCATGTGTCCACCTATATAGAAAAAGACTTTACCTTTACTAGTTGAATACGGTAGAACTTCCAAGCTTTGTAGATTTTGGCACAGCGTGCAAACTGAGATAATGTGTTTTTGTTGTCGTAGAACTGACAGTTTGAAGCTGGCTTGTTTCCCTGCACAGGAGGCTACAGCATTAGCATTGCTTGGAATTTGTGTTTGTTAAGCGAATTTCTTTATAGCTTAAGCTTGTGGTGCTTACTTCGTGTGTTCTGAATACTACACTGAATGCGTTTAGTTCCATCCAGCGCATGAGAAGCTCCTCGCTTCTCCGATACCTGATAATAGGCATATCTACTGCACAGTAACCTCCTATATCACTATGATTGAAGGCAAAACCAGAAATTCCACTGCTGAGCAGGCCTGTTACGCTGCTTTTTATTCCATCATTGGCTTGCCAACTTACCATCTGATCACCTTCCCAAAATAGCATAGCCCACTTGGGATTGCCTCTAAAACCTGCACGCATGAAAAAGACCAGGCTTTCTTCTGGGTCTCTCCCCTCAACACGACTGTTTGATTTCCATTCGTCCACAAATTCCTTGTTGACTCTAGCCCAAAGTTCAGGATATCTGTTATGAGCTTGAATAGGGTCTTCGTCTAAGAGTTGAAGCAGTTGGTCAGTTAACATCAAAGGAAATGATACAATTGATCATATACAACCATTGGGCTACATGTAACTTTGTATCTTTAGTAGTAAATAAGTAACTCACATCATTTCTAATATTACAGTGAAGTTTAAATTATGATAAAGCAACATCATAAGTACCTGCATATAGGTAAGCATCTAAAGGCAATCCTTCACCAAAATCTGCCATCCAGCCCCTTATTCCAGTATCCACCATTTCATGCAGAATCTTCTTGAACCAACTACTCGCTGCTGGGTGGGTGAAGTCCAACATTGCGACATCAAAAGCTGTATTTGGTACCATGTATGTTCTTCCAGCTTTGTCTTTGACAAAAATGTCTAATCTCTTTGCTTCTTCAAACAGGTCCCTTTTTTTGTTTGGTTTTTCATCAGTCTGCAAGTTGCCGTCTCATTTTTCATTCAACTAGTGAATGAATCTGTTACTCATTTGAGTAGAAGGATTTGAGCAAGTGATCTACCTGAACAAGGCAAGGATTGCAGTATGTCATCACTGTAACATCATGAGCACGAAGATCATCGATTAGCACTCTCCATCCGACATAATGGCTTTCATCAACTTCCCAATTCCACCAAAGTTGTGATCCAATTACAGTTTCCCTCTTGCCAACCCAATCCTGCAAAGTGATCATTTAACTTTTGATCAGTGTCATCGATTAGTATTCCTCTCCCCATTAAAAAGTTTCAGCTAGTCATTAGTGATTATTCTAATATCAAAATTAAACTAAGAATCCATCCTAAACAAGATTTGTCTGCTAATAAAATCCAAACACCACATATATTGATATATAATTAACTCAGCTGAACAATTCAACTTATTTGTGGATTCTATAAACAGTTCAATCACCTGCAACCAAAATGCTGAAACAGGAACATCGTATTCTTGCAATCGATCCCACACTCTGCGGACAGCTTCTGTACCTCCCTGCATCCCGACGACAGCCCCTGAAAGAATCCAGCTTGGAAGTACAGGAGGTCTTCCTATGGTCTCTGTGTAAAGCTCTATGAGTTCAACAGGTGAATTCCCATTCAATATTCTCCCCTGAGCATAATTGCCATGTACCTGTAATACAAATAGAAAAACTCATTATTGCACATTTAGAAAAGGAGACATAATTAACATAGATAAAGGTTTTCTGAGTGTTCTAGTAAAACTACCTGAATCTGTACCCTGTCAGGCTTTGTTAGATCAAAAACTGAATAATTGTACCCTTCAAGGTAGAGGGATTTCATTCTCGAGGTAATGTAGAATGGAGAAGGGGCGTATGTCGTACTCCAGTCACCTCCAGATCTGCCAGTGTAAAATGTAGAACTTATAAATATATATATTTTTTGCATTACAATTCTATAAGATGCTGCAGCTAATCATGTCTAGTACCTGTAACTGACCAAATTGGCAGCAAAGGTGATGGGTTGGTCTCCTCTTCCAATGCCTTGCTCTTGCACTAGTATGGGCACCCTCTTTCCTTTGAACTCAACACGGGAAAACTGCTCCCCAAACCCATAGAATCTCTCATGTTCATCGCTTGCATGTGTGATAAAAACTTTGTTGAACTCTGTAGTCACCCCCTTCTTTCCCTCTTGTTCATCATGCGATGGCAGTGCAACAAAACCTTTATTACTCGACGTGCAGATGAGCCACGGGCGCCTCGTTCGAATTAATTTCCACCTGGAGATCTTTCTACTTGCTTTGTACATGATGCTGGGGCAGCATTTCTTATCGTATTCACCAAACTTCAGATGAAATCCAATTTGATTCTTACTCTTCTGCTCAAACAGAAACCAGTACCTTGCAGTAAGTGAGGATTTCCTGGAACGACCGAATTTGAAGCTTTTCTTCCCAGAGTTCTTCTTAGCCATTGAGTTGGTCTTCTGGCTGAAGACCCTTCCTGTGATCATCAGAATGGGGAATTGGGATTTCTCGAGCAACTCAGGAGTGCCTTTATTGCTTGAATTTGGAAACCCAAATAAGGGATCAAAATCATTAGCCTTCTTTTGAAAATCTGCCTCACAAACGACTCTTATTTCTTCTACTGTTTGGTGCTTGCAGATGAAGTGAGCGTCGCGATCATGGATAGCAAAGGAACCTCTGCTTTCCTCGGCATGAGTTTGAACTGCTGCAGCCGAAACAAAGGCCTTCCCAGGGACTGTAGACCATACGCTTCTGCTCAACTGAGATCGGTGCGAGATCGAAAGATGGCCGCCATTTTTAGTGCTCCAGAAAAGCTGGAAATCATCCCCGATACAGAAACTCTGGTCTCGCAAAAGCGCGCACGGATTGAAGGAGAGCCTTCCATGCATGAAAGGCAGGCAGTTGGGGGTGGAAGGGAAGGGGTTGTTAACGTGCTTGTGGTGCTTATTGGACACCCTTAACTCTGCCATGGCTGAGCAATTGGGAGGCGATGGCACCTCTCCCTATTGGTTGGAAAGATTCAGAGATTCAACCACCAAATGTAAGTCTACGAACATCAGCTGGTTCGGAATAACTGGCAGTGGTGGATCCCAATGGAAGACTACATGACAACTTCACTGCACATGTACGTATTCTTGTATCATATTCATGGACAATTCTTACACCATGTCCATCAGTCCATGGCAAATTCAAAGCTTCTTGTTTACGGTAAGTCGTAACCTGTGGGGCAAAAAACCAAAACATGACAAATTGTAAGCTTGTTGAGATGATAATCACCGACTGCTTTTCAGATTGTTAGATCTGTTTGTTTTATTTCAAACTTGGTTTTTGTAGTTTGCTAATCATGTTTTAGATAAAGGAATGAGAAGATAGAGAAATCTGGCATTTGAAGCATTAGAATTTTGATCCGGGGATGTATATAGATGCGTTCCTGGCGTCGTGCGTTGCTGGATCTTTAGAATCAGAACTGCATCCAGATTTGTGGGACCCGGAATCACGCCATGTTTTTGGAACAATTATTTAAAGGGTTTTCGTAATGTACGTAGACACTTCCAAGTGAACAGTTCGGTGGCCTGCTTCTTCCCGTCATTACGGCTCCATACATAATCCTTCTTGAAATAAAACTGATTGTGTAGCTATTTAGAAATTTTCTATGCTCAAATAATAATCATAGCATGTAAAAATCAAATTTTAAATTGTCATACATATATTTAAAATACATAGCTAAATATAGACATTCAAAGTATTTTAATTTAATTAAAGTTTTCTACCATATTAATTTTTATGAATATGATTGAAATTATCCACTTTTATGAAAAATATGATCTATTCATTTATATTTAGAACCAGCTACCATTAACTAATATAGTCAATTAATATGCATGTAACAACTTCATTCAATATGATCAAGAAGTTATTTCTCCGAAGATATAATTGAGTTGATTACGATGTAACAGACTTGCAAAAGAAGGTAAGAGTTCAAATCCTAACAAAACCAGACAATACCCTCTCGTGATCAATTACAGTGACTCACATATGCAATTGTAAGCGGAGAGGGATTCCACTTTTTTACAGAAGAAGTTATAAATAAAAATTAATTAATTACTACAAGTATATTTGAAAATTAATTTCAAATTTAATTTTTCATTGATATTCAATATCTATACTTATAAGTCTATTTAAAAGTCTTAATGTTCAATGAGTCATATTTAGTATTCCTAAAATTTATTTTTTTAATAATTTAAATAGTTGTGATGTTAAATTAATTATAATATGAAGAAACAAATTTCAAAATTATTATATCTTTTATATATATATTCGGTTGATCAAAACTTGAAGCATTCTCCAACCCAATTGCGTGCCTTCGTAAAACACACATCTTTGCGTGCCAACTTAAGCTACAACACAAGCGACGAAATGAGAACTACACTTTCCATTTTGGGTTCCTGGAGATTCTGAGAAATGTATTCTCAAGCAATTCAATATTAATGAACTTACCCTTTTTTCATAAAATAGCTAAATAAGTTAAAACGTATAATCTGACTTGAGGAACTTAACGTACTCTTAGCATTAATAACTTCTGTACCATTGAGTATAAATGACAAAATGATAAACATAAAACTGATAATATCACTATTCAAACAATATTTGGTAGAAGATGGCACACGTGTCCCTAGATCTTTAATGTTGAATCAGTAATTAAGCAAGCATACTGTATCATGGATAGTTCAAGAATGCAAACACATGTTGAGAGGCCAATTATAAGTAAATTCCTTCAAACTTAGCAATATTGAGATTAAGTAATAAATGACTCGACCTCCTATGGTCGGGCCATAGAACATCGGCAATGCAACCACATGCTTACTAGTGTAATCTCTAGGCCCTAGTTTCCAATACTTACCTTAGAAAACTATGATGCAACAGTTAGTTAATATGTGTCTCTCTTCTTTGCCTTCTCCTGGTGTGCAAAGTTCCATAACTCATTCCGCTTCGACAAGGATGCAGAGGGCATACATGAGCTGTAGGCATAAGTGTGCCCAAATGGCGATGATCTGATGGTGCTGAAGTATAAGAACCACAATCTAACAGTGAGATCAAATACTTTTCTAGATGAGGATTTAACATTCACAAATGAGTATCATTAATCTTTGTTAAATTCACCAAGAATTTATTGTGTGGTTGCAGAAAGTACAGAGTGCAACTATTTGTGCGTTATAACTAGAAACTCTTCAACTAAAAAAGAACAACTAATAGAAAAGAGGCATGGCATTAATAATGTTTAAAAATAAGAAAATACATAACATGAGCTCGTTTGCAAAAATCAAAGAACACGATTACATTTATAATTTTGGCATTAAATAAAACCGCCTGTATCATATTGCATGCAAATAACACATCATATGATGTCGAAGAGGTATCAAAGCTGGGCTTACATGTGGACATGGCCTGAATGATTACTTGATAAAGGACATTGTGGCAATTTTAGTCGTTTGTTGGAAAGTAATGTGTGAAATGTAGAATTGCAGAACCAACTAAATGCCATTTTCCATTTGCAAAGAGACAGACGATAAGTAAAACAATTGATTCATGGGGATTTACTTGGCAAACAAAATTCAATACTCAGAACACGTTCATGCAATTATCATGATTTTTTTATTCATAAAATAGAAACTTGAGAGACACGAAGACATAAATGCGCAGAATTCGAAATTGTTTCCTTGCATAATCCTGGAAGCTTACGAGGTTTATCACCAAGAAAATTATGGGGAAATTGATTCTTCAGTCTTCAAATGCTTCAGAAATAGTTCGTGGTGTAGAACTGCTTCAAAAAATCAGATATTCCTTTGTCCTTTTCCTCTGTTTCTTGGATGAGCCCTCCACGTCCAACAACATATTGCCCGATCAGATGGTGCCGCTGCTTGTAATGGGAAACTATGTTGCTAAGTTCTTCTGTTGCCTTGAGAAGAAGCAAATCAATAACCTGTTTAGAACATAAACAATTTAGTCAGAATACAGTGAAATAAAAGAACACAAATAACACAGTAGTGTTTACCGTATGTCGGTGTTTCTTTCGATTGTCTAGTGTTGCACTTGTTCTTACAGTGGCAATATTTGCCATATAGATTGCTTAAGGAGGTTTTTTTTATTAAAAAAAAAACTAGACCATTAGGGAGCACAAATATTCATTAATAGACAAAAAGACTAAGAGCCACAGGATCTGCAAAATAAAAAAAGTAGCAACTAACAACACATGGAACGCCCATAAGACACTTTATGCACCTGAATTCACCTTAAGTACCCCCTAGAAAAAATGGAAATCTGGACCTTCTTTGAAGAAACATAATCATCCAATCAATAATTTATAATCCAATTAGATTGTTTAATACAAGGGTGACAATAATTAACCTGGCATCCTAATCTAGCATGAAGCGTGTTTAAACAAATTTAGTCAAAGTTGAAATTGTTGCAGACTTTGGTGTGATTTTTTCAAGCTAAACTGTATACTCTCTTGTCCAGTACCAGTTTTAAAAAATTCATAATTTAGTTAACGTAAATGGCATATCAACCAGCTAGCAGTCAAAAAAGCCCATACCTGCTTTCCCTTTGTATTTACTCTTTCTCAATCTCCCTCAATGGGCATCAATCACTTGTCTCACCAGCATCTGCAACCTCCCCACCTGTCCAACATTGCCCTCAATTCGACATTGCCCCCAATTCCACAACTTTAGATGGAGGCTCCCTCCCTCCCTCCCACTACACAATCCATGCTCTTACAAGTCGTTATCATCTCCCTAAGCATGCTATGGAATTAACTCTATTCTTCTATGACTTTTCCTCCAGCCTCTTGTGGTCATCTTCAAAGAAGAAACATCAAATCTAAAGTGCAGAAAACCAACCTCTATCATGCTTCCCTACCAAATCTTCACTTCCACAGTTCTTTTTGTAGAGCTTCACACCCTGCTCTCCCTTGGTCTTTAGTGGTGGAGCTAGAAATTTTTCTCAGGTAGGACACAAAAACGCTAAAAATTTTCAACACATAATTCAAAACTCAACACAGCATATACAGTCCTAGAGTTAAACTACAAGTAAAAATACCAAAAAGTAACTTAAAATTTGTAGATATAAAATATACAACAACCAACATTGAATCTTTGTATTTAAAAAAGTGTTATAAGTTTTTCCATTGTTAATGCTGTTATGGCATATCTACTGCACGGTAGGCAAAATTACAATCCAAGTCCTCGAACATACCAAATGATGTGGGTTGACTCACACTGGCTAATGACTTAGAATTGGACCAAGTTTACGATGGATCAAAATCTGGGAGACAAACTTGGTTGGTTTAGCTTGAGGACATGAGTTGCCTCTTAAGAGTTCCCATGCTAGGTGCATGAAACTTAAACCTTGAAGCCTTTGCCTACATGTCATTATACAATACAATACAAAGACCTCTAATCATTTAAAATCTTAGACTTCAATTGCTTGAATCTTAGATGATACTCAATCTATGATACAAGACTGAAGCATGGAAAGTCCCTAAACAAACTTTCAAATGACTAATTCTAATATTGTGTTATCATTATCATTAGAAGCCACTTAGCATCGTGATGTTCAAATTACACAGCAACCATAGGGAAAGAAGTTGAAGTTGAACCAAATTCTAAAACTTTGACATTGAACAAGATGTTGACCATTTAGTCAAACGCTTAGTCAAATGCCAATGAAGGTGATACTAATACAACCTTGATGGTCAAATATTGTCTGCCTCAATATTATGGTTTAAAAAATAATTGTAGCTTCATTTTAAAAAACTAACAAAATATTAACATAAAGAACTGCAATTTGCCCAATTCTAGCCATGAATACAATCAAATGAACAACAATAACAACGCGAAGAATTTAATCATTTTCCTTCAGCCAATCACCACGAGCACCGCCACGAAGCTCAAGCCTAAGCAAATCCACATCTTTGCCACGGTCTCCTCGGCCCCAGACTCGGCCACAGCAGTCCCCGCCTGTGCCGGGTTGTCGAAGCTGGAAGGCACCGACGGGACGACGACGCCCCCGCTGGCGCCGGCGCTCGTCTCCTGCTTGCTCGGAGCCAGGGCTTCCGCCGGATGCTTGAGGCTCTCGGGCAGTCCCCGGCCGTGGGTGACGTTGATCTTGAAGTGCTGCCCGTGACGGCACTGCCGGCCGTCGTAGTTGCCGGAGAAGAAATAGTTCATGCCCTCCTTCACCAGCGGCACCGCGATGCTCACCTTCGCCGTCGGCTGCGCGGGGGGCGACCACTCCGTCGTGTCGTCGGCCTCGGCGTCGTTGTAGTCGCAGCGCTTGTAGGTGGTCACGTTGTAAGTCTGCACGACCGAGTGATTCTTGTCCGTGTTGAAAACTGCAAGCAGTCGGCCATGATATCAGCGCTTAATTCTTCTCGCGCCGGCCGGGCCTAAAAATCCGACCACGATGATGCACACATTTTCCATGATCGGACGAAAAGGGAAGTTCCGTCGACTTACCGAGGAAATCTCCGAGGCTGAAGTTCTTGCCTGCAACCCACTTCTGGTAGTTCACATCAGGCTCCTGCAGCCTGTCGTACCAGCCCAAGGAGTCTCCCACTGTGTAGTTAACATACGCGTTGCTTCTTTCAGCAATTGCAAGGATGACGAAGACGAAAAGCAACAGATAACAAACAGCATGGTTGCTAAACGGAAGAACTCTGCTCGATCTGCTGCTCCCTGTCATCTCTTTTCCTGCGAAGTGAGAAAGCATCAAGGACTGATTGTATTTGTTAAGGAACGTAATCTCTGGTCGCTTCGAAAGAGGGGCATAACCGGATCTAAACTACTTTTGTGCCACTGCAATGATCCTTTGTGGAACAATTAACAGGAACAATTCCAGACTCCATTGAACACTTCTTCTGAATAACAACAAGAAGAAAGTAAAGAGTGGCACAAGTGTAAATAAGGGATAAGTGCTCCGCGTGGGATGATAGAGGTGGTGTCGGTGGGCTAAATGCGTTGGACCATGTGAACGATCGCTAGCTGGATGATTTGGCATGGTGGCCATGTGAAAGGAGGAATTTTGTTTTCATATAAATTTTAAAATAAAGTGCCATTTGTCGATTATAATTTAAAAATGTTGTCAAATTATAATTATATTGTAAATATAATTAAATTATACTTTATATGTTAAGATACCTTAAATATAATTAAAAATGTTGACAATATACATTTTTAATGTAAAAAAGGATACACTTAGCAATTGAGTAACTATTTGACAGTTTTAAGTTTTAACCAGTTAAAATTTGACTATGCTCAAGGTCATATTTAAAATATGATTTTGATAATAGTTAGTTTTAGTAGTAAACAAGTTAAATATAGAAAACTCTCGTTAATATATGAGTTGAAACGTATCTAGTCAAGACCATTGATTTTGAATCATAAAGATGATCACTGCTAGATTGTAAACGAGTGGAGTTAAATTAAATTTTATATTATTTAAATCTATTTGATAATGTAATTGAATTAAGTCAAGTCAAATTCAAAATGAACTGAGTCAATTGAATTGGTTATTCAAGTTTGTGTTGATTTTTTTATATTCAACTAGAAGCAAACTGCTTAGATATTGTTGGATTGAAGAGAAGGTTTGCATTGCAAAGATATTGAGAGCTATCTGAAGAAATTATTGGAATAGTTAGGCAAAGATGACCGTAACTTTGCCGAGCTATCTGAACAAACTGCTTAGATATTTGACAGATCTAGGCCACGGATCCAGGCCTGATGGTCTGGGCCTGTATTCACCAACTTTTCTCGCCAAATGCATTTCACAGAAAGAAGAAAAATCATCATCATGCATGTTCTTGGTGTAGACGTCCACTGAATAAGAAATAAGAGGGAACATATGCCCATCTTAATCAGCCTCCATCAGCGAGATCTGTAATCCAAGCACACCTTTGATACCTATCACTGTTAAGGCCTGTCCAATTGAAGTTGGCTGGAATAATCTTTCTGATACTCTACTGCTTAGAAGCTTCGTAAGTTTGCAACTACATGGAATCTGGAACAACACTTGCATGGAATGAAAAGATTTTGTGGCATGAAGAAGCCAGAAACATCCACCAGAGAATAGAATCAGATACTCTGCGATGCATTAAGCAACTGATATGGGATCTCATGGGGAATATCATTATGTTTATGTGGCCATTTCATTTGTTGCATGATCCTCTTAATTTGTGACAACAATCTCTTTACACTGAATACAGTGTCCTTACCTGTTGCTTGATCTTCAATGATATTAATTCGTTTTATCGGGGAAAAAGGCATTCTGTTGATACTAAGCATGGAAACTAAGGATAGTCCAAAAAGACCCCAATGGATGTGTCTGTGTATTTAGTCACCAAATTCTTGATCAAGTTAATTTCAAAACTGCATTGCAGGTTGATGACAGCATTAATATTTGTTAATCTTAACGCTATGTTTGCATCTTAGAACTTAGGGCTACTGACAAACGGGAACTGATCGAATCTTTTGCAAGAGAAAGCAGATTCTTTTCTTCTTTACGAAGCAGTAAGTTCATGATTCAAGTGTTCTATTTCCATCAAATGATTAGGAATAAACCAGTAGTATTCTACTTTGAATAATCAATTTGCACGCTTCTGCGCTTCTGCTTTGCAATTGTCATTGCAAATATATCTAAGCAATAATTGTTCTTCTTTATACCATTCAAAAATTGATGATTTGCAACTTCTTTTGTTTAACAAATAAGCACTAATTAGCTTTGTAGCTGCAATTGTTGGGGAAAAGATGCATGATAGGATAGGCAATGTGGGTGAAGCTTTCTCTGATAAAAATATACATTTCTGAAAAGCTTATGCTTTTTTTTTTCTTGTTAAAGCTGCTAATGGCATAATCATTGTACTGTCATTACAATGCATGATGTATAAAATAATAGAAGACAATCGATCTTGAAGTAAACGATTGCTCTCCGAAGCAAGATGAAAAGGCAAGAAAAAGCTAAGTAAAAGATCCAATGAATCTTTGACGAGACAAGCTGAATCTTTAGCTTTAAGGTCGTCCATGGAAGTGCAAGACAGACATTCTTTAGCATGAAACGAAAGGCACTAATAGTCGCTGAGCCAAGACAGAAAGCAGTTGGTGCAAATGGATGTCTGCTACTGCTAGAGTGAGTAGGGAAAGGATGCAGCTAGATATCGTATCGACAGCGAAGCTGATGAAAGTAGGGCACTTTCTCACTTTAATCGAGTTTGATTTGATTCAAGTGGTGCCATCAAGATGGTCGAGAATGTGATAATCAAGCACGCAGGTTCTGATTATTGCAAACATGAACTAAATCTGAGGATTTTGTGGGATAGAAGTGAGCGACGACATTGCATGATGCATGATGTTATCTATCGGCAGTGACATATCTCCATGTTCTTAAACTATACATGAATTATTTTCGATATTGGATTTTCTTGAGGCTGGAGAAGATTAAAGTATCAACAGTAGTGATTGATCTTATAAGAATAAGAGAGTTTAAGCTAAAAGAATATTGATCATACTCTAGATACATTGAAAAGAAAACCTAAGAACATTGTAAATGGACACAAATACTTTTATCTTTAATGTTTTGACAATTGTAGAAAGAATCAAATTATCTTCATTCTCTTTTCATTTAGAAGACGATATTAATTATAGAGCTTTTTTGGATGATATCATTAAAATTTTTATGTTACTAAAACTATACTATAAAAATATTTATAGATGTCCTCAGAGAGCATTATTCTTATAGCAAATAATCACAGCATTACTTTGAAACCCCACTTGTGGTCCACTGGTCCAAACACTTGCTTCCTCTATATCCCATCTCCTTTTACTTTGTTCTTCAACACCCTGTGCATCCATTCCATGGCTCAATCTCAAACGTCGTCATCATTATTCCTAGACTTGTGATGCTTCTTATAATAAGTCATGAATTAATGAATAGCATGTGACATAGTTGATCTTCAAGAAACAAAAGTTAGGATAATTCATTCTACTTTTTAGATCGTTTAGGAGCGCCTATAGATCTTTCTTTTTCATTTTATTATTTCTTCGGGATGAACTTAAAGTGTTTCAGAATAAAGTAGAAGAAGTTCATTCAGTTCTTAAGAAGTGAGAACAATTTGAAATGAATTGGAAGTGGTTTAAGATGAACTTGGAGTAATTTGGACGAATGCGAAAGTAGTTCATCCAATTTAGATGAACTAGGAATTAATAGCTTGGACAAAATGAGAGGTGCACTCATATGATCCAATTTGTTCATACAAAGGGGCCGGGGGAATAGCAGTTAATCTAATTTGTTCATATGATTTGTCGTCTAGCGTGAAGATCACGCACTCAGCGGACATGAACGCTGACACAAGTATCACAAGTCATCCTCCTTTTTGTACCTTTTAAAAAGAAGTCAAAATTAATTCGCCTTCTTTATTCGGAACCCTGTGAGATCCAGGTCTGGGTGGGAGTACTCCAAACTCTGGGAAGCTGTCTGCTGATTGAATCAATGTAAGCGTAGAGCTTGAATGTTGGATAATGGTGGGAACACCTGAAAAGCAAGCTATTGCAGGCTGCATAAATGCCTTTGGAATGTCGGCCAGCCATGAAAATAATGCTGCTGGAAAACATCTATTCTTTCTTTGCCTACTCGCCTTCCCTAGTGTTTTGATACCTCGCGAGTAAAAAAAGACATTAAACAACATTCAGTGGTGCAGTTGTTACATATAGAAGTAATTCAAGTTGATATAAAATCTAATTAAGTGCATGCATTGACTTGGATACTGAGATTAATTGTAGGAATCGATACACAACGAGACTTCTCCTTCACGTTGCAAGACGAGAGAACCTGCATGAGGCTGCTGCGATCTGGTAATTAAAACTAGATGTCAAATTCGATTAACTTATCGTTCATGTTTCCCCGCGGAAGCATCTGAAGCAGACGACCATGCACTACATGAGCATCTGTGGCTGCTCCTTTTGTGTCTTACACATGTCTTCCCCGGAATTGACACTGTAAGGATGCCATGGCTAGCTGCACTGCTCGATATAGCGAATTCTTAGTCACGATCACCAATTTGGCTAATGAATCTAAAGCAAATGGTGGATGCATCCACCAACTCTGTCCGATCAGTGGAAGCTTAATTAGCAGACTGCGTAGGGGAAATTAATTATATACATAGAGTTTGGTAGTAAATTCACTATCATATGGCCATGAGCTTAGAATTTAATTATATATCATTTGCACGGTGTGAAGTGAGTTCCTCTTTGAAGCCAAGAATTGAGCTCAACAAACTCGAATAACTTTTAGGATTTAAGCTATATTTGAATTACATTAGTTATTTTATCAATTTGAATAATACAAAGCTTGATTTTAATTATTTAGCTAGCTTGTTTATTGAGAATGTAGGCTTTTGAAACATGATGAACTAGTGTAATAAAATATTTTTAAAAATAATTAAAAAAGATTGAAATTTGAATCCCATTATAAATGAATGAGAACAAAGATTCTAAATAATTGGAAGTCTCATCACACCACTGGCAAGTGCCACTGGGGCCCAGCTAATGCTGCCGCGTCCGATTCAACTCACACGGCTTTGGAGAGCCCCGTTCCGCACGGCCACGATCCTGTTCGCTGTGCCGAGGTGATTTTATAAATACGCGCCCAAATGGCCAGTTCCTTCTCCAGGAGACTGAGCAGTGCATAGAATTGCCTCTCCTCTTCTCGATCTCCACACTCCTCCTCCTTCCAAGCTTGAACAACCAATTAGATCGATGGAGGGCTGTTCCAAGCTCTTCCAAAAGTGCAAGCCCTATTTGGCGATGATCTCCCTCCAGTTCGGCTACGCCGGCATGAACATCATCACCAAGGTCTCCCTCAACCATGGCATGAGCCACTACGTCCTCGTCGTCTACCGTCATGCCTTCGCCACTTTGTCCATCGCCCCCTTCGCCCTCATCCTCGAGAGGTAACGTACTCGTTCCTCTTACTCTTCACTTAATTAACAACGTTCTAATTGGCCATGCACAGAGTTCTAACCATTAATCCATGCGTGTTACAATTCACAGGAAAGTTCGACCCAAGATCACCTTCCCAATCTTCCTGCAGATATTTGTTCTAGCGCTCCTCGGGTCAGTGATGCGTGTCTTGAAGGAGTTAATGCATGGTGGTTCATATATAGTGCGAGGCTTTTGACATTCTGTGTGCGCTAAATTTTTCAGGCCGGTTATCGATCAAAATTTCTACTATGCTGGACTCAAGTTCACCTCGCCAACCTTCTCCTGCGCCATGAGCAACATGCTCCCTGCAATGACCTTTGTGTTGGCTGTCATATGCAGGTTTGTGATTTGATAAGAGAAAATATTATGACAGTACAGAGATCATGTTCTTTGTATGTATCTGCTAACTGATGTGTCATCAAAAGGATGGAGAAGGTGCACATGAAGAAGCTGAGATGCCAAGCCAAGGTGTTGGGAACTCTGCTGACGGTAGCCGGTGCCATGCTGATGACCCTGTACAAGGGGCCTCTCATGGAGATGGCCTGGAGCAAGCACTCGAGCCCGGGCCACTCCGGTGCGGCAGCCGCAGACTCGACTGACAAGGACTGGTTCAAAGGCTGCATCTTCCTCATCATCGCCACTCTAGCGTGGGCCTCGCTCTTCGTCCTTCAGGCGGCGGCGATCAAGAAGTACGACGCACCCCTCTCACTCACCACATTGATATGTGGCGTCGGCACTCTGCAGGCGATTGCTGTGACCTTGGTCATGGAGCACAAGACCTCTGTTTGGAAAATAGGCTTCGACATGAACCTCCTCGCTGCTGCCTATGCTGTCCGTCTCTCATCCTCTCTCTCTCTCTCTTTCTCTCTCTTTAGCTCATTACTGATGAGTTTTTGGATTTGGATTTCAATATGCAGGGGATTGTGACGTCTAGCATTGCCTACTACGTTCAGGGCCTGGTGATACAGGAAAAAGGACCAGTGTTTGCCTCTGCCTTCAGTCCACTGATGATGATCGTCGTGGCAATCATGGGGTCCTTTATCCTCGCTGAGAAGATCTATTTGGGAGGGTAAGATTACCACTCCTCTAGTAGTTAACCAAGCTAATTAAAAGGCCTTCGATCGATTGATCAGCAAGAATTTTGGACTGAAACTTGTACCCTTTGTGCAGAGTTTTGGGTGCAGTGCTCATCGTGTTCGGACTCTACTCTGTTCTCTGGGGAAAGCACAAGGAGAACAAGGAGAAGAAGATGGAGGCTTTGGACATACCAGTAGTGGTGAAGGGCGTGGAAGGAAATGGGAAAGTGATGGAGATGATAGAAGTGGATGGATTTGAGCTGGAGAAGGCGAAAGCCAACAACACGGTGGTCTCGTCCCTTGACAAGGCTGTGGTGGCAGTGAACGTCCCAGTACAAGATAAATCGTTGCTGGCCAAGGAGGAGCCATAAAAAGCAGGGATCGAGTGAATTGGAGATTTATAGTTAAGTAGGCACAGGGTCTGAGGTGGGTTTTATATGGATTTTTCCTTGTTTTTGGCTATATTTTCTGCGTCTGGTCCTTCTTGTGATGATGATGATGATGATCTAGCTGAGATTGGTGCACGCGAACTATGATTTGTAAGTTTGGAAGGAATGGCAATGAAGAGCTTATAATCTCATCAAGTGTTGCTTAATGCTCAATAAGTCAATTACATTAAACTACTGATTATGCCACAAGAAGGCCTTTTCTTTTTGTGAAATGCATAAATATATATGAATGTAAGCTTCCTTTTTGGACACATTTGTATCCAAATAATTGACTCTTATGAGCAAAGTATAGTAAACCAATATTGACTTGAGTTAATTTGCTAAAACTAAAACATTTGTGAGGAAGTTTAGAGTTCGATTTGTCAAGAGCTTGTTTATATTCATTCAATACACATAAAATTAATTAAATAAAGAAGTTTAAATAATTTGTTAAACTAAATGGATAAATTTGAATGCATATGTGTTCTGCTCATTAATATTCTTGAACTGTTCATGAATAATATCTACAAACAAAATTTTATAAATTATATTCATTAATAAAATTTTTATTAAAGTTCTCATAAGGCACAAATAAACTTCTAATATTGAGCTCGCTGATGAATCAAATAAGATTAAAATTTTAAACAATCAAATAAGCTCAAATTGAGAATTCAATAACATCTGTACGAATTAAATTCAAGTCTAGTTTAAACTAAACTAAACTGAGCTCATAAAAAAAAAATAAGTTAAGTTTAAACAACTGTTTCAATGACTTAATTTATTTTAGGCTCAATTTAGTTTGGGTCTATAATGTCCTACTATACAGCACTCAATTAGTTAATACATACAATCCTTTTAATAAAAATCATTCCCTTTCTTAATCACTCATGATCATAACTGGTGTAAAATAGTAACACCATTTCGAGATTTTTAACACAGGGTTAATTAAGCATTGCCTTCAATGATTAAGATACCTTTCAGGAAGAATAACAGGCAAAGGATTTGAGTGAAAACTAAAGAAAAGAATGTTACAAAGTGGATAAATACAAGGTTAATTAAGCAAGATGCCCCTGATATATCAAGTAGCTGGGAAGGAATCGGTGATGGTGGAATTATACTCATTACTATTTAGAAGTGGATAAAGAAAGAATTAAAGTGATATCTAACAAATTAAACCAAATTATAGATCTGCTTCAGCACAAGAAGACACCTTTACTTTTTCAGTGAGGTGTATTCGTGGGCAACTTGTGACGCAAAGATCACGTTCTAGAATATATATATATCATTTTTATTTTCTGCATTTTTAATTCTTAACATGGAATCGATTGATTGATATATATCTGTAGCATAGAATCCTCTGTTGTTGAGAGAACTTATGAATAGACTTTGTGGAAAGAAATATCAAGCTCTTAAGAATCTTATACACTAGCTACTTAGCATTAATTAAACATTCACAGTTGGATTCACGTCATCCTCACCAAATGGATAAGAACATTAATTGCTATATATTTTGAAAATGCCAATTAATTCAGTATGTTATATTAATAGCACTGGGAATTCTTTCACCCACTAGCCGAGCAAGTTCATGGGTGTATATTTGGAAGTCACTATGGAAAGAACGAATCCATTATTGATAGCAGCAGCAACGGCAATTCCCAGCGTATCTCTGTGCATGTTACGTTTTTAATTTCTTTTTAGTCGAGTTCATATTTAATCTTTCCATTGGACCTATGATCTGAAGACAACAGTCATTTTCATGGGGAATTTTGATGCGACTTCAGAAACATGTCTTTCTTTAACTTGTTCTTTGTTATACACGCATGACATAAAATATAGCTATTGTGATGACTTGAGAGTCTTAAATTGTTGTTGTTTGTTTATATAGCTAGCTAATTATATTATATTAATGTTGCTGTGGAATGAGATCCCAACGTACGCAAGGCTCCATGGTGGAGTTATTTTCATTGTAGTGGAAGATTTGGGTTTGTTTGTTGCTCTGCTTGCTGGACGAGCAATAGGGTTTTGGGGGGCAAAGGTTGAAAAGAAGGTGCTAGGCTTTCTATCGTGCAGATGACCAAGCAAAGGTCACTTAGGTGACATAATCTGAGTAAATTAATGGATGCAAAGCCATCTCTTCAACCATTTTTTCCCCTTAGCTCTCTTCCTTGGAGAACTTGTATCTAAAAAGAACTCGAGCAAATATTAATTTTCCAAATAGAAAAGTTTACTACATGTAATGCACATAAAGGTTAACAAACCCCCACTCCTTAAAACACCTTTTAACTCTTCCTCTTTTTTGAAATAATAGACCATCTGTAGAAGTATAGGAAATGTGGCAAACCAAAGCATGCAACGAACATCTTTTCTGATCGCTATCCTCCAAATCAAGAGTACTGACCTCAAAAGTTTGGAAGAGAGTTCACCATGGCCGTCTCTATAGTTTTCGTTCTTTAATTAGGCTTACAGTAACTGATTGCAACACAAAGTACTGGTATTTCCATTTTGGAGGAACTCTGCTTAGTTGTTCCTGGCTTCCTTTCTTTTTTTTAAAGAAAATTAAGAGTTGGATGTTGACCATCGTGAAGTTCCAAGGAAAGGGCTGCAAATCCTTTGTGAACCTATACACTTGGCAATGTAGCAAGCAGTTCATGGTCTCCAAAGGCTCAATTATTACTGGCCTCACGAGAAAAATAAGTTCTATACTTGGACGAACAAAACAAACGCTTATACGTCTGTGATTCTCGCTTTATATCTGTAGCTTCAGATTTTTAATACTGGAAAGAAAACAAAAAGGCAAGTTCCATCAAATATTAATAGAGACTAAACTGTTAAAAATCTTTCTCCAGCAATAATTAAGCAACAACTTCCTTTCAGCTTAAAAAAGAACTCGCACTGCAGCTGATTGTGTGGTTACATTAAATGGAAAGTAAATTTACAATGGATTTCGAAATGAAAAGCGAGTGGATACACACTCATACACGATTCATTAACTTGAGTAAGTTGAGCAAGCAAATTCCAAAAGTGTGGCAGTCCGAATCCCTCTGAGACTGAAAGAAAAAAAAAATCGATAAGCACGTCCTTGAACTCGCAAGTAGAGGCGAATGCATTAGTGAATCATTTGGACAATTTGGACAAAAGTGGAGTACACACAGACTCCAATATTTCTAAATAATTGGCAACATGCATACTGTCTGTCTCTGTGATGAAAGCCACAACTGAACAGCTGATGCAAGAAACAGATACGCTTTTAATGCCTTCCGATATTGAGAGATATGAAGATAAAGAAATATGAACTTTTGAAACATTGTTAGCTATTGGCACTCTGCATGTCCAGATTAACAAAGCAAGGCAGTATTTGAACGGTGTTTGTAGTTGAAAGTTCTTTCATTAGTGGACTTTCGTCCGTAGCTCTGAAGAGAACCATGCTTGAGTACTAATGGACTTTGGCAAGACTGATTTTATCACGATCAAGAGATCGCAAGTAGGTTGAAAATTTCATCGGTTTTACTTGTATCTATATGACATATTCACATGACTCAGCCTAAAGCTAAACACCAACATGAACAATGACCATTAAATATTCTTATTGCATTTTACCTCTTATACCTTTACAAGGATTGCTGATAGTACCCTATTTATATAGGCATTTCTTCAAACAATAAGATGTTTAGATAATAATTGTGAAAGCGAGTAAAATAACAGTGAATTATAAAACAAATGAATAATATTTATAAATAAAAAATAAAGATTTTCTCTCGAACGTGTTGAAGAAGTTGATTATCGGCAGCAGATTAGGGGACCGAGTGTCTCTATCTTATGTATAAAAGGTTGGAGAGGGATATGATTGATTAATTCAGAGACCACTCTGTTCCGAATCTCACACATACAGCACAACCATCAAAGAACGTCCAAGACTAGCAAACAGAAGATAAACTTCTTAGTTAATTATATACAGACAATATAGAGGAATGAGTTTTCAAAGTAAGCAGATCACTCCATTTATTGACAAACAATATGAAGTCTTGGCCTAAGTCGTCACTTTTCAATCTCCTGTGGAAAAACAATACAACGTCCAAGACTAATAGAAGATAAACTTCTTAATTAGTTAATTATATAAGTTGGGAGTTTGAGGTTCAAAGCACAGACAATATAGAGGAATGAGTTTTCAAAGTAGGCAATCATTCCATTTATTGACACAATATGAAGTCTTGGCGAAGTCTTCACTTTTCAATCACCTGTGGAAAAGCAATAGAACGCCCAAGACTAATAGAAGATAAACTTCTTAGTTAATTATATAAGTTGGGAGTTTGAGGTCCAAAGTACAGACAATATAGAGACATCAGTTTTCAAAGTATGCAATCACTCCATTTATTGACACACAATATAAAGTCTTGGCGAAGTCTTCGCTTTCAATCCCCTGTGGAAAAACAATAGAAATAAAGACGAACAGGTCATATAGAAAACAAACTATGGAAGAATAAAGACCAACAGGTCATATAGAAAACAAACTATGGAAGCAATATTGATTTGAAGCAAGACCTCAAAATTGTAAGTCAATTTAAACTTACTAGCTCAAAAGAGTGAAAAGAAACCAGTCTTCTTTGGAAACTTAACGCCCACAAACCTACTAAGTTAGGATGAAAGTTTATATGAACGATCAAAATTTGAACACGAACTTAATTTGAAGCAAAAAATCCTATTTAAATGATTGAGTTCAGAAGAACCCTATTTCTATGAGCAGTGGAAGGAATATGCCATGATTGACTGAGAAGAGGAGAGACCTTAAATGATTCTACTGAACAAAAATAAAATAAACTCAAATTGTAGTGCATTTTAGAATACTTGGTATAGTAGAATTGTGAGTCAGAGTGCAAAGCATTCTGGGTTAAAATTATAACTAAAACTTGATTGCTTAGGTAAAAGCTGATGGAGTCAGGAGCGAGCGAACATTGCCAATTTTTATATTTTTCTGAATTTTACCTTATAGGTAACTACATCACAAAGGTAACACATACAACTAGATACATCCACCACTGGGCCAACCTGATGTTTGAGCATTATGTATTGAGGGATGATACACAATGCAAATGGTAAATTGTAGTTTGACCAATGACCCATAATGATATTAATTGAGATCTTAAAATTTGGTCCTAATAGTCACACATCGTATAGATACATTTGTGACAATGAGATAAAGCTTTTGTAAGTAATTGTTCATCAATTTATATTTTGCTTAAATTCATTTGTAATCCTTAACATTTAAATTACCATATTATTGAAATTCTAAATATATTTAGTAAAAGAATTTAAGACAATTTATGCTACATCCTCATAGGAGGATAAAAAAGATTCAAAAACAAAAGTCAACGAGGAAGCCTTTTTGCGCTTAACAGAAACACTTTTCAACTACATGCAAGCAACAAGCACCAATTGACAAAATCTAGAAAAATTAAACTATTCGAGGATTCCAAAAACAAAATCTGACATACTGAAGCAAAATTGTACAAGTTCTCCAACAAGCAAAAAATCATGGTTGAAGGATAAGCCAAAGAATCTGCATGTTTAAAATCAATTCCAATATGACTTTTAAGAAAAACATGCAGCACAAATATGACCCGTAACAATGATGCAATTGTAAGTCTATGAAACAATAGTTAGACAAACACATCCAATAAATGCTCATCAAAATAGATGGAAATTAATTCAACTCATCTGGTAATGCCTTCCTCTACAACTGTATTTCTTCGATTACAATCTACTCTAGCTACACATCAATTTGGATTATCAATATTTATGGGTTAGATAAGAAAAAACAGGGAAAAGCTAAGAATTGTGTCTTGCAACCATGAACCAAACCAGACTAAGCCTACGTATTCATTACAGTTTGATTTGGATCAAAGTCCACACCAGCCGACCAAACTTGAAGAATAAAGTGAGAGGCTCAAGCAATGTTTTGGTACCACAACACGTGACGACCAAATTAGGCTGTGGTGAAGGAGCCATTTAAGTCACATCGTAATTTGGGAATGATAAATGTCTCAATGTGTTGATTAAATCATGTTTAAGTTTAATTTCACGTCGTAGTTTTCTATTTTACGTGGTGTGGAGCTGTGATATGAGTTATGTTCGCATTAAAATTGCATTAAGACAAATTCATTTCAAATCTATTCTAATTTCAAGTTTTCTTTCAGGTTCCAAGAACGAGGATTTCCGAGGATTTCTGCCACCCCTTGGTCCATTACACTAATGTAAATTTTGAATTTTTTGGATGAATGGATGATTTTCTTTTCCTCTCATGTGAGCAACATTGGTTGATTAACATGCATTGTTATATGTTACTATTTTAGGATATATATGTAATGCTTAGATTGATATGAAAAATAACTGATGGAGTGTTTAGGATGATAAATTTAATTATATAAGTTTTAATCATTTTCATTGATATAAATATTTTAATACAAACCACATATGCCCCCACCTGCATTTCTGCACTGCTTGTCCATTATGCAGTGGATTAACCACATACTGCCCGTGTATGCTTTTTAAAGCCTAGCAACTTATCTATTGTGGTGGTTTGTAGCCTATGTATGAGAGGTGTGAAATTGTCGTTGTTCTGAGTTCTGACTAAGGAAAGTTTTCTTTTCCAATATCAGGTTGCAAGCATCCCTTCCTATCACCCCTTGCATTTGTTATCTAGTTCAAAGTGTTCTTAAGTTCATCATTCATCATAGTTGCCTTTTCTTTTTAGCAGTTTTAGTTGAATACCTAACATCCATTCTCAATTTAATTATGTTCTATTTCCATGAAATTTGCATACTTCCCTTTCCTGACTACATCACAAATACTTTTTCTTTTTACAACTTGTAGGTCTAATATCCAATCTATTGTCCTCATTCAACCGAGCTTTATGCAAAGTTACATATCATGCCGATATATTTCTCCACTAATTGTAACTAAACGTTCATCTACAAACTTGTACTCGATTTGAGAAGTGTTTATTCATGTTTAAGACAGTAAATGAACAATTAGAACATCTTTTTCAGCTGCATTAGCAAGAAGGACAAAAAGCTCAACACTCCAAGGGCATGTCTACTTGAGTAGAGTAAGAGAAACAAGAAGAAATAGTTCTGAGAAAGGGAGGAGAGAAAAGAAGGAAGAAGAGAGGAGTTGTCTTTGTGTCTAGTTGAATATAGAAGAACAAATTACAAAACTAGCCTTTGATTCTATAATTTCTAAGATATACAGAGCTAAATTAGTCCTTTTATCAGTTTTGCTCTCTTCTATCCAGTTTTGAATGGGAAAAAAAGTGGGGAAAGCACTACAAATTGCTTCACTTCCCCTTGCTTTTCCATCTAACCATGTTGACAAAGAGGAATTTGACTGCACCCCCAAGCAACCAATTTTTAAAATAATGGTTTGGTAACAATGCTTATGCACTATTGGCAAACATTTCTCGTCAAAGCTAATAACAAAAATTATGAATAATGTTTTTGAACAAGACCAATGAGTCTTAAATAGATATTCAATCAAGTCTTGAATATATACTTGGATTTAAGTTTATTTATGTAAATAAGTATTTGATTTCTGCATCCATAATTGTCGTGCATATATAACTTTATATTCAATTAAACATATGTATTATAAAAATATAATATATTTTACGTTATGTAAAAGGTGGGGAGAAACTGATAAAGAGAGCTTAAGGTTTTGTTGGTGGATTTTAATCAAATATTAAACGTGTATACATCATTTGGAGATACAGTTTACATTTAGATAAACATTTATCATGTTTTCATGAATATGGTGATATTAATGCCTGTTACTCATATGATAGAAAAGTTAATTAACACTTTAAAATGTAAACTTATTGTTAAAAGTAGTAATTATGTGTTTTAATAGACTCTAAAATATCAAAACTTGATAAAGCTGAGATTTAGTTTAAAGCGAACTACCACGTTGAATCTAGTTAAGATAGGTAAAAAAGGTTGCTAAAGCCATTTTTTTAATTAAAAAAAAACTTCAACATTAATTTTTGATCTCAGATTGAAGCTAATAAGATTTATAAACAATCTCGAGGATGATTTTGCTGGTATCAACACAGTTCATTCATTACCAGCCCTATTTTCACACCACACACTACACATCTTAAGAAGTAGACAAATCGATGCCTACTCTATTTGCAAACAGTTTAGATGCCACAGCACAATACGACCTCACCTATAGAAAAAATAAAAATAAACTTTCAAGCAACTTGAGGTTCGGTAGCATCACATTACCTAGCTTATGGCAGGGGATGTCTTAGGATGAGCCTCCAGCGTGACTGAACTCCTGAAGCTCCTTGAAGTTGAGCCATGGCTTGACCCACACCTTGGCCTCGTATGTCTTCTTCTTTCCCGCATCAATGACCTCGACCGTCAAGTGGTGCAGAGTCCCAGCGACCACCTGCTCCCTCGCTTTGATCACCCTCGCAAACTCCAGTAAAGCGTTCTTCACCACCACAAACAAAACACTTAAGCACCAAGAAACGACAAGAAAAAAAAAACAACAACCGATCGAGGCGAGGAAGAGCGAATAAGAGCCAAAAATAAAAGATCAAGAACAATAATTTAACGAATGTAGCTTGGAAAAACAGGATGTGAAAAAAAAAAACTCAATCAAAGGAGCGTAGCGAGATAAGAGAGTAGAAAGAGATACCTCCTTCTTGTTGTGTTGATCGACGGCGAAGCGACCTAGTTGCTCGATCTCGAGGCCGTTGGCAGCCTCCCCCTCAACGTCTCTGATCCCTCCGAGGTTGGCCATGGAGTTCGGATCTGCTATCGCTATTACGCAGAGAAAGAAGGAGAAAATGAGGATCGTCTTCGCGGCGAAGGAAACCATCCCTTTCCTCTTTATTCGCTTGTTTCTGATCGCTAGTTTGGTCAATTCCATCCCGGCTTTTAAGAAAATTGCAGATCGCATCGATGCTGTTGGGTTGGGCCTCGTTGGATCATCGTGGATTTTTCTTTTCCGCCAAATATAAAATCATATATATATCTCTTCTAATTTGCAATCCTAATTTTTTACTTTTCTCGTGCAATATTCGCTAATCAATAATATTATAAATCATATTCGCTAATCAATTATTCGACCAACCAACCAACCATCTTAGGGTCTTAAAAATATTATAAATTAATTATAAGTTCAAAAAAATAATTTTAATTTTTTAAATCTTACGTAATATAATTATCCAAACATACTTAGGACTTAAATTTTTTTAAAGCCATTTTAAATCATAAGTTGTAAAACAAAATAAGTTTAAAATTTTACAATCTAGTAATGTTGATAGATGGTGAGTCAATAATACAATCTATTTTCTTTCATAATTTACATCCCTTTCATTTGATCGAGAATTTTTTATTAATTATTATACTTCATCTAATATATATATTTTCTTATATAATATGTTGAACCTCAACGAGTGTTGTGAACTCTAAGGACTTTTAATTTATTTTGCTTGGCAAATGATGTGTTATTTTCATTTTATTTTTAATATCTTTTTATTATTTAATTAATTAATTTGACAGCGTATATTAGTTTTTCCTCTCTTCATTATGAATTAAGTAAATTGTTTCTTAATTACTCTTTGTTGTGAAGTATTCATATCATTCATTCATTCATATATTTATATGTTTATATTTCGTAAATTCGATTTAAAGTATTTAAAGTGATTATTTTTAAAATAACAATAATTTATATGTTTTAATATTTTAAAATATTTTATTAGATATAATTAGTAAAAATAACTCTTACATGTTTGTCTAGCTCCAAAAAAAAAGAAAATAAAGAGAGAGAAAATATTAATTCAAATCTTATGATATTATTTGAGAAGACTCATTTTTAAAAATTTGCCGAAAGCCTAGAAAAAGGTAGGATGGATGAGTCAACTAGACTAAATTGAAATCTCTAAGTCAAATTAACCAAATCTACTTAACTAATTAGCTCAATAGATCATATTAAATGCACGAGACAAATTGCACTATTCAAATAAATAAAGCTAATTAAATAAGTTGAATTTATTAAAAATTAGAGGAATTAAATGGATTATAAAGTAAACCCTTCTTTCAGTTGGAGTGACCATGAGATGGGACCAAACGAAGAGAAAAACTAAGAAAAATATGAACTACGAGCATCTAAAAATATCAAAGAATTTATGTTAATGGAAAAGAAGTTCAAAGTGACTATCTTATATATGAAAGAACAAAAATATACTAACTTAATATCTTAAACCGTTAGATATTCTTTTATAATTATCTATATTAAGAATGGATCCCAAAAAATGTCGTGACTTTTAAAGATTTATCGACGTCTTTTTATGCAATAGTTGCAATGTGTGTGATCGAATAAACTTTAAGAACACCTAAGTGATCTGCATAGCTAAACCAACAAAAGAAATTAAAAACTATTTTAAAAAGGGCCCAACCGGGTTCAAACCGGTGACCTATTGATCTGCAGTCAATTGCTCTACCACTGAGCTATGGACCCTTTGATAAATTGCACTATTTAATTAATATATTTTCTAACGTATGAGTTGAGCCTCACTCCGATTTTTATTAATAGGTTTTAGTTGAAATCAACTTATCTTTTACCGTCAACAAATAGCATAGGGTGAATTTAATGCACAACATAAAAAAGAAAAAGAGTAGTGTTTACCGACTTTGAATCTATAAGCATATTTGTTTGAAAGTCACAGAATAATTAGAGAAGTCATTTTGCCTTAATATATTAACATGACATCTAACTTTTTGGATGAATGATTACGTTATATTTTATACTGGAGAAAATGTTCGAAGGCGTCCTTGAAATTCTTCTTTTTTTTACGGCTATCATGCTTTTTAATTACCTGCTCTATATCCATAGAAATACCATAAATATTGCTCTAAGGCTTGCTCAAATACTTTCAGCACAGAAGCTGACACAATGAGATTTAGGAGTTGCAACTTATGGGTCATGAATGAGTGAGTTAGGGGATTTTATAAGTGTCAGTGAATATTAAAGTTTATATTATGAATTAGTAGATTAATGGTTGTACCGTTTATACTTGAGATTATCTACGGATGAGTCACCGGCGGGTTGATGATGATAAAGTAACGCAAGATCCGTAAACGGTGGAACTCCTATCAAATTGCAAAAAGAAGGAGCTAGGGTGATAATGAAAGACTATGAGGTGTCTTGCTTAATCACTCTGACGCTCAAGTCAAGTCACAAATTAATCGAAGATAGAGAAGAAGAACCAGAAATATTAA
This sequence comes from Curcuma longa, assembly GCF_044706935.1. Classification (NCBI taxonomy): domain Eukaryota; kingdom Viridiplantae; phylum Streptophyta; class Magnoliopsida; order Zingiberales; family Zingiberaceae; genus Curcuma; species Curcuma longa. The sequence continues at coordinate 9,396,848 of NC_133861.1, forward strand.
AGAAGGAGAGTGTTGATTGTGTGTACACGTATCTACGTCCGCAAGAAGCAGGTCATTATATGAAATCATTGGGAGGAGATGCCCCATCGTTGATAAAGAGAATATCCTATCATCGCGGTAGTTAAGGGTTTTATCGTTCATATTTGGTATGGTCCAGGATCTCATTACGTTAAACATGTTGTACTGATAAGGTAAGTGAACTATCATCAAATATTATATCATTGTACGTATCCTTCTGGCTGTCGATCTAGGCAAAAACATGGATTCGAAGAGACTAAGCTGACTAAGGGGTCGACTTCTAGCTAAGAGATCTTGGATTCATTTTGGAGCAAAGCCAGTAGAAGCACCGAGTGAGGACGCTGAGTGGGTCATAGAGTTGGTTGATCAAGGAGCCGAGCCGCAACTCGGCCACTGGACTAGAGTGGGAAGCTCAGATGGTCTAGGAGTTGGGCATAAGCTTGGTCATAAAGTTGAGGAAGTCGGTCGGAGCTAGAGTCGGAGATCAACCACTGAGCTAAAGGGGAGAGCTCAGGCGGTTGACCAGGGAGCTGAGTCGGATATCAACCACTGAGTTAGAGGGGAGAGCTCGAACGGTTGATCAAGGAGGTCTAGGGCATCAAGCCAAGCTAGATGATCATCGATGTACTAGTTGTGAGGTTGGGTACGTATCGAACTGAGCCAGTCATTCACGAGATCAGACCTTGCACATATTGTGTCGCTGTCAATTACATTAGATCTTGACTTTCTTCAATTAGATGTATAACTCATAATATGTACTATGAAGTTAATTGTTAACGGATGAAAAATTTATCGATCAACATTTATATCGTGAAGTTAATGATTAGTAGACGAGGAATCAATGGGCTAATATTTATATTGGCCGGGCCGCACCCAGCCACAGCCCGTAAAGGACCGAGTCCGTGGCGCGGATTGCGGTTAATTCGACGGCTCGCAAACCCATACACCCGTTTAGTCAACTACTTCCAGAAGGTCTCCGCATACAATAACAGCTCATTAAAGCCGAAATTACGAGAGAACATATGGCAGCTCAACTGCCCCTTAATTAATGAGACATTATCTGATTAAGAAAAGTCAGATACGACGACCTTCATTACGCTCGGTAGATCACCGCCGTACGTCCTCTTCATCGACTCTCGGCTTCTGCCCGTCCAATCCCAGCGGCCAAATTTATGAAATGCAGCAGTATTTATAAACTTTTATTTTTTTAATACTAGTCACTTTATGTTTAATCCATCACACCCGTTCAATGACTGACCTAAATTTTCTACACCAGCACGTGAAGGTGAGCTTTAAATTGACAATTTTGACAGAACACATAACATAAAGCTAGATCCTCTTAATGATAAATAAAAAAATTGCTGGAAAAAAAATATTTCCCCCACTGCATCAACTAACTTGCATTTATTAGTCACACTAGAATCACTCGTTAAAGAAAAATATCACGATTATGAGGAATCAAATATTAATGGTTTGAATCATAATTATGAGGAACCATTTGCGTTTCTAGAATTGTCTGATGAGCGAATCGGAAGAGGCCCGTCCACGTCTCCAAAAATTAATGGATAAGAATCTGGACACCCAGATCATCAAAAAAACAAAGAAACAAAAAATCACAAGCTTGCAGAAGAATGATCCTATCCTGACGCTTTCGTGCAAGAGAGCTAGCAATTAAGGAAGTAGAGGGAGGCAAAGAACGCAATTGAAGGGGAGAGATAAAAATGGACTGGTGAAGAGTTGACATTTGTGGCACAAATCGCATGTTTTTCCCACCTTCCCACCTGCCAATGTCTGTGCTCTATAAATAGAATAACAACTCATTTTCTCTGCCGTCCCTGTCGGAAGGAGCACAATTTGTGATTTGAAGCGGAGGAGGAGAAAGCAGAGGAAGGAGGAGATGGTGCTTCATCGTGTCCTCTGTTCGTCTTCGTCCAATCCATTCATTCGCTCTATAAATAGAATATAACGACTCGTCCTCCCTCCCTTCCCCGTCAAAAGGAGCACAATTTGTGATTTGGAACAGAGGAGGAGGAAAGAGAGGAAGGAGGAGGAGGAGGAGGAGGAGGAGCTTCATCCTTTCCTCTTCTTCTAATCCACTCATTCCAGCAATTCCTTGCTGGAAGAGGAGGGGAAGGTGCCTCTTGTTTTCTTTTTTGATCTTCAAACCATACATTACGGAATCCTAGTCGACATAAAGGTGGTGCCTTTTTCTCCTCCCATTTTGTTTTCTGCAATTCTTCAAAGTTATCTTCCTTTTTCCCCTTCATCTTTCATTTTCACAACTCAATTGTTAACAAGTGGAGGACAAAGAGGCGTTTTTCTTCCTCCAACTCTCTTTTCCTCCACCATTCAATCCTCTCGAACGCTCCTTTTGCGCTTGTGGAGACATCTTGTTGGGTTTGCTGGAGGAGGAGAAATGGCAAGGATCTCGATCGGGTTCCTCGGTCTCACCGAGCTCTTTATCAGCACAGCAGTGCATATGCTCTTCGGTTTCTACATTTTCAGCACCGCGGTGGCATCAGATGTCTGTCAGGTCCTAACTGATTGCCTGCGGCCCAATATCTTCAACCTGGGAGCCAGAGAGGAGGGAGGGAATGATAGCAAGGAGAAAATGGTGGTATTGGAGGGCTCTCCGCCCCCAATTGTGCTTGTTCATGGCATTTTTGGGTTTGGCAAAGGGGTACAGCAATGCCATTCCTCGACATTCTTTGCTTTTAGAGAATTGCCTCAATCTTAAGTTGGATCTTGAGATGCTGCTATTGTTGCAGAGACTCGGAGGTTTGTCCTACTTTGCTGGGGCAGAGAAGAAGGATGAACGAGTTCTTGTCCCTGATTTGGGATCCCTAAGCAGCATCCACGATAGGTGAACTTTCTCAAATTCTTTTGTTTGATTAAGCAAAGGACATGAACATTGAAGGTTGGAAAAAATTGAAACTTTTTAGGGCAAGGGAATTGTTCTATTACCTGAAAGGAGGGAAGGTGGATTATGGAGAGGAACACAGTAGGAAATTTGGCCATTCACAGTTTGGAAGAACATATGAACGAGGTGAGATTTTCGAATGCCTTCTGTCAGTTAGGGTTCCCCCGCATTTCTCATAAATTATTGCTGTGATTGGGGTGCAGGCCATTACCCTTCATGGGGTGAGCACCATCCTGTCCATTTTGTTGGCCACTCTGCTGGCGTGCAGGTCGTCAGGGTGTTGCAGCAGATGCTTGCAGATAAGGTGTTCGATTTATTGCATCTAAGGAATTCATTACTTATTTTTGCCAGTTTCTTGATCGATAACCCAAACCTTCATGAACTACACATGGGTTATCAACAGGCTTTCAATGGCTTTGACACCTCTGAGGACTGGGTTTTGAGCATCACCTCCCTCTCTGGAGCCCTCAACGGAACCACTAGGACATATTATGATGGCATGCAGTGAGTAACTTGTCTATTTTAGATCATGATCTTAGCTTGTTGGATTATTCTCTCTTGGTACTTGTTTATTATTAGTGATCAATTCGAATGCACATTTAGTTCTCTGCTAGAATGTTTCTGGACATGCACTCCAAAAAGATGAACAAACTTTAAAGCGGTGTCATTGAAAATAATTTTGAAGATAAATGCATGAATAATAATTATATATCTGTGTCTTGTCATAGTGACTATATTATCTATGTAACAAGATCTTGAAATTTATGCTGACTCTATTGTCATTGATACACGTTTGATGAATTTGATTCAGGCCTGAAGATGGAAGATCGATGAAATCGATATGTCTGCTTCAGCTCTGTCGCCTAGGAGTCATAGTCTATGACTGGCTGGACATTACATGGCTGAAGAACTACTACAACTTTGGGTTTGATCATTTTCAGATGGCATGGAGAAATTCTGGCATTACTGGTTTGGTTGATCTCATACTGGGAAACTCAGGACCTTTTGCTTCTGGAGACTGGATCCTCCCAGACCTTACAATTCAAGGCTCAATCAATCTCAATTCTGGTCTCCAGACCTTCCCCAACACCTTCTATTTCAGCTATGCGACTAGGAGGACGCGAAAAATCCTTGGCTTCACTGTTCCTTCTAGCATCTGGGGCATCCACCCTATGCTCTTTATTAGAGTCTTGCAGATGTGCCAATGGAGGTTCCCGGCCGGCGCACCCCCACCCTATAAAGGGTACAGGTCAGTAGGACTTGGTATAATGCAGATCATATTGAGACATGGCCGTTGAATTTTTTTCACCGTTTGGTGCTAATCTGACACCAAGTTGAATACATTGTCGTACAGGGATGAAGACTGGGAACACAATGATGGAGCTCTAAACACAATATCAATGACCCACCCTCGTCTGCCGGTGGAACATCCAAGCTTTTATGTTGTGGATGACTCGGAGTGCCATCCTTTGCAACCAGGAATCTGGTCAGTCTTGCTCACCCTCAATAGCTATTCGTTGACACGGATAATTATTACAATGCTACTTATCTGCAAATATCATAGGCAAAGTATCCTTTTTATTGGAATCATTATAAAGGAGCTTCTTTTTTATTTATCATCGAAACAACATCCTATCCTGTTTCAACCTATTTTTGTTTTTGATAATTCTTTTATTTTTTAAATATTGTAGTAGTTACGAAATCATAGCGGTTACATAGTCATATCAGTTATGAGATTTGTAGCAGCTACGATCTCATGGTTACTACCATTACATAATTATAGTAGTTACCATCCCGTAGTTATTATGACTGTGTAGCTATGATCTTGTAGTTGCTACAACATAATATTGATCAATGTTGATTAGAGATGAAGTGATTATGTTATACTAATTATAATTTGTAGTTGTTATAATATAATATTGACTAAAAATGAAGTATATAACTATAAACTGTAGTTGCGTTATTAGTGTTGATGAGAATTCAAGTGTTTATATTGTAGTAGTTACGAATCATAGTTGTTACAATAACGCCGAATGAGGGTATTTTTAAACATAAAAATAGATTGAAGTGGGATGGGAAACTGTTTTGATGATAAATGAAAAAAGAGTGCCTCTTGATGATTCCAATAAAAAGGACACCCTTTTGCATCTAAGAAATTCACTCTATTGCTGTGGTGAACAATTCCTTTAAATTTCAGCTCTTAGCATAGTCCTGTCCAACTTCCCTACTTTGCCTCATTTAAATGTGTCTCCATTTCAAACACATTCCCTGTGGAACCTATAAGTTATCTATTCGTTGTGGAGAATTTTTCTGTCATCTTTCCTTGTTCCAACATGAAAATTTTGCGGAAAGATTCATTTCAACCTACTAGCCGACATCCATTTGCATTTTGATAAAACATGCTGGATCCACTTTAGGGCATGGTCAATCATTGATAATTCTTTGTCTCACAAAGAGCTTGAACTTCCTTTTGGTCAAACAAGAAGATTCATGTTTTTTCTGTAATTGAAAATTTTCTTGTGTGTATCTCAGTAAATGTGCAGGTAGAAATGATGTGGTTATTACAACAATCAATTACACATGCCCATGCTGCTCATATTCCCTTCCTGCTATTACTGACTTTTCTCTCAAGAGTTACTTGCTTAATCATACACGTCATTATATCCTCATTTCATTTCTTAAATTTGCTTATTGTGAATGCTAAGTAATCCTCCATTGTTGTAACAGGTACTATAAGATCATCGAGGCTGATCACATCTTGTTCATAGTAAATAGGGAGAGAGCAGGAGTGCAGTTTGATGTTCTGTACGATGGCATATTTCAGAGGTGCAGAAAGCATGTATTCAGAAGCAGCAAAACACTAATACCCAACGAGAGCAGTCAATGACACCATCATTCTCTTCTTCATTAGATATGGCTAGGGAACAGATAAGGAATATGCATCAAGTTTATCCTACACATCCTTTTACAAGCATGCTTCCTCGAATGCACGCCTTAGTCCACCACAATGTTGTGACAATGCTCACTCACAATTGACTTGAAATTATTCAAACCTGAAGCTTCTAGGTTTTACAGGGCATACTCGTACTGATTTTTAGCTTTGCTTGTTTGTACATATGCATTTCGTGAATGGAAAAAATAAAAAAAAAAAAAAATCAGGTTTTAGCGTAAATTGTGTGCTTTTATATTCGGCCTTCTTCAACACTGTCCAGCAGCAGTTCTAGTAAAAAGTTCATAGTAAATATTCTGAGTTTTCAGCATACTGTCTAAACTTAACGACTCCAATATAACAACTACACTTCAAATTTCCAGCTCAACACTCCCTTATTGATGAATATATGGAGTTGCTTACTTATTACATTTAAAAAAAATAAGTAAATAAAAAATTAATGTCTATGAATTTTCGAGTGATTAAAAGTTGATCTCATTTACCAGACAAAATATTTTAGACTTTCGCCCTTAAAAACAGATTCTCTTTTTGTTATTCAAAACAACTAAAGTTGAAGATCTCTTCTCCTTTTCTTGTTCCTAAAAAGTTCTAATGTTTTGAAAGTTCATCAACAGAATACCTTTATTTTAAGATGAAAGTCATCTAAACTGTAAGCTCTTACGTTTGTATTGTGATGGGCTCTATGTTGGGAAGATATGTCCTCTCGGGACATAATTGAGTTGGTTACGATGGAACAGAGTTGTTGAAATGAGTACGGATCGAATCTATGTCTTCCTCCATTGTGGCCAACTATAATTTATCGATTTATCTCTTTATAGATGATCGTGAGATCGACCGTATGAAACCGCTGGATGGCAGATTCTAATATTTGTTGAAGTATTAACTAATTTACTTGGATAAAAGTTAAAATGATATTTTTTATTGAGTTCGTAAAGGCCATCTTTTTTATTTATTATCAAAATAACAATCTATTCCATTCCGTCTCCATTTATTTTTATTTTCGATAATATTGAAATAGCTATGAGATTATCAAAATAATTTTATAGCTGTTATAATATATAAACTCCTGTTGATCAAAAATAAATTATTTATATTATAATAATTATAATTCATAATTATAAATTAGTATTAATTATAATTAAAATATGTGTATTATAGTAGGTATGATAAATAAATAAAGAACACTAATTGTCCTCTCAAAAAGGGCATTCATTTGATTTGCCGAATTACCAAGTGAATCAAGATCTTGGAAGTTGATTTTATGGTCAAACCCCACCTCCAAACAAATGAGGACTTGTTTTCAACTTGTCATACACATTATCCACGTACAAAAGTTATTTGGTACCTGCTTTCTGACGGCACCTGCGCATTACTGTGAGTTGACTAAAATGGCTCCGGTTGCAGTTTAAGTGATTTAAATTTTGAATCATAAAAGTTAATTAATTTTGATGAAGTCAATAATACAATAAATATTATACTTAATTACAAGGAGGCTAACTGCGACTCTGCAAGTATTATTGCAAACTCAGTAATATTAGAAATTTTTTTAATAATAAAGTATCTAACTATTCCAACTTATTAATCGCTAAGGTAATCAATTCGACTTCATGAAATTTTTTTATTAATCATCCAAGTAAATCGAAAAGTATGAACAATATGTCACTTCATAATTAATATTTTAAAATTTATGCTCAGCTCATTGATCACTAAGTAAATCGAGAAATATATGAACAATATATAAATTTGCAACCAGTATTGTAGAATTACATCCGGTCCTATAAAAATTTTTCATAATCATTAAATCGGAAAGTTTCATCGTTTCACAATTAACATTCCAGAATTATTTTCTTATTCAAAGAAATTAATCCATAGTATATTATAATTAAAAATTGTCTCATGAATATTTAATTAACTATAAAATATCTTATCGTTACACTATAAAAACAAGGGCGTAATATTAAAAATATTACAATTGTATATAGTTATTATATTATATTTAATTAAAAAGAGAACGACTACAATTCTAGGAGTATTATTACAAACTCAATAATATTAATTTTTCTTTATAATCAAGTATCTAACTATTCAAATTTATCAATTGATCAATTTGATGTTATAGAAATTTTTCATCAATTTAAGATAAATTGAGAAGTTCAGATGATGTGTCGCTTCACAATCAATGTTTCAGAGTTTGATTCATGGAGGTGATCGTGTGGGATTGCTAACTAAATAAATTGAGAAGTATTTGCAGGTTTGTATCCGATCCCATGAAAAAATATTTGATCATCAAGTAAATCGGGAATGGTAAGTCATTTTACAGTAAACATTGTAAGATTGTCATCCCAACTACGAAAATGCCACCTTAGTCTTGGGGCGTAATATTAGAAATATTCCAACGATATATAATTGTAAATTTATCTTAGAGCATTTTATTAAAGATTATATTAATTCAAAGAAAAAAGCTACTTGTTACAATAGAATTTCCGTCACAAATTTGTCACGGAAATCTACACTGTTGAATTTTAAAATTAAGATTAAATCTTGATTGTAGATTGAATGGATAATTGTGATTGAATGGGTGATTATAATTGAACGGTCCAGATTTTCATCATAAATTTATAATTTATGACAGAAATATGTTAGGACAAGTAGCATCACTAAGTACTAAATTTGCTGTGGTAGTTGTAGAGGAAGCCAATGAATACTGGGGCCCTTTTGCCGGTACTTCCATTCTCATTTGACACTCGCGTCCTCTTTGGAGTTGTTCGGCTGGTGCTGCGAAGGCGAGATGGAAGCGAAGGGAGAGGGCGAAATGGTGAAGCCGCTGATGGAGAGGAAGAGGGAGAAGGCAAGCGCTTCGCCTTCCTCATGGATGGTGGTCGCCAGCACAGCCGTCGCGGTCTCCGGCTCCTTCGAGTTCGGCATGTCGGAACAATCTCCTGTTATAAAATCATGTCTCTCCTATTTCAGTGGCGGTTATTCGAGGGTGAAAATTGATAAGGGGCGATTCCCTGCATGTCAGTCCCTGGATTTGGGAACTAGCCCAAGAGTAGTCTTTTCGTCAATACCAACAACAGTGCACTTTTCTGTGAACGTTCAAAATTTAGGTAGCACAGACACCGGTTTCCAATGAATCAGAAAAGTTTTAGAAGTAAATATGCAGAAAATGTTTTCATTTGGTTGGTTCGGGCATATCCGAGTGGACCCGATGCTGCTGATAGAAGGTAGGAATTAGTGAATAAAGCCGAAAGAAATGTGAAAAAAAAGTGCCAGAAATGCGCGGAGAGCCTTACGTGAATAGTTTTGATTTTAACTTTTTTGATGCATGTTGGCATATCAAGGTTGGTTCAAATTAAATTCGAATGCTCTGCAATTTCAAGGAACTATACTGATGGGTGTGATTCTTAGATTTTGTTTCAGTCACCTTTTGTTGAATGACAATCCTAGCTAACCGCACCATTGCTGGTGATGGTACATCTTGATATTGACTCTAATCATACTTTTACATACTTAAGTAATTAAGTGATGCAAAGATTTTGCTATGTGAGATGGGGTTAAGCATCTAACATGAATGTTGTTTACTATATTTGAGTGTCTTAGAGTATTTTGCTAAAAACTAATAGAGAGATAATACCATGTGATATCTAAGAAAGTAGTTGGTCTAAACTACAATAACGTGTGTTAATCCCAACTAGTTGAGGTCAACTATGTTAGATAATAAGATTGAAATTAATGGTGGATGGATCCCAAATCAGTCAAAACTATGAATGAAGAACTGAAAACACTAGGGGGTTTCAACAAGAAGATTTGAGAACAAACTTATTCAATGGAGAGGTCAAAGATGCTTGTTCGGAGTTGTCTACTAGATATAAGCCTATTTTCCCGCTGTTAATTTGAGATCATTTAGGTGTTAAATTTGCAACATGTATGAAGCTTAGTTATATATTTATACTAGGGGTTGATATCAAGTACAGAAGGGATTATGTTTGTGAGTGCATAATTGATTTCAGTCTATATTTGAAGTAGCTTAAACACTAGAAGTTTTCACATTTTTGTAGATTAGCAGAAGAAAATCAATCCTTTTAGATTTTTTTACAAACAGTGTAAAAGATATCAGTACTATCTTATTTACCTTTTATTCTCATATGTAATTAAGGTGGATTAATAGCGATCAAATAAATACCATCCATACATATTGATTTATCTTTCTTTGTAACTTGTCCTACTTATCCGAGTAAACTCATTTCCCCATCTTGTGTTTGTTTTCACTTTCCATTGGATGTTGCCAGTTCATATGCTCTTTGGCAGGTGCATGTTTCTGAAAATGCCTCCAAGAATCCATTAAAAGAGAATGCTTAAGAAAAATAGAGGTTAGATATTTCATCTAGAGATCTAACAATATATGCTCAATAAATATCTTTTTCTTGAAAAAAATAATTCAACATCTGGAACACTTGCCATACCAAATGGGTCATCCCAGTTGTTGCTAGAAAGCTGGTAATTTTGGTTAAATATTTGAATCAGGTACACGTACACCCTCTACTAAATTCCTAGACATAGGAAACTAAAGAAGTTGCTGAAGTAATAAATATCACTGGGGAATTACATGCTGCCATTCATCTGTGGTCTACTGCCATGGTTAAAAAATTTCAGTACTTTGTCCAGTAAAATAAGGAAAACATCCTTGCAAACTTTAGGTACTTTTGTTTTCCGTTAAAATGAAGTCTGCTTACGTGGTCACTTTTTGTAATTCTTTCATTTTCTCCTTATTTGTCCTTTCAGGTAGGATATTCTTCACCATCACAGTCTGGAATAATGCACGACCTTAAACTTTCATTGCCCCAGGTATGTGTTTCATTCTCACATGGGCACCTAATTATGGGTAAAGAAAAGGCGAAACAACTTACAGATGCAGTATTAGAATCAAATAGAAAGAATTTTTGGTGGTTCAGAAACAGCCTGAGCATTGTGTGCACTGGGATACATGAAACAGTAATTTCTAGCACAATTTTATATCACATATTCATATGTTATACTTGGCTGTGCAGTACTCTCTGTTTGGGTCAATATTGACAATTGGAGCAATGATAGGTGCTATATTGAGTGGAAGGGTTGCAGATCTAATTGGAAGAAGAAGTGTAAGTTAAAACTACATCTATTTTCCCCCCAATGCTGGATCCATATCAGAGAATCCACAATCACATAACTGATGCATTGCTTATTCATGACTATTGCAGGCAATGGCAGTTTCAGATTTTCTTTGTATTACTGGATGGATTTTTATTTTCTTAACAAAGGTTCTTCCCTGAGTATGAAATTGAGGCTTTATGTCACTTTTTTTATTAGTGTAAATTCACTAAGAAGCATGAAGCCTGCAAAAGTAGTCATGTAGGTTTCATTCTTAAACACTATGCTTGTGTTTTGAATGATCACTGGTTATCATGAGTTTATTACCTGTTGTAAGGGTATCTGGTTGCTTGATATTGGAAGATTATTAGTTGGATGTGGCATCGGTCTTCATTCCTATGTGGTAAGCTCAAGCCAATATGGTTTTCTGAATAAAATTAGAAGCTAATTATCTTGTTCTCATTTTTATTTTGGTCAAAAATTGCCATGACACATCATTCTTTATGTGGAATATAATATAGTCTGACATATGCAAAATATGTTACTATATCCTCATCATTCAAGATAATTTGATTATGCTATAATTGGTTTCTTTCTTGATAAATAGTTATGGGTGTAGACACTAGATTGTTATTGTCTGGCAGTAGGTTTAAAATTTTGGTTGTGTTGATTTGTATCAACTCAAATAGGTATTATCTTGATGTCCAGCTGTGTTGATGGTCAGCATGGACCAATAGGGTATGTATTGGGCTGAGATAGTTTTGGACTGACCCCACTCTTTTGATCTCCTCCCATTTGATTTATTTACTTCAAAAAACAAGAATGGTAAACAGGAATATAACGTTTTCATAGTCAATTGAATTAAATTTTCCTCTTGAATGACTCAAATATCAAAACCATCTCAACTTATAGCATACCTTACTAGTGAAAGTGTTTCTACTAATTCCTTATTAATAGGAGTTTCAACTATAATGAGTGTCTTGCATTGGATGAGAATATTGCTTTTGCTTGCAGGATGATATTTGAATTGGTTAATCTATATATTTATCATTATACTCTTGTTTGTCAATGAAGGTTAGACTAACACAATTGGACCTGTGACAAGCACAACTATAGGATATGGATACAAGTAGATCTCAGATCTTTGATTTGATTTATCACCGTATGTTGTAGCCAAACCATAGTAGTAGGAACACCAAGTATGATGAATTTCAATGATGGGGTTAAGCTGAGCTTTATCAATGATTGTACTTGTTATAACAAATTTGTCTCTCTTACAACATACGCATGTGTTTATTATTATGCATATATTTGTGAAGTTTAGTTGATTTCCAAATTCAGGTCCCAGTGTACATTGCTGAAATAACACCAAAGAGTTTAAGAGGAGGATTTACTGCAGTTAATCAGGTAATGGAAGAAGGTTTCTGAAGCTGGATAGTACAGAGTTAAATTTAGGCATCATATTATTTTAACAAAATTTTAGTGCAGCTAATGATATGTTGTGGACTGGCGCTAGCTTACCTGTTTGGAACTGTTTTCACTTGGCGTATTCTTGCAATTATAGGTAAAACTATTAACATCTGAAGAAAAGATAATTTTCATCCTAATTTGATATTGCAGAGTTAATATTGGGAATTGTTGAATCATTTGACAAGATTCATACCACTAAAAATCTAGCAGTTTGGGATTTGAAAACTAATTATATGTTCTACATAGAGGTGTAAGCTAGATTGAACTGGTCATTGTTATGCTATATAGGGCTAGAAAAAAGGCCTATCATTCTGATTATTGGTCCCTCTCAAAAGCATATCAGCAAACAGGCAATAACAACTTCTCCTGCCCCACATTTTGAAGATTAAGTACCTGTCGAGTAGAGATCTGATTATCCTTTGGCTGCAACTATTCATGGCTTGGTGTATGCTTGTCTAAAAATTTCCAATGAAGACTGCAACCTGCACACAAGTGACAATACTGCACTATTTATTGCACTGAACTACCTTACTTCCTACCTTCAACTTAGCACTTGGCTCTTTTAGTTTTTAACTTTTTATCTTTTGCCTGTATGAGCACTTAATTGGGGGTACTGAACTAGAGTGTTTTTGTGTGTTGGGTTTACTAGTTTCTACTAATAGCTTAGTACTTTTCTCACCTAATGAATGCATTAGGTCTTCAACCTTCTTTCCTAACAAGTGTATCTTGAAGTTGACTGACCTAATATTTTCTATTTCAGGTACATTTCCATGTTTTTTGCAGTTAATGGGTCTCTTCTTTATTCCAGAATCTCCGCGATGGCTGGTTAGTAAGTTGAACATCAATTACAGTTTTGAAGTGAAACTAATATTCAGGTCTAAGTACATAAGCTTCAATGGATTCCTTATTTCACAACTAAGAGTTAGAAGTGCTAATGAGTATTAAACTATATATTGTCTTCAGGTCTAAGAGTATTCAGGCCTCAATGAATTTATTTTCCACCCACCCTTCATAGTTCAAGCTGTTATAGAAGTTCAGGTCGGTGCTCTAGAAGTAAGTGGTCATTTCATCAAACTTATGGTGGATTTTACAGACCTAAACTACTTAGAATCACCCTAATACCTATTTGATATAAAGAATGATGGACCAGAAATACAGAATAAGAAAAAACAGTTAAAATGATTTATGTGATGATCTTTAGGGAGAAAAACCATGAACAAAAGATATCATTACGGAGAGAAAACCGGAAAAGGTGCAATAGCCACACTGGTAGAGGACTATGATGATTCCTCTTACATGACTATGATTCTTCTCACACTTCCCAGTTCCCGCACTGATTTTATATCTTGATACACATGCAATGCATGTATTTATAGGCGACCTACATTAGTGCGACTACAAACCTTGAACCACACATGGTACAGATGAAATGCTGAGGGGATGATGAGCGTGATGTGTGATGATTTAATGAGTTTGTCACCTTCTTTTGATACGACTTGCTGCTGGTCAACCTTGACCAAATTGGGTTGATCTGCTTCTATCTAGTATTGCAACTTGGTTCTCCAATTGTTCTACAGATGAATCTAGTCTAAACTAATATGTCCACCTCTTAGGTGTTGGCAGCATAGCAAACCATTCTAAAATGCCTTAATTTCACTAGTATGGATCTAACCTGCTTGATTTAAGGGTCTAACTTGAGCGGTCAGTTATCACAACAACTCGGCACATGCACTTCTACAACACCTCGATTCATGCACTTCTACAACACCTCGATTCATGCGCTTCCTCTACATGATAGCTCTACACACTTTAGAAGGGGTAAACATATACTTCAGAAGTGTCAACTGACACAACACTTCAAAATATTTTATTGAGCAGGTGAGATGCATTTGAGTGGCACAATAATTTTCCACCTTGATTCACATGTGTGAAAGACAACTGCTATTAACTCCTTGCTAATCCATAGGATAGTTGCTGTAATGTCCACCCACCAAATTCTATTAGTGTAAGATCTTGGTGCTCAAAAGAGCCTCTGTTAAATTATTAGACAGGTTATCATATATGATAATCCCACAGAAGCTTCACCTCAAAATCTCACATCATGCATAAAACACAAAGTGATACTACCTGTGTCTGGTCCTCTTATAAAACATTTGATCCTTAGTCAAGTATGTGAGACTCACATAGGAAAACACTGAATTCATTGACCAAGCCCTTTGCATGAATTGCTTTCTTTGCCACATCTAATATCACCTGCCTTAGTAAACAATAACTATAGCCTATAGAGGGCAATGCCTAACAATGTCTCACCTACTAAGCATGAGCACCACCTATGATCTCTTGTCTGGATCTGCTGCAAGATAGATCAAGTCTACATAGCCCTGTAGATCATTCTTGATCTGCCAAATTGTGAACATTCTTCTGTACTTTCTTGTTTCTTATTCTACTCCAATGCTTGTCAGTGTTGCTTCCCTAGTTTCATCATCTATCTCTACTAATAATGTCTAGATGATCTAGTTCGAACCTGATTATGACATACAATCATACTCCTGACACATTAACCATAATGGACAAGTGCATTCATTCAATCTCCTGAGATGATTTAGGTACCACATTTATTAGTTTGAATTCTTACTAACAGTGCATTGAATAACATGGGAGGTTAAATAATTTTAATACCTTCTTGATGTAGTGTTTTCGATCAATTAACAACTTGCCTAGCTCCACTCCATATCCGTTTCACATATTCATGTCAAAAGTCTTCTGTACATAATGAAAAATTTTCACTTCTTTATTTATAGACAATAATCAATATGTTACCAATATGTAGTACTGAGTAGATGAGCAAGCCACCATCTAGTTTCTTGAGAGACACAACCGTCATAATAGCTACTGTTGAACTAAAGTGAATATAAAATAGTTAAATCTTTTGTATGCTGCTCAGAGATTGTTTCAAGCAATGACATGTTAGCTTTCTTATCAAGTCTTCTTCACCCTCAATCACAAGGCTTTCTGATTTTTACATGTAGATTTCCTTGAGATCGGGATAAATGACCATTGAATTTAACTCATGGTATTTAACTATACCTCTAGAGAACATGTTATCCCTTGTACACCATTGGCATGACCCAAGTGGCTCCTTTCCCATGGATGGGATAGGATTCACTTAATGAGGAGACAACCTCATCGATGATAAATTGTTGATCATTGACCCTTGTAGTCATAGCATTAAAAATGTGTGAGATGTCTCACAACCTAATACTAGTTCCAGCATTGAGCCGAATAATGGCACAATGGCCAATAATGCAAAACAAAATAATTAACATGGCATTATAAAATAAACAGCTAAAGATATCTCTTCAACTCATGAAAACATAAGTAGCAGAAACAAAAAGGAGAGTATAATGAAGAAGCCTTGAGAAGTCCAACTGAATGAACTCCTTGAAAGTCCAACAGCATAGTATGTCTTAGGGCATTGCTTAATAACTTGGTCTGACTCATATAGCACTGACCTCAAGAGAATTTGGAGGCAAGAGCAAAAGGGATTGTATGTATGACCTCAAAAGGGTAAGTAACAAGTAGGTAATTATATGTCAGTGTAGTATGAACTCTTCTATTAAAGTAGCTCACTTTGATATTACGATAATGTCTTAAACCAATATTTTTAAAAGAATATTGTTTTTTAAGAATATTCTAAAAATAGGAAATATCTAATTCAACTACTCTTGTCTCGTTACCTTCCCTTTTGAACAAATTTTATCTTGAGTGTTGAACATATTTTTCTTGTTACCATATAGATCCAACAATTGCATTTCCTAGATTAACATCCTTTTTGAGTTCTTATGTTTAGGATTTTTTTTTTGTTTGCAATACTTGGTTCTCAATCTTATTCACATTCTGCAGAGATTTAAAACAAAAAAAAGTAGAAATACAGGTGTCTTCCTAGCAGTGATTGAAGTTTTCAAGATTCTTCCGTGCTAAGGCTTAGCTAAATGTTGTCATGGATAGATTATTGGTTTCAAATATCAAAATGTAAGGGCATCAAACTTTACTTGGCATTGAAGTACACGTTCAAACTCTTTTTGCAGGCTATGATTGGTAGCCATCACGTGTTTGTAGCTGTCTTTAAAAGGCTAAGGGGAAAAAACTCTGATGTTTCTCAAGAAGCAGAGGAGATAATGGTACTATATTTGACTTCAAATGGTTTCATAGCATATAATAGCTTCTGGAATATAAGAATGATTTAACGTTGGTCATTTAGGAGTTCACAGCAAGTCTTCAACGGCTTCCTCAGTCCAACATGGTGGACTTGTTTCAGAAGAGATACCTTCATGCAGTGACTGTAAGGTTCTTGTTCAGCAAAACTGGTCAATGCTTTAAGTTATCTTGATATTTTCTTGTTCAAATTTATTAACCAGGTCGGAGTTGGTCTTATGATACTCCAGCAATTTGGAGGAGTTAATGCTATATGCTTTTATGCAAGTGAAATATTTGTGTCAGCAGGTGAAGTATTAATGTCCCTCCAAACTATAATTGTGAATTTAACTATATGGCCTCATCCTAGACCAAATAAATGGGACTTCTATTATTTTATAAGGGCTTTATCCAAAGTTTTTTATGTTTAATTTTTTTAATATTTTTTAATTTTGAGAATAAAACTATTGTGGTTCTTTATGAAGGCGAATCCAAGCCATCATATTCCTGCTGGCCTTTGGAGCACATGGGATGCATCCTTTAATGTGCAGGCTAGATTGGGTCCAAAATTGTGTACTCATCAGACTTCCTTAAAATTTGACATCGTGCAGGGTCATTTAAAATTTTTCTTCTGGAAATTTAGAAGCAGTATTTTCATTTTCTTGAAAAGACTGTGGTGAATGCACTGAAAGTCCTAAACTAGTGGTGGTGGCAATTTTTTTAAAAAGTCCATATAAGTTGAGGGACATATAATTCGAATTTTCCATGCCTCCTTTTTTTTTTTTTAAGAAAATGAGTTGAGGAACATAATCACAAATGCACACCAACTCTATGATCTTACCAGGTTTTTCATCTGGCAATACTGGAATGATTGCTATGGCTGCAGTGAAGGTATAACCTTTATGAAATTTCTGTTTTTCTTTATCAAATACATTATAACTGAATTGCTAGTTGCAGATTCCACTGACTACATTAGGCGTGATTTTAATGGATAGATCAGGGAGGAGACCACTTTTAATGGCAAGAAAATATAAGCAATATATTTCAGCTCAGATTTCTCTTTCCTTTTCCATAAAAATGATCTGCATATGAACTCATGTCTTTTCCACTTTTGATTTTAGGTTTCTGCCGCAGGAACGTGTGTAGGTTGTTTCCTTGTTGCTATAGTATTCCTATTGAAGGTCTTCACTTGAATCGAGAACTCTCTTTATTAATGTGAAAAAAGAAATCTCATTCATTTCTCAAGTGCAACAGGACCATGACTTTCCGAAGGACTTGACCACCGCGCTTGCTCTGGGTGGCATTTTGGTACCTCAATCTTATTTCATTATAACTTTTCTTTTAAATTGTATTTATATTATTCAAGCTGGCATTTTTTTTTTCATATCAGATATATACTGGATCGTTCTCATTGGGTATGGGGGCGATACCATGGGTTATTATGTCAGAGGTGATTTACTTGAACAAAAGGAACTGAAAAATAAGGGTAATTTTTAAAATGCCCTCCAATCTTTAACATCTTTTTCAAAATACCTCTTGAAATTTTATAAATGTCAAAATGCCCTTTTAAGATTTTTATTCTGTTATGAGCGACCCCACTCTGGGGATTTTGATATAAAATAAAAATTTTAGAAGGCATTTTGACATTATTAAAACTTTGAGGAGTAGTTTAAAAAGTATTAAAAGTTGGGAGCATTTTAAAAATTACCTGAAAATTATTGTCATTGAAGCAGCTTGTCATAATTGAGACTTTGGTTGCAGATATTTCCTCTGAACATGAAAGGAACCGCAGGAAGCCTTGTGACCTTCGTTAGCTGGGCTGGTTCATGGGTTGTCTCATTTGGTTTCAACTTTCTCATGATGTGGAACTCAGCAGGTAATTAAGCCTAACTAGTTGCTTCCATTTTATGCTGGAATTTTCAGAAATAAAAAAGATATTCGCAAAACATGAGAAGGAACTTCACGATTTAATGAAGCTTTCTTTCATTAAAAAAAGAAGGCTATTAAAACTTCACGAATTAAGATAGTTCTGATTTTGCCTTTGTTATGTTTAACCAAAACACATGCGACAATAATTTAGTAATTTTTTTATATATTGTTTTAACGAACCATGATTCGATTGTTCTGATTTTGCCTTTGTTATGTTTAACCAAAACACATGCGACAATACTTTAGTAACTTTTTTATATATTGTTTTAACGAATCATGATTCTCAGGTGGGAGTTTGTGTGTGTGTGTGTGTGTAAAAGGTCTAGTTGTTTTTAAACATCTACGCCATAGTTTGAGGGTTTTATACATGAATTGATTGTTTATCTTGACAGGTACCTTTTTCATATTTGCGAGCATTTGTGGCCTCACTGTTGTATTTGTGGAGCGGTTGGTACCAGAAACCAAGGGAAGAACTCTGGAAGAGATCCAGGCTTCTATGAGCTTCATTTCTTCAGGTTAACAAAGACTCCATGTTTTGAGGTTGAAGTAATTGGTTACTTGTAAAAATAACATAAAAGATAAATTTCTGATGATAAAAAATAATATAAAGGATAAAGTTCCTTTATCTGTAATATTTATCACAGCTTCAGGCCAAAATAATATGCACCACCAATGTATATTCCTGAAAATGCATTCAGAATTTCAGTTTTAATCAAATTATTATTTTCATAATTATTTTGTCGTTCATTCACAAGATACATATTTTACTCTAATTTAATTTTCTCGTCTCATAATCTTTTGTATAAGGTGGAATGTCACTTGCCTCATATATCGATCTCACGATCCTGTTCATAATTTTAATCTAGCAAACCTGCTCTGCTTTAGCTTGTTCGAAACCGGAATCACATCCATAACAAGGTTCCACAATGTATTTAGAACAATAATTATATTTTACGTTCCATCTATCCTCATAATTTGCACGGATACATTTCACTATTTCAGCATGAAAATATGTCAATTTAATGGATTCTTAATCAAACATCCTTGAAGGAGTTCTTCCTGGCTTGTGCCAGCACCGTCTTGTCTGCCACAACGAAGTAGGCTAATCCAGCAGCTACATCCGCCAACATCTCAAAGTATATTAATAACGAAAAATAAACCAACATAAGAGTGTAATTACGAGATGAAATTAAATGATGAATAAATTAAACCTGTGGAAATGATGAGTGCTTGGGCTGTAGGATTGAGGTTGTACTTCGCCCATGGTAGCATCCTAACGCTGGCCAACTTGTTAATTTACCAAAGTTAATAAATTAAATTAAACTGATGGCAAATGAAAATTCAAAAAAGAAAAGAAAAGAAAGATTAAACTTGTTTGCATCAATCAATTACTGCACTGCTTACAGTGGGCACGGCAGCAGCAACGCCTGCGACGACGGCCGCCTTGGCGCCTGCAACAACCCCCTCTGCCATGAAAGATAGGCATGTGATAAGAAGTACTGAAACTCTTAACGCAATGAAGGTGCATGAAAAAGCAGAATACCATGAGAGCAGCGCTTGGCCACGGCCAACTTCTGATCCATTGAAGCAAGAGTGACCGGAGCCATCAGTTGATTGAATTATGTTTACTACAGTCGAAGAAGAAGAAGAAGAAGGTTATAGTGAGTTTTGCGAGAGGGAGATGGGGCGATGAGTAGGTATTTATGGGCAGCAGTGGATGAGACTGAGTACAGTGATGATCCTGCTGCTGATGGTTTTGCGAATTCCATGGGTTGGATTGGACAGGAACAGAAGAATCTTTTGCTTGTTTTGAAGTCATGTGAAGATCGAGTACTGACTGAAGTAGTGGCAGACAGCCCCTGGTCTTGAATGACTATATATCTATAGAATAATATTATATGCCTGTTGCTCTTTTTCTTTTGAATCATCTCTGTTTCTTAATTATTTTTTTTTATTTTCCAGTTATCAAAACATATAATTATATATTTTTATTTCTGTTAACACTCGACAAATCAAAATACTTCAGTTTTCATTTTAAGACTGAGATTTCTTTTGTTAGAATACCGAGTATATATATGGTGCATAAGAATGATTTTTTCTTAAAATAAACGTCAATTATGAAAATATTACGGTGTGCATGTTTTATGGAAAAGTAAATCTGTGAAGAATTAAGGTCAATAATTAAAAGGCATCATTTTTATTTGATCTATTTTTAATTTTTTTTATCGATATTCTATCTCATCAATTTTTCCTATAAAATTACACAACTATCTTCAAGTACATTATTTAACATTAAATATATTAAATTTTAAATTAATTTGTCAAATTTTATGAATATGATAAATCCGCATTGTAATAATTATGATTTAATAATTATAAAATCGTAATTGCTATAATGCATATTTAACATATTTAAAAATATTCATATTATAGTAAATACAATTTCGTGATTGTTATAATACAGATGTGACTTATTTACTTAATGTTTATATTATAATAATTACAAAATCATAGTTGTTATTCAAATATGTTTTACTTTATATTTACGTTGTAGTAATTATGAAATCGTAATTGTTACAATTCAAACTTAATTATATTGATACAACTCGAACTTGTCTTATTCAATAATTTTCAATTGTAGCAACTAAGGTTTCTTAGCTGCTACAATATTAACTTATCATATTTATACAATTAGCTAGTGTGATCAAATGATTAATTCTAAAAGTAACTAATTCAATTTTATGAAAATTTTTTTTATTAATCATCAAGTTAAATTGAGAAGTACAAACAACAAATCACTTTATAATCAATGTTCCAGAGTTATACTTGGTCTTCGATTCCATAAAAATTTTCTATTGATTATTAAATAAATTAAGAAATATGAATAACACGCCGTTTCATAATTAATATTTTTAAATTTATATTCGAGCTCATTAAAATTTCTCATCAATCATCAAATAAATTAAAAAATACGGATGATATCTCACTTTACAGTCAACATTCCAAGGACGGTCTTTCATCGAAAGAAATTAATCCATAATATATTATAATTAAAAATTAATTTATAAATATCTAATTAATTATGAAAATAAATCATCGTTACACTGTAGTACTAAATTTGCTGCTGTAGTTGTAGAGGAATCTTTAACTATTAAAATTATTAAATCCAATGTCAAATATGGCGAACATGATTACTCGGGCCCTTTCGCCGGTAATTCCAATCTCATTTGACACTCGCGTCCTCTTTGGAGTTGTTCGGCTGGTGCTGCGAAGGCGAGATGGAAGTGAAGGGAGAGGGCGAAACAGTGAAGCCGCTGATGGAGAGGAAGAGGGAGAAGGCAAGCGCTTCGCCTTCCTTATGGATGGTGGTCGCCAGCACAGCCGTCGCGGTCTCCGGCTCCTTCGAGTTCGGCATGTCGGTATGCGAACAATCTCCTGTTATAAAATCATATCTCTCCTATTTCAGTGGTGGTTATTCGAGGGTGAAAAATTGATAAGGGGTGATTCCCTGCATGTCAGTCCCTGGATTTGGGAACTAGCCCAAGAGTAGTCTTTTCGTCAATACCAACAGCGTGAACGTTCAAAATTTAGGTAGCACAGACACCGGTTTCCAATGAATCTGAAAAGTTTTAGAAGTAAATATACAGAAAATGTTTTCATTTGGTGGGTTCGGGCATATCGAGTGGACCGGATGCTGCTGAAAGAAAGTAGGAATTAGAGAATAAAGCCGAAAGAAATGTGAAAAAAAAAGTGCCAGAAATGCGGGAGAACCTTACGTGAATAGTTTTGATTTTAACTTTTTCGACGCATGTTGGCATATCAAGGTTGGTTCATAATTAAATCGAATGCTCTGCAATTTCAAGGAACTATACTGACGGGTGTGATTCTTAGATTTTGTTTCAGTCACCTTTTGTTGAATGACAATCCTAGCTAACCGAATACATCTTGATATTGACTCTAATCATACTTTTACATGCTTAAGTAATTAAGTGATGTAAAGATTTTGCTATGTGAGATGGGGTTAAGCATCTAACATGAATGTTGTTTACTATATTCGAGTGTCTTAGAGTATTTTGCTAAAAACTAATAGAGAGATAATACCATGTGATATCTAAGAAAGTAGTTGGTCTAAACTACAATAACGTGTGTTAATCCCAACTATTTGAGGTCAACTATGTTAGATAATAAGATTGAAATTGATGGCGGATGGTTCCCAAATCAGTCAAAACTATGAATGAAGAACTGAAAACACTTGGGGGTTTCAACAAGAAGATTTGAGAACAAACTTATTCAATGGAGAGGTCAAAGATGCTTGTTCGGAGTTGTCTACTAGATATAAGCCTATTTTCCCGTTGTTAATTTGAGATCATTTAGGTGTTAAATTTGCAACTCGTATGAAGCTTAGTTATATTTTTATACTAGGGGTTGATATCAAGTACAGAAGGGATTATGTTTGTGAGTGTGTAGTTGATTTCAGTCTATATTTGAAGTAGCTTAAACACTAGAAGTTTTCACATTTTTGTAGATTAGCCAGACGAAAAGCAATCCTTTTAGACTTTTACAAACAGTGTAAAAGATATCAGTACTATCTCATTTACCTTTTATTCTCATATGTAATTAAGGTGGATTAATAGTGATCAAATAAATCCCATCCGTACTTATTGATTTATCTTTCTTTGTAACTTGTCCTACTTATCCGAGTAAACTCATTTCCCCATCTTGTGTTTGTTTTCACTTTCCATTGCATGTTGCCAGTTCATATGCTCTTGACAGGTGCATGTTTCTTAAAATGCCTCCAAGAATCTGTTAAAACTGCTTAAGAAAAATAGAGGTTAGATATTTCATCTAGAGATCTAACAATATATGCTCAATAAATATCTTTTTTCTGGAAAAAAATAATTCAACATCTGGAACACATGCCATACCAAATGGGCCATCCCAGTCGTTGCTAGAAAGCTGGTAATTTTGGTTAAATATTTGAATCAGGTACACTCTCTACTAAATTCCTAGACATAGAAAACTAAAGAAGTTGCTGAAGTAATAAATATCACTGGGGCATTACATGCTGCCATTCATCTGTGCATGGCATGGTTAAAAAATTTCAGTACTTTGTCCAGTAAAATAAGGAAAACATCCTTGCAAATTTAGGCACTTTTGTTTTCTGTTAAAATGAAGTCTGTTTACTTGGTCACTTTCTGTAATTCTTTCATTTTTTCCTTATTTGTCCTTTCAGGTAGGATATTCTTCACCATCACAATCTGGAATAATGCAAGACCTTAACCTTTCATTGCCCCAGGTATGCGTTTCATTCTCACATGGGCACCTAATTATGGGTAAAGAAAAGGAGAAACAACTTACAGATGCAGTATTAGAATCAAATAGAAAGAATTTTTGGTGGTTCAGAAACAGCCTGAGCATTGTGTGCACTGGGATACATGAAACAGTAATTTCTAGCACAATTTTATATCACATATTCATATGTTATACTTGGCTGTGCAGTACTCTCTGTTTGGGTCAATATTGACAATTGGAGCAATGATAGGTGCTATATTGAGTGGAAGGGTTGCAGATCTAATTGGAAGAAGAAGTGTAAGTTAAAACTACATCTATTTTTCCCCCAATGCTGGATCCATATCAGAGAATCCACAATCACATAACTGATGCATTACTTATTCATGACTATTGCAGGCAATGGCAGTTTCAGATGTTCTTTGTATTACTGGATGGATTTTTATTTTCTTAACAAAGGTTCTTCCCTGAGTATGAAATTGAGGCTTTATGTCACTTTTTTTATTAGTGTAAATTCACTAAGAAGCATGAAGCCTGCAAAAGCAGTCATGTAGGTTTCGTCCTTAAACACTATGCTTGTGTTTCGAATGATCACTGATTATCATGAGCTTATTACCTGTTGTAAGGATATCTGGTTGCTTGATATTGGAAGATTATTAGTTGGATGTGGCATCGGTCTTCTTTCGTATGTGGTAAGCTCATGCCAGTATGGTTTTCTGAATAAAATTAGAAGCTAATTATCTTGTTCTCATTTTTATTTTGGTCAAAAATTGCCATGACACATCTGTCTTTATGTGGAATATAAATATAGTCTGACATATGCAAAATATGTTACTATATCCTCATCATTCAAGATAATTTGATAATGCTACAATTGGTTTCTTTCTTGATAAATAGTTATGGGTGTAGACACTAGATTGTTTTTCTTTGGCCCAAGGTTTAAAATTTTGGTTGTGTTGATTTGTATCAATTCAAATAGGTATTATCTTGATGTCCAGCTGTGTTGGTGGTCAGCATGGACCAATAGGGTATGTTTTGGGCTGAGATAGTTTTGGACTGCCCCACTCTTCTCCCATTTGATTTATTTACTTCAAAAAACAAGAATATAACAATTTCATAGTCAATTGAATTAAATTTTCTTCTTGTATGACTCAAATATCAAAACCATCTCAACTTATAGCATACCTTACTAGTGAAAGTGTTTCTACTAATTCCTTATTAATAGGAGTTTCAACTATAATGAGTGTCTTGCATTGGATGAGAATATTGCTTTTGCTTGCAGGATGATATTTGAATTGGTTAATCTATATATTTATTATTATACTCTTGTTTGTCAATGAAGCTTAGACTAACACAATTGGACCTGTGACAAGCACAACTATAGGATATGGATACTAGTAGATCTGAGATCTTTGATTTGATTTATCACCGTATGTTGTAACCAAACCATAGTAGTAGGAACACCAAGTATGATGAATTTCAATGATGGGTTTAAGCTGAGCTTTATCAATGATTGTACTTGTTATAACAAATTTGTCTCTCTTACAACATACACGTGTTTATTATTATGCATATAGTTGTGAAGTTTAGTTGTTTTCCAAATTCAGGTCCCAGTGTACATTGCTGAAATAACACCAAAGAGTTTAAGAGGAGGATTTGCTGCACTTAATCAGGTAATGGAAGAAGGTTTCTGAAGCTGGATAGTACATAGTTAAATTTAGGCATCATATTATTTTAACAAAATTTTAGTGCAGCTAATGATATGTTGTGGAGGGGCACTAGCTTACCTGTTTGGAACTGTTTTCACTTGGCGTATTCTTGCAATTATAGGTAAAACTATTAACATCTGAAGAAAAGATAATTTTCATCCTAATTGTTGAATTGTTGAATCATTTGACAAGATTCATACCACTAAAAATCTAGCAGTTTGGGATTTGAAAACTAATTATATGTTCTACATAGAGGTGTAAGCTAGATTGAACTGGTCATTGTTATGCTATATAGGGTTACAGAAAAGGTCTATCATTCTGATTATTGGTCCCTCTCAAAAGCATTTTGAAGATTAACAACTTCTCCAGCCCCACATTTTGAAGATTAAGTACTGGTCGAGCAGAGATCTGATTATCCTTGGGCTGCACATTTTCATGGCTTGGTGTAGGCTTGTCTAAAAATTGCCAATGAAGACTGCAACCTGCACACAAATGACAATACTGCACTATTTATTGCACTGAACTACCTTACTTCCTACCTCCAACTTAGTACTTGCCTCTTTTAGTTTTTTTTAAATCTTTTGCCTGTATGAGCACTTAATTGGGGTACTGAACTAGAGTGTTTTTGTGTGTCGGGTTTACTAGTTTCTACAAATAGCTTCACTTTTCCCACCTAATGAATGCATTACGTCTTCAACCTCCTTTCTTTCCTAACAAGCGTATCTTGAAGTTGACTGACCTAATATGTTCTGTTTCAGGTACATTTCCATGTTTTCTGCAATTAATGGGTCTCTTCTTTATTCCAGAATCTCCGCGATGGCTGGTTAGTAAGTTGAACATCAATTATAGTTTTGAAGTGAAACTAATATTCAGGTCTAAGTACATAAGCCTCAATGGATTCCTTATTTCACAACTAAGAGTTAGAAGTGTTAATGAGTATTAAACTATAGATTGTCTTCAGGTCTAAGAGAATTCAGGCCTCAATGAATTTATTTTCCACCCACCCGTCAGAGTTCAAATAGAAGTTTAGGTTGGTGCTCTAGAAGTAAGTGGTCATTTTATCAAACTTACGGTGGATTTTATAGACCTAAACTACTTAGAATCACCCTAATACCTATTTGATATAAAGAATGATGGACCAGAAATACAGAATAAGGAAAAACAGTTAAAATGATTTATGTGATGATCTTTAGGGGAGAAAAACCATGAACAAAAGATATCATTACGGAGAGTGCAATTGTCACACTGATAGAGGACTAACGATGATTCCTCTTACATGACTATGACATCGTGCAGAGTCATTTAAAATTTTGCTTCTGAAAATTTAGAAGCAGCATTTTCATTTTCTTGAAAAGAATGTGGTGAATGCACTGAAAGTCCTAAACTAGTGGTGGTGGCAACTTTTTTTAAAAAGTCCAAATAAGTTGAGGGACAAATAATGCAAATTTTCCATGCCTTTTTTTTATGAAAATGAGTTGAGGGACATAATCACAATGCGCACAAACTTTATGATCTTACCAGGTTTTTCTTCTGGCAATACCGGAATGATTGCTATGGCTGCAGTGCAGGTATAACCTTTATGAAATTTCTGTTTTACTTTATCAAATACATTACAACTGAATTGCTAGTTGCAGATTCCAATGACTACATTAGGCGTGATTTTAATGGATAGATCAGGGAGGAGACCACTTTTAATGGCAAGAAAATATAAGCAATATATTTCAGCTCAGATTTCTCTTTCCTTTTCCATAAAAATGATCTGCATATTAACTCATGTCTTTACCACTTTTGATTTTAGGTTTCTGCCGCAGGAACGTGTGTAGGTTGTTTCCTTGTTGCTATAGTATTCCTATTGAAGGTCTTCACTTGAATCGAGAACTCTCTTTATTAATGTGAAAAAAGAAATCTCATTCATTTCTCAAGTGCAACAGGACCATGACTTTCCGAAGGACTTGACCACCGCGCTTGCTCTGGGTGGCATTTTGGTACCTCAATCTTATTTCATTATAACTTTTCTTTTAAATTGTATTTATATTATTCAAGCTGGCATTTTTTTTTTCATATCAGATATATACTGGGTCGTTCTCATTGGGTATGGGGGCGATACCATGGGTTATTATGTCAGAGGTGATTTACTTGAACAAAAGGAACTGAAAAATAAGGGTAATTTTTAAAATGCCCTCCAATATTTAACATATTTTTCAAAATACCTCTTGAAATTTTATAAATGTCAAAAATGCCCTTTTAAGATTTTTATTCTGTTATGAGCGACCCCCACTCTGGGGATTTTGATATAAAATAAAAATTTTAGAAGGCATTTTGACATTATTAAAACTTTGAGGAGTAGTTTAAAAAATATTAAAAGTTGGGAGCATTTTAAAAATTACCTGAAAATTATTGTCATTGAAGCAGCTTGTCATAATTGAGACTTTGGTTGCAGATATTTCCTCTGAACATGAAAGGAACCGCAGGAAGCCTTGTGACCTTCGTTAGCTGGGCTGGTTCATGGGTTGTCTCATTTGGTTTCAACTTTCTCATGATGTGGAACTCAGCAGGTAATTAAGCCTAACTAGGTGCTTCCATTTTATGCTGGAATTTTCAGAAATAAAAAAGATATTCGCAAAACATGAGAAGGAACTTCACGATTTAATGAAGCTTTCTTTCATTAAAAAAAGAAGGCTATTAAAACTTCACGAATTAAGATAGTTCTGATTTTGCCTTTGTTATGTTTAACCAAAACACATACGACAATAATTTAGTAGTTTTTTTATATATTGTTTTAAGGAATCATGATTCGATAGTTCTGATTTTGCCTTTGTTATGTTTAACCAAAACACATGCGACAATACTTTAGTAATTTTTTTAATATATTGTTTTAACGAAACATGATTCTCAGGTGGGAGGTTTTTTTTTTCTGTAAAAGGTCTAGTTGTTTTTAAACATCTACGCCATAGTTTGAGGGTTTTATACATGAATTGATTGTTTGTCTTGACAGGTACCTTTTTCATATTTGCGAGCAATTGTGGCCTCACTGTTGTATTTGTGGAACGGTTGGTACCAGAAACCAAGGGAAGAACTCTGGAAGAGATCCAGGCTTCTATGAGCTTCATTTCTTCAAGTTAACAAAGACTCCATGTTTTGAGGTTGAAGTAATTGGTTACTTGTAAAAATAACATAAAAGATAAATTTCTGATAATAAAAAATAATATAAAGGATAAAGTTCCTTTATCTGTAATATTTATCTCAGGTTCAGAATAGGAATCAAAGGCCAAAATAATATGCACCACCAATGTATATTCCTGAAAATGCATTCATAATTTCAGTTTTAATCGAATTAATATATTTTCATAATTATTATGTCGCTCATTCACAAGATACATATTGTACTCTAATTTAATTTTCTCGTCTCACAATATGAATATATGTCCTGTTCATAATTTCAACCTAGCAAACCTGCCTGCAGCTTGTACGAAATCGGGAATCACATCCATAACACGGTTCCACAAGGGCAAACAGTGAATACGATCGATCGATGTGTATCGAGAACAATAATTATTTTTTACATTCCATCCATATACATTTCACTATCAGCATGAAAATAACTCAATTAATGGATTCTTAATCAAGCATCCTTGAAGGAGTTCTTCCTGGCTTGTGCCAGCACCGTCTTGTCTGCCACAACGAAGTAGGCTAATCCAGCAGCTGCATCCGGCGCCAACATCTCAAAGTATATTAATAATGAAAAAATTACCAACATAAGAGTGTAATTACGAGATGAAATTAAATGTTGAATAAATTAAACCTGTGGAAATGATGAGTGCTTGGGCTGTAGGATTGAGGTTGTACTTCGCCCATGGTAGCATCCTAACGCTGGCCAGCTTGTTAATTTGCCAAAGTTAATAAATTAAATTAAACTGACGGCGAATGAAAATTCAAATTAAAAAGAAAAGAAAAGAAAAGAAAGATTAAACTTGTTTGCATCAATTAATTACTGCACTGCTTACAGTGGGCACGGCAGCAGCAACGCCTGCGACGACGGCCGCCTTGGCGCCTGCAACAACCCCCTCTGCCATAAAAGATAGTCATGTGATAAGAAGTACTGAAACTCTAACGCAATGAAGTTGCATTAAAAAAGCAGAATACCATGAGAGCCGCGCTTGGCCACGGCCAACTTCTGATCCATTGATGCAAGAGTCACCGGAGCCATCAGTTGATTGAATTATGTTTACTACAGTCGAAGAAGAAGAAGGTTAAAGTGAGTTTTGCGAGAGGGAGATGGGTGCGATGAGTCGGTATTTATGGGCAGCGGTGGATGAGACTGAGTACAGTGATGCTGCTGCTGATGGTTTTGCGAATTCCATGGGTTGGATTGGGCAGGAACAGAATCTTTTGCTTGTTTTGAAATCATGTGAAGATCGAGTACTGACTGAAGTAGTGGCAGACAGGCCCACAGCCCCTGGTCTTTCTTTTGAATCATTTCTGTTTCTTAATTTTTTTTTTTCTTTTCCAGTTATCAAAACATAGAATTTTTTAATTTTTGTTAACACTCGACAAACCAAAATACTTGAGTTTTCATTAATTTTAAGCCTGAGATTTTTTTTTTTGGTTAGAATACCGAGTATGGTGCATAAGAATGAATTTTTCTTAAAATAAACGTCAATTATGAAAATATTACGGTGTGCATGTTTTATGGAAAAGTAAATCTGTGAAGAATTAAGGTCAATAATTGAAAGGACTTTGTTCCATTTTAAAATTTTTTCATACAAAGGATATTCCATCTCACCGTCTTCCTTATAAAATTACATAACTTATCTTCAAGTATACTATTCAATATTAAAATTTTCTACCATATATATTAAATTTTAAATCAATCTAATTATAGGAATATATTTATATTGTAATAGTTATGATTTAATAGTTACGAAATCGTAACGGTTATAATACATATTTAACAAATTTAAAAATATTTATATTATAACAAGTACGATTTCATAACTGCTATAATATTGATTTAACTTGCTCATTAATATTAACATTGTACCAGTTATAAAATCATAATTGTTATAACTCAAATTTGTTTATTTTATATTCACGTTGTAGCAATTATGAAATAGTAGTTGATTATAACTTAAACTTATTATATTTGATAATATTCATATTGTAGCAGCTACAACTATAATTGTTACAATTCAAATTTTTCATATTCAATAATTTTCACATTGTAACAATTAAGATTTTAATAACTACTTAATATTAATTTATCATATTTATATAACTGACTGATGTGGTCAGATGACAGAACATAATAATATCAAACAGTATATAGAACACTTATGTCATTTTAAAAGAGAGGTTGATGGGATGGAACGTCTTATTAATTTTTAATAAAAAGAGCATTTCTTTGATGATGGATAAAATGGACAATCCTTTGATTTTGCCCAAGAATTAAACCAGTATTCGATTGATTTGATACCTTGGATTTCACAATTGAGTGCCTTCATCAAATCTCACAATTAAATCATTTTTGATAATCCATAGCTCAAACCGTGGATCCACCGCAGTCTTTTCCTCCAAATTAAGTGCCCATGCATGTATCTCCTAGTTGAGGATTGATCGCTCTCAGTATCCATCTTGATGTTTTACCGCTGTACCATGCCGATGGGACAATCATTTTCCTTAAATGCTTGTAGATTTAGTGGTCCAATAACCATTGCGTACGGTCTCAACTACTTGAAGTGCTTTGAGCCTATTTATTTAGTTGGATCTGGTCACCAACTTCTCCTAATTAATTTTCTCTATATATATATATGAAAAAATTGAACTAGATTTTCTGAAAAAATTGAAGAAAAAATCGATTTAATTCTTTTCGAGTGAAACCTCCCTTTGAACACAATAGATAAATTAATGACAAGAAAAACTTTTTTTTGACAGTTTTTGAAAGAAAAAGACACCTTTCATAATTAACCCGATTATCAGGCAGTCCAAAACTGGGACAGGGACAGGATTAATGGTCTTGTGGTCTTCTATGAGACCAGAGGGTACAACGAATCTCTACCTTCCCATCAGTAAAATAGGGGCGCCCACACTCTCCTGCATGCATGGCTTCAAAACAAGCAGCTGCCAGCCACGGAGATAATTTGGTAGGAAGGAAGTCCCAAAACCATCAGCTAGCTGCTGCAATATCCAGTATTTGATTTGATCCTCTGCTCTCCTCTGCCTTTCCACAGCACGCACACAGTCCCCACTGCCCATAAATACCTGTCCCTCCTACCAACATCTCCATCCCAACACCACCCCCGGCTCAAAGACGTCCCCTCAACACATTCCCTTCTTCTTCCTCCTCCTCTTCTTCTTCGTCCAAAGACACACACGTTAATTGATGGCTTCGGTCACTCGTGCTTCAATGGACCAGAAGCTGGCCATGGCCAAGCGCTGCTCTCGTGGGTATTCTAATCGATATCCAGCTTAATTGCTTAATTTAGTACTTCCACAGTATGAAAGATCTCAAGAATTCTCATCACACGATTTCATGGCAGAGGGAGTTATCGCAGGCGCCAAGGCGGCCGTCGTCGCGAGCGTCGCCGCTGCCGTCCCCACTGTACGTAAGCAAGCCGGCCGGCCGGGCACATTAATGAAAACTGCGACTTATGATCAGTTTTCAGTTTATTAACTTAGTTTTTTTCTTAATTTTGAGGAAAAATAAAGTTGGCCAGCGTTAGGATGCTGCCATGGGCGAAGCGCAACCTCAATCCTACAGCCCAAGCACTCATCGTTTCCACAGGTAGTACAATATTCATCTTATCAACACACTGTTGTGGATGATCTTCTTAATTATAATACTATCGGTTGTGGGATAATTAGTTAATAGTTTGGAATGTTGTGGATCGATCGATATATGCAGCTGCCGGATTCGCCTACTTTGTAGTTGCAGACAAGACGGTGCTGGCACAAGCCAGGAAGAACTCCTTCAAGCATGCTGAAATGTCCAAGCAATTACGTTAGTGCTTAGTTAAGAATCTAATTAATATATATATAATCAGCTATCTTGATGCTAAAATTTAAGTAAATGCATGTAAAATGAGTGAGATTAATGTATTTCGCACAAGTATTGTCTGGAAAAATATCTATACAAGAGTACCCTCTTGTTGCAATGGCAAAAAAAAAAAAACAAACACCTTTAACCTTAAGTCCCAATTGCTAATGATCAAGTCGAAAGTTGTCA
Source organism: Curcuma longa (assembly GCF_044706935.1). Lineage (NCBI taxonomy): Eukaryota > Viridiplantae > Streptophyta > Magnoliopsida > Zingiberales > Zingiberaceae > Curcuma > Curcuma longa. The sequence continues at coordinate 9,429,676 of NC_133861.1, forward strand.
AACAGTGTAGTATCAATGCAACGGGAGCAGTGTATATATAAATATTCAAGTTGGAAGGTTTCATGAAGGCTTATACACTTTAGGTAATTAAGTTAACTACTAAAGCCCATACTTTTTTTCAAAGAATTATTTAGTGCATATCAGCTTCTTATCTTCTAGGAACCAAGAATTTCCACTACTATAATGCAACAAAATTAAGTCAGACAGTAGTTGCTCACAGACCATGATTTTTGATACTAGTGGAAAAAAGTACACTACAACTCAAATGACCATTGCACAAAAAAGGAGGTAAAAGAGAGCAAGATTCTTTTTTTTTTCAATCAATCATACAAGAAACTTGATGATGAAATGCATATACACTAACTGGCAGATTAAATTTGACCTGACAAACGGGAGGGAGTAGGCTTATCTCAATCTCTCTCATAATAAAAACATGCTGTGAAAGTTTATAACTTTGTATTCAAGATCTTTAAATCAAATTTATTTTTCTTCACTGTAATGTCCATGGCAACAGTAATCTGATATGTAATATGTGTGCTATTCAAACAAAAAAGAAAGCAATAGGATAAAAAAGACAACTGAATTACACTTCAATGGTGTCTGATTGCTTTAACTAAAAGGAAAGAGAAAATAAAAGGAACAACCTCCATATTCAGTATAAAACCTCAGAATACAACTCAAACTTTTATTTCTGACCTAAGATGGAATTTGCAATTTGAGATTAAGCTGAGCGAACATGTATCCTTCGCTGAATAGGGGTCCTGCAAGAAGGGCAATCCTTCATTCCCTTGCTTCTCATGCAGTTCATTGCATTTTGCACAAACAATTTGATGGGAGCAGGGAAGGAAAACAACTGACATTTCCTCAGTCAAGCACATTACACACTCTCTATCACGCTGTACTTCATTGTCAGATCCCTGGGAATCCAATATCTCAGTATTAGAATGACCATTCATGTCCCATGTAAGTGCTGGGATTTTTGTGTAACTATTAATTCTCAGTTTTGAAATCTTGTCCTCAAGGCCCCTGATTTCTTCTTTGTATTTTTGTAAATCACTTTCTGACTTCAATACAAAGGCTGTTTCCTCCAATTTAGCTGAAGTTTCTATTTGTTCACGTTCATTCCTTTCAGCAGCAACCAGCATGAGGATATCTTGTTTAGCCTTAACTTCAAGTTTCCATCTATCCTGTAATATTTATTCTAAGTGAACCACCATCTGAAGTTACATATACAAACTCAAAATGACCAATACTTTACTGAGAAAAAAATGTATCATACAAAGTGACAGAAGCTATAATTGAACCAAGGGATTGGAGAGAACTGAAAACAAAAATTATCTGGGTCTCTGGCATCTAAAACACACTTGGTTCTTCCCTTGACCATTTACCTGGTCTATAAATTGTTTTCCTTCAAGGATGACTTCGATGTAAGTTACATACAAACAAATATGTATTTATATCTAAACATACACATCATAAGTGCTTGAATGAATAGGCTCTTAGATAGACATGATTTATTTACTTGTCACTATTATAATTGTGACACGCTCATGCACACACATATATAGTCAAATTTATTATTTCAGTTCACTTGAGTGTTGATTACACCTTTGTTCTCAACCAAAAACGTGACAATTAAAGTCTCAGATAGAATCTAAAAGAGTCTCAGGTACAATGACAAAAAACACAAGTGAAAATGATATTATTGGCTGGCAAGGGATGTTGAATACTTTCCAATGAGGCAAATTATCAATGATTTTCTTAGCTATAAGGTTCTAGAATTACAGCATTCTGTTACAATTTGTCCACAAATGAAGTATGAATTCCCTCTGTAAATATAACATTATTTGGTTCTTAAAATAGTCCTTGTGGGACGAAGAAACACACAGAGCAGATGAGAATAATGAAGTCAACTTACTATTGCTTTCAGTAACAGCTCATGGTGTGCCAGGAAATGTTACCTCATTTACAATCATTTATAACAATATAGCAATCATAGAGTATAGCCGCTTATATAATCATAGGTTACCAAGTAGTTCTCTTTTCTGTAACAAAGGAAGAGCATTAAATGAAAAGGGGAAACAATGATTGAGACGAATGACTAGCATTCACAAAACAAGAAAAAAACAAGGACAAGTGGAAACAAGAAATTAATGGCACAACTATGTTGCACAATTGCAATTGATAATTACCTCACTTTGGTCATGGTACACTTTAGTTTCTTCAAACTTCCGGCTAAGATGCAATAACTTCTGTTTTTCAGCTGCAAGATCCTCGGCAAGCATTATTTTTTCCTTTTCCCATGATTGCTTCTTTTTCTGTGTCATGATTTCCCTCAGAGATGCTTCTTGACAACTATTAGCTAGTTTAGTAGCATGTGCCTTAGCAACTTCCAATTCCTGCCTCAGCTTGTTGTTATCATCTTCAAGCCTCCTGATAGTATCATTTAACGATTCATACTGAGAACAGGCCTTTGACCAAGCAAATTCTGTCTCTGCGACTTTCTTCATCATACTATCTTCTAGTGTTTCCTTTTCTTTAAGGAGATGAGCTGCTTCATCTCTTTCTTGCCTCAGACTTTGAAGTTCAGCCTTTTCCTTGTTGAGTCTACGAGCAGCCTGCATCACCTTTTGTTGTCCCCACTCTGTCCAGTCTTGTAGCTGGGTCTTTAACACCTCAACTCGAGAGAGTAATTTAACCAATATTTCATCTTTGGCATTCATAGGCGTCCAGTTTGAACTAGCCTGACTGTACAGAAAATTAGAAATGCAAGTCCTCCTAGTGAAGTCAGAACTACCATTTTTTCCAATAATGACATTATGGCAAGTATTAATAGTACGTGATAAGGAAGCATCAATGCTTGCAGGAGGCAAGGAAGGGTTCTTACTAACTGTATCCAAGCCAGTTGATACAATGTTAGATGAACCAGCAGTAAAAGAGAAGGACTGAGTTGTAATTGATTCTGAAGAGGCCAGTTCAACTGTTTTATCCAGTTTTTGTTGAGAGGATTTTGGATTACTAATAAAATCTGAAATGGACTTATTTTTTTTGGCTAACAGAACACTAGCCAAGTTGCTATTTTTGGTTGATCTTGAACCTGACCTATAACCATGAAGTCGACTATTCCTATCAGATTGATTTGATCGGCACCGGCCTCTAGAACTACTAGCAAGTTGTTTTTTACTTCCAGCAGGCTTTTCACGTGGAAGAGAAGATCTAGGTAGAGCATGAGAGAAGAGATTCTCCTCTAAAGATTTAGATGAAGTTAGTGGATTCTCCTCTAAAGGTTCTGAATGACTGTATGGACCATGCACACTGCCTGAGGCATAGAATTGTGAAGAAGGCAAGTCAGGGACGCTAGCCAATCTTGAGGCTTCATTGCTAAAGGAAAGTGGAGGATGAGTTGAAGAACTTAGCTCACCAGCAGGAGCATTGCATTCCGACATGACTGAACTAGAACCATAGGAATTACAGTTGGAATTCAACTGAACAGCAGTAGAACCTGAAATGTCACTGTATCCTGAACTACTGAAAGTATCACTATTCATCATACATGCAACGGAAAGATTCATATCGCACATTAACAAGGACCACATCGCATTTCCTCTACTAAAAAAAGGCCTCATCTCCATAAGCACGCTAAGCATGTCTTCCAATAAGGTCTTCTCCAACTTTCTAATCTGTTCAGAAGCATTCTCACTCTCAGAAACATCCACTGCTTTTCCGCTTGCTAGGTACTCCAGAGCATGTTCAGCAATACTTGCAACAGGGTCTTTACAACCATAGCAATGACCAACATTTAAGAGAGCATTATTTGCAATAGACTCTGTATATCCGTAAGAAGTAATCTTTTTTATTGCATTCTTGTAAGCTGCATCCAAATTACTCAGTAGAAGCTCCTCAAGTTGGGTTTCTGTCATGCCACTCCAGTCAGTTTCTCTTACATCTTCCAAATCTAATACCTCTTTGAGACTATGAGTAAGCGCTCTACAAGTACTACACAAGCTTACATGTTTCTCAAGTTCTTGACTACTCAAAGGTTCAGCTGAAATTGTTTCATAGTCATGGTATGCACTTTCCATTAAAGAAGGATCAGGCGTGTCGAGTACTGGGGAATCTGCAGGAAATTTTCTCTTATTCCTGCTATACTTCTCTTGAGAGGATATAGCAGATGATGCAAGAGCACCATTTGCGGCAACAATTGCTGCCATTCTAGCTTCGGGTAGCGGCACAGATTGATATCTGTATATCAAGATTATAGAAATGATAACCCCATTGATACATTAAATTGAACACAAACATCATTCAGAAACACAAGGATGACGCAAGAGTTGGACTATAAATTTCAGTCATAACAATCGTAAAATACAATAGCATTCAGATTTTCTAGATTATTATTGTAATGCCAAGAAACTCAGACTACCCCCCAAAAAATTTGGGGAAAAAAAAAATCTGATATCAGAGTGGCAATCAAATCTTCATCAACACATCGGTTCTACGAACAACAATAAAGAAATCAACGAGAGATCAAACCAACGCATTTAACATAAATTTGTTAAGCAAGAAACAAATTGGAACGATTTCCGACACAAAACACAGCGACTTTTTGAGGAAAAAAACACATCAGTTAGGGTAAATCTGCCCCCAATGTTCGATCGTGCGGAAAGTTTAACATTGAATTCCATAAGGTCCAATCAAGAAGAGGTGTGAATCCATCGGATGAAAACACCGTCACAGACGGGCGGAGACAAGGCAATTCGTTGCATGGAGCGCCGCAATAAAGATCGGAGCTTACCAGGGTGGATCTACCGCGGTCTAGATCGATTGGAGGATCGATCGGCGATCAAAAAAGGGGGGATTGGGGGTGGATTGGGTCGCGGCACAACGGCTTGGCAGAAAAATTACTCTCAATTTGGCTTTGGGGTTGGCTATCAGATTTGTCGCGGTATATATAGCCAATTGCAATTTTAACCTTCAGTTCATTTACTTAATGACATCAGCCATGGTTAGAATTTTCTTTTTTTCCCCACGGATTTTTTTTAACATTAAAAAAAAAAATATAAAATGATCTGACATTTACAAATAAATTTAAAAAAAAAAATCAATCAAATTAGACAAATATCTTGAGAATTTGACTCCGAATATTTTACCCGGGACAATTGCAACGGTAGGATATTCGGGTTGTCATTATTCGATTAGCTACGGCGTATTTGCAAGAATTTTTTAAATTAAATTTTATTGAGTACATGAGATTGACGAAGATTTATCATTGACTCTGAATATTTTTATTTGTGTCATTAATTAAGATTTTTTTATTCAAATTAAATTTTAAAAATTAATTTTTTCCCCCATTTTATAATACCAAATAAAATTTATAGTTGAAAAAGATTTATTTTTTCGATATAAGCTAATGGCTTCTTTATTGCCCATGTGGGATATGGCGTGAAGTTGTCACTGTAAATTTTCCCGTCAAACTGTGCTCTTCTGCGTCTCGACGCCCGCTCAGTTCGCTTCCCAACCCAACGGTAAAGTTAGAAGACGAGTTCGATTCCAATTCTGTCCAGTTGATCTTGATCGCCCTCCTCCTCATGGTCGCTTCCTTCTACGCTGACACTCTCGTCTCCCCCAGCTCCTCATCCTCCGTTGCCGTAGTCCTCTCCCTTCTGGTCATTCTCCCTTCACTCGTATTTTAAGGTACCGTTTCTTCCCTCCACTAACTTTATGCGGGAATCTCCTAGATCCGGCCATGTAACCGGAGATTCTTTTTGCAGGCGAAATGGGGTTCCCGAACCTAGTCGCTCTCGCATACAGAACAAGGTCGATGCCGATCCCACCGACGGGCGTCAATGTCTGGTCTACTGAGTACAACGAACACATTCCTTGTCACGATTCAAGTTGCACTAAGTTTGATCTGAATTTTGGATATTTCTAAGAAAAGAGGCTTGGAGAGAAGCTTGTTTTGCTTGGTGCCTCCGCCGGCTGACTCAAGATACCCATAAGGTGGCCTACGAGCAGGCACTATGTGCCGCGTAACAATGTGAATCATTCGCGCCTCGCCGAGGTTTAAGGGGGACAGAATTGGGTGCATGAGAAGGGAAGCTATGGAGGCGGTACGTCCCACTTCAAGCATGGGGGCGGCCAGCCGGTCAGGTACATTCAGAGGTAGTTCGCCCGTTTGGATTCGACTGGTTTAATTCCAAAAAAAATCCAGTGGAGCTCTGATCTATTAGTAATCCAGGCTTTGAGAAATCTATCTTGTATGCTATTTTCTTATGTCCAGAATTCAAGTTGCGATTGCTGAATGTGCAGGCTGGGAAACATGACCATTAATGAAGCAGGTGATCTATGCACAACAGGAGTTGACCTCTCTATGTTTATCTGAGGCCATTGAATCACTTGGAAAAAAATTAAATGTGTGCCTTACAATGAAGCAACGTGCAAAGTGTTCTAACAAAGCACCTCAGGTATGCCATCTATACTTATTTGCAACCCTTTTTCCAAATTCTAATGTGGGACTAAAATTTCCCCATGAGGCTAAAATTCCAACATTATATTAGTTGTTTCTGTCTACTCCATTGCTTCTTCAGTTTTGTCATTCTCTGAAAAGAGTTCCATGCATACGCTAGTATCAACTTATCTACAAGTTGGGGAATGCTCCACCATAGTTTCTTTGTTTCATGTCCACACAGGAGCCATATTGTTAGCCAAATATACTAAGATCTGTAAGAATTCTGAGTTTGACAAGAGGTCCACTCGACTATTTAATAATTTCAACTAGCTGATGCCAAATACTTAGAATGCATAGCTACTTGTTGTTAATATGCCGGAAACAAAGTCATTGTTCTGTGGCTTGCTCTTTGTGCATGCCACAAAAACTAGAAATGAGATTCTTTTGCTTTTGTGCCGTAACTAATTTGGAACCATCAGGTTGAATGCCCCTACTTAGTATGGAATTCTCATCTAGAACCTGTCAAAATAGGGGATATGATATCATTCATGTCATTGTAACTACAAACATTGATTAGTTTTTATGACATTGAAGAATCTTGTAAGAAAAGTGATGGTGTCAGCGTTTAATTAACTTTATGTCTACAGACACTAAAGCTCAGAGTGAACTGAAGGCTCTAGTGTAACTATTTCTAACGTGAGTTCAGTCTAAAGTCAATAGTATGGAATGTACCAACAAATTGGCTTGATTTAGACTACATTCTAGCTTTAACATTGATGACAAGACAGTAAACAAAGTCCAGGTTGGAGCACTGTATTATTCATTGAATAAAATCTATTTACTACTTTGGTGAAAACCAGCGCAGTGCCTTGGAATCTTGATACAGTTCTACACTATATCCTTGATGACTGATAGAAGAAACCATCAGCATTCTGAATGAATGGTTGAAGATTATTTCTTTTCTTTTCTTTTATTTCATACCCATCTTTTCTATAAAGGAAGACAAAATGTCACTAGGCATTCCTGGTAGCAATTCAAACTCTCCTTGTGTTCCTAATGTAGAACCACTTGGCCAGCTTTGTTATCTTTATAAATTGATTTTGGTAACACTGTTTGCATATTTTTGTTACATTTTCTGCAAAGCATTTATTTTATGATTTTAGTTTAATGAAACTGTTGCAAGAAAGCAGACTAAGTATTTTAGATGACAAGTTTTCTTACATAGTTTTAGTTTTATCTTCTGCTTAGTTTGATTTTGGTATCTCTTTGCTCTTGCTTTATATATATATTTTTTATTTTTTTGTATTGTTGTCTCCCTTTTTGTACGTGTATGTGCCCGTAATTAAGCGCATGCATGTATTAGTTATATTGAATTCCAAACTATTAATAAAGATTTAAATTTCTAATTTTATATTACGTGCTTTTAAAATTATAATCTTTTCATAGTAAAGTATATCAAAATAATAGTTAAAATTTTACTTCATTAAATATGATCGAGTATATAAATTCTCTTGAATTCAATTTTTTATCATATCATTATCTATTTATATATATATTAAAGATAATTAAATAATTGATTTCATCATCTTAAATTTTATTTTATTTTTAAAATTGAAAGTTAAACAGATAAATTTTGCATAAAAAAATCTGTTTCGATGTTGATTCAGTTGTTGGGTCTTTAAAATCAAGAGCACATCCCTTTTATTAGAATCGTCTTATTTTTTATTTTTTATTAAAATAATACTCCATTAATTTCTTTTTCAAAAAATATTTTTTATTTTTGATACTGTGGTATAACTACGGGATTATATTTATAATATATAAATTTGATTAATATAATAATAATACTATATTGTAGGGTTTTAGGGTTGAGGGTTATTTAATATAATAATAAGACGTGCCTTGGAAAAGGAAAAAACTTCATACGCACGTGAAAACAGCCCCTTTCGTGATCACCAAACTATTATTGGCCTCATACGGAGAGCCCACAATCGAATTCTATTAATAGTTATTGAAAAAGTGAGGAAAATGATTAATTTTAGCAACATTGCGGCAATGGAGTCGCAGTAAGCTGCGAGAGAGGCAATAGAAGAGTGCCTGCGCTCATCGTAAGATGACAACAGAGAGGGCCAAAGTGTTGGAGAGGGAAGAGGCGGATCGAGAGTCGACGGGGAAACCTCTGAAGTTCTGAGTCAATTCACGACCATGGCGACCGAGGAGGTGCAGGTGATCCACTCGTGGTCGGCGCCCAGGTCCCTCAGCACCAGTCTCATGTACTCTTTCGCTCAGGTTTGTTTTCTCCTCTCTCTGCATCCGCCGTGTGTTTGATCTTGTGTGATTCAGTGTTCTTTTTGACGGTGAGATCCTGATGGCCATTTGATCGTCATTCATCCTTTTTGTTGGTTTGGGTTCAGAGGGACGATATGGATGTGGTCGACGAACCTCTATATGCAAACTTTTTGAGGATCACTGGCGTGGAGAGGCCCTACCGGGATGAACTCCTTGCCAAGATGGTAATGATTCGTTACGAGTTTTTGAGTCTGTTTTTCTTGGCGTAGTCAAATTGAGTGATTAATCGATAGAGTGATGGAACATTGGCTTCTTTTATATCACCGGAGTAAGTTTCAAAATGCAAGTTTTTTCTTTTCTTTTTCCTAAAGAGAGCGGACTATGTCATAGCTTCCCCATCTTGCCAAGCAACATTTCACTTTCTGAATTTCGATATGACTTTCATGCTGTTTTTAGGGTAGACTTACGAATATCTGTGTGTGTGTGTTTATCTTGTTAACCACTTGGGTTTGTGATTGCAAAATGTAGGATTCTGATGGAAATAAGGTGGTAAAAGAGGTGATATTTGGTCCTGGTGAGAAGAAATATCGATACTGCAAGGTACTAACTTCATATCATTGTTACTCAAACCTTGCATTGAACGGTTTTATGCTGGATTTGTTGGCTTCTAGTATGCTTCTGGACTTCACCGAAGTGCAATTAATTTTTCCTGATTTCAGCCTGTTGTCAACTATCACGATTCTTAATTTGTTGGCTTCTAGTATGCTTCTGGATTTCACTGAAGTGCAATTAGTTTTGCCTGATTTTAGCCTATTGTCAACTATCATGATTCTTATTTCTGAATCTAATTCGATCTTTTTATCTTTTTTATAGCATATAGCAAAACAACATCTTCCAAATTTGACAAATGATTTGATGAAGAAAGGAAAACATTTTATATTGATTCGCAATCCCCTTAATATCTTGGTAAGCACACATTGTGAACCACAACTTTTTGCCTCTTGTTATTTCCTAACTAGCTAGGCTTGCTCTTTGCCTCTGGTTAATTATTGAATTTTCTAGACTTATCCAAATAATTCGCATTTATTGGACAATTGTTACATGTTAGAGTGGTTTTAATGTTTTATGATTGTGTAATTTCTTATATGATGTTGTATTTCAGATTTCTTAAGTCTGTTCAAAGAATAGGCCCAATCTTCTTCTTCTTCTTCTTTTTGCAATAATGGAATACTGGTCAAATAAAGTACAACTCAGAATTTAGGGCCCTCAAATGCATGCCATAGTCTTTAGATATTTGCTGCATAACCAAGTGAAGAATAGGCTGATGTGAATATGCAAATCCATGGACAAATTCCTCAGGAGTAGAAACCAATATTCTTCTGCAACTTAGAGGCCCATGGTTTAAGCAATTGAGCCATGGTGAAAATTGATAATACACAGTCCATTGCTGCATAGCATTTTACTGATACTTCAAGAATGAAGAGGCATTCAAAGCTGCAGCATTTTCTTTGTCATGTAATTATTTCTCATTCTGGATGCTTATCTGAAAATTTGTATAATTTGTTTTCTGCGTTCAAGATTTTTTCACACAACACAAGCTACTTATTGCTGCAATAGCTAAGTGACTCAATTACCAGAAGTACCTGGTGTACATATATTTGCAGCTAAGTTGACTCAATTACCAGAAGTACCTGGTGTACATATATTCAGTAATCCAACATTACAAACTGCTTATGCGTTCCTTCCTAATGCTACATTATGATTTATGCCATCAGCAATCATTCAACAAAGTTATATCGCCTTCATTTCTTGAGCTCGGTCTGGGAGATCTTGTATCCATATACAGTGAGCTTTGCAAGCTTGGTAAACATCCACCTGTAATAGATGCTGATGACTTAAAAAAAGATCCGGAGGTTAGTTTACTTGTTGTTATTATCTTTGTTGTTTAAACATGAATTTTGTACTTTAGTTGTCTGGTTTTATAAGTGGTGCTAGTTGAAGCTAGGGTTATTTTATGCTTGTTAAAATTGTATGATACTGCCTGAGCTGGATTAGTATTGGCAATGGTTGATTTGATCTTTTTAGAGATTTGGATATCTGATGAAGATTGTTGGATAAGTTAAAAAAATAGAAGTCTCAGAAATTAGCCAGAAAATAGTAAGATTTATCTAGAAAATGAGAGAATCAATTTAAATATGCTCAATGTCAGATTAAACTGATTTTGAGAAACTCATCTGTTCTAGTCAGCTTCTTGTTTATTGAAGCTTAAATTCTAGCGAACTTGCATGAGAGGGAGAGGGAGTCTTTGGCACTCGCTTGATACACCTTAAATTGTTCTATTTATAGAAGAAATGAGAAGTAGTATTATACCACTACAACTTATGGTATCCAACACCCCTATCCCTTTAGTTAATCTAGCTAATCAATATAGATATGTTTCAATACATCAAACTACCATCTTGGTTGCCTATCGTGTAGGTATTGTAGGAAGTGATTATGTGTAGCTTTTTCCAAGAGACAATAATTCTTGCTGAAATTTGCTTATAAACATCGGATAATTGCTAACTGTTGTTGATGGGAAATTATGTAAGTATTAAGGATGTATTAACAATATTCTATAAAAGCAGTTTACGGTTGGCCCATTGCATAGTGTAAAAATAGTTCGCTAAAAGTTTTTACAATTGTTATATGTAACTACACATGGTAAAATACATTATATGTACTGATCTATATTAATTAACAATGATAGATGTATCATATAGTTGCCAAGTATTTAAATTAATACTTATGAGACTCCAATAATTTTCCTTATAAGAATCCTTATTAATTGAGAAGAGATCAGAGAAAGTAATAATCATATGGGTTAAAATTATTTTATTTGACTTAACCCAAACTTGGCTTGAATATATCATAGTTTCACTTCTTTGGGTGTTTGCTTAAGCTGGTTGAAAATTGGACCATATAAACCCCCAAGGTTGCTTTGAAAACAATGGCTGTTAATGAAAATTGGTCATTTATAGGCAATATATGATCTTGATACTTGGATTTATCATCTACTCCTTTGTTCCCATGCTCCACTTTGGACATTGAGGATCTACTCCTTTGTTCCCATGCTCCACTTTGGACATTGAGTTGACCACTGATGCTCCCATTGAACAATCATGTCAGACAGCTAGATCCATGCTCATGTAGGATACTTATATTCAAGTCCAATTAAATTTATATGTGGTGTATAATGGGAAAGTGAGCATAATCTGTAAGTTTTTTTACCACTAACATAATGCTACTTCCTATATTACTATGCCTTCAATGATATCCATTGAAATATCTGGCCACATTAGATGTTTAATTTGTAAAGGTTAAAGCAAAGCATGTCCTTGCATGTTTCTTTCTTTAACTTTTTGTCATTGGATGTGTCTGATTTTTCTAAGAGACACTTATCTTTTAGTTGCTAAGAAAACGTAAATTTCTTTCTGTAAACTTTTAGTTGCCAAGAAAATGTAAATTCTTTTCTGTAAAAGTAGAGTGCCTCACATGAAGCAGTAACCATTGAGTATATTTTGTAATCAGCAATATCCTCCATTCATATCTCAATTCAATTCCATCCCAGTTGTTGTGTCTATATATTGAAGTAATTTCTGAATGGTCCATGGAGTGGATGGGTCCTCTAGTCACTCCTTTCTAATGATATCCAAATCAATAGAAATATGCTTACAGATGGGTGTCAAACTTTCTTTCTCTGGAATATAAAAAATGATTTAGCCATTAGTCCACATCTCTGACTTCCTTTTTTGTAGATTATCTCAACCAGCAATTTGAACATCCACTTGTGTTGTTTGATAAAAGTGCCCCTCTAGTCACAACCAGCAATTTGAAGGTCCACTTTTGTTGCTCTATAGAAGTGTTCCTCTGTTCTACAATACAAGGTTTTAAAAAATATATAGAGGTGTCATGCAGTCGACCAACTGCATAATGTATATGCAATCTGTGGAGGTACATGAGTCTGTATTAAAAGTATTAAAAATGATTTATATTGATAAAAAAAATTAACAATCCAACATACATCATAGATGCAGATTGTTGTGCAGTGTGCAGCATGGTGGTGTGTGGCCACGAGGGTCTGATTGCGTGCTGGGTACTTGCACGCAGTCTTGCATGAGATGTAATTTGTGACCCATTTGTTTCCCCTTGTGCTTCATTTCATATATGGCAGAGTTTCAATTTAGATTGCTCTTGAATCCATACGGTATATTTATTGACACTACCAGTTCATACTTCCACATAGAAAATATATATCACTGATACAATGTAAAACACATGTAGTACAATAATCAATATTACACAATAATATAATTAAGTAATATTCATATAATTTATATCTAGTGTCTATGATTTACAAAAACAAGGGATTCAGTTAATGCTTACAAGTCACAAGCTACCAAATAGGTAGCTTTGGGTTTAAGGTCAATTTTGTTCATTCTAAATTGGTCCAAATGAAGCAGATATGGTCTTTGTTTTTCAACTTCACAAATAGATATGTCATATGCAGTCATATTATGCCGCTATGAGGATTTCCTTTGAAATTCGTTTTGGTGGCCACATATGAGCTTTTTAAAACCATGTTACCATACACATATGGGCAACAATAAAACCAGATAAAATTTATTTAAATATAGACGATGATATAGTAAGGGATAGAGCTCAATGACATAGGAGGATCCATATAGCTGACCCCACCTAGTGGGACAAAGCTTGGTGGTGGTTGTTGTTGTTACCATACACATCAAGCTTTTATGACCATTTCTAATATGGACTTCAGGAGTTGGTGCCTAATTAAGTAAGCCCTTCAGTTTTGCACAAAGTGAAAAACTAGCATTTCTAATATAACTAGCATTTCTTTATCATACAAGAAAGCTTTTGATGTAATGGAGAAAGGACTTCATCAAGGATTGAAATTTCGAACCATTTCGGTCGATACTGACGAAATTTTTATTCCGCCAGCGGACTGGCATCACCACTCGCGTTTCGACTGGGATACTGTCTGGAGGCGTCGCGCGGGTCCGGCTACGCCTCCGGAGGCATCGCGCGGGCCATGCATGCCCTGGTCACGGTCACGGTCATGCAGAATTCAGATTTTTTTAACTTAGATTAATAATTTTAATCAACTCCTAACTATAGTTGAGATAATTTAAATAGGCTTAATTAAAGCCTCATAAAAATATTCTATTATTTTTTTAAAAAATATTTTATATTATATTTTTACTTTTAAATATTTGGATTAATTTTTATTTTTAGTTAATATATTTTATATTTTAAAAATATTGAAATTATATTGGCACGACATGATACGGTACCGAAATTGTATCGTTCTGGTCCGGGACTGAAACCTTGACACGGCTCGATATCGTAAACCTTGGACTTCATTATATAATGCAACCTAGCCACCTTACTAACCGAAACACCACCAGTTCCAACTCTTGAACCATCAAATTCTTGTGTAAAACATACATTTAGAAATAAAAATCCAGCTAAAATAAGAGATGTATAGGAGGGTAACTACTTCCCAATGTATGATCTCCTACCAGTAAGAGAGGTTTGAATCTAGTCAATCTGAATAATAATGAAATTACGTGGCTACAGTACTCTCCTTACCTTAGTTATTTTGCTTGGATGTAGTAGGCTAACTGATATATATTGTAATATTTTGTTTAGGGAGATTAATACACTTTACTACGATTTAATCTAGGTTCACATTGTTTGGTTAGAAAATATGACTTAAGGACTCTATATTTTTGTTTTATTATCTATCTGACATTTAGTTTAACTTTTTTTTTTTTAGTTTTGAGAATAATAATAAATTAATCTCTTCCAACCTTCAGGTTGTCCTCCGTGGGCTTTGTCAAGATCTGGACATCCCATTTCAGACATCAATGCTAAAGTATGGCTATAGATGATAGAAAAATCAACTTTTAAATTTGATTCTTTACATAACTGATGAAGACTGTTTTTGATGATTGAGCCTTACAAATTATATCTTCTACTCAAAACTATGCAATTTTCTAAGTTACCTTGATGATTCTTTACAACGGATTCAACTTTTTTACTTTATCTGGGATTATTGTACAGGTGGGAAGCTGGACCAAAATCCATTGATGGAATCTGGGCTCCTTGGTGGTATGAGAGTGTGCACAAATCCACAGGTTTTCAGAAACCAAATTTGCATACGATTGTAAGTTCCATGTTGAATGTCTATTATGAAACCATGCTAAGAATAAAGATAGTTTTTATTTTATCTTATTTTATGTGTAATAACTTTGTCAACAAATTTTATGTCGATATTATTCTGGAATTCTTTTTGGTGATAAATAGTTTCCAAGCAAAGACATAGAATATAAAACCATATTTCATATGAACAATTCCATAAATTTTATGCTAATCATAAGCAAACAATTAGTAAAGTAATTCGCTGATTTGTTCAAGTTAATTGAAATATTTCATAGGCCTTGAAAGTGTTGAAATAATTTAAATAAATTCCTACATGATTTGTCATTTCCCCTAATGGCAATAAGAAAGTCGTCAGCTAACATAAGATGAGAAAATTTCTTGACTTTGACTGTAAAAGTAGTTTTATTTTATCCACGAAAGAAGAATCAAAGAAAGCTATTTGAGTAAGAATAAAAAGATATGGTGATAGAGGGTCACCTTGTCTTATACGCCTTGATCTGGAAAACTAGTGAGAAATATTTTCATTGATTTTGCAAGCCAATATGGGGAGGAAATACAAGCACGAACCCAACCAATGAACTTCTTTAGGAAATGCATTAACTGCAAGGATGAGACCTTGTCAAGAGATTTTACAAAGGCTTAATATCAATTTTAGTTGAGATCAAAGGTTGATTTCCCTTGGAATGTTTCATATTATCTCATCTCAGTATACTCACAATCATGGTATAGTCATGAATGCATTTTCCTGGTTCCAGCAATAAAAGCTGACTGCTCTTTGGGAATTAAAAAATCAAGAACAGATTTGACAAGAAGCCAATGTCTTGTAAGGGAGTTAATATCAAGGTTTAAATTCTTTATTTGTTTCAGAGTTTTGGTTCCTTGCCGGAACAAAATCATTTCGATACAATATGATTCCATTTAGGTAGGTGTCAATTGCTCTGTGGAGGAGACTGGGAAGAAGAGTAGGAAGAGGATTACTCGAAGGATTTGGGTCGCAAAAGGAGCTTGTGATTCAAAAGTGGGTCATAGAAGACGCTCGGGATTGGGGTCCCAAAGTAGCTCCCTGCTTGGCTGCAGTTTTGCAACAAAGCTGGAAGATGCTCACAAAAAGGAGCTCACAGCTTTGGCAAAGCTCGTGGCATAGGTGGAAGACACTTGCCGTGAAGCAGAGTGCTTGCGGGCGGCTGACAACGAAGATTGAATACTTGGGCAAAGCTCACAACGAAGGCAAACAGCTTCGGTGATGCTCACAACCAAGCCGAAAGGCTTGGGTGGAGCTAGTATTAAGATGAAAGACCCATGACAAAGGCAGAACTGCAGAAGAACTTGTATAAAAAATGAAATTCACTAACAAGATCAGAATGCTATTCACTATTAACTGAAGGAATTTGTAACTGAAAATTTGTAAGGATATTGTTGAGTACCAGAATTCTAAAGAGAGGCATATCAAACTATAAAATGAATAATAATCTGTTGTTGATCTTGTAAAATCTCACTTTTCTCAGTTGATGATATACTTTATTGCAGCAATCTTCCTGTGCTGGGTAAGTTGATGAAAATAGGAAGTGCCCTTGTCACCGTCTGCTATCCATCCATTTGGATCTAGACTTCACCCAGCATTTAAGATTAATTTGTTGGTTAAGCACAATAATTTTTGTTGAAGGATTTTGAAGTTAGTTAGGTCTTAAAGGACAGGCCAGATCTAGAATCTTGATCTTCAAGTAACTTAATAGCACTCGAATTTTCCTTGATTTTTAGTCCAAGGTTTCCAGTATTTTCTCTGATCCAAGTTGTTAAATTAGAATTTAAAGAAATTAACTTGTTACTGAGAGTAAGCATAGGGTTTCTGTTGTTAGGAGTCTCAAACTATGTGTTTACCATTAATTCTGACTTTTCAATAATGTTTAAAGGTAAAGAACCTTTTTCTTTTTGTTTATTCTTGGAATAACACTAATTAATGGATGAGTAGGGACAGAAGTCACCTTTGACAAATGTGTCAAACAACATAGATCATGGCATTGTTGCAAGGACTCTATCTAATCTAGTGGAGATCTTGAGGATTGCACAAGTTAAAGGGAGTACCAAGTAAGTTAAATCAGCTAGATTTAGTTTATCTATCGAACTCTTAAAGAGGTCAATCAGAGAGGGGGATGGGGAAGGAAGTTTGCTCTAGTACCAAGTTAAAGGGGAATAATCGTCTCATCTTTTATTAAATAAGCCCTTCTATATATATAGGAGGCAAGGTGTAATGGACCATTAGGCTGAATTATTTTAATTAGTTTAACAGCTAGAAAGAATAGTATGTATTTTTTTCTCATTATGACTTACTTTTTTTAGTGCTTGTCTGTTTAAGCATCATGTGCATTTGCCTCAGTTCTTGTTCATTATCTGCTGCACACTTTTGTTGCTAATTAGAGTTATTAATGGCTATTCTATTCTGCATCTTTTTGCAAGAAATTGCCACTCATAGTCCTTTTTTGACTTCTTCTGTCCTGCACATTAGCCTGTGCTGATGTTTATCATATAATATTTTGTTAACAATATCCTGGCTCATACTAACACTACTAAATTGATTGCACCATTTCCTGTTTTCCAGAAGACATTTTGTATTGTCTCTGACATCCAAGAGACACATTTTGTGTGTTCCTGATATAAAAATATTTGCAGCCCTTTCCACTTGAATTATATGACTTGCTGGAACAAAGCCTGCCTTTCTACAACATGCTCAGACGCCATTGTAGGAGATTGGTATCATCTCTTCATCCTTCACTACCATTTCCACCTCTTCCTGTCCCAGCCAATGAGAAAATACTCGTTTGGGTTGGCGATGAACTCTTACCTCGTGAAAATGCCAAGGTACTGAAATGTTTATTTTTGTCATTTTCCTGTTACATTTTGACTATTTGTTTCTTTGTTTTGGTGAACTAACCATGTTTTTTTAAAGGTATCCGTGTTTGATTCAGTTGTACAAGGTGGTGATGCAGTGTGGGAAGGTCTCCGTGTATACAATGGAAAAGTCTTTAAGCTTGATGAACATTTAGATAGGTAGTTTTTTTTATCCATTCTAGTCTTCAATGTAATGCAGCCATATTTGTTACTCAATATAATTTAATTTTCCTCATTTGCTTCAATTCTTCCAGATTGTTCGATTCAGCAAAAGCTTTAGCCTTTATTGATGTTCCAACACGAGAAGAGGTTAGAATTACGATTGCTATGCTGTTCAAACCTTGACAAAGCAATCTTTCAAAATAGTAAAACTAATTGTCTAATTCTAGGCTTGTCTTAAATGAAATAATTATTACTTAATAAATTTCTTTATTATTTGCTCTTTCAGATAAAAGGTGCTGTTTTCAAGACCCTGGTTACAAATGGGATGTTTGATAATGCTCATATTAGACTCACATTAACACGTGGCAAGAAGGTAATCAGTATAGTAGGTTGTTGATCAAATATCCACTTAGGATCAGATGTGTGGAGCTGAAATTATAGCTTGTATTTATCTACAAAAGTCATTTGTTTCTCTCAGGTTACTTCTGGTATGAGTCCAGCTTTCAATCTTTATGGTTGCACTTTGATTGGTAATAGCTCATATCACACAGCAACATTCTTGTGTTGTTTATAGTCATGCTTATTCTTTGTTTTTGTATTTTTTTTTCAACTTCATTTTTGGCTCTAATACAATCATTAACCAGTTAATGTATTCCTAAGACAATAGGGTCATTACGCCCATGCAGTGAACATTCTTGATCCTAGTTTGTCAGAATTTTCTTCTGGTCAATGGCAGTGCTTGCTGAATGGAAACCACCAGTTTATGACAATACAGGAGGCATAAGATTGGTTACAGCAACTACTCGTCGTAACTCACCAAATGTAAGAGCATTCTACTAAAATTTTGTTCTTTGTTGAATTATTGAGTTTCCTATACCCTGAATGATTTGAAGTATCTAACCTTTTGATTCAACTAATAAGAACAAATCTTAGTCACTTTGTCTAGTGATAAAGTGCAAGCTTCTAACTTCAAAGCTTTCAAGTCAACTAATATGAAGGAACTAAGCTAAGTTGGTGTAATACTACAATGGGGCATACTTTCTGGCTCAACAGATGCAAAAGTGATTGTCACAAGGTTCTGTGCCATATTAATTGCTTGCAGACTCACTTGTGTGCGATGTCTCCAAAAAATATTTGAGCAACAAGGGCCTCTCCCTCTCCAGCACCTCAATATTGATGTTGGTTGCACCAAATCAATGGGACAATCCTGCAATTATTGCACCATCACAGAATCCGACTACTCAATCCTCCCATGCCTACACCATGCCAAAGAACCCCACATCCCATCACTCTACCTTGGTACTCAAATCTACACTAAAGCTATTTTCCAAGGGAAGTTCTTTGGTGGAACTTACTTAGCAGAAGAATCTACCTTAAAGTTCATATTTAAGGTTTACACCTTAACATTCAAGAAACAAATCACCAAGCTTTTATCTCCAGGAACATATCATAAGAGATAATCTTTGTTAAATTGAACAATGTATCGCCAATTGAATAAAAACTGGGTTAGCCAATGAACATAAAGCCCATAAACCAATTAAGGAACCAAAGATTAAGATTCTGTTTGTCTCATTGGTTATAATTTTGTTTGCCTTGCCTGATATCTGGCAAGATGAACCATTCCTCCTTCCCACTGGTATGGAAACATTCTTGAAACCTCGATACTAGGTTAATGCAAACTCCAATGCTAGCTGATGAAGTTTGTACTCCAGTTAGTGATGAAGGTTGGTGAATTGCCATGGTCAACAACAATGAAATTTCTTTAACAATCTGACAGAACACTAGATCTTGTATATGTTTTGTTTCTCTCAGTCCTCTTCCTCTTATCATCTTCTTTCACTTCTTTCTCCTAATCTTCATCTTCTTCTATCCTTGGCACTTATCCTGTGATCAGCGCGAATTTGCACCATCTTATATCGTCAAATGGTTTGCTAGTTGGCACCGGAATCTTAGCATTCCACCACACCATTGATATTGGCACCAGAATTGGTATTTTTACTTTGTATCATTCTATATCTTTGTTCATTGAAATCTTGTGGTCTTTATAAGGAAATAAAAGTAAATGCCTTAATTTCCTACTCAAAGCTGGAGTTATTAGGGTCACCAATTTTACTAAAAAAAAAGTATGCTTTATCGTTGTTTGCTTCATGTCATTTGGCAAATAAACTTTAATGAAACATACAACTTAAAATTTAGCACTTATTTCATTGACATATATCACCAAAATTCATTTTGCATGTATATAGTTTTTATTATGCAAGTTCAAATATGTTCTTTCTTCTTATGTTCTGTATGCTTAGAGTCACTTTTTGCATCTTTCTTTCAGAGCATAGACTCCAAGATTCATCACAATAATCTGATCAACAACATATTGGCCAAGGTCTTCCTTTTCCTTCAAAATTGAATCATACTTCTGTCTCCTGCTCTTGGTCTAACTGACTATTTTTTTCCCAGATAGAAGGGAACCTTGCCAATGCAGAGGACGCTATCATGCTAGACAAAGATGGTTTTGTCTCTGAAACTAATGCTACAAACATCGTGAGACATTGCTGTAGTTATACTGAGGTGTCTTATTAGAAAATAGCCAGTTAAATCAAAATGCCTTCATTCTTTTTCAGTTTATGGTAAAGAAGGGGGATGTTTTGACTCCTCATGCTGACTATTGCCTTCCAGGCATAACTCGAGCAACTGTAAGTTCTATATTTCTATTTTTTAAATATTTTTCTGCTATTCTTATATTCCAAATTAGTAAAGCCTTGACATTCATAGTGTTAAAATTTATCACACAAAAAGGCGCATCCTACTTTGATATTTACCAAAGGGAGCATCTGTTTCCCAAGATACCCCTCTGTATTATGCGTCCTCTGCTCGCCTAAACCGAATCATGATAAGAAGTTACAAGTATTTGATGGCCCTAAAAAAATTTGAATTCGTGCTAAATTGGCACCATTGCACCCTGATTAGCCCCCTAAGTTTGTTTTTACTTTTTTTCCTTAGGTTTTGAGCCCTTTCGTGTTTATCAAACACTTTGATTGCCTTAAAGGGCTCAGATTTGTGCCAAATTGTCACATCCCCTAGCGATAACTATCTATGCCTTTTTTTCTCTAGATATTAAGTGTTTTAGGACCATCAAATATTTTTTGCCAAGTGTTTGACAGCTCTAAAAGGCTCGAATTCATGCCAAATGATCACTGTTACACCTCTATTGGTCCTTTGGGTCTGTCTATGTTTTTCCCCTTATTTGGAGCTCTCTAGGCCCATCAAAAACTTTTGGATAAATGTGTTTGAAAAAGTATTTGATGACCTGGTTCATGCCAAATGAGTGCCATTGCATCTTAGTGACTCAAAATCATATATGAGGGAAGGTCATTCTCTGGATCAGGTAAATTCATGGATTGGACGGGTCAGAAATTTTCAAAACATTGTGTTAATTGGTAACATGACTTGAAATGTCAAAAATGACCATTTGTAATTTCAAATAATTTAATTTAAGATAATAATATAATTCCTTTCTTATTGTTAAGCTACTCTAATACTAAACACGTCCATTTTTAGAAAATCCTCCATTTCTGCAAGTTGATTATTCTAATTTTATATCAATGTTTATATTTCATATATACTAATATTTCTTCTTACATGTTTATGTTAGATTACCTACCAGTAATTTTTATATCACCCTTGTTTTGTTTAATTTTTTCTTATTTTTATTACTATATGTAAAACTATAATGAAATAAAACATATGTATTTCTCTGTGATATAATTTTTTAATCTTCTTCATTATCTAAATTTATGTTCAAAAATTCAATCAATAAATTTGCAGTTTAGTGGATCTAGGTGGTGTTCCACATGCCGTTTGTCTGACAAGAAGCTCAGCCAGTTTGATTTCCAATTTAGATTTTATATGCTTCAGAAGGATGAAGGCAATCTCCTTCTGCTGCTTGAGCAGAAAGGGGGAAGGGAACAGGCTCACCTGTGGGGGAGAAAGGAAGGGCCTCCTGACGAAGATCTCCATCCTCAACCTCATATCTTCTTTTTTATGAGCCAATAGACAAAATTGTCTCTGGCCAACTCTAACCGAGGAGGATGTGCAAAAGGAGATCGTGAGGCAAGTGAAATCTTGACACACTTCTGGATATTAATCCTCTGCTATTTGTGGAGATGTGGAGATTTAGAGGCCTGACGGAGAAAAAGGGGTTAACAGGTTAGGAGAAGAAGAGTTAATAGGCTAAGGGCCTTTTTTGTTTTAAAGCTTAGGTATAACAATAAAATTGCTACATTCAAATTTTAAATTTTGGAACTATACAAGCTTTGTGAAAGGGAATTATGTTAGCAAAACTTGTTTAAAATTATCTTGGCGCCCTTTGAAGTATGCCAAAAATGTGTGAACTGTTGGAACTGCACAGTTCGGATTTTGTATCATTTCAACTGATCATCAAAACTATGGCTTTAATCCTTGCTTTTATCCAATGATTGAAATTTCGAGCTGTTTCATTCGATACTGGTGAAATTTCTCATTCCGCCAGTGGATCATCACTAACACCAGCGATTTCGACCGGGACCCTATTCGGAGGCATCGCCCAAGTCTGGCAACGCCTCCGGAGGTGTCGCGCTACCCGATCGTGGGTCGGGCGAAACAGTGGATGGGTTTTTAAACTTAGATTTTAATAATATCTTAGGTTAATAATTTTAATTAACTCCTAGCTATAGTTGGGATAATTTAAATAGACTTAATTAAAATATCATAAAATTATCCTATTATTTTTTAAAAAATATTTTATTTTTATTTTTAAATATTTAGATTTAATTTTTTTATTTTTAGTTAATATATTTTAGATTTTAAAAATATCGAAACTATACTAGTATGGCACGACACGATATGGTATCATTCCGGTCCGGGATTGAAGCCTCAGTACGGCTCGATATTTTAAACCTTGCTTTTATCTCCACTTATCACAAACTATTTTCAGCCATCTAAACTCACTAAAATACATGATCCTAAGATGAAATAAATGAAATATAATAACAACCAACATAAAGCTAAGAAAAAAAGGATAAATCAACTTCAATACTTAAAGATTAAGATTATCTCAAAGATGCACTTGTATCATATTTCATCGTCTAAAAACTTACACATGCAATCTTGAGAAAGTGAATATTCAAGTGTTCCTTTTATTTTAATTCTACAAATGCATGACAAGTTTGGTTCTGAGAAAACTTTCAGCTAATGTAGATTGTTGATTCATCATTCTGCCGTGAAATGACAGGTTATGGATCTTGTTGTTAAAGAAAACCTAATTCTACATGAAAGACGGATAAGTCTATCTGAGTTCCATGCTGCTGATGAGGTATGCGCTTTAACATTCAGAAATTTAGTCAAATTTAGTGAAGTGTTTAGTTGATTCTCTTAGCATTAAGGTGACTGAAGAATAGCTTATCTGCTGTTTTAGTTAGCTAAGCTTCTTGCCGTTAGATGGGTATATGAATTCCAGAAACCTTCATTTAGTTGACAAGCTTTGTGCTGTGAGTGAATGTCCAGAAACCTACCATTTAGCTAATTAAACTTCATCCAGTAGATAAAGAAACAGAAAATTGCCATTTAGTTAATTAAGCGTCAAACCATGGGTGAAATATGTGAATTTATTTGCACATAAAGTTTAATTAAAATTTTCAACTTCTTGGTTTACCTTTTTTTGATAGTGGTTTCCCTCAAACACCTGTTAATAATCAAGTTGATTGTTAATATTGTATGTGCTGTGTTGGCATAATATGGATAATCATCTGTACTATGATTACTATATTTCTTTTGCAGCTTGACTCTATCTCTAGATAATCATCTGTACTATGATTACTATATTTCTTTTGCAGCTTGACTCTATCTCTAGTCATTTTAGCTGTTCAAGATCATCGATAAATAAATTTTGGAAATACCATATATAACTTTTACATTAGGATTATTCCAGAACAACCCAGAAGGTGTGACACAAATAGTGAGTTAGCTTCCATTATTTGTTGGGTAAGGAACTGCTGCTGTATATCTTGTGGAAGCTTGTTGTGGTTCTCTAACATAATTACGACATAACTCTATTTGTTTGATGGAAACTATTTCCTTTCAAAAAGCAGTTCCTTGGCGTAATGATAAAATTGATGTCGTGTAACCTGAAAATAAGTCTCGGGTTCAATAGAGTCGCGAAAATAATCTCTTGCAATGCTGGGTAAAGTTGTATACAATAGATCCAATGTGATCCAAGACTCTTCTAGAAAGGAACAGTTATCAAAAGGAGATCCCGCATTTGCGGGAGCTTCGTGTACCAAGCTGACCGAAACCGCTGCCTCGCGAAGGCCTCATGCGAGACCTTGCGGCCGCACGAAGGCCATTGAGTTTTTTCTTATTTTTTAATTTTTTAATGGTTAATTCTTTCCCCTCTTAATTTTTTCTCCTTTCTACCCATATTTTAATTTCTTTTTATTCCTTTCATCCTTCAATGCATGAGAAAAAAATTCTTTTTTTTATTCCTTTCCTTTTTATTATTCCTTTCCTAAATTAACTTTTACTCAATCCTAATTTTTAAAATATTAGTTTAACCTAATAGTAAGTATTTATAATAATCAAATATTATAATAATATTTGATTATTATAAATATATTTTATATTTAAAAAGTACCGAAACTGTATCGGTATGATACGATATAATATTGAAATCATATTGTTTCAGTCACATATCGAAACTCCGATACGGTTCGAAATTTTAAACTAGGATACATATCAGAAGCCCTTTAATGACATCTGAGTTGTAGAGTTATAGTATCTCAGACTATACAATTATGCATCCATTTCCATGCTAAAGAGAGAGCATGATTCCTTTTTGTTATCTTCCATGATCCATCATGTGTCTATCACCCTTTGTAGTGGAAATTGTAGCTATGGCCGCGTTTAATCTACTTACCATCCATTCTTCCATCATTCAACAACTATTTAAAAGAGTTCAAATTTCACGGTTCGCTAGACATTGAAATATTTTATTACTCAGCCAAACTGTTATTATAGAAAAATGTGATCAACATAAGATGGATTGAAGAGTACAGTTACCACTTATCACTTCCTTCTTATGCCACTTGTAAGTACACTCCAAATCAAATTTAGAACTTGCAAGCCAAACACAGATCTTGAGAAGAAGATAGAGAGACCAAGAAACAGACATTAGTTGAACCATCTTCTTTTTTCCCCCTCCTTTCTCCCTTCATTTTCTGATAACTTGAAGATGGTACAATACTACTACTTCAAAGAATCATAACAAAGTGAACAATACGAAAGATTCAAAACTCTCAAGCTTTAGTATGTAATGACAAGTTCCTCTTTGATTTTGCTTATTTACTCAAAGTGGTCAACAAACCAAAGTCACCACCTTTTGTTTTTTGGTTGTTTTTTAGATTTGAGGAAAATGTTTTTATAAGTACAGGTAAAGGATCTACAGAAGTCAATTCAAGTTGGAGGTCTCAATGTTTAGAGTTGAGGTCGGGGTTCTTTAAGAGGCATAGAAATTGCAATGTAGAGGTGATGATAAGTATAATTTATTGAAGGCATTGGTCTACCCATGCAACCCGTGCACCCATCTCAATAAATTTTCTTGTGATGGAGGTCCATTATAGTGCACATTCATTGAGGCAAAAGAAGTTGACATTGAGTTGAAACATGTGCACGACATCTAAGGAAAAAGATGATGGTATCGTGAGCCCAAGTCACAACGCCAACAAGGAGCTAAGGGTGGCAAATCAGATCAACAAGTCAATTGACTTGACCCACGACATATTTAACTTTGACCTGAACATAATCTGATTAACAAACGAGTCAAAATATGTCCTAAACACGTTAAGGGTTTGAATGGGCTGACCCGACAAGACCCATTTAATTATATGGATTATGTCGACTCATATCATAGGTGGATCACAAGCCACAACGTAAAACAATATTTGTAAACCCAGATAAAAAATTAAAAGAACATACCAAACAATGAAGAAATGTTTAAAGGGGTCAACTGCCATAGTTAAATGGGGCAAAATAGGCGTACTTATATTTAAATGTGGTCAAAATGGGTCATGTTTAAATGAGTCAAAGAGGGCCAATTTATCGAACCCGAACATGGCCAATTTTATTTGTAAATCATGAATGGGTTGGCCCCATTTATGACTCAACCCGAACTCAAACCCATACCCATATAATTATAGGTCAGACTGTAGGAGTCAACTTTTGTTGTCACCCTAATAGGAGTCAACCAAATGCAGGATCTGTTATTGGCTCCCTTAAAAGTGTGCCACTCATTTGCCCCACTTCCTTATTCTCACTCTCTTAATACTACTAATGACATTGCCCCCCGCCGACATTGCATTTGGTAGTAAGGATGGCAGTAATGGAGTTAACCTTGCAGCCTCACTAGTGAGGTTGGCCTTTGTCTTAGGCTTTTATTAACTTCAAAGTGCTCCTACATTCATGCTTCATCACAAACACTGACAAAGTTAGAGGCAAACTGGAGAGTTTGTAAAGCTTGGGGCTTTGAGTGGGAATTCCAACTTTTGGCATTGAAGCATGATGAACTCTTTCCTGTTTGAATTAAGATATTGTCCGCTGTATATTTAGATATTGGTGATTATTTTGTCTATTTTGGTTAACATATTTTTCCTTCTGGTTTTGAGCATAGCATGGCTTAGGACATGCCAACCTAGGCAATATTTTACATTGTCCATTATATTCATATATAAATTTTAGTTTTTCATAAGTAAATTTTTTTTATGTATTTTTATTTTTATATTTATGTATGTTTTGTTATTTTCTTTAGGGAAATTGCAAAATCTACATAAATTTCTCAACTTTTGAATGAATTCTCATTTGAATGAATATTTAGCATAGTTTCAATTTCGTAATAGATGTAATAGAAGTTTAATGAAGGGGAGCCTTACTGCAATGGTAAAGTTGTTGTCGTGCGACCTAATAGGTCATGGGTTCGAGTCGCAGAATAACCTCTTATAATGCAAGGTAAGACTGTGTACAATAGACCCTATGTGGTCAGACCCTTCCTCAGGACCCCACATTAGTTGGAGCTTCATGTACCTAGCTGCCCTTTATATAATAGAAGTTTAATGACACTTTTACTCTTTTTTTAAAAAAGTATGTTTAAAATATTTTAATCAATATATGACTTAATGTATCATTTATCATAAAATGTCATACAATGTGTTAAATTAAGAATGCACTTATATATATATATTTTACAAAACTGAAAGTACATTTAAGATTTTGCCAAAATGGAAATCTGTTCTAGATTTAGCAATTAGCCAATTTCTTATATATTTTCTTTTTTTACTATAAATATTTATGATGTCATCACTGATATGCAGTGAGCAAAAATTAGCTGAACCAAGTTGTATGAAAAATAAAATAGTAAAATAGTTTTAAAAAATGATGAATTGTTATCTTATTTCAGGGAAATTACTTCTTTATTTACCAAATGCCAATCACAAAAAGACTGGAATCATTTTCTTAGAAACAATTTTTTGTCAGAAGCTTGAGCCTAACGCAAATGTAAGAAATTGTGATAGCTAATTAGTATGGGGATGACTTCCATTGTTAATTGTTCGCAATCCAGTACCCATAGTTTTGATAAGGTTCTCTCAAGGCTAGCTTTTGCTGACATTTGTTCCAACTCCAACATTTTCTTCATGGAGCTAACTGTCGTTCAACAAGGTCAACCTGGAGGCAATGGTTAGTTGTAGTATTTAATCTGTAAAGGGCTCCGATCAAGACAGAAAGCTATATCTAGTGCAGATATAGTTAGCACTTAGCATCTCCCTTTTAGTAAATTCCAGAAGGCTACTTTGACTCAAGGGGAGCTTAGAATTTCTAGATTATCCTTTGTTCAGTTTCATTTGTGACATTGTGGATGATGTCATTATGCTCATTATTCCATCCATTTACTCAGTAGTCAACCTGTCAGATTGCTTATTCTCTATAACAACCATTGTAACATGAGGAATGTAAACATAAAGTTCTACAGTTCACATAAACGCCGTGTGATTGTGCTTTTTAAATATTAATTGTAAGATATTTGGATTTAGTAGTTTTCATTTCAATTCCACTTATAATGTGACCATTTGATTATGTGCAGGTTTGGACAACTGGAACTATGGGTGAACTTACACCGGTTTGTTCTTTTATTTGCCACTGGTCGCTTGAGCTAAATCAGCATCCTTATTCACTAAGTTGATTCTGTGTTTACAACTGTGGTTGCAGTATTTCATAATATAATTTTTTCAAAGATTATAAGAAAGAAAAATGTTTTATCATTCATTGCAGTCCAAGTTTACTGGTCTGACAAGGAACCACCAGTGAACAAGGAGCATATCAGTTGGTGGGCATGATATTTACCTTTTTACCTCTTGATACTATTTAGTAGTGTACAACCTCGTATCAGTTGGTTAACAAGAAGATGAACTGAAGAGGAAGAGGAATAGAAAGAACAATAATTTTAAGTCACTGAGTAGTCAACCAAGGCCTCCTCTGTGCTTATCTTCTTGCCTATGTCATCAGCTTTGTCAACATGTCAACCTTTTCAATCTTGCCGACGACTTCCTCAACATTGTTGGAACTTGTTCATCTTGATTTGGTGTTGTTGTTTGAAAAGCATTCCTTATCTCAGTGTGTGAATAGAATGACATATGTTGCTCGGTTTTTGGTAGCAAAGCATGAGATTTAATCTACGGTTCATAATGCCCTAATGAGGGAGGGTAATAATCTGACTGCAAAGTCTCTATGTGAGGAAAAAGGATAAGGTGTTGACCTATATTGCCTCTTCTGCTTCACTTTAAGATATCCTCAGTGTGGAATGCAGTGCCTGCCACAAGACTGATGTAGAAAGTTACAACAACGCCATCTTATATAACCTAAGATCCTCTAGAACAAAATGCGCAAGCATTCCTCTAGATTAACAGAGGCTGCGATTAGAGTAACCCACCCTATATAACCTAAGATTCAGATCTATTAGACTTAACCGACTAATTAACCCATTAACCTCAATCCAATATCCCACATTCCTCGTCCAGTGAATAAGAAAGGCTTTCTGTTTTCTTCCTCCTTTTCCTACACCAGGTTGACTAGTGATTAACCACTCAGCATCATGTCAGACCACATGATACCAATACCATGTCATGAATCATTGAGATTGGTTCAAAAGAAAATTTTAAATGCTGAGAAAGAATCAAATATTCATGGATATGAACTAGATCCTTTTCGAATAATTAATTTGATAATAGTCATATAGATTCTTTTCTTTTCTTTTCATGTATCTACACTATATATTGGTACACTTAGCATTTCCTCCTATTGACTGAGTAATGCTATCTAATATGTAGTAATGTATATTGACTCAATTGCTACCAAGGTTTAAAGGTGCATTGTGTGTCGATTGGCACTTACGAAACATTTCATTCCTCCCACTTACTGACACATAGAACAACCTAGCACTGGAATCTCACTCGTGCTGTGGTGCATTGCAAGTCTTTTCTGTCTCATGGACTTTGTCTCCCAAGCACGTTCTGTCGGCTCCTTGTGTCTTCCGTGAGCAAAAGTGCCGTGACAAATTAAAGTTCTCCTCCTTGCCCCTTCTTTGGTCGCCTCCACTCCTTCCCCTTCTTCCCCCTCCGAGTTTCTATAAACAATGATCAAAATGTGTTTTTTATGATTCCAATGTCATTATTGTCATAAGATATCCAGTCTTTCCTAGGAAGAACTGATAACTAATAAGTGCTCGAAATTTAATTCACAGAAGATTTTTTGTATCATGGTCAGGCCACTACCTGCTCAACAAAACTATTAATATTTGAACAACAATTACCATTGGAATTTGAACATTTATGCATATCCTAGTATATTATGGCCTAGTACTACCTACACTAAAACACCATGCTCTGTTGTGCAATTTTGTAAAGGAAAACTAACAAATAACTTCCTTGGTCATCCCCCCCCCCCCCCCCCCCCCCCCCCCCTCCTGTAGAAATTTTCATATCAAGGAGCCGCTTACGTAGCAACTCTTGGAGCTTATGTATGTGGAGACCATGTCATTTTCATACTGTGGAGACTAATAGAGTACCAAGATACACTTATGTAAAAGAGTTAACAACAATAATGAATGCCTGTTGGCATATCCTTGTATGATGGATTGATTCAGTTTGTGTTTAGAGCCCTGCTTCTAACCATTATAGCCGTTCTTTTGTTTTGTTTTTTTCATTGTCTATTAATGTATCTTGAGATAATCTAAATTATTTTTTCTTACAAGTTATTCTGCATTCTCTTCTTTCTGTAGATTTGAGTTCAAAACAAATCATGAAGCTTGGTTGAATTTAACAAAACCTATATTAGGTCCTGGAATACTCGAACGGGTATCCGAAGCTCTTAATACAACATATGAAGACTTGGAATTATGTTATCTTGTAAGAAGCGAGCTTCAAGTGTCACTGTCGAACCTTTTGCAGGTACCCTGAAAAATATCCAATACTTTTTCCCTTTATTATTGCACATTCTTCAAATGTAATACAATAATAACAATCAAGTCTTATCCCACTAGGTGGGGTCGGCTATATGGATCCTTCTATGCTATTGGACTATATGTATCTCTTCAAATGTGATACAAATGTTAATTATATTGAACGTTTTAAGTTTCTCTACCTTCACTAGTTAAACTGCATCTTTTCTTCTTTGGTTTATTGTGATGTGTAGTCCATGTACTGAAAAGATCAGTTAGATTTATCTGGGCACATGATGCAATTGTGGTATGGTGGCAAAAGGTGATTACACTCACCCTAAGTGGTCCAGTATCGCCGACCCCACTGCTAGATATAGGTAGATAAATCAGGTACCGAACAGGTCCACAGGTGGACGGGTATTTCGCGGTTGCTGCGATTCGATCCTTGCTATATGGTGGCAATTCAACCACTTGCAACCGCTCGGCTACGCCCTAGGGGCATGATGCAATTGTGGTAGAACTATTAAAGGACTGAATAAACTGATGGATGTTTAATTTTTTATATTGTCAATAATTGATCGTGTCTACTAGTGATTAAGAACTAGAGTTGGAAGAGAACTTGAATCTTGAGTTGCTCATTACTATACTTTGGGAATGTGACATTCTTTTTTTTTTTTTTTGCTTCTGCTTTTTTTGTCACAGGACAATGGAGTTCTTGCACTGCCTACGACTCCTGGTGCCCCACCTAAATTAAACATGGAGGTTGATAAGCTGGAGAATTTTCGATCGAAGGCGTTTTCCTTGCTTTCTATTGCCGGAATGTCTGGATTTTGCCAGGTACCCAAGTAAATCTATTCATGGTTTCACTATTTTTCTCTTTATCATACTACCGGATGGCAAGCTTACTGGTATCATGATGCCCAGATTTCTATACCACTTGGGATGCATGATGGCCTTCCTGTGTCCGTTTCCCTTTTAGCGAAGCATAATTCAGATCTTTTTCTACTAAATCTAGCCCAAACACTTTATGATACCCTTAAGGAGCAAGCAAGCATAGCATGGGAAGATGCTAATTAAGTGTAATTGTCAAAAGTCAAGTTGTTTATTTGAGTCTCTTGTACACTATATGATCTCTAGTTTTGTTTGGATTTCCCCCATTTGTTATTCTAAAAAAAACAATGATAATGAATGTACACTTCATCATTAACACTGATGATTTCTTGATGTTGTAACAAAGAGGTTGTCTATCTTGAGTTTATGTAAATGGAGTTATATAACTGAATCCTTTCAGCGAATGTAAGCACACATAAAAAGATTGTAAGCACACATAAAAAGATTAGGATTGTTGAAGTTGGTGAGGGTGAGAAAGGAAGATTGTTTCTTTAATTTTATATAAAGTAAGGATGAAAAATATTTTGATTCTTGTGCAATCAATTCTTTTCTTCTTTCGTCAAGAGTAGGCATTAATGATGCATTGCAAGTATTTAGAATGAACACCTCTACCTGAACTATTCAGTGAAGATGATTAATAATCAATTATTAAATCCTCAAATATTCTGCAATGTAAAAGGATGTATCATGTCATGACAACATATTAAAAGTTTCTAAAGTGTTAATCCAAAAGTAGGTTCTATAGTATAAGCTTGAAAGTTCCCTAAACTCTAACTTTCAGTGTGTTTAGTTGACAAATCTCCTCATCCTAGTAAATATTTCGCACGCTTCACCACCTCTACATCCATCACTCCTTGTGATATAAACTTGAAGATGCATCGATCACCCAATTCTAGATTATTTTCCTCACTGAAAACATCCCATCCACTCCTTAAGAAACCGTCCTTACCATTTAGGTAGTATTTCACTTGCCATGATCTCCCTTTCGTATCTTTGAGTAGGAATGTTTGATCCGTGTTGAATTCCCTACGTGAGGACAAGCCTCTTGGAATACCCTGCATCAGATTTCCTCCTTTACTACTCTTCAACACTAGGAAATTCTTCATCTACGACAGCAAAGTTTAGAGAACTCACCATTATCTTGTACTTCAGATTGTATGGACGTATTCTCTTCTCGAATTGAAGTGGTAATTCTCTCCCACTTGGCAATTGTAGTGGAGAATCTTCCACTATGATGCAATCTTCTTCTTCTTCAACCGAGTTATGATTCTCATCCTCAACCAGATGTTGTTCCTCCTCATCGTCTGATGACACTGCAACAAAGAATTAGCAGCAAGAATCGCGTTCAGATAATCACTAGTGAACAGTTTGACTTGCCCTTTTGGCACGACATTACCTGAACTTATGCTCAAGCATCTGCTGCCAGTGTCATTGTAATCCTTGAGACATCCATTGAAGCCGTAGACCTTAATGGTGAAAACCATATTGCCTTGGTAGCGGAAAACCAAGAAGAATCCAACAGCAAAGTCGTGAGCTTGAGCGAATTCCCTCCAGCCATCGGTGAAAGACAAGGTGCCACCTTCACGCTTGATTCGGACGTGCCAAAACGTCCATAGAGGGCTTAGAATGGTGGCCATTTGGTGACGGTAAGTTTGAGGAATGTTCTCAGCAACTCCACAAGGGATCGACTACAACAAAATAATTCAAACATATATAGACTTCAACAGGCTATTTAAGAAGAGGAGTATGTTTTCGGTACTCTGATCATAACCAGATAAGTGTTCAACTAGAGTTTTTTCTGGGTTAATTTGAATGACTAACATCTACCATGTGTTGCATAGCATGAAAAAGAATAAGAAACGAAAATAAATCAATTGAGAAAGAGAAGAATACCAGTTTCTCCAGGAATCCAGGCACGAGCACCTTAAAGAACTGAGGCCTAGTCGAATCCATTCCTCCTGGATTTAGATCGAGCTTCTCCAGCAAATAGGATGTTGCGGGAAGGAAATGAAGGAAGAAAACCAGACTTTGCCGTGGAGCAAAGAGAAGCAAAAAGGTGGGGGAACAGATGAATTTGCCGTGTTTCTAAAGCATGAAGGTTGGTGAAGTACTGTTTCAGCTTTCTCAGTGGAAGATATCTTTGGCAGAAGGAAGGTTGACCATGCATAAAACCTGATCTGCTGTTTCTTGTCTTCGTCTCGCAGATCTGCTGTTTCTGTTCTTCTACACTTGTATGTAAAATCTGGAAGAAAAAAAGTTCAATCTTTTCATGGATCATTCTTCAAGTATGAAGTTGATGCGTATCTAGATCACTGTACCTTGTTGAACCTAGAGTATATTTAAATTTTATGATAAAAGATTAGATTCTGAATACTAATAGGTAGCATATCCATGCAATAACAAGCATATTCAGATTTTGGCATTTGGTGAAGAACCATTTTCCTTCATGATTTGGTTTTGCCTATGAATAATGCATATATAGGGAGGGCATTACACTGTAATGAAAGCATAAAATAAATGAACTAGAGTAAATTGTATTGAAAGAATGAAGTTTGATCCTTACCAACAGTGTCAAAGATTTGTGCCATTGGAGTTGCACCTATAGTTTTAGCAACAAACTTGTGATTTTTTTTTTTCATGGTCTTGATTGTAAGACTTCAAGGATGAGGGCCTAGTTTGAATGCTTTTGAAGAAAAAAGGTCTTACAGTTCATTTGCTTATAATTACTCGGCCTCGTTAAGTGATCTGTGTAGGTGTTTGCATCCATAAAAGTCAGCATAACAATAAATAATTTATTGGAATAAAAAACGTGAAGAAATTTGGTGCAAAAACCTAGTGAAAAGTCAACTAGGTTTGCAGCAACTGCTACTGCAGATCCACTTGATGATCCGCCAGGGCCTCTATCAGGGGCACATGGATTAGTTGGTGTGCCATAATGATAGTTTTCTCCATTAATGCTGCAGGAGACATCCAATAAAAGGAAAGAAAATCACATTTGTTGCTTTTCCAGTACGCAAAATAATTCTATCAAATTCATGGAAAAATAAGCATTATGCCGCTGTTAACCTGCATGCCAGCTCGTCCATGATAGTTTTACCCACGCACGTCGCACCAGGTTCAAGAACGGCCAGTACAGCGGCAGCAGTGAAGGTCGCCGTCGTAGTCAGTGTTCCCAAACCCGGTAACTCGCCAGAAACAGCAGATCTGCAAGATGAAGACAAGAAATCATTAATTTGAAGCAGCTTTTCTTTTATTTTATTAATTCAGTTTTTTCCATTGTCAACCTTCCGTCTGCCAAAGATACCTTCTTTGGTGACTGAGAAAGCTGAAACAGCATATGACTTCAGAAACACTGCAAAATCATCTGTTCCTCAAGACTGGTTTTCTTCCTCCCTCATTTCCTTCCCGGAGCATTCTATTTACTGGAGAAGCTCGATCTAAATCAAGGAGGAATGGATTCGACTAGGCCTCAGTTCTTCAAGGTTCTTGCCTGAATTCCTGGAGAAATTGGTATTCTTCTTTTTCTCAGCTGATTTATTTTGTTTCTTGTTCTTTTTCAAAAAGAATTATTTGAGCAACACAAAGAAATGCTATTCAACACATGGTAGATTATTAGTCATTCGAATTCACCCAGAAAAACTCTAGTTAAATACTCAAAAGCAATCAATCTTTTGCTTCAAAACATGAGATTTCGAGAACAAGAGCTTTAATGATCAGAGTATCGAAATCATACTCCTCTTCTTAAATGACTTGTTGAAATCAATATACGTTTGAATTATTTTGTTGCAGTCGATCACTTGTGGATTCGCTGAGAACCTTCCTCAAACTTACAGTCCCCAAATGGCTGCCATTCTGAGTCCTCTAAGGAAGTTTTGGCACGCTCGAATCAAACGTGAAGGTTGCAACTTATCTTTCACCGATTGCTGAGAGAATTTGCTCAAGCACGCGACTTTGTTGTTAAATTCTTCTTGGTTTCCCGCTACCAAGACTTGAATGGCACTGGCAGCAGATGCTTGAGCAGAAGTTTAGGTAATCTCGTGCCAAAAGAACAAGTAAAACTGTTTTCTAGTTATTATCTGAACGCGATTCTTGCTACTAATTATTTGTTGCAGTGCGATCAGACGATGAGGAGGAACACCATTTCGTTGAGGATGAAATCACAACTTTATTGAAGAAAAAGATGGCATCGTAGTGGAAGATTCTCCACTACAGTTGGCAAATGGGACAGAACTACCACTTCAATTCGAGAAGAAAATACGTCCATACAATCTGAAGTATAAGATAATGGTGAACTTTGCTGTTGTACCTGAAGAAATTTCTAATGTTGAAGAGTAGTAAAGGAGGAAATTTGATGCAGGGTATTCCAAAAAAATTGTCCTCACGTAGTGAATGCAACACAGATCAAATATTTCTGCTCAAAGATATGAAAGGGAGATCATGGCGAATAAAATACCACCAAAGTCGTGAGCTTGAGCAAATTTCCTCCAGCCATCGGTGAAAGATAAGGTGTAACCTTTGCGCTTGATTCGAACGTGCCAACAACTTCCTTAGAGGACTTAGAATGGTGGCCATTTGGAGATTGTAAGTTTGACTAAGGTTCTCAACAAATCCACAAAGGATCGACTGCAATAAAATAATTCAAACATGTATTGATTTCAACAGGTCATTTAAGAAGAGGGGTTTGTTTTCGGTGCAACTATGATCATTAAAGCTCTTGGTTCTTGAAATTTCTTGTTCTGGGGCAAAAGATTGATTGCTTTTGACTAATTTTCTATTCCAATAACCAGATAAGTTTTTAACTAGAGTTTTTTCCCCATGTTTGATCCAAACTATTAAAAACTAATTTTCTATTCATGTTGCTCAAGTAATTCCTTTTGAAAAAGAAAAACAAAGATAAAGTAATGAACCGGCTCAATCAAATTCAGGCCTACGGTTCAGTTGCAGCGAACCAGGTTCGTTCATTTGAAGCGCTAGGGTTTTCCATATTTGAGGGGGTGGCTGCTTGTGGAGAGGGAGATGACGCCGCCGCCCGCGCCTCCCACTTCCTGATCTTGCGATCTACTCGCGCTACGACGCATCTACTGCTTCTTCTTCCTCCCTCGATGCGAACGTTCTCATCCCTCGACACGAAACCAATGGCGAGTTATCTCCGACTAGTGATTTATGATGCTTCATCATTTCCTCTTTCCTTCTACTTGTCCTGTATTTTGTTGGTGAGAATCTAGATTGGAGGGCAGTGAGAGGGAAGAAGATTAAATCTTCAGATGAATGGAAAAGTACTATAAAGGAATCTTCATTTGCTCCTCAATCTGTGGGATGGAAGGAGAGAACATAAATATGACCATCTACCTTTTCTCTTGCACATATGATGTATCTTCTCGATTTCTCTCTAGTTACCTTCTAGTGGTGAAGGGAGGTGTAACTTGTGTCTCTTGTACACAAATTCAAAGATTTTTCTGCTTGCAGCTCCAGGGGATGAAACCTTGTCCCCATTTGTTATCTCTTTCTCACACAAGATCAATTCAATCTATGCTTGGCCTATTGTATTCTTTTCCTCCAGTATTTTCTCTTTCATTTTTGGTTCTCTTTTCGAGGATAATGTTGATAAATTGATTTCCAATTTGAATATCCAAGTTTTTGGTAAAATAAGTTTGTAAATTTTTTTATTCTACTACAGAATTTTATTTCTTTGGTTTTGTACTTTTATAGCTTGTTCATGTTGGTACCCAAAGATTTTGTTGATTGTGAATGCAATGATGATAGCTTGTAACAATAGCCCTAATAGCATCTGCGCATCAGGTTCAGTGTGGCCTGAGCTATTGGTGGCAAGGATTAATGTGTCAAAATGCTAATCTGAGCTTTCATTTGCATCCCAAATTTTTATTTTATTTGATTAAGGAAAATTGTGTTCGTACTATTGTCTTCTTTTTTCAATGCCTTCACTTTTGCAATTTTATTTATTTGGTTTTTTGTAATTTTAGGACTCATTCAAAATATTGCACAAATATTGTGTAAAGAGTCCTCTGTATTGTTTTTATCACTTTAACATGGATTGCTATGTCTTTGATTTTATCTTTTTACAGCCCGTTTATGTTGATGCTTAATTATTTTTAATATCTCAATGATGATAAGTTGTGGCATGAGCCCCATTGGCATATGCGTACCGGGTGCAATGTGACCTGGGCTATTGGTGGTGAGGATTAATGTGCCAAAATGCTAATCTGAGATCATATTGCATCCAAAAATTTTATCCTCAGTTGTATTTTTTTTAAAAAAAAAATCTTTTCCAAACAAATCATTCTGTTCAAGTACAATGGAATATTTCTATTCTGTCAATCTCCATATACCTCCCTCCCAATCTTGCATTGTAGATTACGGTAAGTGTTATCAAACAATTTTACTGTTCATTATTTGTATAACTTTATTGAAATCTATCATTTTCAGGTTTGGCTTGACCAATCCCTGCCTGATCTGTCTGATACATGGACAGTTTGAGGGACCACACTTGCATGACTTTTGTGATGATATTTTAGTAATCTCACTTGGTGGTAAAACCACTTTGATGGTTGAAATAGTGTTCACAGTTGGCCAACCATGCAGCTGGATCATCAGTTCCATTTGAATGATGGAAATCCAACCTTTTAAAAATGGAGTTTCCCTATGATTCGGAGGGTACGACCTTGCCTCCCTCAGATTGGGTGAAAGAGGCAGTGGGTAGCTTCATCCTAATGGTGAGGGTGGATCTGTGATGTTACCCATTCTTTGGAAAGCCGCTCTTTTGGTTTGATCTCTCATAGTAGCTAATATCATATTTCTAATTAGTCCTATAAACCTTGATATTTATAATTAAATATTCTTAATCTTAATCCTAATCAAAATTGTAATTATTCTATAATTTTAGCAAGCCTAGAGTCTATTTTACACAACCCCATTTGAACACAATTCTAACTCAATCGCTCTCATTTGCAGAATCAATAGTCAGATTGGCAGAGCATTTTACATTTTTTGGCAGATCAAGTGAAGTCCGGGTCAGCAGATTGATTTGCAGGGTCAACATGAATGTTAAGACTTCAAGTTTGGTTTAAATAGTGATGAAATTGGCGCTCTTTCACTGCACTCGGGTTGATATTTACGTGATGACAGGTTCTTTCTAGACAAAGGATGTACCATAAAGCTGGGCATGGGAAGAAGATAACGGATGTCAGGTGTTGACAGTGGTACTTTGGAACTCCTTTGTCACAATGAATTTATTGTTTCCTTTCGGAAATTTCCAGTTAAGATTGTGATGGATCGTTTTGTGTGCATGATTTGTGTTTTAAGAAAGTTTAAACAAGCACATAGGTGAATTCTAGCTTCTCGATTAGGGAGGTATCCAAACTCTCATCTCCATGATTATTTCTTCGATTGTTTCTACGATCTTTAACTGCTGCTTCCTTTACCTTATTGACATTCTCTGCACCACATCTAATAAAGCATGCTTGTTCTGCTGAGGATTTTTCAACTTAAATCAGATGCACTGGCATATCGTTTTGCACCTGAAATTTTCTTTGCTTAGATCGAGACAATTCATATTACAATTTTATTACCATTTATGGAGGTTCTTTATTCAGTTCAGAATGTGCAATGTTTGGTTTAACTATTATTCTCTTTGATAATTGTCCTCCAGAATGTCTAATCATGACGCATTGTTCTCTCACCAAGTGGAGTCTGGTGGTTGCTTAAAGCCAACAGAAACAGCAGTCCGAAGGACAATAGAAGATAATAGTCACAAATCCATGACGATGCCTTTACCTTTAATATCGTTGCTAGCGTCCTGCATTTTGTTTTTCTTACCAGAATACAGTGGATGACCTTTTTCTTACTCTTTAAATCAGATTATCTCTTTTATCAGGTGTAGTATCTGCTCAAATGGTAGAGATTCTTTTCTACATAAATGATAAATGCTTATGTTCAGGAAGGAAACAAAATCTCCTGGTTGCTATCTGTACAGATCTGCCTATTAAATCGGAATGCAATTCTGAAATATGATTTGATTTAATCTAAAATATAATTAATGGAAATAAAATAGATTTGAATATGTAAATGGGTTATATCCCGTAAGCAATTTGTAAACATAATTTATTTAAAAAGCATTAACTAATTTATAAAAAATTGTTTTAAATTTCTCTAATAGTTTTTTATTCCTTTCAGATGAGCATCTATTTATAACATCACTTACTGCATGATATAAATTACCACTTTTAAAAATAAAAAAGCTACTTGTCACAATAGAATTTCCG
Organism: Curcuma longa; assembly: GCF_044706935.1. NCBI lineage: Eukaryota > Viridiplantae > Streptophyta > Magnoliopsida > Zingiberales > Zingiberaceae > Curcuma > Curcuma longa. The sequence goes on from NC_133861.1 coordinate 9,469,367, forward strand.
TCACAAATGTTGTGACGGGAATCTGCACCGTTGGATTTTAAAATTAAGATTAAATCATGATCGTAGATTGAATGGATGATTGTGATTGAATGAGTGATTATGATTGAACGGTCCAGATTTCCATCACAAATTTGTGACGGGAATATATTGTGACAAGTAGCATCACTCTTTTAAAAATTGTACCAAAACGATTAAAGTTGCTGATACTATAAATAGATCTAATTGGGTCGTAAAAGCCCAAACGGCCCATGAATTTCGAAATACTGAATGTTCTTTTCCCTCTATCGTCTCCCCTCTCTTCCTCGAGTCACATAATCATTTGCTCCAAAAAAAACAAGATGGCCAAGAGAGTTCCGACCACCGGGCCTCGTGAAACCGGCCGGCGACTCAGGTATCACCAAATCCCCAGCAGATCTCCTCGATTCCAGACATTAAAGAGTATCGAGACGACCGGACGACCGACTCCCAGTCGTTCAAACGGCAACAAGAAAACGAAGAAACCTAGCAATGCAACGCCGTCTTCTGAGGATAAACTAACTTCGCCTCCCGTCCCAGCACCCCGCTTCCTTCGAAGGTCTCCTAGATTGGCTTCAGGAGAGGCGAAGGAGAGCGAGAGTGATCCCGGCTCAAGTGGAGGATTCATGAAAGAAGTTGCTCCTGATTGGAGGAAGATTAGGGGTTCTAGGTCGGTCGAGGCGCCTCAGAATCTGAGGAGGTCCTCACGGTTGGCATCCATTGCCGTCAGGCGCGTGAGCGCGGGCGGAGTTCTTGGTTTGGTAGAGACGCCTCAGAAGGTGAGGAGGTCATTGAGGTTGCAATCCATTGCGATTAGGCATGTGAACGCGAACGGAGTTCTTGGTTCGCTAGAGACGCCTCAGAAGCTGAGGAGGTCCTCGAGGTTGGCATCCAGTGCGGTTACGCATGTGCACACGGACGGAGTTCTTGGTTTGGTGGGTGGAGGGAAGGTGGAGGATGTTGCGGAGAGCAAAGGCAAGCGGGACAAGAGCAGGAAAGTTGAAATCTTGGTCGAGGAGAGGAAAGAGGCTGCAGGAGGAGATGGCCAAGTCCATCATGATTGTACTTCGGAGGATTGGACGGAAGAGCAAGAGGGAGCACTGCAGAGGGCTTACTTGTTGGCGAGGCCTTCACCGCATTTCTGGAAGAAGGTCTCCAAGATGGTATTTTTCCCTGGATTGTTCTTCTCTACTGTTCAGTTCTCCTGTTTGTGCTCAAGTTGCTTGAGTTTTTCAATGCCTACCTATGTCTTGGTCAGCCTTGCTGCTAGTTCCTTTGCCACTAATATGATAGATCTACTAATTTTATCTTGTGATCCCTTTTTCCTTTCCCTGGTGAAACTTCATGTATTAGCATTAGATAATTGTTATATGACTATCAAAGTACTTCAATAGACAATAAGACCAATGGAGTCTTAGTGTGGTCTTAAACAAATAGAAAACAGAGAGCAAGTTGTCTTCTTTGAAGTTAAAATTCTGGATTGTCTTCTAGGTTGTCAAGTGTACTTCCATCTCCCACTCCGACTCTAAAACTGAACCTTTTGAGTATACACGTATGTAAGAGTTTCATGTGAAAAGATATGACACTAGATTTTCAGGAAGGATGAGTTAAATCTTTGGTCCACGGATCAACTATTAGGTCTTAGTATATTTAAGCATTGGTATCGAAAGGAAGAAATAGTGTCATTTAACATTTCATACTAGGCTTCATGCATAAATTTGCCTTGGCATGTAGCTTTCTGGTCTCTATTAAATATTCACTTTATGATTTGATTGTGTTCTATGACAAACTAATAATGGAATTTTATATGTATTTGGGGAACTATAGCTATTCCTTCATTTCATTTTATTGCTGAAGTCCATGTTGTGAAAAACAGAGTTCAGGACTTCAAAGACTCTTGCAGAGTTTTTTTTTTTTATATGTCCATCTTGTGGAAACAACATTTCATGTATAGACTCCCATCAATTAGCAGAATATGCTCGATAGAAAATTCATATATATACATACTTCTTTTCTCTGCATTTATCCATACCAGCTTGATAAATAATATTGACAATTGATCTTCTGGGCGCAGAGCCTATGATTTTTAGTACATTGTTTCATATTTGCTTCTTTTAAGCATACTTCCCAAAGTTGTCCTATGACTCTGCTAAGTAGAAAAAAGTATATCAGTTTTATTCTTATAAATTGGTACCAAAAACATTTATCTATTCCCAAATATATTCATAATTATACTTTTTTTTCTTTAAACATCAACAGTTATATAATTAAGCAGAAATTTGTGTGATTTCCTGTGGTCCACAATGGAGTATATGATGAAGATGATGCTGGAGCCTATTGCTGATTCATAGCACTTTGTCAATGACAGATCTTATTTTTATGATTTCTTTCTTAAGGCCATTCTACCTTTACGAAAAATTCAAACTATGCCTGGTATAACTGAAGGGAAGTACAAGTAATAATGGAGGTCTGAGCTAGAGGTACACGTTAACAAAACCATGAGATGTTAAAGAAATCTTAATTACATGCACGGGAAGCAGCTATATATGGTTTGATGTATTAGAGCTAATTTCCTAAAATAGCTTCAATTGTAGCTTGGTTTACCGTCATCTTGGCTCCATCAACTTATTATCATTGTCCATGTAATTACCTATCTACAAAACATTAACTAAGATTTATTCATGTAAAATCAGATTGTCAACTTAATGACTGCTTTAAACCAGTGGTTGAATGAAAAATTGCTTTGATTGTGGCCCACCTTGCTACATCTTGAAAACAAGATAACAATAGAAATTGAGGTATGGTATGTGGTTTTTAGGTAACTTACCCCTTTTTATTGAAATACATGTATAAGCATATTGATAATTCATGTTTAAACAAGCGAATCACCATGGGGTTCAGTTGTACTTTACAAAACAGAATGATGAGACCCATTTTTCCAAGCATTAGTCTATCTAGGAACAGGTTGTGATTTTGTAAGGAACCACATGTCTAGCATAGTAACAGAATCTCATAGGCCCTTTTGTCATCTCATATCTTGATTAAATTGCTGTTAAGGTGTTTGTTCCTTTACATTTTATTATTAGCTCAAACAAAAATATTTGGCTGATTCATCTATATGGACTTATGTTCAAGTAAATGGAATTACTGAGATATTTACTTTACTATTTATACAATATTCTAATGTGCTCACTTGGTCAGTTTTCAGCATTTAGCTGCATGAACTTTATTTTTAACTCTTCATGAGAATCTTCATTTATGAGCTACTAAATTGTGTGGATGATTGTGACTGCACAACACTAAATCAGGGTAAATAGTTTTGTTTTAGCGGTAAGTGATAAAACCTAAAAACTAAGCTAGTCGTCACCTTCAAGTTAGGATGAGCAATGAAAATATCCTTTACTGTCTTATTTCCCTTTATATTTATGTTACTTTATGCCTTTTTCTTTACCATTTAGCATTTTCTAGAAAAAAAATCTATTAAAAATCATTTGAATCTAGTAAATTGTTGTCTAAATATGTAGGGATTACTTAAGTGACTAAACAATTGTGTCTATGTAATTCAGCACTAAAAGAAGTCTGTTTTAACTCGGTAAGGGACTTGGAAGTTGGTGCCAAGGTCTTGGTTGGAGCCTCCATCAAATGGTGGCTTGAGAGATTCCACGTATGTCAATCCAGAAGAAAAAAATTGAGTGTTGTTGAAATTTGTTTTGGTAGTTGACAGTTTTTCTACCATACTTGCTGGATTTATTTGCCATTTTGTTGACAAACTAGTATATGTTTCATTTCTTGTTACATCCCTTCAGTTGTGTTGAGAGCTACTAGAGTTTACTTTTTTTAAGTGGTCAGTTTGCAAATTTATCAAATTTACTTTTTCATTCTATTTATCACGATTCACAACATCAAAACTTTGAGTCATACATCTTGCATCCTAAACTAATTTTATAATAAGGTTTGGTGAACTAGCAAATCTGTTTGAAATTCCTTTGCAAATCTTACTTGAATGATATTCTTTCCTGTATTTCAAACCACCCTTTGCACACTGCTCAATAAATTATTAAGTGTTCTTTCATTGGTTTCAGTACAATGGGAATTTTGACAATTTTCTTGGAGGATGTTAATAAATTCCAAAAATTCATTTCACTGTCTAATAGATACAACAGTCTGTCCGATAGAATCTAGGAGTAAATCTAAGCTCCTATCTTTCAAATTATTAATAAATGAACTTATTATCATATTTAATATATGCATGTTATTTGTTGATGACATTGTGCTAATTGATGAGTGTGGACCAATAAAATTGAAGTTTGGAGTGTGGAGTAAATTATACAAACTAATAAGTTATGCAGGATTAAAACTCAGAATATGTCAACTACATAAAGGGAATTAAGGATATAGTTAAGATTTTTTTAAAAAAATCTGTATAGGTAGATTTTCTAAATATCTTGATATACTAATCAACAAGGTGAGGTGGACGAAGATATCATTAATAAGTAAAGAATGGGCAATTTAAATGAAAAGAGTTTCTGGAGTCGTGTTTGTGGCATGTCCTTCTTAGGTTTGATGAGAATTCTATGATTGTGGTGCTGTTGTGCACTATTTATTGTCAGGACGTCTGCCATGATATAAACAACATCTAACTGGTGTGCAATCACCTTTCATATTTCACCATAGGAAAGTGAAACCAAGGAAAGAATACATTTGTAAATTCTAGCATTGTCTTATACATTTTTGGTGATACCAAGAGACATGTCAAAGAGTTTTAACATTCAGCAATGTTTACATTCAGTACCACTAAAGAGTAGCTTAAGGTCCTGCTTGATTGAGTAGCAAAAACATTTTCAACTAGTAGTTGTTCCTTGTGATTCCTATATTCAGCAGATAACCTAGCCGATTTGTTTTCAGTTTAGCTCAGTTGATTTATTGTCAACTGTTATTTTGTTCCTGATGAATTCCTTATGAAAGGTGTTTTACTCAGAGCTTGTATTCCCTTTTCCCAATATGGTGGATGTACAGGATCACCAGAGTAAATAGCAAAAAAACTCTCTGTTTATGACATAAACATGTGAAACCCACTGGAGGATAGAATGTGGCATATTATGGTGATGATTCATGGTCTATATTGCTCACCGACTAGCATTATATTGATAGTGATTCCCTTGCTAGAATGAATTGTAGTGCTCCATATACAATGCCATAATTTCATGCATCCACAGGTACCAGCAAAGTCTGCACAAGAATGCTTTGACAGAATCCATGCTAATCTTGCAACTCCGCCTCAACACCAGCCTCGTTCAAGAGCCAAGAAAGCTGATTTATCTCCAATAGTCCATTTTGCATTCGGAGGCAAACCTCCAGATGACACAAAGTTGAAAATCAACAAGGCAAGGGGAAGTAAACGCAGGACTCTTGCCGCCCAAAAGACAGTCAGGCATTTGCTGAGAAAGCATCAATTGGCAGATCAAACCACAGGTGTAGACTATTTCTCGCATCTTGAAAACTCTCCAAATGCATCTGCCATTATAATGCCTGGAAGTGGAGATCCTGGAACTCCAGATTCTTTGTTTACTACAGGTTTTATTATGAAGTGCAGTGAGACGTCTTCCTCAGCTCATAAGAGGCCTTTGTCCAGGTTCAAAACAAATGATGTAGATCCAAGCCCAGAGGTTCTGAAGCGGATTAAGAATGTTGCTTTGCATGAGAAATATATTGACCATCTACATTGTGTAGAAGCAAGAAGAAGGAGAACGTGCCACGGTAAAGAAAATCATGCTGTTAGTTGCAATAATATGAATGATAACAGGCCACAATCTGGAGTTATAAAAGCTGCTATGGCTGCTTTAACGACTGAAGCACAAGCGGTTATCGGCCATTTTCAGGACAGGCAGTTGAATGCATTGGATTATGATGATGATAGTACTTCTGCAGAGAAGTGTAGTTTTGATGTGGATGAGGACGCATGAGCAAATCTTCTTTCACTTTACAAGTTCGGCTTTAAAGATAAATTCAACAATATTCAACGCTCAACATCTGGTTGATGTATAAATCCTTGGGAAAAAAAAAACAAAAAAGCTTCTGGTTTTCAGTTCCTATAGCTTGAAAATGTATTTTGTTTTTGCTGGTAGAAGACTAATGAATTTGGATCACCTCTTTTGTCTTTTAGAAATGGATTAGAAGGATTTAGACTTTGAAGTGAAATATAGGCGTTCTTTATTGCTGCTAACTGACATCCCAACCCAGGAATGTTCTAGCTATGATAAGAATTGCAATCCACTATTTTGCCTACCTCTTCTTCTGAACGAACACGCATGCAGTCCAAATTAGAGGTTTTCTATTTGGCTCAACACACTTGTTATGTTTCTTAAAATGTTTCTTTTTATAGCTAAAGATGAATGTATTATTAACAACATTGTTCATTTTTTTTTCAAATAAAAACTACCTTAAATCATGCCCACATAAGATGGAAAGTATAACCGGTGAAATCGTAGATGCCAATCAAACTAAACACCAATTGGAAGTAAATGAAAGTTTCGGATAACTTCTTTATCATTCTTGGCATAATCATTCATATACTTTGTTGATGTAATTAATTATATTTGCAATTTAGTCACATTTTTCAAACTAATTGATTATAATATAGATTGATTAACTTATACATTTTAATTAGTTGTTTTATATATGATGAACAAGCTTCATATCAATTACATACATATATAGTTCACTAACTAACTAAATAGGATGAATACATGGATTTATTTATCCTATACATACATAATCCTCTTATTTATCCCTTTTTCAAGGTGTACCGATATTGGATGAGGAAGAAGACGGTGCAGACTGATCAGTGACTGGCTCGCCATTGTTATTATCATTGCTAATGTTACGATATCGCACATTGATGGGGTAGCCCTTGAGAGTCCTCGTGGTGGGGAAGAACACCAACCTATCTTTCTCAGCTTCCTCCCAACTGCATTAATTATATATATAGTAATTCCCAATATATATCTGAGATCCTAAACTATGAAAAATCAATTACATTATCAATTGGTAACTAAAATTTAACTAGGCTGGCACCTGAAGCGAGTGACGAGGTAATGGAGGAAGACGGAGATGACGACGCGGGCGAGTTCGTAGCCAGGGCAGAGCCGAGATCCTCCGCCGAAGGGCGCGTAGTGCGGCTGCGTCGTCGCTGCTGACTCCTTATTCTGCATCCACAGCTAGCGCGCAGTTAGTTAGTTAATTAATTAACCAATTCAATCGATGATTAACCAACTAATTGATATTAATGACCTGCTGCCATCTCCAAGGATTGAAGGTCCGAGCATCCTCGAAGTACAAAGGATCAAGGTGCACGGCTCGGAACGAGATGAAAACTTTGCACCCCTTCGGGATCGTATATCCTACAAGTAATTAATTAATTCAACCAACATGCTATAATACAATCCTTCTCCATCAGACTATTATATATATAGATATACCTTTGAAATGGATGTCCGTCATGGCGCGTCTGAAGACTCCGCTTATGATGTTGGCCACTCGAAGCGTCTCGTTGATCACCTGACGATGATGCGCATGCGTTCGTCAGAGAGAAAGAGAGAGCATTCATTTCAGCCGAGCCGGCTCAGAGAGAACAGATGAAGACAAAAACCAGAAATTAATTTTCATTAATGCTGTTCACATCTCCAGAACTGCGTACGATGCGACGTTGACGGATCAGTCAGCTGAACCGACGGGATTCGACGCTGGATTTCTATCAGAATCTACGCAGATTGACACGGGATCTTTATGGACTTGGACCCCACTCACACAACACTCTGTTCCTTCCTAATCCTAAGCTTGACCATCCCAACCCACCCTCTCTTTATTATGGATAACAGCTTTCACGTTTTCTTAAAAGGAATAGTAAATGCCTTCATAATTGAGTGGTATGATCATGGAAGGTTGCAGCTCGATCACAATCTCCACCCACGGCGAGAATTTGGGTGTTATGTCGCCAGTAATCTATATTGTTTTATTGCATAATTGTAGCTAAATTTATACTCAAAGCGAAAAATTCTGATCAAAGACTCCTCGATTGAAACTGAGAGATTGAAATCAGACTAAAATAACAGATAAAAAAGCAGGAAGCTGAGGAAAGAGGAGGGGGTGGGCGGCTTACGCATTGTGTGAAGGGCATTGACTTGTAATGGGTCCAGGTCAAAGGCTCCCCTTCCTTGAGCGCTCCCTCCTTCGCTCTGATCTCGTCCTGCTCCGCCTGCGCCATGAAATGCCGACAGTGAGCATTGGTGTTAGAGGTTACAGGTCTGTATGCGAGGGGAGAAGCGGCCGGCGGCCATACGCACCCGGAGGAGAGCGAGGGCGTCGGGGTGGTCGGTGAGGAACTTCACGGCCAAGGTCATGATGGTGGGCGTGGTCTCGTATCCCGCCACCAGCAGCGACAGCAGGAAGTCCACTATCTCCTCCTCCGTCATCGCCTCTTCTTCCTCCACCGCGCCGTCCATAAGCTCCTCCAGCATGTCCGCCTTCCTCTTCGCGATGTCGCTTCCTCTGCTTGCCGCTTCTCTCTCCCGTTTCCTGTTCCTTATGACATCTTTAAGCGCTGCTTCCACCTTCTTCCGCGCCTGCGTCAATTGAATCCGGGTGAGAGAGAGAGAGAGAGAGAGAGAGAGAGAGAGGGAAGATTTGGGGTTGGGCTAGAACCTTGAGGGCGCGGCCGTAGGTGGTGAAGGAGAGGAAAGAAGGGAAGGGAATGGAGAAGAAGCCCTCGATGAGGAGGAGGTACTCGCGGCGGAGCGACTCGGTCCACTCGCCCGGGTCGACGCTCACCAGCTGTTTAACGGTAAGCTCGAAAGTGATCTTTTTGGCCTGATCGAGAAGGAGGACGCGGACGGGGTCCGGCGACTGGCACCAGGCGTCGAGGGTGCGGCGGACGAGGCGGTCGATGTGGGGCAGGAGGGCGGCGTCGCGGATGGCGGCAGGCGAGGCGAGGCGGGTCAGGGTGAGGGAGTGCATCCGCTTGTGGCGGACGCCGCGCATCAGCAGGAGCGAGTGGGCGCCCAGCAAGGTGGAGATCGACGACGGGTAGCTGCACTCCACGGTCCGGCCCTCGGCCGCGAGCACCATCCGGTTGAACTCCGGGTCCGCCGAGAACACGGTGCGCTCCCCGAAGACGTGCGTCGTGAACAGCCGGCCGTGGCGCCGCACCCGCTCGTCGATGAACGGCTCAGGGTCCTCCGTCTTGTACGCCGCGATCAAGCGCAGCGTCTCTCCCACCACCGGCAGTCCGACGCTGCCCGGCGGCAGCCCGCCCCTCGTCTTCCTCCTCCTCCACCTCCCCAATTCCCAAAACACCACGCTCGCTATCACAATGAGGAGCACATCAAGCAGCTGGAGAGACCATGAATCCATCATTCACCAGATCGCGAAGCAAGTTCCGGAATCAAAAGGCTGGCTTTCCGATTGAGAGACTGGAAGACGGATGGGAGGCAACGAAGAGTAACTCGTCGAGTATAAATTGGCATTGACAGAGAGGTACTGACTAAGTATAGTGAGAGAGATGGGATCCGTTTCGCTGTAGTAAAGGGATCGCACGGGCGGACGAGCGTGGCCGACCTTGTTGCGCGGGCCCCATTGTCGATTTTCTAACCCACCATAGACAATTTTGTACCATGCAGACCTTCCTGCTAGGGTTTTGCACAGGGGAGAGAAACTACCATCCCAATTCCTAAACTCGAGGTAAACCTCTCAGCCATTTCCTTCTCTTCAACATCTTCTTGCTGATCTGGTTGGTCAATTTTAGCAGAAAGTAATGTTGAAAGCAGTAGTTATTTTTTGCTTTGCTGTTCTCGTCCACTTACCTCTGTCGTTGTGTTAGATCAGCAAACGGTCCTGCTTTCATGGTAGAGAGAACAGAGCTGCTGGATCTTGGAGTTGACCAGAGGTGTAATGTTCCAACGATTTCATCTGGTTGGCTAACTGGTTCTTGTTGGGGTAACATCTAACAAGTGCTGTTCTCTTCATTGCCTTTCATTTGATTTTTCCATTGTTAGAATTAACAACAAAAGAGCTTCATTTCTTTCTTTTTTGGCCAATGAAATTTTATCTTCTTGTTAAGATCTTATCAATTTAGTTTGCAGATTACTATTTTACACAATTTTCTACATTGGTAAATATAATGCTTTAGTGTATAATTACAGATAGGTTTAACCAATCTGAGCTTTCGGATTTAATTAGACATCCAAAATTATGCCCTGCTTAACAATGGTCTGTTTTCCAGTATAATCTTGTGATTTCCTGTGCGCAGTTTGAACCTAACTTACGATGATATTTAATGCTTCATATATACCTTTATTTTTGGTTGGTACTATGAATTTTACTATTCAATTTTACATTTTGTTACTCTTTTAAGCAACAAAATTTACTCTTATAGAAATAGATTACTTTTAGCTAGTCGCACAAACATTTAAAGCATGCACATGCTCAATAAGCATCAATCTAACCACATAACCTGTCATCCTGCACATCTATCCTTTCTCTATATTGTAATATTCCTCATTCAGGGTGAGGGGCATAGGTATGCTCATTAATCAAGCTTGGTTAATATGCTTGCTTCTAACATGATAAAATAAGGATCTAATTTAAACCAGAGTGTCGATCCCCTTAGCTAATTCGTAGTTCCTTCTTTCCTCTTGTTTGGATGGCAACTCAAGGGTAGGGAAACAAAAAGATCGACGATTACTAAAAGACTGATTTGATTCAGATTGGAGCTCCTCCACGTGGTCAAATGTTGACCCTTTGAAACTCATTCAGTGTTAAAGAAGGGTTTCTTTGAGATAGAGAAATGAATCAAGAGAAGTAAACTCCTGAGAATTAGTTAGAGGTTCTACAGTCCTTACTAACTTTTAGGTTTTGAGACATTATTGATTGTATGGATGCAATGTCAATTATTCCAGCTAGGTTCAGAAATTTTGTCATTGGCTTTGTCTAGCACTCATCACTATAGATGTGTTCTCAGACTTTACAAGCAAGTTCAGGTCCAAGCAAGAGATGCAATTTAGATGTCCACTCCAACTGTCATGATCCCCTAATTCAACCTAATCAAGGCACGATGACACTTGAGCCCTCGTGATTACCACCCCACATCTGGTGGTTTGTCCTACTCCTTGCTTTGAGGCACATGCTGAAGGACATCATGGAAAGATCCTAATGGCTGTAAGAGGGAGGGAAATGGGAAGGTGAAGCGAACATAGCAAAAGAGAAAGTTCTTTAGGTTTCTCTAGTCACTTTAGGTGCGCTATGCCATAAGTTGATTCTGTAGTAAGGCTCAGAATAGAAGATTCAAGTACAACAATGACTTCGACTTTTATGAAGATTATTATGATTGAGAAAGGAGAAGGCAAAGAAAGGAGTTCATGACTAAGCACTCTCCTTTTGTTGAGGAGGTAGGGGCCAAAGAGGTGGCTTCTTATTTTTGATTGCCAAACTAACTCAAATGTGGTCCTCCAAAATGGTCCATAGAGTTGCAAAGACACTCCATTGGCCATTGCTAAAGAAGCAAGGGTTCTCTTTGATTAAAAAAAACAAGGTGTCTCCTAATGAATTGTATGGAACTACTTGGTTCATTTGATAAAACTTACATGATGCCCAACATTGAACTTGGTGTCCTCTTTGCTGCTACACTGGAAGGTATTCCAGACCAAACAACCTAACACATAATCATAGAATAGATAGGAGGAGGTGGAGGAGGAGGAGAAGGAAGTGATATCCAGTTTACCCCCTAAATATCTTTACTTTCAGACTCTTAGCTAGGCAAGGAGTCTACTACAAAAGGCAAGGGAAATTGGGACACCTAGCTCCTGCCTTGACTCAAAGAAGTACTAGAATGGTGAATAAGTTGTTCAAGCTACTAATCAGAAAGGAAATGGAGATTTACAATAACATCATTGTTACTGAAAGCAAGGCCATCCGACTATGTCATATGCCTCCAGTCACCTTCCAGATCATGAGGCATAACAACCTATGCCTCAATCTAGAGAAGTGTATGTTCAATGTCAGATTAGGAAGCCTATCAGTTTCATGATCAACCACAAGGTAATGGAGGATAACCACAAAATATTGTAATCTTCCTTGACATGACAACCCTAATCGCCATATATGAGGATTCTAGAAGTTGACAGGGCATATAGGAACCATAATTCCTTGTCCAATCAATCAATTGTAGCATGTAGACAATGGTGGGAACAGAAGTGTGACAAAGCTTTTCAAGAGTTCAATGATTATCTCAGCATATCACCACTCTTAAGGCACCTAGAAGAAAGAGATGAAGGGCAAACCCTGTAACTCTTTGTGAGATGTTGCAACATCTACCATTTAAGATTTTGCATCTGTATAAGGATTGGGCTTTGATAGGCACCCTCTTCATGATGAGATTGATGGTTGTGTAGATCTAAACCCTCTCAATGTATCTGTATAAGGATTGCTCAACGTGTGCCAACCCAAAGAAGATCATTTAAGAGGAGAGGAGGAAGACTAAGCCATAGAGAAGAAAGGTACGCTTTTAGTTTTCATAAATTAATTAATTTGTTCTATAGGTTACATGGTTATCTTGGGAAGAGAACTTTGTATCTATATATGACATTTGAGGCACTATGCAATAATCCAACGGATCAACATGGGATCATCTGGGGATAGGACCAAAATTTGTTCCACACTGGGACTTTAAACCTTGCTATTTGTCAAATATGTATTATATTTCTATTCCCAATCAACATGGAAAATTCAAAAATTGTCCTTACATAAAATGATAGGGGATGGAAATTCAGGGTAGTTTTCAAGAGAGGGCAATGGTCGAGAGATCTTCGCTCCTATCCCTTTGCATCCAAAAAACTAGGATCAACTGTAAGTTATCGACATCAAGACCTCTCTACCCACTGCTTAAGTAACTCCCTCAATTCTTGAAGGTGGCATTGTCACAACAGTGGAGCATTCCCTAAAGAAAGTATGACAATGTGAGCTCGATAACTTTGTTGTAGAGAAGTTGCTATACTTCTATTAGAATTTAGACTCACAATGTTGATTGTGGATACCTAAACATATTGAGTTTTTCAATTTATAAGGAGATGAAGATCTTTCGATATATGAAACAATTGTACCCTCGACCTAATGTGAATCAAGCAGCTCTACTGAAAGCATTAATCATCCTGTAACAAGGTAGATGCTTTAATTGTGGCATTCTGATTGTATGATGAGTTAGGCGCTTTGCTTGAGGCATTGCTTGTCATGGACCCTTCCCAAGGCACCACTCAAATGAATGGAAAAGAGCCCTTCACGAGGCATCATTCAACCAAACGATGCAAGTGGTGACATGGTTAACTTGCAAGAGAAACAAACCTCGATGTGCCATCTTTTGCTATTTTACTCTTCATCTACTCCCTCCATACCTATGTCGGGTACTGAAAATATTTAGACACCAACACTTTGAGTGCACACTCAATATTTCTCTTGATCCGCAGCCATGTATAGATATTTGTACCCATCCGAGTAACATAGATGCCACTTAGCCTATTGATGTTGGGAAGGAACAACTGCCTAAATGAGTAACTTCGACACTGCCTATCTGAAAACGTGAGGAATTCTTCTTTTTTCCACTAGTTGAGGCATAATTCTCCACCTTTCAGGAGTTGATCTCGAAGGTGAATACCTAGTGGACTAGGGAGGAGATAGCTGTCAGGCGAATCAGGTAAGTGTGAACCAGATAGAAGGATTGACTCAAAAATCCAAAATAAGAATCTTGGTTCTCACAGTGTTTAGGTGAAAAGGGTTGTTAACCATGTAGTCAACAAAATGAACCCAACAATAAGATTTGTTAACTGATTTTTTTTTCACATTCAAAGCAAGTGCCTCTTCAACCGCTTTCTTGACCACCTAGAACATCTTCAATCTCGCAGCTTGCCTCCTTACCATCTGAGCCTCCTTAACAGCCTCCATGCTTTCAGCCAAACATTGTTCTTCTCAACATCTGCATCTTTAAACTCTCAAAGCTCATTCCGAGCTGCGAGCAATCTGGCATCCCAAGCCGATTGACCAAGCCATCGACAAAGGTTTGATATTTTTCATGGTCTTCAATAGAGTATGAACTTGATCTTGGTAATTTGTTCAAACTGGTGCAACTGCTACAACCATGTTACCTTTTACATCCTTTAGTTTATATATTTTAATGTTTTATTATGATTTTTTAGTGGTATCAACTGTGCTATGGCTGCACCAAGTCTAAGTTTCCCACTTGAGTCAGCATATTATTTAGTGTCCTTGTGGATGTGAATTACAGCAAAGATCTCTATCTTTCCTTTTTTCTTTCATAATTTTTCATTGTCCTACTTTGGTGATTATTTGATTTATGAACTTTTTACTCAATAATAGCTATGTTGACTCATGGATTTTTCCACTTCACCTTATTGGTAGCTTTTCTTCCATAATGCTGTGGGTTCTTTCTGATGGACAAACGATGTCGATACCTGTTTTTTCCTTATCTCTTTGCCTCCTTGTGTTCTGCCCCATCTTGTATCTTTAATCTATGCATATTATCTACTATGCCACATGAAATTGTTCTATAATGTGCTTGCTGACTAGAGTCTAAATGTAACTCATCACTCCTTGGTTTTCAGTTATTTTAAACTAAAGACTCCTGGTGTGCCTCATGGTTTCTGACATAGTGTCAAGCTACTTGTGCCGACATCAATCAAATCTTGTTCAAAGTTCAAGCTCTTTCGAATTGTCAACGTCGATATGCCAAAGCGTGTATATGTTCTGTGCTGGTAAAGTCTCCTGCTGCCCCATGTTACTCTTCTGGTAGGATGTCTTGTTGGCTCCTTTATGGGTGCTGGAACTCATTTTGAGTGAACAATTCAACTAAACAGACCCATGAAGAATGATGTTGCTCTGAACACAAGGAACCTCCCTTGATGATGATCTGCATGCAGTACTGAAAATGGTACCAATAAAGTATGCTGTGTAGGACCTTTGAATCTCTGAAACAGACTACAAAGAAAAAGATCTTTTACAGGCAAGTAGCATAAAGATGGCACAGACAATGGTGATGCTTCTCATCAAGAGAGGAAAAGGTGTGTGCAATAACTTGCATTAGTTTGAATGCTTCCAGCTGAGGTATACTTTCTTTGTAGGGGCTACACAATTATGAGTAACATCAGGATGGCAAAGTGAAGGGAGCAGCTGTCGGAGCTTTGAACAAAGTTTACTCTGGAACATGAAACTGCTATGATGGTATGGTAGCCTTCCCTGTCGGCGTGGGCTCTACCAAGTTTCATGCTCAAAGCACTTTTCATTAATTGTCCTTTTTTTTTTTTGCCTTTTTCTCCTGTGGCTGATCCTGAATCATGTTTAATTTCAAATGTCTGGTCACGTTTCTGAGCCCATGGATCCACTGAGCTAAGGCCATGGGCTCGGCTCAGTAGACTCGTCCCTCGTTGGCAAACATCAAGAAAGTAGTGAATCTGTATTGCTGTTTGATAAAGCCATGCTGTGCTTTCTTTAACTCTCTTTTTTCTAGGAAGATTACAAAAAGCACTATTGTTTTCTTGATGTTTTTAGCTTATAACTTGTTTGCAATATCAGGTAGGAAATAAAAACTCGACAATATGGGAATCGTTTTTAGAAGTTTTTAATGTATAAAAATTGTTCTCATTTAATCAAAATCATTTTAATTAATATTGTTGTAGCAAGTTTGGTCATGACTACTATACCGTGGAGGAATTTGATTTAAAGTTTATATAGCAATTATGATCATATTTGTTACATGTTGTAGTGGAATAAAAATATTTTTGAGATAAAAAATATAATGAGATCTCTTTTTGATAATTTTTAAAATGAAATATCCTTTCGATGATAATAAAAAAAAGGCTTTTTGTTTGTCCAAGTTCTTTTGAATGGCATACATTTATTTTTGTGAGAATAATGATTGAACAAATATTGATAAACTATTATCACTAGAAGCTTTGAACAAAGTCTTTGGGATAATGGTGCAACGGTAGGACATCTGGGTTGTGACCCAGAACCCGCGATTCGATCCCCAACTACGGCGTATTTGTAAGAATTTTCTTTCAAATGAGGAACGCAATCAAAGGATATTGGGCATCTGGATTGGCCGCCGTATGCGCTTTTCGATTTACCCTGGTGGTCGGTGGGAAACTTCTGTGGGACCGGGTCGACCACCCCTAGGGATTGAGTCTATGAGACTGACTGTGATTTATCATTTTTTTTTTAACGAGAAATGCTCTCTTTTGAGATGCTTTCATAGCAAGATTGAGTGAAAAAAAAAAAAAAAAGATTCAAAAAAAGGAAAGGACAAGAATCGTTTGGTGCTTGGGTGTCGTATTGTTTAAAGGATTCATTCACCTTTGTCCTTGTATTAGTGCGTTATGTTTGCGTTGTAGCTGTATGTTTTTTTGCATTTGATGTGCCCTATCTTTTAGAGCTTTGCTTAAAAAGTTCTTGTGCTTGATGATTGAGGTTTAGGGTTATTCTCGAGAGCTATGGCAATGCATGTCATCTAGGTGCTAATGATGTTATTAGTGAGGACAAGATAAAAAATAAATCCTTTAGATGTCTATTTTAATCCTACCTAACCTAGTTAGGATTATGTTAAATGATAATTTCACACGAGACACAAATAGAATAAAGACAAACAATCTCCTACCAACATTAACATCCAAGACTAAATATAGCAAACAACCACCACTGAATTGAGAGCTAAATTTTTGGCCAAGTTAGTCGCTATACTCACTACATACAAATAAGTAAACAAGTCCCTAAAGAAACAAAGTGCATAATTAGAGACTATAATCTGCTTTGCTATTCAAATCCATAAAGTGGAGCTTGTCACAAAGATGAGGCAAATTTTAGAAGGTTAGATGAACCTAGTGGTAACCCCAAGCTAAGAGAGGTAACAACTACATCCTAGTGATTTAAACTTCCTAGCATGTCACTAACCTTGGCTTGGGTGTGAGAGTAGGTTCTCATTGAATGCATTCCATGCACCTTTACCCTTTGATTTCTTAGAACCAAACACTAATATGTGGCTAGTTCCCTTAGAGTATTGAACTATTAATATTAGGGGTGGCATAATTCGATTTATTGAGTTAATAGGAAAAATCTAAATCATGACAAACAAGTTGATACTAGTGTGCTTTGATTTGAAACCAAACTAAAATTTTTAGTTTGGTCTTGGTTTGAAATGTTGAAAAAATAAACTACATTCATAAAAAAATTGAAAATTGCCTTTAAATAAAGTTTTAATCGAAAAAATGTAATAAATATAATAGGAGAACATTATTAACATACCAACTTAGCTATGTATAATATATTTATACAAAACTTTAATTGTTCAGCTCAGTTCTAACAATTTGTGTATGCTTAAACTGAATTTGTTAGTCTTTTATAAATTAGAAATGGAAATCAAGCTTCAGACATGCCTCTTCATTAAAGAAATCCATGGAACCAAATAGACATATGAGTGATTCCTCTCCAATGTTAGAAACTCTTCCACCCTCTTGGTTACTTTGGCGACCTTATGTACAAACTTTTCCTTACTTTACGAGAATGTTTAAAAATGTTATATTGGCCTCATTCTCAAGTTAATGATAGGTTTATTCAACTAGCCACAACTTCATTAATTACTTTAATAGTCAAGGTTAAAAGAAGGATTTCCAAGGCCTTGTTTATGTTGGGATGATGGTTTTTCACTGTGGTTAGATCTAATCAGGATATTTTAAAATTTTAATAACATGATTTAAGTTATACTAGATGATATATTTATTACCTTATATCGATCGACTATTACAAATAAGTCAGCCATCATAGTTAGATATGATTTTGCACATAATAATGGCCTTTATAAGAACTGTAAATGTCAATAGATTTTCACAGCATCATAAATTTACATACACTTGGCACCTCAAATGTCAATATATGCTGAGATGGCTTACATCAACTGCTCCAACAAGTTCGATTTGTTGTCAGATCAAGATGAATTTTATGTGGATTCAATTCTACTGACTCATTGTTTTGATAGATTAGAGAAGTTATAAGCCATAATATAAAACTTTGCTTTGATGATTATCTTTTTTGTCTTTGTAATTGTTTTTTTTTTCTTTGCCAAAATGGTTAATCTTGGGATTTTCGATCCATACCTCTAGTTTATCTAGAGAGAAAAATGTATTCTCATTGCTCCTTCTCTTTTTAGTCCCTTGTATAATGAAGCAACCCAATTCTCCCAAATTTAGAGTTAGAAATCTGAAACAAGTATTCATCAATTCATATTGAAGCTCCAAAGAAAGAACATGCTGTCTATTCTAAGAAAATTCTAAGCTTGTTTTGAAATCTAATCATATAATATCAGTTTGTTGATGTTTTTAAAAGTGCAGTGATGTATTACATTTCAAACACCTGCTCAATATCAATATGCATCATATTCTACTATATTTTCTTTGCTGCGACTGATATGAGTTCAGAGATTATATAATTATCACTTTCTGCATAGGTTGATAGGTGCACGAATTAGATAAACATTCATCACCTGAGATTTTATCATAAAAAAGCGATAGAAAAGAAACAGGAAATCATCTCCATAACCATTAATTGCAACCTATTTGACTATCAACCTCTTGGACGATTCATTGGAGACCTTCCAGAGGAACCAGCCTTTGAGATAGACAATTCATCAACGATATCGATTACAGTGTTTCTATTTATAAGTTTGGAAGTGGATCCATTCTCCTCATGTTCCTTGTACCTGTGCAAGTATCTCCTCGTGGCATTCGCGTAATAGTCAAGCCCAAGTGTCTTCATAGCACTACAAATGTCATCTCCATTGACGCTCTTGCGATCATCCTTGTGGCATATGTCCGCAGCCTCTCCAGTGATGAAGCCAATGAACTCGGAAGCACATTCTTGCATGGTTTCTTTTGCTTCCTTGGATATCTTGGCATTAGGTGGAAGTACTTTCTTCATGATTCGTCCCACATTAGCGATCGGCAGTAGATGTTCTTGCTGCTCACTAATGCATGCATCTCCTGAAAAGCCACTTGTGGCTTTGGGGGTATTGCAGTCGTGGCCTTGAGGCATGCCTTCCATCTCATTAAGGGAGAAGCTAAAATCCATGAATAGGTTTACACATGTAGCTCCTACTTCCCATGCCTTTAGAAGGCAACACATCAACATGACTACATATATCAGCAATTGCTCTGACATCTTTTACAACTGTTTGAGTATAAAGCAGAATGTAAATGGTCAGGGATTTTTTTTCTTGAACTACTCACGAAAGGAAGATTATATTGGTGCTCCAAATCCTAACATTATTCGGTGTGTCGGTTGGTCATTCCTCAACTTAACTATTAGTGGAACCACTTGTTTTAAAGAACAGCCACACTTTTTGACATAAGAATAAGGATTGTATGTACTATAGTGAATCTTGTTTTCTTTTTATGAACTTTAGTCAGCTTCCTCATGGCCAGTTTGATTGTGTGTGAGCATCTCAAGGCAATTTTTTGCAGCTTATGGGAGAATGGCATGGTTACTTAGGGCTTCATATATAACTCCTATGAGATGCATGCATATATCAAAAGAAAGATACTGCAGCAACATATTATTAGATGCTGGTTATCAAATAGAAAAAGTAGGTTCTTGATTTCATAAAAGAAAGCTACTATTTTCAGTATACAAGTAATAAAAAAAATCTGATCAATACTTTGTTTATCTCACTTTACTTATCAGTGTTGCATGAAACCCTAGCAATACATAGATAACGAGTTAACTAGATGGTATAAAAGGAAAATGTAGACAAAACAATCCATGTGAGGCAACTTAACATATTCTCTTTGCAACTTCAGTATGAAAAAATATATAGCAAAATTCTCTAAGTTGTCTTCAAGCTACAGGAGAAGTTGCCGTACTATTATTTCCTAACAAATTCAGTGCACAGTATGTTGATCATCTTATTATTTAGTAAATTTTATGCCAAATATGGTAGCTAGTACATAGACAATCTCGGTTAGATTTTGTACTTTGGACACCGAGATAAGAACAATTATAGTAATAAACAGTGCAAATATAGGGGTCATGTGAGGATCATAGACTATAGAGAACTCATTACATCGAATGGAGGGAAAAAATAGATAGTGCAGTGTGAACATTATGATGAGCAAGAACAATAGTTAAGTAATTCTGACCATTGTCTGCCATTAGTCTAGTTCTAACCCTAGATCAAGGAAGTGGTACTAAAATCTATAAAGTCTCAATTATTTCAAACTACATGTTGAATATTCTTTCTGAACATGAAGGAGACACTAGTCGACAAGACGTGTATCTATACACGTAAGCTTTAGCGCAAATGGTCATAGCTCTCTTCAAAATCTCGATAAAAAATTGAGGGATCAAAGTGAAAGAACTTCATTTATACAAGAAGTGAAGGATTCTTTACAGCATTAATCCTTATTAACTATATTCTTGCTGTTTCAGAAACTTTACTAGTTAATCTTCAAGTCACTGTTATTTTGGAAATACAGCATATAGATGCACCACTCAACATGATCATATAACATGATCATATGCAACAGAAATTTTATTTTTGAAGCTAAAAGTTATTGGTAATTAAGATGTTCTAAGTTCTCAGTAAGTGAATTAGTTCCTATGATATTTTGCCAGTGCAATTTTAATTTCTGTTATCGATGATGAGAATTCCATTTTTCTCTTTTCTTTTTATGAGAGGAGCTATAAGTTGTTGTTCATTTCTGAACATTGATTTATCCTGAACTAAAGAATTAACAACAACAAATACAAAACATGTTTGATGGTTTTTGTGGTATTAGTTTTTATATTTTTCTACTGAAAGTTAATTTAGATCTCACTAATTCTTCAATATGTTCTATTTGTTTCATTGAACAGCTCAACTAGTTTTCATGTTTAGATTTGTTGTTACATCCTATTGATTTTTGGTTAGTCTGCATCAACCTCTTGGCTGCAACAAATTGATTTTATCAAAACTTCTCATTCTTCTTTTAACAGAAGCACCACATTTAACCCTAATACTCAAAGATTAATTCAAGCCCTTCTCGAACTTAATCCAAAAAGAACTGTGGATAATTATTTCTCTTAAAAGTTGAGAATTTTAGTAGTTAATTAATAAGGAGCTTTGCAGTACTTTCTAATTAGTTTATTTCCAACAGATATCACGGTTGCCGAAGTTAAACTATATTATAACCAATCAATGGAGATCATACAGTTTCTGATGACCAATTAGTGCTATGAATTTTTTTAGTCCAATGCCAAAGTTAGAGCAACATATTATCTAGGGTTCCTAAATCATGTCTTTGGACAACAAGATGCCACATAACCATAAATAGTACAGTCTACACGAAGCTCAAACCTAGAGCGCATGCACACAGATAAGAACGAAATCACTGTAGTGTTTTAATTTAGCTCCAATACAGTGGAAACTTCAAACTAAGCCAAATTAAGGAGCAAAAACCTAGGTGTTTAAGTCTTTTGAGGATCATCACTGGCTGCATTAGAGATTTATTGTGTGCTAAAGCCAATGTTTAATAAAAACAACGTCAACATGAATATCAAACTATATATGTTAGCCAATTAGTGTAAAAAGAAAGGAAAAATAGATCAATTAACTATATATTAATCTAAATGATTTATAGGAACACTTAAATAATGTAGGGAAGATAATTATAAGTAGTTATTTTCTCAACATGCATGTTTACATAATATAAGATAATTAAGATTTCACCCAAAGAAACAAAAGCAAGCACAACAAATAAAAATATAACATTTGCAATTATGAGATTGGAATAAGGTAATTATCTAATTTTTCTTTTAGATGATTCTCATAAACGAACTTATAAAGACAACAATAATTAAATTTTTATCCCACTAAGTAGAGTCAGTTATATGAATCTTTCTATATTATGGGACTCAATTCTCT
Source organism: Curcuma longa (assembly GCF_044706935.1). Classification (NCBI taxonomy): domain Eukaryota; kingdom Viridiplantae; phylum Streptophyta; class Magnoliopsida; order Zingiberales; family Zingiberaceae; genus Curcuma; species Curcuma longa. Next base: position 9,491,385 of record NC_133861.1, read on the forward strand.
ACTATATCTGTATTTATATTAAAATAAATTTTATTTTATTTTATCATTACTAATCAAGTTTTTTTAGTCTCTCTTTTCCTTGATTAATATGTATATTTATCATTTTTTTCACATCGCCTAACTAGTACATCTATTGGTCGTTTAAGTACATGTTTATATCATTTTAAACGTGTCTCAGAGTTTTTCCTCAATAGACATCATCTCAATTTTCTCTATAATGTTCTCATTGTTACGAATAAAAAAAGAGTTGGTCAAGTACGACTTTTATTATCAATATGACTCAACAACTTAATATGGTTGCATGCAGCCAAAGGATACATGTTGAGTTTAGTTGAAAATGAATAGAAGGTAAACATGATTTGTCCAAGGTAGGCACATGATCATTGAGTTAAGTTAGCTATAGCCTTGTTGAGGTGGTATGATTTGGCAGAATTGAGTGCATAGTTGAGATGGAAGAAGTTGTCTAAAGTGACAAGTTTGGGTTGTAAGTGTTTGACTTTGATTCCCGAGTGTAGCCCAAGTTGAGTTTAGTTGAACTGAATAGGCACTACAAAAATAAAGGCAATTTGCGATGAATTTTACGACGAAAAAATATAAAATTTTCGTCGCAAATCCGATTTGCGACGAATTTGATGACGACAAATTTTTCGTTGGCAATAGCTCGCCGCAACCTACGGCGACGAAAAATTTTAAATTCGTTGGAAAATTAGCGATGATAAATAAATTCGTCCCTAGGGAGTTTAAGGTGGATGCATGATTGAGTGGAAGTAGCTACAACCTTATATAAATGATTTGGCTAGGTTAAGTACATTAAGTACATTACTTGAGATGGAAGATGTAATCTGAAGTGATAAGTTCAAATTATAATTCCCCTTTATAGAGCCCAAACTCTTGCACTTCTAGAATAGGTGATGCCACTTTGCAAAATATGGGTAGGTAGAAAATATCATGTTTTTGCCAAAAACTATCAAAAGTCTCCTTTTGTTAATCCACCATATATTCAAGTCTTACTAATCCTGGATCTTGACATGACGGTCCAACATCATCAGTAGTTCAAGCACCGCAAACATATGATATACTCAACGAGAGATGGGTGTACCGCCCTGCCTCTTACAGACTTTTGTAAGAGACGTTGCATTTCAAGAGATATGAACCAATGGCAATCAATTTTTTTGCTTTGAGCACCGAGTCTCTTTCTACATGCATGTACGTAGGTACTACTTCATTATACATATGACTCCTATCCATCTATGTGGTAGACTCAAGATATATCTTTCAACACTTTTTTATTAATCTTATCAACACTTTTTATCGCACGATTTTTATAATTAGAGTGTAATTAATGTGCAAGTCAAGAAAACGACATCCACATTATGGTGGAGATCCTAATTAATTTCTTGTCATGTTTGAAGATACCAATTACTCATTGGTCACCTTGACTTTTATTTGTTTAATGAATGCTTGAGCGCTCTATTGATAATAACTTTTTATTTTAAAAGTGCCTACCAAATTTTGCCCTTTCTCTACTTTTTTTTTCTTTTAATTTGTTGACATTCAGTATTACTCTTTTCCATTTCTCTACCAAATTTGGATCGTTTCTATAGCAACCTAAGTTTGATTGTTTGTGGTGGAACCTAAGTTTCAGAATTGATTGATTCAAGGATACCAACCAGGGGTCATATAGGATATGGGTCCCCATCAGGGGTGATTGAGCTAAAGAGGTCGGATGATCAAGTTGAGAGAATCGGACAGACCGAATTAAAGGGGTCGGGTGGCCCAAACTGAAAGAGTTGGATTTGGTGGAGTCGGAGGGTGACCGAGCTGGAATCAAGTGCACCGAACCAGCGAGATCGAGTGACTAAGTTGTTAAAATCGGGATGATCGAGATGAAGAAATCTAATGACTCAAAACAGTCGGATGAGTATTTAGACTTTCATCCCCATCTGACCTATTGAGTTAACCACTGACTTAACTCAATTTTCTATCCACCACATCAATGTGCATGCCCAAACAATGGTTCATGTCAGATAGTTAAGTCTTGTTTACTTAAACATAGTAAGTTTACACAAGAACATGCCATACAATAATCTGTATGTTTCCATATATTAGCAAGGAATCAAAACAATTTGCAGATTAATAGGCATGCCAAGCAAGGGGCAGAGCAGAGGCTTCAATTCACGTGTGGAAGCCCAAACGAGAGCGAACTAAATGAGAACGCCGCGGACTTATCATGGCCTCGTGAGCAATGGAATCTGCCCCGGCCCTGTTCGTAGGCACTTGAATCATCAGGCGTACGTGTCCAGAAGGGATGAAGGGACCTCGATCGCCACGAGCTACAACTATACGTGCATATGCATGCGACAAAGGGGGCCAAGGATTGCTTGTATTGTTGCTGCTCGTGACCAAGGTTTGCTATTTGGTGCTATCATTATATGTATATATATATTCCATTGCACCCAACCAAACTTTTGTTTTGGGGTTAGCAAGGAAGAAAAAAAAATGTCGCCTTGTTTATTTTTATTTTTTTATAATACGGTAATAAATTCAGAAACGGCTCCTAGATTAGCAATCAACCTCTTACATTTTTTATCTAAAAAAATACTAAAAAGAGTGATTTTCTTGAATGAACTTACATGCATATTCCTCTTCTAAATAATTTAGATTTCTTTTTTCCTTTGTCCACAAATTTATTGTCATTTTGAACTTAATAATAAATTAATTAATTTGTTGAGATATTGAAAAAAAATCAAAGGTTTAACAGTAAAATAGAAAACTAAATAGAGGAAGTGTTTCCTATATATCTTTAATGGCCTATTTACTTTTTACATGAATCTTATTTATTAGTATAAATCTAATCGTATAAAAATAGAGATAGTCATACATGAGTAGAAGGTTTGCATATCATTTGTGAATATATATATATATCGTCCTCGTTGTCCACCCGTCGCCTTCCTCCCAAGCTAAGCCCACCACCACTGAACTCGCAGCATCTTTGTCAGACTTCCGCGAGATTGAGGCCTCTTCGTGGGCCCATCGGTCGCCCGCGAGCTTGTTGTCTATTAGCGAGTCCACTAGCCGCGCGCCCACAAGCTCACAGTTTGCTCGCAAGCCCGCCTGGCTATGAGCTCACCGTTTGCTGTTGAGCTTGTCGGCCGCTGCGAGCAGCTGGATCAGGATAAATAAAGAATAGAAAAAGTTGATATACAATTAATAAATAAAAAATAAAAAGGTTGATATAAATTTAAAATAATTATTCTACAAAACAATATATTTTTTAGAAAAACAGAAATGATTATTTTTTAAAAAAATAATTATTGTATGAAATAGATATTATTTTTTTTAAATAATTATTTTAAGACATTATTTTTAAATTAGAATAAAACAATTATTTTATGAAATAGAATAATTTCAGATGTAAGAATATAAACTTTGTAAGAATATATTTTATATCATACCATCCACAATGGTATGATGGTATGGTATGATATTGTCCATTTTGGACCTAAATCCTCCTTTGTTCAATATCTCATACCAATGGAGATACTTTCCATCTTTTTAATTCCATGATCTTTTCTATATACTTTAGATGTGGGTCTATGTTTTCACCGTTGCAACCCAACAATATCGATGACTTTTAATCGAGTATTGATAAAAGTATCATCCTTTTTTCTCGTGCGTATTGTGAAATATCTCCCAATAAATATTAGGTCTGTGTAAAATATTTACTTGCAAATAATTTTTTTTTAATGAATTCAAATAAGTTGATACGATAAGCTGACAAACAAAAAAAACTTCAAACCACTTTATTTTTTCTCGTAAAAAAGGTTTATCTCCTAGCCCTCCTCTTTCGTCTCTGTCTCGATGAATTTCCTCCATCATTGTCCACCTGGAGGAGCATCGGCGGCAGCAAATGTCTATCGTCGTCCCCTTCACCTCCACCCAACGACTCAAAGAGACACAACAAATTGACGATAATTTGTGATCAAGGTTAGAGCTTTGGATTGATCTGTGGTAGCCGCTGAGAATCGGTGGTGTTTCTAATCGAGATTTGAAAGAAAACTGTGATGAGCTACGTCAAGGACAACGAGCTATGCCTTGGTCTGTCAAGCTTCGATGTGTCGAAGAAGCCGATCACGAGGGATAGAAAATAAGTGTTTCTAGCGAATAAGACTGACTTCGTCGATTCTTCACTGAAGGGCAACCACAATCGCAGTAAGGTTGGTACATTTGCAGTAGTGTGGATGTGTCCCGATGGTGAAGTAATTTTTTTTATTTCAAATCAAAGATACGAACTTTGTATGTTTTAGGACAGTTTCTATTTTTTTAGCAGTGTTGTTTGATGAAATGCCAAGGCGCAACTGATTGGATGGCTGTTAATCTGGATATATAATAAGAATAACTTTTGTACAGAGAAGGCAAAGATAGACCCAGGCGCCGCCAAGATATTTGTGAAGGTTAGCATAGATGAAGCTCTTTAAGAAAGATGGACCTCAATGTTTACAAAGGAATGGAGATGAAGGTAACTTGTCGGGACACGGGGACATAAATGAAAGAAGAGGGCTGGGAGATTTTTTTTTTTACGGAAACAAATAAAGTAGTTCGGAGTTTTTTTTGGTTCGGATGAATATGTGGAAAGGAAGAAGGGTATTACAGGAAAAGAGACGTGATTTGAGAATATTAAAACCTTCGTACGTGATTTTGGATATTCCAAAAGTTTGTTACATGGTTCAGGCTGAAAAAATAGGGTTTTTTTTTTTTTTGCCCAAAACCAATTGTATATAATTTAAGAGGCATACATGAAAGATTAACTGCAAGAGACCAAGATTTTGAAAGGAAATTCAATCTTTATTATTATACTCTTCTTAATTTATATAGAGATATTAAATTAGATATTTCATAAGTTGTTGGAATTGATCAAATTTGTGTCGATCGACTCCTTTCCTCGTATTGTTATGTTATTGTTTACTGGGGCATCAGTTAGCATAAAAAGTACAAATCACAAGTCCTAATGCATAGTATTCCAATTAAATATCGCGAATGGTCAAACTATTAGTCAACGAACAGTCCAACGTGTGCGACCTCCTGGACGAGCTCGATGAGGGAGACGATGAGAAACTGAAACACACTTCAAGAAGAAGTTAGACTCGTGCCGTGGAATCCGAGCAAGTTACTTTGACGTTCAAGTTTGGATTCTAAATGAGTGTAGACAAAAAAGAATGTGATACTAGAAGAGTTTTCGGAGTCGAACATGGAAAAAGAGTGTATAGGCTTTTTATAACTTGCCAAGGGCATCTCCATCTCGAATCGGATAACGTCATTATAGAAACTTATGAGGAGACTAGATCTGACAGTCATTTCCTTTTGGTCTTATATGCAAAAAAAAAAGATAACCGAGGGAACCAAATCTAACAACCTCTTAATCGTCTATTCATTTTCAGACTACCGCGTGTCCACGAGAATATTCACATTCCCTCTTAGTAGACCTATATAAGATAGTGGTTTACAGAAGACGTAAAAATAGAGCCCAGGATGGAGCCAATTGAGACAGCATAGCTGAGGCGAGACTTGAGATCAAGATGGTCGAGACTAGGCTTGCCGAGACGAGACTCAGGATTGAGATGGCCGAAATGAGACTCGGGACCAAAATGATCGAGACGAGGCTAGTCGAGATGAAATAGTCGAGACTGAGATGGTCGAGACTAAGATCGAGAGGCTGAGACTAGATGATCAAGATTGAAACCGAGAGATCGAGACTAGATAGTCGAGATGAGATCGCCGAAACGAGATGGCCGAGACTGAGATGGTCGAGATGAGATGGCCGAGGCCCAAGTGAGATCCAAAACTAAGCCAATGTTGAGCTCAAAGTACGGTTCGAGCCGAAGGCGATAGCTATCTCACCCTCATGGGATCATTTCTCCCAGTTCATATTGACTTTGTCTTGTCAGCCCCGTCTGAATCTTGATCTTCACTTGACTTTGGACCTTTATCCCAAAAAAGTCACGCCATCTACCACACTTGTATTACATAACTCAAGTAGATCATTTGAACAAGTAAATACATAAATCTACAATAGGTTATTATTATTTTCTCATACAATAGACTTTTATTATGTACCATGCGTATTACATTTTGGAATTTCTTTTGTTATTTCAACACCAAAATTTTGTCAATCTGTTTTAATAGTCATGTTTCTATATAAAAAAAATTGATTGAGTTCTTTATTGGACTGAAAATACTTATAGCTTTCACATATGTGATCATTTCACAATTTACATCCTTCATCACAAAGTCGAGCATAAGCTGGTAGAAGACTAGTAATCACATCAAACTTGATGATGTCTAATTCAGTTGAATTATAAACGCCACTTTGAACATGCATGTGAGAACAGCCTTAAAAATGTTTAAATCCTTCAATATTCTTCAGATATTTACATTCCCTAGCTGTCGATAGCTTTTAAAAGCAGCAAAATTGGCATCGTCTTGAGGTATATCTGTAAAGCTAGATACTGTATGACCTTTAAGCCTCCTCCCATCACACCAGGGTTAGGCTACTGCTACTAGAAGAAAATCTTAGCCTTGTCCTCTTGTTAGGTGCAAGATCCTCATCGATGGCTATGGCTTTTCTCTTATTGCTGCCACTGCTGCTGGTGGTGCTCGTGCTAGTGCTAATGATAGTCGTATTCTCCTTCTCCTGTTCCTTTGATTTGCCTTTCAGTATGTGAGGTCTGAGTCTTTTCAAGTCCGAGAGCTGCACAGGCTTCAGAAAGAACTCCTCTGCTCCTCCTTCCAAGCATCTGTGAGCAGTAGACATCAAAAGCAATTCCATCAAATATTTTGTGGTCTTCACATCAACTTCAGAATATTGAACAAATCTAGAAGAACAAGGAAAAGATTTTGATGTGTTTGACGAAGTCGCAGAGAAGGACGCCCTATCCCCCCTGATTCCTTCCCTGATTTGACCACAGAGTAGATGAAATCTAGGCAATTTGTTTTCTATTGCAGAATTTTCTTGGGAGGAAAATACCTAGGACCACAGTTTTCAAGCCAAGATAGATCTTACACGGATCTCATTCATGAAAGCAACATTTATCTGCCATTCTCTCTTTTTTACAAGATTTCCTCGAAGGCAAATCTTTTTGAATGCGCTAGAAGATCAGGAATATCTACTTTTTTTTAGGCCCCATCACATCAGAATGCCATTCATGGGCACTAAAACAGGTAGCTACCTGGCTTTCTTGACTTAAATAATAATACTGGTGGAATTTCTTTAGGTAGCAGCAAATCTATGACAATATACAATCTACACCTCTAAAGTAAGTTAGTTAGGCAAAATTGCTAGAGAGAATTCAATCCTCCTCCTCACCTGTTAATCCTGGAGGGAACATTCTCAGATGACATGATCACCACAGGGATGTCCCTCAAAGAGGATGACTCCTGGTAATACACAAGAAAAGTTCATCAAATTTGATAGTGTAGCAGTGAATTAAGAATAGCATGAAAGAAGCAAAAAAGAATTGTACCTTGATCTTCATGAGAAGGTCATAGCCGGTCATTCCGGGCATACAGTAATCAGTTATCACCAAATTCACCTCAATCTCCTGTAGCGACAACGATCATCACAATCGTGGCAGTTGAAAAATTAGGAAGAAATTAAGCCCTTTTTACATTGTGTTCAGGCGGCTGGTCCTCCCTCAACCCCAAGACTTCCAGAGCTTTGCTCCCAGAATCCACAGTGGTGACTGCAACAACACCAACCCCATCAGGATTTTGAAGAGAGAAGATGACTGAATTGTATAACCAATTAACTACCTTGAAAGGAAGAGGTCTTGAGGAGTCTCTCAATGAGCTTCCTGTCAAGGAGGCTGTCATCCACGGCCAGGACGTGGAATTGGGTCTCTGCATCCACTGCCATGGATTACAACCTGATCTCCTCCACTTTGGGCTCGAACGGGAGTTGCAAAAATAGCTCGCTTTCCTTCTTTGTTTCCTTCCTTCTCTCGGCCAGCAAGCAAAGTGAGGAGGCAATATAAACTAAGCATCCAACCCACCAAATCCCGACTCTGGGAAAGCAAGATCCCACATGATATAATCTCACCGTATCTCTCCATGACCAAACAAAATTATATACGGAGGCATATCTCTCACTGTAATATAACACACACACACAAACACAAAGAATTCCTTTTTAAAAAAAATTATATAGAGCATGTTTCATAAAAGACAGTAAATATATAGTGATGTTTTGAGTAAAATATTTATTATACATGTTTTTCTGAAAAATTTATGATGAACTAAAAGTACGCTGCTGCAGTACAGGAAAATTTTTACTTGCTCGTATCACATGGGCCATTAATTACGCCTTAAGTAAAAGATAATGAATGACCACCCGGCGGAGGAGGACGAGGAGGAGGAGGAGTGTGTGGTGGGAGAGGGGGCCCCACAAAATCCGGGAACCAGATACGGTGACGTCAGATGGAGGGGGCCACCCTGTGTGAGAGAGAGATCACACATGCTGTCTTGGCCACATCCGATCTCGCGGCAATAATAGTTGGTAGGCAATTCCATGTGATTTCCAAAGATTTGCCTCCCAACCTCCAAATCTTCCCCCTCCTTTCCATCGCTTTCTTATTATCTCGCGTTGGTCACACCTTATTAATGACAAAGAGACCAAATCTCGGGCTCTGATCTGCACCACCTCTCATGCTCATGCTCATGCTCATGCTCGGCACGGGGCAGGTAGGAAAATAACAGGGCGCTTGTCGCGCTCTCAAAATCACATGCCACAGTGCTAACCTCTCTTCCACAGCTGCATGCATGCGCTCGCTGATGAGGCCAATGAGCAAATCTTTGAGACAGATCCAAAGATTATCTGGAGGCGGCTGTGGAAAGATGATTCGCCGTGGAATTTCATATCTATATATCATGAAACTTGCAACTTTTTAAAGTCTGCACAGCGTTTAAGTTCGTCATTTTATTTTGATTTTACTTTTATTGGTGTGGCGGAATAATAAATCTCCCGCTTAATGTGTACATCATCTTCCAACTCATTGAGGTCTAATTATTTTCCTATAGATAACAGATCAAGCTAAAAATATCGTCATATGTATGGCAATGTAAAAGATAAGCTTGGAGAGTATAATTAAGGATAGAGCCAGCAAGAACTCAACCTCTTTGTAGCGAAATCATGGACAAAAACCAATCACGACTCCTCCGATGAAATCCATATATATTTATATAATGATACGATATTGTCTACTTTAGATTCAAACCCTCATGATTTTATTTTTGAATTTTTCCATCTTATAATCTCAGAAAAATCTTTTTAAACCACCTCTGAGAGTTTAGGATTTTTTTTATGTATTTCTAATGTAGAACTTTGATTGTATTCCAACAATCTACCCCTCAAATAAAGAATTTCTGAGAGCCTCCCTTAACAGCCCCAATGGATCTCTTATTGGATCTACCTCTCAAATAAAGGACTTTTGAGAGTTTGATTGTATATATATCTTCATAACAATACGATATTGTCCATTTTGGACCCACGTCTTCATGATTTTATTTTTAAATTTTACTCAAAAGATCTCGTATCAATGAAATATTTTTTATCTTATAATCACAAGATCTTTTTCATATATTTTTAATGTGAAATTTTAATTATATTCCAATAGTACAAGCGCAGCCTCTGTTTGTGATCGGAGGTTGATTGCGCATTAGGATGGCGATTGTGGCCAAGAGAACGATCACTCAAAGATGTGTTATTATTTTATTTTTTTTAAAGAGAAAGATATTTTTAAAAAATAGATGCATTTTTTAATAAATACAAAAGTTGAGTCCTTTTTTAGGTATCATTGAAAATTGAGTGCCCCATTTCTTAAATTTCCTCTGCTTTTTGTGTTTTCATAAAGTGATGGAAAAGAACGATGATCATACAAGTCCTCCAGTGTAAATGGGTTAATTAATGTCCAGGTGCAGCATTCTCTTATTCAATATGAGAACTTTGAAGGAAGCATCCATTTCTATCAAGCGATGTGATACTGATATCGCGAATGGAACAGATCATCTTCAAGTCAAGAGTCAGCCAGCCAGCCAATGAAGCGATATCAAGTGTTTCAGTTTCAGTGAAACTCAGCCTCTGACTGGGCCGTATTCCCAACGCATATGTGCTCACTGTATCTACCAGTCCACGCTGCTGTTTGAATGCTGATCGTTCTAGAATCATATCTTTTAGCGAGATATCATGCAATCTTTTCTTCCCACGATTCACATAAGATATGATGTGATTTCGATCGAGCTGTCTTGACCATCCACAAATTGAATTTAGGCAGGCAGGGAGTTCCCAAAAGAAATCAAGCGTCCAGAGCAGCGCAGAGCAGGAAACGCCGAAGACTCCAAACGCAAGTCGCAAAAAGCGAATCATCCATATCTTTGAAAAATCTCTTATCTACAACCCAACAATTATTGATTCGACCACCGTGTCCCAAGCAATGTTCTCGGCAATTATTTAACGTAGAAACATCCCACCCATTATAAAGAATTCACACTTGCTGTAAAATTATAACCTTCACAGTTTGAAGTCAGCCAAAAAATAAAGACGAGGATCATCGTAAAAAATATCTTAAAACAAAATGCTAGTTAGTGCTATTAATTAGAATATAAGGGCTGGGCCGGGGAGATCCTCGCTTGTCTATTTGTTTACATGTTTGGTACCATATATGGAGTTTAATTACTGGTTAGACTAGCGTGTTGTGCACGTATTCGTTAAGATAATACGAATAGAATATATATTTAGACGATCATATATACTTCATTGATATGAAATTGTTATGGTGAAGAGGAGGATATACAAGTGGCAAAGTCAAATCAACAATTAAACTACCCAGAGGACTGAGACATCTCGACTCATTTAATTTAGTCCACGTAATCTCAGAGGACAACTCCAGACTCATTCAGTTCGACTCATTCAGTTCAGTCCACGCAATCCCAGAAGACTTAAACTCCTCGACTCATTCAGCTCGGTCCACATGACTCTAGAAGACACAAGTTCCTCAATTCCATCAACTCGATCACCCTGACTACAGAGGACACAAACTCCTTGACTCTCTCGACTCAACCACCTCGACTCTAAAAGACATAGTCGTCTTGACTCCATCGACTGGGCGACCCCGACGCTAGAAAACATCAACTGGGTCACCCCAACTCCATTAGCTAAACCACCTCAACTCCAAATGACTCAAACTTCTCGACTCCGAGTACTCGGCTACTCGACTAAGACAGCTTGATCTTCAAGACCACTCTCCATGTACTTCATTTCCTTATCCACAATTGGGACTTGTACCCTACGAAATCCACTAACAACTACTACGAATATTCTCAAACGCAACGCCATGGTTGAACAGAGAAGCAATCATACGACTACTAGACATGGTCTCCTAGCTAGATGCCCCTCTACAGATAGGTGACGCTTAGTGATTGGAGAGACCTTCAATGGTTATCGGATCTAGCTTCTTAATTGGCGCTAGGGTGGAGATGCTCTTTATGCTCTTTATGCTCTATATAAACCCTAGAGATTGTATGTGTAGAGGGGGATGTACGCGCACTCACTTTTTCCTTTCTCTTCTTCTCTACTCCTTAGCCTTTATGCTAATTTAAATGTCGGAATAGTCACGCCGAGTCCGCCTCGATATCCCTTCTAATCCTCATCTAAGTATTATAGGCATCTTAGAAATTTTCTTCGCCCTCGTCATCATTCAATATCACCTCCTCAATGATCATCTCTTATTGATTCACCTGCCAGCGATCTCACACAAAAATAAAAACAATGCCAATATACATATCAAAATCTCTTTCATTCCCTAAATGATCTATGTGCTTTCGTCTCTACCTACTATAAAATCCTAAAGAATATTCCAAGAATCAATAACCTGACTATAATTGCAATCACAAGTGTCAAAACTATGTATAATAAGTGAAAAGTATAATAAAAAACAAACAAATCAATATTTTCATTTTGTACAAGAAAGACCTCTCTATCCTTTCTAGACTACTTTCTTCATTTGCTACAATAGACTACTTTCTTCGCATCAATTGAAAAAAAAGATTATTAAGAAAAATATTTAAAAAATCTCTTAGAAGAAATTTTTATTTTTATAATTAATATAATTTTTCTCATCCATAAAACATACCTTAAAATACTTCCTTCCTAAGCTTACGCTTAACTACGAAAAACATAACACTAGTCAAAATGTCAATAACAGTATCAACTAAAAAACTATAATAAATCATGACGTGGAATATTATTATAATTATTTTGTAATATTAAATACTTTAATTATCTTGTAATATTAATTAATTAATTAAATTATATCTTACCTTATATCAATTTCTGTATCACATTAAATATTTTTTAACAAAATTGTATGTTCAAAATTTATGAAATTTCATCATAAAATATTAATATTAATTGATATCACTATTCATCTATATTTAAAATTCTAAATCCTGATATTAGTGAATACAAACTTTCATCATGTTTTAGTTATTTTAATTTTTAACTATTATTTTCAAAAATTTATTTAAATAGTATTAATTTATTTAATAATATTACTTTCAAAAATGTCATATTATTAGACATAGAAAGAGTAGTAGTTTGCTTTTAGATATTAAAATTATTTAGTGTAATATTATTGTTTGGAAAAAATATTTGTTTTAAATTTAAAATTTCTTATGATTATAAATTCGATTATAATAATTAAAGTATTTAATAGTCTTATTATTTCAAAATTCAACTTGCAACCTATACTAGTTGAGGAAATAAAGTTTAAAAATTATTGAAGATACATAATTACATATAAAAATACTTTTTAAAATGTTGTTTATTGTAATTTTGACAAGTCATTTAATCCTTACTTTTAATCATGTTATAACAGCATTTATTATTTCCATTTAAGTTTTAATAATTCTCCCTTAATTATTTTCATATCAAAACATATTAAAGACACAATTTATCTTTTTTCACTCACAAAGTTGCATTCGCGGTCCTTCGCATTTTAGAGTTGCTTAATGAATACGCATTTAGGCTTTTTTTATTGATTTATTATTATTTTTTCTTACATGACTTATCTGTTTTAGTCACCCATAAATCTACTCTCCCTTATATTTCTAAGATTTAATAATTTTAATTGGTTAAGTGCTAATTTTGTCTAATAAATGACCTTACCAAATTAATCAAAATTCTTATAAGCTTATTCAAGTTGCATGGCGAATTAATTTTGATTTTGATGGTCAACCTTCTCTATCACAGGGCAAATCCATTCAAAGTATGAAAAAAAAAATATCTCCACAAATTCCTCAACCTTATCTACCACATTCCTGATGTAATAATTACATCTAAAAGTAATTTAAAATGTTATATTATCATTGAAGTTTTAATAGCTTCTTCGATATTTTATTATCCCATTCAAAATTTAAGTAACAATGATCTCTTATGAACCTTAAACTAATCTTTATGTATTGGTAACTTTTCTTTGAATGATTAATAATTTCGAGATAGAAGAAGTTCCAACCAAATTCAACAGGATGTCAATATATACATCATGTTTTCTATCTTGATAAACAAATAACTATAAAAGATAATCAAAGTGCAGACAGATAAGACTAGAGTTCATTCAACACCAATTCCTATGCCTACATATTTGGATAAATTTGAAGGAATAGAGAGGATTAACTAACTGTAAAGGCATACATTCGAACACCTACTACACAAACTCACTGTAAAGGCATCTACATTGGTGCAATATTACTCAGAATAATCAATTCGTTGTGCCTGTCTTATTTTGCACACTCAACAAATCTGCCCTCAAACAATGCATGGCATTAGGCACAGATTCAGACGTGCAAAGAAGCTTTCCAGTAAGGCATGGCCTTGAATTCTATAGTACAAGCAACACACTACATATTTCCAGCATGGATGAGATCATTATGTTTCACCACAAGAAGCTACAGTGAAATATATAAGTAGGTAAGTCACATTACTATACAATCTAGAAAACTACAAAATCAATGTTCGCAGTGAATTACACTATTAGAAAAAATAAAATATCAAGCTTAATTTAAAAGGGGCAGAGATGTTCATAATCTGAGTCAGTGTTTGTAATTCTCTAGGAAAACTAGTGCCAAAAAAGGTCAACCAAGTAAAATTCTGAAGGACTAGTTCCAAGGTGAGTGGAATTCTATAGAACCAAGAGATGAAAAGGATTCTCCTCTAATCCCTGAGAAGAGACTTTAAAGCTTTGAAGAGTCTGAGCTTGCGTCGGACTTCTCCACAAGGATGTCGATCGGCAGGTATAGAATTTGAAGAGAATCAAGTGGTGAAGATTCTACGATATTTGGATCTTAAATTTGACTATGGTGTGATGGCTATTGAGATTTCTAATGATGTAAAAGACATGAAATTGGATGAACTTATGGGTTCTCTTTCCACCTATGAGATTAAAATCCAAAAGAAAGACAGAAGAGAGAGAGAGAGACATTGTGGCAAGCTCTACAAAACAAACTTTCCATCAATGACAAGAAGATTCAAAAGAAGAAAGTAGCCAAGGAGATCACAGTTATAATCGTGGAAGAGGCCATGGTGAAAATCTTGAACGTAGTCAAGGACTTGGTGGTTACAAAATCAACAAAGAAAGTAGCCACCATATTAGAGGAAGAAATAGACAAAGGTTGAAGGTATAAGAAAATCAAAGATCAATATTTCAATTGTAAAAATTTTGGGCATTATGCATTTGAATGTTGGCATGATCTTAGTGCAAGAGAAAGTTAATTACACCAAAAAAAGAGAGAGAGATTGTGTTCTTTTGGTAACAAAAAGGTGAAACCATCACTTTGACAACCCCTCCAAGGCAGCCCCACACTCCATGGAAGGGGGTACATTGCTGGCAGAGGGAGGCAATCAATGGGGCATTCCACACCCGTCGAGAATCGACCCCAAGCCTATTGGTAATAACACCTCTGTAAGAACCATCTGTACTAGCCCGTGAGAGCAGAGATTGTGTTCTTTTGATGGCATAAAAGGAGGAAGAAGCCACCAATCAAACCCCATGATACCTAAGCCATGGATTACTCTTATTTTCTAACAAATTTTAACTTATAGGGTATTCAAATGGCGATTGGGCAGAGAGTACTTAGCTGACTGGAAGATTAAAATAAGATGAAGATGCAAGAATTTACATGGATAGCAAGTCTACAATTACTTTAGGAAAGAATCTAGTTTAGCATCAAAGGAAAAAAAAACATATTGATGTAGGGTAGAGAGCAGTAGAGCGTATTTGGAGAAATACTTGAGCAATAATATCCTTTTTTCTAATCAAATTGTGAGTACACATTGCTCTTCATTGCATATTATTTCCCACAGAAACACTCCATTCTCAAATCAAGAAACTCTTAGATCGAGTTATTGTTCTTCTATTGTCCATATTACTGAACAAATTTACTCCCTAAACTAAATAAGATTTTGCAAAGAAACTTATCCACATCAAAACTAAAAGAACATTTCCAGTTATTAAGTTAGCTTCATCATTAATTAGCAATCCCAGTTTTTTGCATATAGAACAGAGTGAATTGGTACCTAAGTATCAGGTAAATAACCAAAATTCTGAAGGCAATTTGGTGCACAAGTGAGAAACCAGAATATATAACCCAAAAAAAAATCCATAAAGGATTTAATTAAAAAGTAATATAATGAAGAATGAGTTTAATGAACAAAAAAATGGAGAAAAAAATAAATATTGGGTTAAACAATAGTAATGGTTAAAGAAGTCTACTACTTACATGCTACAACATGGTAATTTCTCCCTTGAATATAGGTTCTATGCAAGTTTTGATTTATTTTGCAAGATTAGAAAGCAATCTTGAAGCATATAAACCTAAGTACATCGACAAAATCAAATTCGTTAAAATGAACTGAGGAGAGTCCCTAATCCAACTATGCGAGTTTCAGCTAGCTTGGGGTGTGATCGAGCTGCCGTATAACAGACATAAATTGCCATGAATAAAGAATATAACTAGTTCAATCAGATAACCATAATGCTTTTTAGATTCATGTTGTGTAGTTCTTGAAACTGAAAGTGCTATCAAATAAAAGAGCTGCAGCAGGTACAACAGTTGATTTTCCTAACTAAAGGAATTAAAAAATAAAAAGAAGTGTCATCACATTTTGTCAAGGAGAAAATTAATAAATGAAATTAGTAAAAAGATGCCAAAGATAAATTCAATTCACAGCGTATACATATAGGAATATTTTTATCAAAAAAAATGTAAAAGTTGCAATCATTAACTGTCCACAATGCCACTAAAGGAGATATTCTATTATACATTTATTATTGATGTTGTTAGTCAACCATGATTAAAATTAATTAATGATATTTAGGAAAATTGTTTCTGATGGACATTGAGATGCCAATATACTGCACTAGTCCTAGTTTGATTATTCTTTTATACCAAAGCAAATTAGAATTTAGAGGGCAACTATAGCAACACAGCAAACATATAAACATAATCAAAGAATTGAAAACACAGCATATGCAGAGAGAATTTGCAAAGAAATTAATATTTAACATGCACAGTCTAAATAAATAAACATATACAGGCACAGCGGCAACAATTGTCAGGTAGAGGAAAAGACAGGAAGAACAATAACTGTTCAGCCATATGAACCTCTCGGAAAAGAAAGGAGCACAAGAATTCATTCCCAAGAAGGAAAAAAAAAAATATAAAGAAACAACGAACACTGCTCTGACAAGGAAAGGAGAGCACAGCGTCATTCCAATTTAAATTCCCCATGCAAAGTATACACGTAGATTTAATAATAATATAGACACACACTTACTATCAACACCACACAATGAAAGGCACTTGCATTTAGTCACTGTGAACAAGAACGTCCTAATGCAAAGCTGCTAGCTACTACCAAGGCTGCATTGCACCGGTGTTCTGCAATGATTACATAACGACACACACTATCTATATTCTACTCATCAAGTAAAAGTGAAAAATGATCGATGAAGACGACTAGACAATACATGAAGAAATCATCATAGTTAGTAAATATAGTTATTTCCAAAGAAAAAATTAAAACTTACTTGACCAAGTAGCTACCTAATTAACTAGAATAGAAGGAAGGCATATTGAGACAAGAAGCTACAGATGGTACAAGAGCTAGCAGTTCAGTTTATTTGGTTACCGTCGTAGTTGGCATCTCCGATCAATCCGCCGCTGCATCCTCCGAATATGTCGCAGGGGAGTGCCGGCGACGAAGCGCCACCGTCAGTGCTCGTTTTGTTGCCCACGTGAAGCTTCGACATATTTGGAATCGAGGCGTCGTTGTCGCAGCCTTGGTCGAACAGGAAGCCCTTGAAGACGCGCCCGCCGATCTTGATCACGGCGTGGTAGGCGTATTCGTCCTCCCCGTCGTCGTCCATGGAGGATACGCGTACGCATTTGAAAACCGCCGGCGATCGCACGTTCACCGGGAGGATTTCCCCCACGTCGTCGCCGCCGTCTGCGAGGATCAAGAAATTAAAACAAAAAATCATTGATTAAAATAAATTGATGAAAACACACTTTGGAGGCTGGAGGTGGTGTCGATGCTACGCGGAGGGGTGGTGTTGGAGGTGGAGGTGTGGGAGGCGGCGGCGGCGGCGGCGGGGGGCTGGTGCAAGGAAGAGGCGCTAACGCGGGGCTTCTTGGGGGCGGAGGCAACCGCGGCGAGCTGGCGCTCGCGGCGCCGGGCGGCGGGAACCCAGGTGCTCTTGACGTGGGTGGAGCACTCGAACCCGCGGCTCTTGCAGCACGTGCGACACCGCCGGTGAGTGCAGTCTTTCTTGGCTTGGTTCCCGCAGTCCTGACAAGTGGATACCCCGCCTCCCGCGGCGCAGCCGGCGATTTCCCCTCTGGAATCGAGCATCGGATGCATGGAATAGTTGGAGAAGTAGGCATTAGGGTTAGGGTTAGACAGCAGGTGCTGCGGTGGTATTAGCGGGGCGGCGGCTGGAACGGACGGAAGCGACTCGAGATGGTGGTGGTGGAAGGAGGCTGCGGAGGCCAGCACCACCGTCCCCATCTCGGCAGGTACTCCGTAATTGCTGTCTTGCGGCCGCCTCCCGCCGCCAGCCCAAACTAAATTAGCAGCTCCGCCCTCAGAACCACCGGCGTTGAATCCGAGGCGCAGGTCGTCTCCTCCGCCGGCGGCGGCCGAGGGGGCCACCCAGTCCGCGAACGCGCCAGTGTCGGAAGGGAATCGCCTTCCCGTAGCCACCCCGGCCGTCTCGATCCTCTTTTATCAAGATCTAAGTAAGATCGAGTTCGCAAGGTAAACCAGAAGGAGACGATCTGTGTCTTCAACCCACTTAATACACTCCTCTTTCCTCAATCTCCCTCTTCAACTCTCACTCCCACGCTCAAACCTATCACGCTCAATTCAACATCTCTCTCTCTCTCTCCTATTCTACCTGCTCACACTGTAAAATTAAGAACACTTATCTATGATAAAGTGCGGCTCTTAGATATTGACTCCGCAGGCACTTCTGTAAATTCTTCTGCAAACGATCGAGTACAATTTCTGGATCACTCCCCTCTCTTCTTGTTTCTTTCTACTGCCCCTTGCTCTGCAATTTTCTCTCTCCCCGCTGCAGCTCGAGTTACACTGCTGCCGCTGCTGCTGGTGGCAAAAGCTCAAGCATCCCCTTCCATAGGCTGCTGTGAATAAAGAACTCAGAATAACAGTCAGGTTACGTCAATGGGAAGCAATTGGTCAGTGTGACCGCAACCGGTGCATGATTGTAGACGTCAGGCGTTTGGTCCACTCTTCTTAACCCTTTCCAAACCTTCCTTCTCTCTCATTCTTGTTTAATATCCATTTTCTTTGCTTTAAAAAAAAAACGAATATGTGCTAGTCGTCACGGACAATAATTTGCAAACGGCAATAATGTCGAAGCCACCTTTCCAGGAAAAGCCCGCTTTTGCCTGCATTTTGGCTTCAACGTAACATGCTCTCCTCGCCTCGCTGATCTGAACAGGGCATCGGAACGAGAGAAGCTAGCGCCGTTGCTATAATAATTCTATAATATCTAAACGAGGCGATCAGCACGGATCACTGCGGCACACTTGGTTGGATAAGTATACATGTAAATGCTATTCAATGGAAGGGGGTAGCCACGTTATTCGTGGTGCTGTCAGCTGTTCACCATGTGGGGCCCGAGATGGGCGTCCGTACGGTTTGTGCAGGCACCGGCACGCCTCGCCCTTCCGTAAATTCAGCATGGATTGTCCCGCCGCAGCGGCTGAGCTGGCCATGGCCGGGCTTTGAATGGCGCCGTGGTCCTCCACCGTCCTTCACGTTTCTTTATGTCTCGAAGGAAATTGCATGCTGCCTCCGATAGTTTACCTCGTTTTTACTTAGCCCCTCGTGGTCATGTGTGGTGTGCAGAGGAAGTATAGTGAAATATTTAAAATTTACTGGGGCAAAGAAAACTTCTCCCTTGGAATAAATTAAAATGGGGTTGGCTTTCTTTCTTTCTTTCTTTCTTCTTCTGCGTGTAGGCAGTTCGTGAGAGGCCCAGCTGGGGTTGCGTCCTTGCCACTGACAGTCTGACACACCGCCCCCACTCGCTCTTTTTGTCCCTCGCGATGATGCGACCGATGGAGGGGCTTCCACTGGCCTCTTTCGGCACTTAACTGGTTTTAGATCCCTGTCAGTGATCAGTGGACGGGTAAAGCAGCTGCCGCTGCTGCAGGGCTAGGGCGGGGTCGTTGCTTTGCTGTGGTCTCGCCGCTCTGCCAGAATTTCTGTTGGTGGATCAGTGAACTGGGGAGGGCTGTTGGCATATGCACAAATCAAACAAAACTCGGATATCCGCCGGGAAATGGAAATGCAGTTGCAGAGCCTGCATGGGCGAGGGAGATGCTAATCGACGTGTGTTTATTCGGATGCATATGATAGCTAGAGAGAATAGATTGAGATTAAAATAAAGTGAACCCTTGTTCTTTATTTTTTTATATCTTCCATTTTATTCATCTAGCTAAACCAAGCGAAGGTGAACGCGAGTATTGTTTTTCAAATTATTGAATATTCAATTTAAGTTTATTTAATTATTTAAAATTTTTATATTTTAAATTTATTGGAGTAGTTATTGAACTTAATAATATAAATTTATTTATTTATTTATTTTTAAACTTTTTTAATACGTTAAAAAAAAATTATTGATATTCATGAACATTAACCAACTACACATGTGTGTTTAAGAGTATTTATTTAGTTGAACGAGTTGTTAAAGTTTATTTATTTAATTGATTTAGTGTGTATTTAATGAATATAAATAAACTGTATCATATTTTAAATAAATTCTAGATAAAGAATTATTTGGAGAACCCGTGCTTGAAAATGCAACATGTTTTTTTCTCTATAATGTATTCAAATCTTGGACTTAACTAAGCTAGAGACGAGCGACCTTCTCTTGGTTCATTTATCGAGTATTATTTTTCAGACAATAGTTTGCAATACCATGTTTCAAATAGTTTTTCAGATACATAATTATTTAGAGAATCTGTAGTTGAAAATGCAAAATTTTTTTCTATAATCTAAGTATTTGAATTTTAGTCTTAATTAATCTAAAGACGGATGACCTTCTCTTGATTTGTTTATTGAAAACATAAATCCTCGGACATAGTTGAGTTGGTTACAATAAAATAGAATTGTTGAAGTGAAAAAGAATTGAATCTTGACAAAGTTGAGACAATATCCTCCTTCGTCATAGTCAACTTCAGATTCTCGATTTATTCCTCATAAATAGTCATAGAACCAATAGTATAAGACGAGTAATTTTTCATCTGTCAATGTAGATAGTCCGTTGAACACCTGGCCTAGCCTGTTGAACACCTTACTGGTGCACTTGCACACACCTAACACTTAACAGTGAGTGTATCTGCAATTTTTTTTTAAAAAAAAAAATCAAACAATAAATGTCAAATACGTCGGTCCTTTTATGAGATATGAAGTTCTCATTAAAGTCATGCATGATGAGTTATTCGCACTGCATCTACCCCATCTGCTTGTCTACAAGTTCGAGTTCATTTATTGTTTTCATATAACAAAAATTTGGATCAAAATGGCCATAGGCCCAATTTTTTTCACAAACATATAAATCAAATTAATGATCAATAATGACTGTACATGTGCGACAAATATAATCATGATTGTTAAAGCAATATAAAGAATTAATGCATGTGAAAGTATAAACAGCGAAGGATGCATCTGATGCATCATTTTTGTAAATTCACTAGCACCATCCCTTAACATAAGGCAACAAAGTCTTTGTAAATCAACATTCACCTCTAAGGACCCGATCAACGAGACTTCTTGGTGCCATACAAGCACCATGCTGACTTTACAGATGAAAGAAAAGTTGTGAACTTGGGAAGTTCTCTGATTGGAAGAATAGAGCAATCAGACACTGAGGCAAATGGTGATAGACAAGCAATTTAATGTGGATAAGCTTGAAATCTATCATGTTAAATAGCGGGTGTTCCACATCCAAGAGATTTTGGATAAGATAGAACTACTAAGGAAAGATTAACAGACACTTGGTATGGTAGACGTTTTGATTTTGAATCTTCAAGTAATAACAAATCAATAAAGAAGATGAGCAGAAGTAACCACAATTAAAAAGGAAAACAGATGTCGACAAGTATCTGTGCACAAATTTGAAAACATTATCATGGACTATCTCTCCCTCTAGTGAGCAAATACACAAGAAGCAGAAGATCTTATACTAGCTAGCCAGAATAAGAACATTGATAGTAGAAGAGGAATCTTACTAGTTAACAAAGTTATAAATGTTGGTATCATTGTGTCCAAAGTGGTTGTGTTCAATCAATATATTTTGATGTATTTGATAAAAGATTTTAAATTAAATTTTTATTGTGTTACTAGTGTGTATGTGGAGTTTATAGAGACTTGGTTGCATGCAAATGAAGCCCGCAGAGCTTGTGTAATTTGACATGGTCAAGTTGCGATGTTGATTTGGCGCAGTCAAATTGGTTCGGCAGAACGCTCAAGAGGTCCCTTAGGCTTGATTGAGAGTTTTTGACAAGGGAACATGAGTTTTTGATCGTAATCTAAATATGATCTCGATCTTGGAGGATTATAAGAGCTTGTTAGGTATAAGTTAAGTAAAATTGGAGATTAAGTCAATCGAAGTGTGTTTCAATCGAATAGATGCTTAATTGATTGTATGAGTAAATTCATGCGAATATTGAACAAGATAAATTTATTGTATTGCCTATCTAAATTAACTATGATAGTTTTCAATCCATTAAACATGAATGAATTGATTAGATCCTTATAAAATCTAATAAAGATAAAAAGTTATTGATAGATAAACTTATGATCTTCTCAAATTTAATCGGACTTGATGCATAGCGAGTTGATAGTTGACTTGATGCACAACTTAGTCCATTAAATATTAGTCATATACGATAAGATTAGCTTATTTAGATGTCAATTAACTATTAAATAATTAAATTGATTTATTTCAATTAAAAACTATTTAAATGAGCTATTTTATTATTTGAATGTTCCCTTAGAATATATAATTTATTTACAATGAATATTTCCTTTTTTATAATCATTTTAAGGCTCCTCGTTCGTATATTCGGTAATATATTAATTTTTTGGTTCATTTTTGTAAAAATAGGGGTGAGCCAATAATTCGATTAAATCAAATAAATTAATTGAATAAACCGATCGAATTAAAAAATTCAATTCAGTTATTTTGGAATTTTAGTTATTTTTTCTTATAAAAATCGATTAATTCAGTTAATTCGGATTTTGATTTTAAAATTTCTTATTTATTAAACCGAATAAATCAAATTATTAAATTAGAAAAAATAATTTATAAATTTTAAGTAAATAAATTTATAAATTCTTAATTAATTAGTAAAATTTTTATAATATTTAAAAAATTTGATTAATTTTATTAAAAATCAAATTAATCGATAAAATATTGAGTTCAGTTTGTTTGATTTTTATTGAAAAATTTAATCAATTCGATTGATTTAAAAAATTAAATCAATTTTTGATTTATATAATTTGATTTGATTCTATTTTAATCGAATATTTAGTTGTAAAAGGATGAGCCATCTCAGTCGGCTGGATCGGTCAATGAGTTAGATTAAATTCATCGTGCAACCGAAGTTGAGACTCGAACCGCCCCGGGGTACATCCAACCTACACCTCTTCTATATGTACATGACCCGGCACACATGATAGACATTCCCAAATCAAATCAAGCCATGCGGACCAAGAACTTCAGGAAGAGAACCCTAGAGCAAGACCCCTGCGTCGATGATCCCGACGACGATGAAGAGGAGCG
Source organism: Curcuma longa (assembly GCF_044706935.1). Taxonomy (NCBI): domain Eukaryota; kingdom Viridiplantae; phylum Streptophyta; class Magnoliopsida; order Zingiberales; family Zingiberaceae; genus Curcuma; species Curcuma longa. The sequence continues at coordinate 9,514,808 of NC_133861.1, forward strand.
CCGGTAGTCCTTGCAACCAGCGAATATCTTTGTCTCGAATGCAACTGTCCTCCTTTTCTTTTCCTGATATGGATGGGGATCTTCTGTTGCTTTCAGGTTGGCGTTGGAGGAGGTGAAGCTCCTCCAGAAGCAGCGGGAGAAGAAGGCAGGTATGCCAGCTCTGACCACTGCCCCACAGCAGTCACCAACTGGCAACGGCGCCGCCTTCCGCAAGGGCTCCGCGAGCAGCGGTGGGGGAAGTGGCGGTGGCAACAGCGACAAGGGCGATGGAGATGGCGGCAAGGAGGACCTCGTTCTACAGGATACCTTTGCCCAGGAGACAGCTGTTACCATCGAGGATCCCAACATGTATGCACTGGTTTTTTAACATCCCTTTCTCAATATTTTTACAAGTCGATCATGTGTCTCTGATGGTTCTTCTTTGAAGGCTCAAGTACGTGGAGCAAGAACTGGCAAAGAGGCGTGGTAAGAAGATCGACTCAGGTGAGAAGGAGGAGAAGGATCCGATGGATGAATTGTATGTTGTGCCTGAACATCTTAAGGTCAGCGCATATTAATTCCACTCTTGAGTCGCATTGGAAAAAAAACAGAAATAAAATTGAATCCTCCCTGTTGATTGCAGGTAAAGAAGAGAAATTCGGAAGAAAGCTCTACACAGTGGACAACCGGGATAGCTGAAATCCAGCTGCCAATAGAGTAACTAACTTCCTTTTGTATTTAATTGTTATTCCTTACTAGGCACGTATTTCTAAAATCTATAGGCGGTGAAATTTTGGATGATAGATTAGCATAAAAGACAGCAAGTTCTGTGTATAAATGTGATGGCAGGATTGTATATGGTGTACTGATAATATGGTGCTGAAAATGTGTCATTCCAATTGGAGACCAAAACCCTGGTACTGAATGACATTTTAAACTTTGCTCAAAACCTAACTTGAATGAATACAAAAAATGTAATAATTGTAGATCTTCCATGCTAATTAAGCTTACATTTTAATACCATAAAATGGCCACACCCTGACCCGTGTGGAGTAAACTTCTTCGGTGTTTATAGGGAGTATTGTCTCAATGAACATACCCAAAGCAACACCATAAATGACTCTGTTTCAAAGAATCAGCAAGCAATATAAACCATTTGGAATAGTGAGATCCAGGGGGTTCTCTTTAGGGGATTATGAGATAGAAGAGGGTGATCTTCATGAGTTGTTCCGGTGGGATGTGGTAATATAAATGTTTAAAGAAAGTGTTAAACAAAGTTATGTTTTGGGGGTACCTTATACAACTATTCGAATGCTATGTAACAATTTTCTGAAATTTTTATTTCCAATTGAAATGCTTCAGTTGAATAATGACATTATTTGATAATTTCATCGGCCAGACTTTTACCCATGCTAAAAAGGTTCATAGCGTGGTAGTGTTGATGCATCTGTTGACATGCAATGATGCAACTCTATTGAAGAACTACTTTCTTTTTCATTCAATATACCATCTACTTGTTCTATTTTGCTTATTGCAAGTTAGTGAAAGAATATCCTCTAATCTAGTAGATAAATACACTGATCTTATTCTTGTTATTCTTATTTCTCATGTAACACACTTTTTATTAGGATTTTTCTCATCCTACAGATACAAGCTACGGAATATTGAAGAAACTGAGGCCGCCAAAAAGCTATTGCAAGAGAAGAGGCTTGTCAGTAAAACTAAATCAGAATTAAATATTCCTTCAAGTTATAGTGCAGATTACTTCCAACGTGGTCGGGATTATGCTGAAAACCTTCGGAGAGGTTTGTTGTGTATATAAAATATTGTCTTTTTTTATTGTCTTTGTGAATTAATCTGTTGCAACATGTACTTTTAGATATGAACACCATCTGTTTGTATAGTGGATGGTGGTGTAATATAAGTAAATCTTGGAGGATTAGTGGATATTAAGTAGGATTTGTTAATACATCGAGCATATTTATGGTGGAATTGAGAGGGTTCACTTCTTACAGTTGGTGAATTGAATAGTGACAGTCAATATGTATGCATTAAATTCCAACATAATCAAATGTACATGGCCTTAAACAGAGGCTTCTAATGTAGGAAAATGATGAAAGTAGAAGGGTTATGAGTATTTTATAAGTTACTATAATTAAGATGGTAGTTTAAGTTATTGTATTGTATCATTTTAGGTCAATGCGGTATATAGGGAGATAAAACTAGTCAATTTGAAAAGTAGTCAAACTTTCTAAAAAATTTCACTGTTTACATTTTGTCATATGCCAGTCCCATTTGTTGAAATTGAGACCAGTTGGTGTGGGTGAAAATTGCATGGTTCATCTGTGTTATCCCATGTATGACCCAATGGGTTTTGGCCTGTATATATATATATATATATATATATATATATATATATATATAATGACTTAGATATGACAAATGACTAGATAATTTGAAGGATAACTATATACTATATGTAGCTACATAATATGCATTACATTAAGTAATCAATGGACTCATGAGAGCTCATCTTAAACACATGATTGCAGTTTTTGGTACTGAACCTTCCTACTGCTATGGTTTCAGTATATAATACATTGATCAATCAAATCAAAACTTCAAGATCATTTGTACATCATATTCTATTCTTGTATTGCACCTCCTTCAAGTTTGGGAGTTCAACTTTCAATTATCAAACAAGATAGATTGATACACATGTGGATAAACTAATTCAAATATCAAAGGACTTGGGAGCAATAATTAATCTGGGTAATGGGAAATTAGTGTGATCTGACATGGATGTTGCAAGATTTGATGCTATGATCCAATGCAAGACATTTTAGTAGTAGAGACTCCGACTAATCTCATTAGTAGAGATTCACTGATGAGTAAGGCATGATATGTGTTTATATGCTATACATCTTTGGGGGTTTTTTCTATGAAATTCTAATTCAATTGATTATGAAATTGTTATTTTTGTTTTTGGTAGTAAACTAACCAAATAGGAGGGGATAAAAAATGTGTGGCCAGTTCAAAACTAATTAATTTTTGTAATTGCAGTGAGGACTGCCTTAGATGAGACTGTCGGTTGAAGACTGTGTATATCCTATTTCTATTGATGATCAGTTTGTATTATATTTCACTTTTAGACCAATCAGGTGCCATTAAGGAAAGACTAACCATGAGGATGATTGTTATCAGAGGATGCTAAATTTCAATAGCACAACTACAGAATGAAAGTTCTAAACAGGAGACTGCCACCAAGTCTATTATTTCCTCTAATTCTAAAGAAATTGAGGAACTGGAAATTGATTCCTTGCTTAGTAACCCTGAAATGAACTCTCATAATATAAAAATATTAGCAATTGGTACCTAGTTAATTTTTAGGTTCTTAATTTCATATGTAATCTGTGACGCTTAAACCCCACGGCTGGTTTAAATTAACTCGTCACATGGTTCAAATCATAATTTTATTTTATATTGTACTTGGTTGAGGATACATTTTTCTTTTATTTCTATTTTGACTAGATATTATAATTGTAAAATATACAGGATAACCTCATTTTGTTGTTCTATTCCAATAAATGATACACAACAGTTTTATAATTTTTTTATTATCTTGTGAGATCTTTGGTGGAGGTGTGGAACTGTGTGAAACCTACAAAGGCAGAAAATTCTATCTTTTGCTGCATCAAGTTAGGAGATCATAGTCGAACCAAGCAATTCTCAATCTTTTGTATTTTTGGTCGCCATCTTCCTGCATCACTTCACAGTTCTTTCTAACTTCAGTAGCCCTGGTAGGTAACATCTACTTGGGGTTTCTTGTGCACCAGAACCTCTACCACAACACCCAGTATGCACACTAAAAAGAAAACATTACGGCATTGGCGAACTCTGAATTCCTGACATGTTGATTTATCCCCTGATAGATCCAATATACACAGTAGATTTGATGGCATCTATTCTGTATACAATTGCAGCCTCATCTGATTTTTTTAAAATTTAATTTTAGCTATCATCAATATCATATTAAATAGTAATACAACTAGAATTGATTTAGATGAACAACCAGAGAGATGAAAATGAACAAATTTTTAGATAAAAATAAAGAAGTTATAAGAGGATGTTGATATCCATCTAGATGACATATGGAAGTACACGAGCTTATTTTTGTGAAATGTGGGATATAACTTTTGACATTGTCATAGTTGGTCATAGTTTCATTGATGCAATTTTCTATGATACATATTACACATGAATTACTTCATCATTCATATAATGATGCTCGTATGAATCAAACCCTTTGAGAGAGGTGCTTGGTGCCAATCAAATGGGATGCTAAAGATGACAATATGGTGCGATACTCCTCCAATGAATGATACTTATATTAATTATTGACCTTGGTTGACAACCTCTTTGTCACACATGACAAAAGGAAATATACATAATAGCCATATTAAAACAGAACTAAATACACAAACAATAAAGCAAGCCAGTCCACTGTTCACTCAAACTTAATTCGAGAAGAAGGAAATGCAACTTCAAGTAGTAAAGCTAGCTTTCATGTATAGGAGATAACAATTGGAGCTCTCTCCTTTGTCACTCTTGCCCTTAGATCAAAGAAGTTTTGAATAATTCCAAGTTTTAACTCAGTCACTTGTTGGCTTGCCTCGTACTTACTTTGAGAAGGAAATGAGAGATGTAGAAGTGACGCCAATCTTAGTATCCCTTGGAGATAATAAACAAAACTTACCTTCTCATGATCTGCTCGAGATAAAAGAGCCTTTAAACTAGTCCAAAACTTATCTATAGAAGGGCAACTTAGGAACTTCTTTAAAGAATATTCAATGTGTATCCCAATTGTCCTGTTGCTAATCTTAACTAGGGTTATAGTCGTCAAATCCTTCACAACTACCATTTGGACTCAGAATGTGGAAGAGCAGCTGAACTGAATGAAGAAGAAAAGATGTGAGAGTCACGTATGCTAATTTGTAAATTCTCTAATGACAATTACATTAAGCTATCTAGCTCGTTGAGTCATTTGCTATTGTGAAAATTTGTAGTTCTCACTCTTATTTGTTTGACTTTTCTATAGACTTAATAATTAGTTAATTCTCAACAGAAACATATTGTGCCAGATTGGGAAGATACATATCAATTCCGAATTATGCCTAGCAGTTAAATATTTTTTTTAATGTTTAGTGTTTCAGTTATTGGTAGTTGCTCTGATTATTTTCTTTCTCCCCTACATACAAACACAAACAAACCAGATTTATTGTCAAATTTGCTGAATGAGCAAATTCTCTGGTATTCAGTAGTTGACCTTTATATTGCAGAGCATCCAGAGTTGTACAAAGGTCGAGGTGCCCAACTAAATGAAATGGATGGAAAATCAACAGAAACTAATAATTCAGATGCTGCAAGACGGAGGCAAACTGCTACTGATGAGTTTATGCTTGAGCGATTTCGGAAACGAGAAAGAAATCGCGTTATGCGAAGATGATGTTATATGTAACTGTGACTCATGATCTGAAGTTTTTTGAGGCATTGATGGATTTGAGTGAAACTTGTCTGAATCTTAGCCATTGAAAACACCTAATTATAATTATTGAGTGACAACATAGATCATCCACACACTGAAGCTACACATCATTTCATACTATGGTTTATACAAGTATAGTGGCAATCAAGTTTCAGCTTTGACTTGTATATTATACCAAATGTTCACAAATTTAAATTACATGATACATGCTGCTAATGTAATGCCCTTCTCTAATCTCAGGAAGCATCTAATAATTCATTTGTGATAAATTTTGGAGATTAGATAACTGTTTTCCTGTTCTAAATCACACTGCTGAAGCTATTAGAAGAGGAATCTTTGTTTACAGTCTAACTTGGAGTTTTGAAGAAATTTTTTGTTGATGTCTTACTCCGCCAAAAGCTAAATTTATGTTTGAGAGGAAAAATAACTGGCTATGTTCAAATACATAAATACCTGGTTTTGCATTGATAGAGCTGCCTCATTGTAACTTTCATTTTTTATTGCTCATTGTTGTTCACTTCCCTTTTGCAAATTGATTTTGGTGAAAGTATCATAATAGAAAAGGAAGTTTCCATTTTCTCTGTTTGTGCTTTAAATGTTGAAATGTTGATTAAAATGGTATTGATTAAATATGTAACTAATATTTTTTGTGAAGGACCCTACTCCGTGAATATGTTCTATCTATAAGCATCAATTCAGTTGTGGGGTAGCAGCCTGATGCTTGTACTAGAACTGAATTCATTTGATCATTGTGTAGTGGATAGCACGATGAAAATGTGAAGTGAAGTCTAAATCTTTCAGCCTCCTTTTGAATATGAATTCTTGATTAAAGTTTTGTGAAATGCATTTGTGTGTCTTCTGAAAATATGCTGCTGTTTGTTAATGTAGTTATGCTCAAGCGTCCTTTCTTTCTGTTGCTTTCACTAACCCCCAACTTGTAAGGATGATGCACCCTGAAGTTGAAGAGTTTATTCTCTTCTATAATTTTGCTTCTTGTCTAATTTTGTGATGCTGAGAAACATGCTTCTCAGTCTCCTTGTGCTGTTGAAAAACCTCAATGCTATTTTGGAGGATGGGTCGTGCAATCAATTTTTCATTCCCTTTTTCTTGATCACCATTTTTGTTTCTTTATTTTGCCCGCCTTCACTCAAAATTTCTTGTCTTTTGCTCTAGTTTTATTTCCTCCTTAATATCTTCAGTGGCAGTTTGTATGTTCATATTGTTAGGTAAAGAAAAAACAGATGAGGTTTCTGTCATCACTGGAGAAAATTCTTCATACGAAGCTATCAATATTTATGATGAAATAAATCTAAGCATAAGGAATGACTTTCATGTTTCTTCTTGAAGTCAGATAATGAATCTTTGAGCAATTCACCTGGCTAGGAGGGTGAACAGATTGCTTTTGCTGGCAAGTTAGAGGCAGATCATGACACTGGTACGTTTGATGAGGATGAACAGGTCACCTGGGTAGGAGGGTGAAGAGATTTCTTTTGCTGGCAAGTTAGAGGCAGATCATGACACTGGTACATTTGATGAGGATGTTTCACTGCTGAAGTTAGATTCCTTAGCTGAAGGTGTATGGAACTACTACCTTGGAAGGTACTCAACATGGATTTACCAAAATGGTATATTTTATGAAAGAACTGATTAATCATATTTCGACTTAGGATAAAGATCATTATTGCAATCATCAACCTGTTGATCAGTTAGTGGAACTTAGTTTAGATATGGAGGACAATTTTGGATGAAAGACAAGTTGTATGTTTCTTCTGTAAAAACTCTATTGGTGCTTGGAAAGAACAAAAAAATGAGTCTAATTTTTTTTTTAATTTGTTTTAAATCGGTTGAACTGGCTTATTCCATTTAAAAATTTAGTTCACCTATAAATTAATTTAATAAATTTGAATCAATCCTGATCTAAATCCATATAATTTCTATTAGACGGGTTTAATACTAGGTCATCATTTCTCTATGTAAAAAAAAAAGAATATAACCAGGATATTATGGAGTGTTGAGTGTTGATGAATAGGAGATTTTATCAAGCTACTTAAACATTACTTGATAAAAACACAAAAATAAAAATTACGATGGATTTTAAAAATATTAAGATCATACTATATTATCTAGAAGAAAAAAAAACAAAAACTTAAGAACTAATTAAACTGGACAATCAATACCAACTTGCATTTTAAAATAATTATATGATTTTAATTCTACCATCTAAAGTATGCTTAACTGTCTCGGATTTGAGATTCAGTTGTGGTACATTGTAGGATGATTTTCCTCTTAAGTAGCGGATTATTGAGATGGATTATCGTGAGAATTTCTCAATTTATATTGATGTCTAGTAAAAACTTTTTATGGGATTGAATCGATCATTTTAAAATTATTCAAAGTAAATTAAATATTTACTATCAACTAAGAAAAGTATATCTAACTGGAGTGCGAGGATCTTGACAGATTCGAGAAACATTATACTATTGGGCGAGCTCTGGTTCGAGTTCTAAGTGTAGATAAGCTTGTGCTTGTTTTGGTAGCCATGCCTCTTTTAATTTATTTTTTTAAAAAAAATATTAGAGATGAACAATAGACTATAATTTGTACAAATGAGATGAAAACACTCATTACATGATTATTTTATTTTATTTTATTTTTGAATACATGTTTTTTCATAATTCATACTGTGTTGAACACTTTATCTTCGTAAAAATAAAATTTTAATTCTTGAAGCTCATGTTTATGAAAATAAATCTTTTTTTTTGTTTTCCCATCCTGCCCTTCGATGCGGCATCGGATTCCAGCACAAATTACACGTAGGCTCACCAGCCGCTGGCTCCCACGTCTCCTGCTCTTCCGAATTAGCCGTTTCAAGGATTCCCCTGACGGCGACGAGGACGTCGGATCCGCTCCTCTCAGTTCATTGCTGTTGCCTGTTGGGCAAAATCTATCTCTACTCTCATTGAATTTGACCCCCTTGGGACTCTCCATTTGAATCCAAAAGCGGCAGTGAGGAGAGCTAAGAGAGCAGTGGGAGTGGCTTTGTTCTTCCTCTACAACGGAAGCAAAAGTGATCCGAGAGGCACGCAGGCTCTTAGTCTGCCATGGAGACCGACCCTGGGATCCCCAAGGTGGAGGCGTCGCCGGGAGGAAGCGGCGATGCGTCGTCGGACGTCAGGAGGGGCAGCGATCAGGAGCTGAAGAAGGCTAGGAAGGAGAGGGTCTGCACAGCTAAGGAGAGGATAAGCCGGATGCCGCCCTGCGCCGCCGGTAAGCGGAGTTCAATCTACCGAGGAGTCACGAGGTAAGTTTATGAGGTTGCGCTTGGTTTTACTGGTGTTATCTTCTTTGGGTATGGGGACCAGGACGCGACCAACCAGTTCGTTCGCATGTTTCACATCGACGCTGTGCTGTCTTTATCTTTCACTTTATTATGTGTGAGAAAATGTCCTTGAGATGGGGAGGCAGTGACGTCTAGGACAAAGATGTTGGACACTCTTCGGTGTCGGAGATAAAGGAATGTAGTCCGAATTGAAATTACAAATCAAATCAGACTTACTTGTTAAGCAGTCATAATCTCAAGATGTTGACTTTGAAGGTTAGGCCGAGCTGTTAGATTGTTCGCGCAGGAGTGGGACTTCTCTAGTCGCCATCAAACTCTCCCGAGGACAACGAGGTCTGCTATTTTAATGTTTCCTGAGTCAAGTGAGAAGCAGGCCTAGTACCCCGAGTGTCGGATACATCAAGTACTCCGAGTGTCGGCCGAGTACTCGAGTCGCCGAGTACTCTGAGTGCCGAGTCCTAAATGGATCACCGAACATCGAGTACTCAGGAAGTTTCCCGAGGCGGTCGAGATGCCCGAGTGCTCATGTCGAATGGAGAGCGTTACTGAGTCGGGAAGACGTGTGCCCAACTCCTGATTGTCGCTCGAGTGTCAAGTGCTCGAGAGGAGATGCCAAGTGCTCGGGAAGTATTCTTGAGTGGATGTTGTAGCCAGAGTCGGGAGTGAAATCGCTCGATTGCCCGAATCGGGAAGCAATGCCGAGGCCTGTGTATGACGTAGTGCCCTTAAAATAGATTCGTCCCACCTCTGGCGGTGCTTTAAGGCAATCGTGGGTCATCTGTTTCCCAATATATAATGGCAAACCACAATCCCCACCAAGCAGTAGTGGTCCCGGCGAACCGAGAAATACCTGATTGCAATCATAAATATTCTTCCGAGCAAAAGATGCATGACCCCTAGGTTGCGTTGAATGGCCGAGTGATGGCTATTCAATGCCTAGGGTTAAATGACAACCACCAACCATCAATTGTTAACTATTACTGTCCGAGAGGTTACGAAATCGTCATTAACTTTTAATTAATGCTTCCGTTACCTTCTTGAGCAAAAGATTCAATTGGTAAAATGTTGGTTGTTCCATTTGGGCAAATTTTCTTGAGCAGAAGATTCAATTGGTAAAATATTGGCTGTTCCATTTGGGCAAATTTTGCATTGATCGGTTTGACATTCGACGCATGCAGGTCGTGTTCACACATGAGTCAACTTGGTTCAGTATAATCTGGGTCTTGGTTTTGCACCCTCTTATGCACCTACGCGTGAAAGAGAACTTCTCCCCATGCATTTGTTCACAACATACCTGCTTGTACAACAATGTAAATCAAACATCTAGCCATAAAACTCCTATTGTGAGACTAAAATCACACAAAGTCTCTTCCTTCCATGCACCTTTTTCCATTTACATTTCTAACCTCTCTACATTGGTTTATGGAAATAGGTTGGTATTTGGTTATTTTTAGGACAAAATGTGAGCTTGGAAGTCATGACAACTCACACAAATTAGTTTTGGCATTTGTTCCATAGAATAGAGAAAATAGTTAACTTGATAATGCTTTCTCAATATCTACGTTTGTGATAGCTGCTACGAACTGCCTTTTCACTAGTAGCAGTAGAAATCGTACCAATTGGAAAATGACAATAATAGTTCAATTCAATGGGGATAATCCACTTGGTTTAGTGAAATGTTCCGATCAATATACTTAAGGGGAAAAAGGAAAATCTCAAAGCTGCAAATATGTCAACCAATTTAAGGCTAAACTTAAGCTCTCCAACAATTAAATTTCTTGCTTCTGACATCTAGCTCTGTTTTGACTCCTACGTTTCTCGTAGCTTTTATCATCATTGTCACAACATTTCTGTTTGGAAGTAAGGCTTTATTTTCACTTTATCATAAAATTATAGATGCGTGTTATTTTGTTTGAAACGTGTCAATTTCCTAAGCTCTCTTATTTTCTATTTAAAACTCACTTTTCCAATAACAGACATAGGTGGACAGGTCGGTATGAGGCTCATCTCTGGGATAAAAGCACTTGGAATCAGAATCAGAATAAGAAAGGAAAACAAGGTAATTAACAAGCAAGCCTCATGCCAAACATCTTACATGTAATATATATGATACATATAGGATTCCATTGCCTAATATCACAGCTTTTTGCTCGTAATACTATTAGGCCAAATTGTGTAACTTGTGTTTTTGAGATGCAGCATGTTTTCTAGATTTGCCTTCATGGACATGACATGTTAGTAATGTAAGAGGAACTTACTATTTCATGTGAACTAACTCAAGTTTCTTTTTTCGCATGGTAATCGTGTGTGGGCAATCACTCCAGTGTACCTAGGTATAAAAAGTTTCTCCTTGCTAGTTAATTCATCAATTTGGAAATTCATTAGTTATTTTCTCTGCATTCTGATGATTTTTAGGTGCTTATGACGATGAGGAAGCTGCAGCTAGAGCATATGATCTTGCTGCTTTAAAGTATTGGGGTGCTGGGACACATATCAATTTTCCGGTGAGGAATACACTAACCCCTTATACTCATGCCCCTTTGATGCCAGCTGACTCATCACTGCTAGAGTTAGCCATATTTTGCGAGGCTGGACAATTTCAATGTGAATTAGTTGACTTAGGTTGGCATTAGTTGATTTTTCTATGTTTAATCAGATTGCCCTTGTATTAGTAGAGAAGTTGTTGTAAAGGTCTTCCTCTTAGTTCAAATGAAAGCAATTGTAAATTGACTAGAATAACTAAAAAAATCAGATGAGTCATTTAATTTTATCAAAATTGAAGGGGTTTCATGCAATCTAGTAGAACAAATAAAAAAAGTGATTTCCAACCAATTTAGGTAACCCATAACATATTTGAAACGTTAAAAAGGAAGAGAAGTTAGAAATTAAAATTCAGAGGTGATAGTAACTCTTATTCTAAGGCCCTTGTGGTTACAATTAGTGTCGCGCTTCTATTAGAAACAACAATGATGGGTACCATTTGTGGGTCTTATCAAGCTCGAGTAGCAAAAGACATGAAGTCTGAAAGTAGCAAAATGAAGAGCAGCAAAGTATCTGACTAGTTCTTGATGGAGAAAGAAAATACTCAGCCCTCTGCAGAGGCAAGACACCTCGCTGACTGCATTGGTGCGAAATTATTCAGATTAGAATTTAAGAGGTTTCTGAAATTAAAACTCAGAGGTAAAGTTTACTCTAATTCTAAGGCAAAGATTTACCTTTGTGCTTACAACTAGTGTTGCCCTTCTATAAGAAACAACAAGTATGCGAACTGTTTGGGGCCTTGTCAAGCTCAAGTAGCAAAAAGACATGAACTCTGAAAGTAGTGAAAAGAAGAGAGCAATAAAGTATTTGACTAATTTCTATGGAGAAAGGAAAGACTAAATCCTTTTGTAGAGGTAAAACATTGACTTCAATGGTGTGAAATTATGCAAATTAGAAATTAGCTAAAATCCTTTATCCAATATTAAAACAATAAATAAATATAAAACAATGTTTTAGACTTCAGAGTAATTCAAATCCATTTTTCCAAAGCCTAAGATTGGATGCAGCTCTGCATATCATGACATAGAACAATGTGCCCATGTGTTTGGGTAATATGACTAACCCCAATAGAGAATGCTCAAATTCACTATCCCCTTCAAAGACCACAAAAGCTATTAGAAATGCTAGATTTAAGTGAAATACATCTCTGGGGAATCAAAGATGCATGGGACTTTTGGTATTTCCAAGTACAACAACATTTCCCCAGAAAATATAGTTTCTATCGGGGAGTAATTAGGTGTAGCTGCAGTTGATGATAAACTAAGAAAAACTTTTAGATGACATGCTCAAAAGCAATCAAAAAATTTCTGGCTAGATGAGTTGAATTGATTAGGGTGGATAATGATAGAGGTACATTGAAGAAAACTCTAATCGATGTTTTAAAAAATAATTTTATTTATTTGAATATATACTGGTATAGCCTTGGGTGGTTCTCAATGGAAGGATAATGCCCATTAGCCCAACCTCAAATGGTTATAGTTAATAAGAATTGATGATGGTGATGATGATTTTCTTATTAGTGTAGCATGATGTTGCACTGTTTTGTGGCGCTTATAAGCATTTATCTATTTTCTCTTGCTAATATTAGGTTATTGTTTTTTTTATCTGTTTCTTATCATCATTATTCACTTGCTAATACAGGTGACGGATTATGCAAGAGATCTGGAAGAGATGCAAACGATCTCAAAGGAGGATTATCTTGTATCTTTGAGAAGGCATGTAGTTGATAGCATTTTGGGTATTTAGTTGGATGTTTTTGCATCTTTAGTTTGCAGTTTTCTTGTATTGGTTCTTTTAGAAATAGTTGAATGTGGGATGTTGATACTGATTTACTGCTTTAAACTTAAAAGATCTATAGTGGGTAAAAATTTGAGCTGTAGCATAGTACTAACATAGGGTTTTTGCAGAAAAAGCAGTGCTTTTTCAAGAGGACTTCCAAAATATCGTGGACTTACCAGGTACATATTGATTATCTATCATGCGTGAAATTTTGTCAGGCAAAGTTAAAGTACTTATATTAGGCTTTTTGGTTTTATGAAACTTGACTTCTTTTAGTTTTTGTTCATTTGCTTTAACATTGCTGCACCTTGCTTTGTTGTTTTGTTACATTATGTATTATCTTGAAAACAATCAATTTCCTTTTTGTCTATAGACATATTTTTAAGAGGTTAGAATTATATATACAAACAAGTATATGAAATAAAAGGGCCTCTACTCTGTTGTGTCCATAGTGTAACACGTAGTGCATAAAATACTAAAAAGTTTGTGATGCGTTTGAAATTTTCTATGTTGGAATTTAGTCTTCTGTGAACAGTATGATTTCAGTTCCATACTATGCCAACATTTGGCTCACTTCAACACATTGCAAAACATGCCAAGATGAATTCAAATGATTGTAATCTATAATCCTCTTTCATTAAGCTTGTTTATCTTTTGATTTAAGCCTATAGAAATTAGAAAGTTAATTAAAATTTTAGAGCAACAAGTAAAGAATTAAAAAACACACAATTTAGCTAATGATTATTACCTTAATGATACCAAAAAGAGCTTTGTGCGTTGGATGAGATCATTGGTTTGTGTAAGATTCGAGTTATGTCAATCGTATAATTTTCGAAGATCCAATCAAATATTGACATCTAGCGGTGAAATTGGTTCTATGGGTCCATTATTATGTCTCTGCGAACCACTAGGAGTTGTACTTGTATTAACACAACTAGAATTAAAATGACACAAGTACACATGATACGGACATGAACGTCTTTAAGAATTTATGTGAGTGATTGTAGGATGCATCAAAACCATAGTGGATAGCAGAAAGGTGGTGGATACAATGCACTTCGATTAAAATTATCACATATCTTGACAATGATGAGCTTGATCTGATTTTCCACCCCCCTTATATCAAGGCTATTGATAAAGTTCTTAGTTGGTTTAGTGTCATGATGATATGATAGTATGTGTGTAACCTTATGCCATGGCCCAAGTGTTGAGTTGAAGAAATAAAGATTTCACCAAAGCTTCTCTGTCATCATCACCTCCATTATCGATTGCACTACTATCAATGTCATTCTCATTATTCTGAACTTTATGTCAAAAATAATATCAGACGATATGACGAAATCTCCTTATTTTCATCAAGTTCTTGCTAATTGGTACCATCAGTAGAATTTCCCTAATCCTCATTTGCTTTTCTTCTATTAGCTAATTTCGATATGATCAATTTTGAAGATTTTTATTTCCCTTTACGTAGATGTTGTACAAACATTGCCTTTTCCTCTGTGCTTGGCCCTTGATTGTGTTTTGAATTGAGAAGCCTATGAATGCTTAGATTGAGATCTAATAATAGAAAATATATCTTGAAAATTGCATCATCATCATCTTCTTCCTCAGCAACATCTCCTTTGACTTGTTCCTCTTCAATCTATTAAGAAATTGACATAGCCGTGGTGGATATTTTATCTCATCACATAAATGATCTTAAACTTCTATAGTATTCACTAACACATCCAATCATCCTTATTTTGGATGAGGACAAATGGTTGCTAAATTCTTGTTCTTCCTTTGCTTTTGTTGTCACTCATGATTAGAGATCCATGTTGTAGTAAACATAAGTCATCTTCTCTAAGCGACAATAAGAGAGGCAATTCCACACTTCTATATGAATGTGTGAGAGACTTGACCAATTTCTTTAGTCACTTGAAGATGTCATCTGCAAGTGAATTTGCATTGCAATTTTCTTCAGATGTAGAATGAATCTCTAGATTATAGATGTCATCTGCAAGTGAATTTGCATTGCAAAGTGAATCTAGAGATAAAATAACAAGAACATTATAGTAGTCTTCCAGACGAGTATATCAATTTTGTATATATTTTTATATTTATTTGCTCCCAATTTATATTTATTTGGCACCACAATATGGAACTCCAAAAGAGGCAAACACCCCTAAGAACAATCAGCCTTTGCTAAGAGTTTAGATAACTAATTCTCTATTTATTTGAAGTTTTGATATTACATTTTTAAGAGCTAGTAGGAAATCTTCATTTTTTTGCTAGACTATATATCGATATTAGTATGCAGGATTAAGATAGCATTAAACATTGATCCACATGGTTGTTAGTTTTGTAACTTGTTGCTTTAAAATTTTAATTTAATTTTCTAATTGTTATAGGCTTATGTTTGATGGAAAACAAGCTAAGTGGAAGAAGAGTAAAGGATTAACATTCATTTAAACTCATCTTGTGTGCCAAGAGGTGCAGAGTGTTTGGAGGTATGGCAATATTTTAGTATTGAGATGAGATCACTATGTGAACCTTCATTTCCTTCTGAAGCATGGGAATGCTGGAGGAACTTTTACATTCAGCAGTTAAAATATCTATAAAGATGAGTCAGTAAGGAGTTTGAGATAACTGAACCAGGTGCTACTGCACCAAGGTAAGTGCTGTGGTCGTTTCTGCAAATAGTACTAGTGTTGAGCAAAGGTGAGAAGTATGGTAAAGTCTGGAAGTTAGTCAGTCTCACCACCAAGGGAAAGCATGTCGTATGGAAGCACATGCAGTATTAACCCTTAAATTAGTTCTGCAACTGTGGAACAAATATCTATAAAACATGGAACTCCTTGAGCTAATCTTCCTTGGTTTCAAAGATTTTCCAAAAAAGCACAACAGAACTACAATAGGGTAAAACCCTGAATTAGCTGAAGAAAGTTTTGAATAATTTCAAAACATGAACATGATTGGAGGGAGACAAAATCCTTGATCTACAAAACTGTAATCAAGTTAATTTCCTTTTTTCAGTTGTTACGTAATTTAGATAGGGTAAAAATTGCATGCTCTTGTTATGGTTTCATCTATAGGTCATGAGTAATGCTTGTTGCAAGGTTTACCCTACTGAAGCTAGAAAGGTTACCTGTTTGTTGGGTGTGTCACTCAGTCTTAATCTAAGGAAATGCCAAGAATTATTAGGCTATTATCGAATGTAACCTTATTCTTCATAATACTGAGCCTCATTGCAATCATGCAATTGTAGACGCTCGTGCGTATTCAGGTGATTTTCAGGAATAAATTAAGAGAAACTTCCTTCTCAATTATTACCACACGACAATTATTTAACTTGAAGTGATTGTTTCTAATCTCAGACAGCCTGCCAATAGCCGGTGGGAAGCATCTTTGGGACCAATGCAAGGAAATGATTATTTCAGCAACTGTAGTAAGTCCACAGGTGACTTTCATTGTAAACGGAAAAAAGGATTATTGTCAAAATTGAATTTCAATGAATGGACATAATGATTTTCAGCTTGATTACTCCCATATAAGGTACAAGTAGTGACACAACTACAGACGCACGATATTCTGGTATTGCTGGAATGGAACGGAAGATAGATTTGACAAGTTACATAAGGTGGTGGATGCCAAAGAAGGTTCGCCAAGCAGAGCCAGATTCCACAGAAGATGTTGCTTGGGAATTGAAAATGTTAGAATGCTCAGCGCAACCAACCGAACCACATAAGCTTCCTTCTCTTGGTTATCCTCATAAGGGGAAATCCTCGCCACCAAGCTTATCTGCATGTAATATCTTGTCCCAGTCTGATTCCTTCAAGAGTTTCCTGGAGAAGTCATTGAACTCGGCAGATAGCAAGGATGATCCTTCACAATTAAAAATGGATCAACAGACTCTTCCTCTGTTCTCCAATTGTGGGCTTGGCATATCTGGAGTGAGCTTAGCATTTGATGATTTACCTATGCCTAGAACAGCATACCAAATGTCTCTTCTTTCAGCACCTCTAAGGACTAACTATTCTGTCGATACAGTCAGTGAACCTCTATGGACGAGTCTTGCACCACCGTCTGGACAATCCATGGAGACAACAGTTCTGCCTTCATCTTTGCTTCCATCTTTTGGTATTTAAAAGTCTGTGCCCGCTTTGGCCTGATATTTAGTTCCTTTTTTTCGTTTGTGTATTGCAGTTTAGGAAGAAGGAAACAGATAGTACAGCATACACATACAAATGCCAAGAATGACACCAAAGGATATCAAATTTTTGTAATTGGTACCAAAATCTTGAAATGTTGCATGTCGTGGGTGGTGACGCTCAGTTAATTTGATTGAGGACTAAACTTGCTTTGGCGACTGTGCTATTGCTTCTGGTAGGCAAATTATGAAACAGCAATCCTGATTCGTTCTGTTGCTTCAAAGGAGATTTTCGGGTGTCAGTAGTAGACATGGAAGGATCTGAATCTTTCTAAGGGTTATGTATACTGGGAATAAGCTATCAGAGCCATGGACACTGGAATAAGCTATCAGAGCCAGAGCCATGAGACATTTGTTTACATAGTGAGATGTAAAATGGGCATCACATATGATGATTCATTTCCTTTATTTTATAATTATTATAATTAAAAATTTAGTCCTATGTTTGGATCTTATGCAAGTAATTATTCTCTTTTCTACTGGATAATTGTGCTTGTATTCCAATTCTGTTTCACACGTATGGGTTGCCTCAGCCTTGTTACCCATAAAATGATTCATTTGTCCCCTTGTCTAAAGCAGAAGAAACATTAATGAACCATCTGTGCTCCCACTAATCCTTGCTTCATTTCTTGAGTAGTGTTTGAAGCTACTCGTAGCCCTTGCCCTTGCCCTTGCCCTTGCCTTTGCCCTGGTTAATGGCTACCTTGTATAATCATATTGTCAATATGGGCCAGACAATTTACAGATCATATCTAACACATTGAAATTTACAGATCCTTGTGTTGAAATCTTGGTGAAAAACAAGTGAATTAGGAATGTATTCATCACCTCACCAGTGTGATCGAGGAGAGAATGAAGAATTAAATTATTATCTGATTAACCGAAATTCCAAGATCTTTCAGAGATCCACCTGGAACATCGTTCCTATGGGCATGTATGAGGAAGCCGAAGATGTTTGATGTTAAGTGTGGGATGCAACCACCAAGAAAGTGATCAATAGACAATGGATCATCGTTCTCTTGACCCAACTGATCGACATTATGGTGCAGGGGCAGAAGGCGATGTGATTAGACAATTAGTCATAAACTGCACAAAATATTTAGTTAATTTTAATCTGTTTTATATAATTTTATAGTGACAACATATGACTCACACACAATATGACATTACACATTTACTTCTACCACCCCTAAATAACATAGATACATACATAGCTTCAACGAAGCTTCTCCTTCCATGAATTTTCTTGCATATGAACTAGTTTTCTTTTCTACCAAAAGGACATAATTTTGAAATAACCAGGTGTTGTATGTGAGGGAATTTGGTCCAATGGAATATGTTAAAATTGAAGTGCTGAAATATGGAACCATGTTGATCCTTATGATCCATGTATTGCACAATAGAATGCCCTTTATAAGACTAGCAGTAAGGCCAAACATTGGTTCAAGTTCCAAAACCAGCAATCAGTTTTCTCCACATTCCTAGCAACAATAATGCTTTAAATCTCTGCATCTTATGGTTTGATGTTAAAGCAAGACAGAAACCATTAAAGCCTTGAGTTAATAATACAATGTGCTTATTTTTGTGCATCTCAAATTTTGCAAATGCAGATAGAGGGAAGATGGACACAGAAATCAGCCAAAATACTTTTGGAACAACACTTTCGCAATAGCTATCGAATCACCTACAGCTTCAGTAGAGTAAGTTTCCGTGCCAGATTGCCAATTGTTAGAGTACGATATCCAATCCTTCCTCCACTGCTCCAAGGGAAATTCACTATTTTCTTGCAAGCTTCTTCGTAGATAGCTGAAATAAGTTGAAGCTCTAGGCAGGTAATAGCTACTCAGGAGACCACCCCAGAATTTGTTGGCTGGGCATAATCCAAATAGTTGATTTGTCACAAGTTGTTTTGTCAAACAATAACAAGTTGAATCATAAATACCCACAAATTAATTATTTACCGTAGTCATGAAGTTTGCTCTGATTGGTCTCTGTGTTGTCATACCACATTGTCACTTGTGTTCTGGCATTCCATTCATACTGACAAACCAGTTGAATTAAACTACAGAATGCAAAAGATAAAACTGCAGCTACATATTCTAAATCAAACTCACCTGTATTTTTTCTTTACTAGTTGCAGCTAGATCTTTTGCACTTTCTAACCATGTCCCAAGCAAGAAATTTTTATCAGAAGCCAGAAGCTTGTCAATGTCCTCGATGAGCTCCAGAAATTTTTGGGTGTGAAAATTCAATCCATTCACATTTCTTTTTTGATATGCAGTCCTGACGTCTAAATAAACCTCATTTGCTAGTTTTGATAAAACTTGTCTTGTCAGATCAACGAGGTCATATCTGTCACAAACAAAGATTAAGATCTACAATACAAACAACAATCTATGCATCAAAATAAATCTTCTGATTTTGTTTTTAACCAGTCCAATTCTCATAACTTGATGGCAGAAAGAGAGAAACGATAAGGATGTACGATAGGGACAGTTAAATAAAAAAAAAAGTACTTGCCTATATGTAGCACTTTTTGTAAGATATTCTCCTGCATCAAGAAATAGCTTAAGGGCACTAATCACTTCTTCAGTTGCATACCACAAATGTGGTTGTGGTAAATTACTTTTTGTCTCCCTAAACGAAAACCTATGCTGTTTATCCACCATAGGGTATCTTCTTGTTGATGGCACTACATCAAAAGATAAGGAACCATCTAAAATGGGCCCCAAATCTGGGAATTCAACTATGTAATCTCGGTTATATCCTGCAGAGGCCAGAAGTATTAGAGAAACTTATAGTTGACAGCCAATATAACCAAAAAGTTATTATTAACAAGGAGAGGCAACATGAATACCATTGAGTACTATGTAAGGTTATACAACTAATAATAAGAAATAGAGAGTGGGTGATCAAAAAGAAAGAAGCCTCTAGAGTCTTTCGATCCACATGTGCCCCTTACTCTATTTTTATAAGACTTATATGGGCCATCATACTTATTGGGAAAAAATGTTGGAGTCAATGTGTACAAAAGGTTAATATAGCAAAAGTGAAATACTAAGATACGTCGTTCAACGAGTTCCTTGAAACAGTGGAATATAATATTATTTGTCTCCAATAGATGATCAAATGTAAGAAAATCAATTGAGATGGTATTATATATTCCAAGGAGACCAAGTAATTTAAGATGTATATGGGTAGGTTAGTTGAGAGAATTAAATTAAAAATATATATTATTGTAAATGTAATATGGTGAGTAGCTTCAATAGATGATTAAAAATCAATTGAGATGCTATAGATATATTGAAAGGAGGTCAATAAATTTTATAGTTAACGATTTGAATCAATTAAAGTTGAATGTGTAAGAGATTTAGTTGATTTAAATTTAT
>NC_133861.1:9535669-9624464 GCF_044706935.1 Curcuma longa
TCCTCTGTGCTTGGCCCTTGATTGTGTTTTGAATTGAGAAGCCTATGAATGCTTAGATTGAGATCTAATAATAGAAAATATATCTTGAAAATTGCATCATCATCATCTTCTTCCTCAGCAACATCTCCTTTGACTTGTTCCTCTTCAATCTATTAAGAAATTGACATAGCCGTGGTGGATATTTTATCTCATCACATAAATGATCTTAAACTTCTATAGTATTCACTAACACATCCAATCATCCTTATTTTGGATGAGGACAAATGGTTGCTAAATTCTTGTTCTTCCTTTGCTTTTGTTGTCACTCATGATTAGAGATCCATGTTGTAGTAAACATAAGTCATCTTCTCTAAGCGACAATAAGAGAGGCAATTCCACACTTCTATATGAATGTGTGAGAGACTTGACCAATTTCTTTAGTCACTTGAAGATGTCATCTGCAAGTGAATTTGCATTGCAATTTTCTTCAGATGTAGAATGAATCTCTAGATTATAATCACCAATTCAAGTATGAGATAAAATAACAAGAACATTATAGTAGTCTTCCAGACGAGTATATCAATTTTGTATATATTTTTATATTTATTTGCTCCCAATTTATATTTATTTGGCACCACAATATGGAACTCCAAAAGAGGCAAACACCCCTAAGAACAATCAGCCTTTGCTAAGAGTTTAGATAACTAATTCTCCATTTATTTGAAGTTTTGATATTACATTTTCAAGAGCTAGTAGGAAATCTTCATTTTTTTGCTAGACTATATATCGATATTAGTATGCAGGATTAAGATAGCATTAAACATTGATCCACATGGTTGCTAGTTTTGTAACTTGTTGCTTTAAAATTTTAATTTAATTTTCTAATTGTTATAGGCTTATGTTTGATGGAAAACAAGCTAAGTGGAAGAAGAGTAAAGGATTAACATTCATTTAAACTCATCTTGTGTGCCAAGAGGTGCAGAGTGTTTGGAGGTATGGCAATATTTCAGTATTGAGATGAGATCACTATGTGAACCTTCATTTCCTTCTGAAGCATGGGAATGCTGGAGGAACTTTTACATTCAGCAGTTAAAATATCTATAAAGATGAGTCAGTAAGGAGTTTGAGATAACTGAACCAGGTGCTACTGCACCAAGGTAAGTGCTGTGGTCGTTTCTGCAAATAGTACTAGTGTTGAGCAAAGGTGAGAAGTATGGTAAAGTCTGGAAGTTAGTCAGTCTCACCACCAAGGGAAAGCATGTCGTATGGAAGCACATGCAGTATTAACCCTTAAATTAGTTCTGCAACTGTGGAACAAATATCTATAAAACATGGAACTCCTTGAGCTAATCTTCCTTGGTTTCAAAGATTTTCCAAAAAAGCACAACAGAACTACAATAGGGTAAAACCCTGAATTAGCTGAAGAAAGTTTTGAATAATTTCAAAACACGAACATGATTGGAGGGAGACAAAACCCTTGATCTACAAAACTGTAATCAAGTTAATTTCCTTTTTTCAGTTGTTAGGTAATTTAGATAGGGTAAAAATTGCATGCTCTTGTTATGGTTTCATCTATAGGTCATGAGTAATGCTTGTTGCAAGGTTTACCCTACTGAAGCTAGAAAGGTTACCTGTTTGTTGGGTGTGTCACTCAGTCTTAATCTAAGGAAATGCCAAGAATTATTAGGCTATTATCGAATGTAACCTTATTCTTCATAATACTGAGCCTCATTTCAATCATGCAATTGTAGATGCTCGTACGTATTCAGGTGATTTTCAGGAATAAATTAAGAGAAACTTCCTTTTCAATTATTACCACCCAACAATTATTTAACTTGAAGTGATTGTTTCTAATCTCAGACAGCCTGCCAATAGCCGGTGGGAAGCATCTTTGGGACCAATGCAAGGAAATGATTATTTCAGCAACTGTAGTAAGTCCACAGGTGAATTTCATTGTAAACGGAAAAAAGGAATATTGTCAAAATTGAATTTCAATGAATGGACATAATGATTTTCAACTTGATTACTCCCATATAAGGTACAAGTAGTGACACAACTACAGACGCACGATATTCTGGTATTGCTGGAATGGAACGGAAGATAGATTTGACAAGTTACATAAGGTGGTGGATGCCAAAGAAGGTTCGCCAAGCAGAGTCAGCTTCCACAGAAGATGTTGCTTGGGAATTGAAAATGTTAGAGTGCTCAGCGCAACCAACCGAACCACATAAGCTTCCTTCTCTTGGTTATCCTCATAAGGGAAAATCCTCGCCACCAAGCTTATCTGCATGTAATATCTTGTCCCAGTCTGATTCCTTCAAGAGTTTCCTGGAGAAGTCATTGAACTCAGCAGATAGCAAGGATGATCCTTCACAATTAAAAATGGATCAACAGACTCTTCCTCTGTTCTCCAATTGTGGGCTTGGCATATCTGGAGTGAGCTTAGCATTTGATGATTTACCTATGCCTAGAACAGCATACCAAATGTCTCTTCTTTCAGCACCTCTAAGGACTAACTATTCTGTCGATACAGTCAGTGAACCTCTATGGACGAGTCTTGCACCACCGTCTGGACAATCCATGGAGACAACAGTTCTGCCTTCATCTTTGCTTCCATCTTTTGGTATTTAAAAGTCTGTGCCCGCTTTGGCCTGATATTTAGTTCCTTTTTTTCGTTTGTGTATTGCAGTTTAGGAAGAAGGAAACAGATAGTACAGCATACACATACAAATGCCAAGAATGACACCAAAGGATATCAAATTTTTGTAATTGGTACCAAAATCTTGAAATGTTGCATGTCGTGGGTGGTGACGCTCAGTTAATTTGATTGAGGACTAAACTTGCTTTGGCGACTGTGCTATTGCTTCTGGTAGGCAAATTATGAAACAGCAATCCTGATTCGTTCTGTTGCTTCAAAGGAGATTTTCGGGTGTCAGTAGTAGACATGGAAGGATCTGAATCTTTCTAAGGGTTATGTATACTGGGAATAAGCTATCAGAGCCATGGACACTGGAATAAGCTATCAGAGCCAGAGCCATGAGACATTTGTTTACATAGTGAGATGTAAAATGGGCATCACATCTGATGATTCATTTCCTTTATTTTATAATTATTATAATTAAAAATTTAGTCCTATGTTTGGATCTTATGCAAGTAATTATTCTCTTTTCTACTGGATAATTGTGCTTGTATTCCAATTCTGTTTCACACGTATGGGTTGCCTCAGCCTTGTTACCCATAAAATGATTCATTTGTCCCCTTGTCTAAAGCAGAAGAAACATTAATGAACCATCTGTGCTCCCACTAATCCTTGCTTCATTTCTTGAGTAGTGTTTGAAGCTACTCGTAGCCCTTGCCCTTGCCCTTGCCCTTGCCTTTGCCCTGGTTAATGGCTACCTTGTATAATCATATTGTCAATATGGGCCAGACAATTTACAGATCATATCTAACACATTGAAATTTACAGATCCTTGTGTTGAAATCTTGGTGAAAAACAAGTGAATTAGGAATGTATTCATCACCCCACCAGTGTGATCGAGGAGAGAATGAAGAATTAAATTATTATCTGATTAACCGAAATTCCAAGATCTTTCCGAGATCCACCTGGAACATCGTTCCTATTGGCATGTATGAGGAAGCCGAAGATGTTTGATGTTAAATGTGGGATGCAACCACTAAGAAAGTGATCAATAGACAATGGATCATCGTTCTCTTGACCCAACTGATCGACATTATGGTGCAGGGGCAGAAGGCGATGTGATTAGACAATTAGTCATAAACTGTACAAAATATTTAGTTAATTTTAATCTGTTTTATATAATTTTATAGTGACAACATATGACTCACTTCTGCAAAAAGATAGATCCGCCACCTTAGCGGTCCCACGACCATCTGTGAGGAGGTAAATCAAGAAAGTACAGTTGATTAGGGTATTGCCTGACTTCGCCAGGATTCGAACCCTTGCCTTCTTCTGCAAGTCTGCTGCGTCGTAACCAACTCACCTATGCCCCGAGGGCCAACATATGACTCACACACAATATGACATTACACATTTACTTCTACCACCCCTAAATAACATAGATACATACATAGCTTCAACGAAGCTTCTCCTTCCATGAATTTTCTTGCATATGAACTAGTTTTCTTTTCTACCAAAAGGACATAATTTTGAAACAACCAGGTGTTGTATGTGAGGGAATTTGGTCCAATGGAATATGTTAAAATTGAAGTGCTGAAATATGGAACCATGTTGATCCTTATGATCCATTTATTGCACAATAGAATGCCCTTTATAAGACTAGCAGTAAGGCCAAACATTGGTTCAAGTTCCAAAACCAGCGATCAGTTTTCTCCACATTCCTTGCAACAATAATGCTTTAAATCTCTGCATCTTATGGTTTGATGTTAAAGCAAGACAGAAACCATTAAAGCCTTGAGTTAATGATACAACGTGCTTATTTTTGTGCATCTCAAATTTTGCAAATGCAGATAGAGGGAAGATGGACAGAGAAATCAGCCAAAATACTTTTGGAACAAGGCTTTCGCAATAGCTATCGAATCACCTACAGCTTCAGTAGAGTAAGTTTCCGTGCCAGATTGCCAATTGTTTGAGTACGATATCCAATCCTTTCTCCACTGCTCCAGGGGAAATTCACTATTTTCTTGCAAGCTTCTTCGTAGATAGCTGAAATAAGTTGAAGCTCTAGGCAGGTAATAGCTACTCAGGAGACCACCCCAGAATTTGTTGGCTGGGCATAATCCAAATAGTTGATTTGTCACAAGTTGTTTTGTCAAACAATAACAAGTTGAATCATAAACACCCACAAATTAATTATTTACCGTAGTCATGAAGTTTGCTCTGATTGGTCTCTGTGTTGTCATACCACATTGTCACTTGTGTTCTGGCATTCCATTCATGCTGACAAACCAGTTGAATTAAACTACAGAATGCAAAAGATAAAACTGCAGCTACATATTCTAAATCAAACTCACCTGTATTTTTTCTTTACTAGTTGCAGCTAGATCTTTTGCACTTTCTAACCATGTCCCAAGCAAGAAATTTTTATCAGAAGCCAGAAGCTTGTCAATGTCCTCGATGAGCTCCAGAAATTTTTGGGTGTGAAAATTCAATCCATTCACATTTCTTTTTTGATATGCAGTCCTGACGTCTAAATAAACCTCATTTGCTAGTTTTGATAAAACTTGTCTTGTCAGATCAACGAGGTCATATCTGTCACAAACAAAGATTAAGATCTACAATACAAACAACAATCTATGCATCAAAATAAATCTTCTGATTTTGTTTTTAACCAGTCCAATTCTCATAACTTGATGGCAGAAAGAGAGAAACGATAAGGATGTACGATAGGGAGAGTTAAATCAAAAAAATAAGTACTTGCCTATATGTAGCACTTTTTGTAAGATATTCTCCTGCATCAAGAAATAGCTTAAGGGCACTAATCACTTCTTCAGTTGCATACCACAAATGTGGTTGTGGTAAATTACTTTTTGTCTCCCTAAACGAAAACCTATGCTGTTTATCTTCCATAGGGTATCTTCTTGTTGATGGCACTACATCAAAAGATAAGGAACCATCTAAAATGGGCCCCAAATCTGGGAATTCAACTATGTAATCTCGGTTATGATCCTGCAGAGGCCAGAAGATTAGAGAAACTTATAGTTGACAGCCAATATAACCAAAAAGTTATTATTAACAAGGAGAGGCAACATGAATACCATTGAGTACTATGTAAGGTTATACAACTAATAATAAGAAATAGCGAGTGGGTGATCAAAAAGAAAGAAGCCTCTAGAGTCTTTCGATCCACATGTGCCCCTTACTCTATTTTTATAAGACTTATATGGGCCATCATACTTATTGGGAAAAAATGTTGGAGTCAATGTGTACAAAAGGTTAATATAGCAAAAGTGAAATACTAAGATACGTCGTTCAACGAGTTCCTTGAAACAGTGGAATATAATATTATTTGTCTCCAATAGATGATCAAATGTAAGAAAATCAATTGAGATGGTATTATATATTCCAAGGAGACCAAGTAATTTAAGATGTATATGGGTAGGTTAGTTGAGAGAATTAAATTAAAAATATATATTATTGTAAATGTAATATGGTGAGTAGCTTCAATAGATGATTAAAAATCAATTGAGATGCTATAGATATATTGAAAGGAGGTCAATAAATTTTATAGTTAACGATTTGAATCAATTAAAGTTGAATGTGTAAGAGATTTAGTTGATTTAAATTTATCAGTGAGATATTCTTCCATAGAACGTAATGGAGGAATAAAATTAGCTGACACCAAATGATTGGAACAAACATGCCTCCTTAATGAAGATGCTACAAGTTGCAACTAAAAGTTAGCAAGGACTAAATTCCTTTGAACTGTGGAATTTGAGAACCACAGAGACAAAACTAGGTTCAAATTTAGATACGATGAAATTACTAAGACATGCTGTATGCCACAAACTCTCATATTTTAGATACCAGGATCCAGTTTAGAACAGTTAAATGAGCCCACTATTTTCAAAAGTTAGACTGTCAAGTTTTCTTTAACAAAGTGACATCAACTCATAAGGTGCAGAGATAAATCTGGCACAATTACTAATGGTACAAGCACAGCTTATATTTCATTTTAAATTTCATAATTGGAACCTCTTGGATCAATGGTATACTGGGCAATTTAAAGGTCATTATACAAGTGAAGCGAGTAAATTATTCCTGTTGAACAATAAGGTAGACTTAGGTTTGTGGCATGTTTGGAGATATCAAAGGAGAAAGAATATTGAAAGCTTGTTAAATACATCAGAGGCCAAACCAAAGATAGGTCTTTATCTAATTTTATGGCCTTTTCTTATCTTTTCTCAGCATGTCATCCATTTATTTCTTCTATCCAAATGCCTTTTTTACCAGAAAGGACAAACAACTAAGATAGCATATCAAAGCAATTTACTCATATGCCTGCTCCCGTTTGGCCAATGGGTTCAGCAAGGATGCTTGGAAAAGGTTGTGATAACCGTTGAGGATGGAAACATCATTATTGCATCTAGAAGGTACCATTCACAAACATGCACAAGGTGGCATCCTTTACCATGAGCTCATAGCTATACTATCTAGTACTGATAAATGGATAGCATTAAACTATAAGATGAATTTATTCACTGTTAGCGCTTTTCAAAATAAAATGCTTTTCCAAAACGCTTCCCAGACTTGGAGATGGAAGAAAAAGAGCTCTTGGAGTTCATGAGAAACTTATACAGAAATTTTATCGTCACATCTAGTTTTTAAAGAGAGATTGAGACATTCAAGTATAGATGTACCCCATGAAGAAGTCTTGAAAAAAGGGTGAAGTGAAGGCACAATGTGCTTTGCACATGGAAAACACATGATAGCTCATGTACAAAGCACAAAAGTGGGTGGTTACATTGGATTACATAGATTGTGTGGCCATGTGCACTGTGCGACAAGTGTATATGGGTATATGTGGCTAATGAAATTTATGTGGTGCACATGAAGCAAAAAATGATGTTTTATTGATGCATGCACTTTACATCATCACAAGTCTCTGAAGCACATATTTAATTTAGTTTATTACAAAGTTGGTCTCTGCCTAAGCGGAGGATGGTTGGTTCGCCAAGTTGCGCACCTACAGTTGGTTTCAACCAAAGTGGCATGACCTGGTGCCCAGCTGATCTAGGTGAACCAATGCCTCAAACAAGTGCAATCTGGATTGTCTAAGTGATCCAATAACCCAGATCAAATTGCAGCTCGGAGAAACATATCTCATTCAAGGGGTGTGGCCAGGTCAATAAAAGACCAAGGGTTCAATTGGGTTAAGGCATTTGAATTCAATTGCGAATACAACAAGTAAACAATCTTTCTCCATCTAGCAACAACAATCTTCTTCCTCCGTGCAAATGAAATTGTTGACCAGATTGTGCACTCTCACAAGTGGATACCAGCGATTTTGTTTGAGTTGGGTGGATTGCGTGTTCTTCCTTGGCAGTGCAACCACAGAAGAGTGATCAATCTTAGCATTTATTAAAGAAAATTTCTAGAAGCCTGGTTAGGGGCAAAATAAGACTTAAGGAAAGAAAGTACGTCCATTGAGGTTGGAGATTACTACAAGTCAACAAGACATCATTCCAATCCATTGACAACCAATTTCCAGCAGAGACTCTGTTATAGCTATAGGTATATTGAAAAATGCCAGGTAAAGAAGCATATAATTTGTCTTAGATATCTTGTCTTAAAATTAAGAGTGCAACATAAATGGACAACAATGAATTAATATTTGCTCCAAGATAGATGCATTGTGGCTGATGGCCAATCACACATAGAAGCAAACAGAACAATCAGACAACCAAGAGAATCACCAAGCAGCATACTGAACGTTGTTGAGGCAGGCATGAAGCGATCACTCACAAAATTAGTATTGACAATGAGGAATAAAGATCATGAATGGGATGAAAGAAGTCTGTTGAGCCTTCATATAAAAGCAGTGTAGTAAAAAAGTTTTAATTTTTATTGTAATAACTTTGTTAACTTGAGTACTTCATTGATAGGAAGGCGGAAGCATATTTTACATGGAAAGCCTGCTAGGGCTTGTCTTTCATGTGGAGTGAGGTTTTTGCACCTGCCTTTGCAGTGTAGTTTTATATTGAACACAACTTTCCATTTGCCAAAAGAATACTTAAAATCCAAGATATTAAACATCTCAGTAACAGAAGACTTTCTGCATACCAACACTAAATAAGACTAAAAACAAAAAGAAAAATTTGCAACATAAAATGCAGTAGGAGTTGGATTGGACAGCACAATTTGCATTCAAAAAAAAAAAATTTGGGCAGACTGCTAGAGCTATCTTCTATTTTGGAGTGAGGTTTTTGTCCCTCATTTTTCAGTGTAGTTTTATAGTAATACAGCTTTCCATTTGCTAAAGAATACTTACGATCAAATATATTGGCAAAGAATACTTACAAAAAAATATATTGGACATGTTAGTAATAAAACACTTTATGCATATCGACACTAAGGTTACAAACAAAAAAGGAAATTTGCAACAAAATAGAGTAGAACTTCGATTGAACCAGACAATTTTCATTCTGAAAAAGACATACAGTAATAACTCTAATATCTGACATACATTAATATCCTTGAATTAAAAAAACTAATTGAATAGTGAAGCAAGAAGCATACTGCTATTCCATCTGTGCAATTGTAAATTGTCTGATAAAGAATAGTCCATGCAGCTTCTATTTGGGAAAATGCTTGACCATACCGTCGATAAGAATAGCTCTTCAACCAGTCCTAGTGGATCAAATTGTAAATTTTATCAAAAATAATCTCTACCATCACAAGAGTTGTCACAAAACTATCAAGAAAATCATGGGCATATGGCTGAGATACTTCTAGATGCTAAGATACAAAAAGATAAGTCATCAAAGTTAATGTTACTCTTAGATATGGCCTGATGCTTCTGCAGCCCAACAAAGAGAGATGGCCTCAATGCCTCAGCTTGTTCTGGCAGTATAAATTTATTTATAATTATTTCACTTTGTGGGATGTTAAAGCTCATCGTATTATAGAACATCATTCTATAGCTGCCAATTTTGGTTTCTCCCTTTTATGGACAATTAGGCATAATTATATAAAAACTCGAGGCTTATTTGAAATTTTCTAGATGACAAGTTGCTAATTTTTCTTGATTGCAAAGTGATGTTGGCTGGTTTTCAAATCAAGTTTATTTGGGTTAAGTCGAACTATGGAGATTTAATTAGCCAATGTTATAATTTTGGGGATTGGCTTATGTTTTAATTAGAGCCTCAAGAGAGAATTTTTCTTCTTGACACCTCAAATTCCTGATCACCAGCTGCACCATCTTCTCTGCATAACCTTCTATGGAAGTCTGAAGTACCCTCATGACATTGTCCCTGCTCAACCCTCGCTAAGATCCACTCTCATGAATCATGATAACCATTCCCTCAACCCTATCTTTATGTGCTCCTCATCAAGATCCACTCTTTCACAATAAATAAATAAATTCATGGGAAATGATGGAACCAAATAGCAATTAGATGATACTTGACTAAAAGATAAAAATGAACAAGTTCAAAAAAGATTCTTTGAAGTATATGGCATGCAAGGTTGTCCTATGGTGCCTACATAGTCCAATAAGCCCGAGGCACATAGCATGGCTTCTGCATTTCAACAGTCGTACAGAACCCTCAGTGATGCAGAAATCAAAAAGCTTATCAAAGGAAAATTTCTTATGAATTTTAATTATTAATTAACATAAAAGCATATCTTTTCCAAACAGACAAAGATTCCTCCAAGGCCAGAAATTGGTTTAATGAAACTTAATATAAGTTAAATAACATCAACCAGATAGGAGATGAATGTCGAAGATAAATAGAGCTCAAGGAATGTATCAATGAAGCTTAGTCCATCATCAACTAGTTTAGAAAATAGATCATGGATATATATTTTGAGGAAAAAGAACATGGATAAATTTTACCTTCACATCAACATTTTGACTCCTAAATGCCATCTCAGACATAAGTTCATACACAACAGGATTCTGCTCTATTCCTTCCATGCACATGCCAACCCCAACCTGTGATAATTTAAAGCAGTGTTAAGCTTGTGAAATATCCATTGTCATGAATAATCAATATAAATTTTAATAAGATGTAGCTTATGCGGCAACCAATAGATTCTAACAAATACTATACACAGATGAAAATGAATCAAGAAGATGATAGGGAAAACTAAGATGCCCCATTAAATAGCAGAAACTAAGATGCCAAACTTACATATTGCAACTTTTTACAAAGATGATATCTTTGTTCTTACTGTTAGCATATTTGGAGAATAGAAATGTGTCGCTCATATTTTGAAGTATTATGCTGAATGGGCAAGTAGTCACCTAGTGGAAGAGTTGAAGATGGCATGAACGACCAAGTACAATTGTTGACTATCATATTTGTGCAATAAAAATATCAAACAAGAATTCTATGTCTATTTGTTAATTGTCATGATCAATCAGCAGAATTGTCTACTAAGTTTCATTGAAGTCTTCTAGTTCACTGCTGTAACAAGCAAGGCATTACTGAGGATGAGGATGTAGAACTATGTAGTCCAGCTCAAGGATAGTGTTGAGAATATCAGTGTAAAATCAAGGTTTGAAATCTCGTCTGGAGTCGGGCTTTCATTCTCAGCCAGAATGAGATGTACTGGGCATGTTGGGTGCCCTGGCCGATGGTTGTGTTGGACATTAGAAGAGGAGGAACGAGTGGAGTAGAAGGGGGCAGAGCAGATTGTGGGAGCTTTGTAGATGCGTTGAGGTTTTTGTTCCACCTCACCTCACCTCAATTGTCTTCAACGTGAGTTGCAGAAGTTTTGTTGACTCGCGTTGCCTCAATTGTGGATCACTGACCACGTTGCGTTGCCTTAATCAACTTTATAGTGAGCCATGGAAGCTTCATTAACCCATGTAGAGTCAGCAAAATCAGTTCAGCAAGCAGAGAAGTGGAAAAGTGTGGGTCCTAGAAGCTTCATAGATGCACTAGGGTTTTATTCCCTCGCCTTACCACAATCATCCTTGGTGTGAGCTGCGGAATCTTTGTTGATGCGTCACCTTGACCACTAATCACATTGTGCAGCTCAAACTTCTTCAATGTGAATTGTGAAAGCTTCGCTGACTTGTGTCTCCCTAATCAAGTTGCAAATTCAGTTCAATGCTTCTTGTGATGAATAATTTGGAGCTTTTGGCGGAATACACTGATGAAGGATATGCAGTTCGGAGGATCGAAGATTCTTGCAACGAAGGCAACCACTAAGTTTTGCTTGTCCACTTAGGTATTAGAGGTTTAGGAGCTTCTCACATGCTAGTCGGCAGGCATAACAAAATATTTCACCCGTGTCAATTGACACATCTCAAGATTTTAATCATTGGTGTCATGTCACTTCCAAGAGTAATTTTCCATTTCACCAAGGTATAACAACCACCTCAACACTTACTGTAACAAATGTCTTAGTATGTCTCTTGCTAGTAAATGTATCATACCATTGTGGAGTTCTCGCTGAGTCGAGCATCATTTGGCCCAGATGAAATTGTGTCTAGTACACCATACATTTCCAAATTTCCACCAAAGTTATGCAGCATGCACCTGATAAAATGAATTGAGCTTCACATAAGAATAGCATTTACACATGCCATGTCTGGTCAGACTAGCTAAAAAAATGCATATCCAAGACAAGAAAGAGAATATACCAGACATATGGAACCCCATAGAATTGAGAAGATTGTATCCATATCGGTTTGACTTCAGCAAACAAGTCGAGAACTATCATCTTTCCAATAGGAACGGAATGAAGAAGTGCCTAGAAAGCAATAGATAGATCTAAAGTCCATAAGCACCATTTGAATTTAAATAAATCTAGCAAATACATAATAACTTCCAACTAGTAGTTATAAGAAGGAAACCACTAATAAACAATTCATGTTTCTGATAGCAGAAAATTTACAAAAGAACTAGATTGCATAATATTATGACAAGTTCACAATCAAAGTTTGAAAATTGATCAATTGCTGAAAAGGCACTAATGTCAAGTCATTCAAGTAGTTGGTCTGTAGATAAAGGACATCCCGATGCATGAAGTTCCCTCCGGTGCGGGGTCCTACGGAAGGGTCGACCACATTGGATTTATGGTAGGCAGTCTTATCTTACATTTTGCAAGAGGATGTATCCACGACTTGAACCCGTGACTTCAAGGTCACATGGTTACAAAGTTTACCATTGCACCAAGGCTCTCCTTTCTAGTTGGTTTGTAGATATTGCAAATATACTCCCCATACTCCACTAAAAGATTTTTTCCCCTTCATAGCAACTACTATAACACTAGTTAACCCAAAAGTTAGACATCCGTGTGGCAGACTAGAGAATTGACCTGGTTACTTTTCATGCATGACTCGATCAAGTACATACCTGCATATTAAACAACCAAAGAATACTCCTCAATGCAGGGTGTTCTGACTTGTCATTAAGGAAGATGGTTGTGGATCAAGCAGGAACGCTCTTCAGCAGGAGTGTTATGAGTCACACACCCTCAAGAAGCAAGATACTCTTTGTGACCTCTAGATCACAAGTCGCATCACCCTAACAAAACTGAGGGCAACAGTATGCTAAGTAGAAGTTCAACCATACAAGATTACTAAAACAGGGACACTATGGCAACTCCTACACTAACTTTTTCCTCCAAGAAAAAACTGTGCACTGAGTTTTGCAATTAGACATTACTATCATAATTCATAAATCAACTAGGGTTCACAAGAAAGAGAGTTCACAAAATACCACATAGAGAAACTACTATGACAAGTTACCAAAGTAATGTTGAGCTCAAGCAAGATAATGTCTTAGCTCTCAAAGTCATTAAATAGGCCAAACTTAGACTAATCAGTCTGAGAAGAGTGGATAACTTCTGATAATTAAGAGTAAACGTAGCTTGAGGGTTAGGAGCCAAATAAGCAATCATCATTCTCATCGACATAGAAAAATGAAAATATTACAAAAATAACAAAAGGGGCTGATTGGAGAGAAAATTTTCCATGCCTAATACAGTTTCTAAAACTATGCTCCAATGTTAGGTAGGAAATAAATTTTTGCATATACAACATTTTGATCAACTATAAGTTTTGAAAAATCAAAACATCAATGAAAAATAGTAAACATGCAAAACAAGATTTAGACCTTGTGTTTCAACTAAAACAATTATTTAAAAATATCAATGTACCATATGTCATCTTCTGCAGTAATTTAAATAAAATTGTTGCTTACTTTCATTTGAGGTGGTTTCCAGAATGCTGCATCTGAGGAGAATAACCAACCCTGAAAATTAACAAAGCTATCACCGATTGGGAAATTTTCAAGTAAATAGAAAAAAGGTTTGAGTTCCATCAAAATGTATGAAATCAACAAGTAAATTCCATCCAAATGTATGAGATCCACATTGAGACCAGATAAGTTTGAGTTTCCAATCATGTCTTTTCGCTGAAGAAGAATAGGGTATAGCTAAAGGATTGCAAAGGGGTTCATTTTGAACGGTTGCAACCAGCCATACATCAGATAACAAGCAAAATGGATATGGAAGATATTCTTAAGACTGATTTCATACATAGCTTTTAGATTCTATTTCACTGGTATAGTTTTCCATGTTATGAATGTTTTAGGTGTCTGTCTGAACCACCACTAAGGACTGTTGGTACAATCCAATTGTTGTTCCTAGGATTCATTTAATTATCTGAGTATTTTTAGTATGGACTTCAGGGCTTAGAGTAAATTTTAGAAGTATTTTGAGAATTCCAATGGTGATTATGAAAAATCTAATTTTGTTTGTTGAGCCTGGGCTGAATCCTAGTTAAACCTAAGACCTTAAGTTAACTTAGTGATTAGTATAATAAGATTAACCAAAATAGCAGCTAGTTTAAGGTTTCTTACAAGAGTGGATGTTGGTGCAAGGAGGAGAATGATTTCTTTCCCTTCTTAAGTGATCATGAGACTCTTGATAGGTCTTCATAGTGCTATGGAACCACTAGAAGTAAGGATATTACCCAGAGGTATGATCTGAGCCATGTTGTTGATTCCATAGTTGTTGTTATCTATCTACAGATCCGATTGGTTAAGGGTGAGGAGATGTGAGATTAAAGGTATTGGGGTCAAATTTGAGAGAGATATGATTACCATTGTATAGAACCACAGAAATAAAGTAGAATGGACATCTGGTCGACGAATGGGCAATTCATTTATGATAGATTGACTGACAACCACAATGGTTGATCCAGCATCAACCAGCAGTCCATTGGTCTTCATAGTGGCTTTCAATTGTCTTAAGGATCTTATGAGAAAATAAAAAAGAGTTTGGGGGAGACAGATTTTCTACAGAGGAGTGATGGATTAGTTTAGGGTATTAGTGTGACCTTAAACAGAATTTTTTGTTGGAATGCAAATGAGATATTCAACCCTAATGATGGAAAATTGGGTAGAGAGAGACACAGAGCTTTCATCCTAAAGGTTTATGGTTATCCTTTTGATTCCTGATGTAATGATGATGATCATAAGATTCTTAGAATTACTGCTAATAGTAGAGTTATAATATATATGTTGAATACAAAGATTTATCCCTTAACCCCTTGAGCAGGAAACTATCCTAGGGCTAAAATTTTTCTTCCTTAATCCCCTAATTGGAAGGTCAAATTCAATATGACAGCAGCCTCTTCATCCACCATCATGAGATGTTAATGTTGTTTCTCCACACTTTTCTGGCCATCCACCATTTAATCAATTAATTTAATCAATTAATCCTTAGCATTGCATCTGCAACTACTCCTATGTCATCGCCATTACCTTTATTTTCTTTTCCCTATAGACTAAATATTTAAAAATAAAAAATAAATGCTAATTTATAGGTTTAAATAAAGCCTATTTAAATTATCCCGAATTGTAACTTTGAACTATAGCTAGGAGTTGATTATTAAACCTTAATTAAAACCTAAGTTTTAAAAAAAAATTGGAAAAATCGCGCGCCGCGCGATCGGTGCGTCCGCGCGGAGCGTCGCCAGGCCCGGCGGCGTCGCCAACCCCGGGCGGGGCCTCCGGCGGCGTCGCCGAGGCCTCGCGACACCTCCGGAGGCGTTCCCCGGCCGGAAATCATGTGCCGGCGCTGTGCCTGTGCCGGTGCCGCGGCGGAACGAAATTTTTCGTACGTATCAGGCGATATGGCACGAGACAAGCAGACCTACTCCCATTTTTGGATCTGCCATTGCATCTCTTCTCAGTCAGCTTCTCCTAATACTCACCTAGCCACTGACCATCTCCTGCTGTAGCAATAGGGTCTATTGCCTAATGCTTTGGTAAGAAATCAAAGGATCTTAGCATGCACAACTGGTTACACCTTGGAAGAAGACAATGGATCTTGTAGCCTAATGCTTTTCTCAGTTTCTTTTCTTTTCTTTTTTTTTTTTTTTTTGAGAATTCTCTAGTTCAAGAAAAGCTGTAGAATGAGGATACCATAAGTTAGAGCATGTTAACCAAGGGAATCATTACCTGCATTAACCATACAGCATCTTTATCTCCTTTAGACATGGCCTTGTAAACAGCAGCTCCAAGCAATGAGATATAGGTTGGATCATTTGTTGGTGGTGAATTTTCATTAAATGTATCACTATAAAAAATTATAACAAATTAGAATTTTACATGCACCAACTCTGTATTTGATTTAGAAAGGACTTGCTCCAGAACTAAGAATACAGTATCAAATCAATAACGGATCGCCAAAATAGATATATTTGTAATTGCACTTTATGAGTCAAAAGCACTAAAATAGATGAATCAAAA
This sequence comes from Curcuma longa, assembly GCF_044706935.1. Classification (NCBI taxonomy): domain Eukaryota; kingdom Viridiplantae; phylum Streptophyta; class Magnoliopsida; order Zingiberales; family Zingiberaceae; genus Curcuma; species Curcuma longa. The sequence continues at coordinate 9,552,062 of NC_133861.1, forward strand.
AGACTAGGATGATTGATATTTAGGATATTGTAGATTTTACAGGAAAATCAAACTTTTATTTCAAGCAAAGGGGCTGAGGTCAAAAAATATCATTCCATGCGTTGAATTAGAAATACAAGATGGATAAACAAAAAGGAAGAAAAAGATCCACAATTAAAGAACTGCAACATAGAATAAAATTCTAGAAGTCCCAATGAAGCTTGCAATGGTTAAAAACACTCCATGAATTGCTGAGGCAAGATAGGATTGCCTATGGGCAGCCTTATATCTATGGAGATAAATGCTTCAATTGAATAATGTTGATGGTATGCATGAATGACTGTTAGAACAATAGTCCCAACTAGGTTGTTTCTTGTCTCATATTGCTAGATTATATACAAGGCATGAAATGATGCTCTATAATTGCATAAGGTTATTCGACACTTGGTATTAGAACAGGTTTCTTTTATCAAGATGTCATGGCAATGCTTCTCTTCCACCCTTTGTCATTGCCACCTAACCTCCTCTCAAGTGCTAACAAGCTCACATGCTTTTCATTGAAACTTGGTGAATGAAGGTAGAATGTTCAGGAACATCTATTTTAGACACAGAATGCTGATCGAGGCTGCAAGTCTACTTAATAACGGATAGGTTTGCTGCAAGGAAAAAGTAGTAGGCAATGAGAATAACTGACGGTACCTATCATATGAGAGGAAGCACCACAATCAAGTGATCAAGGAGCCCTAGATGCTAGCGTGGATGCTGGAGAAGACTCAGAAGGTGATGGGATAGTGAGGGAGGTATTTTGGGGTAAACACTTTAGGAAAGTGCACCCATTGGGTATTTAGTAAACTAGGTGTGCCCTTTGGGCATTTCCAATGTGTACTTTGGGAAATTCAAAAAGAAATCATCATTGTAAAGTGACACTAAAACTTCTGCTAGCATCACATTTCACTAGGTGGTCGGTGAAGAGACAATGAAAACAAGGTGGTTAAAAATTGCATGAATAACCACAACCATGGCCAGCTCGTCAATTTCGTGCATAAGTAACAACCTTTGAAATATGAGTGAAGGCTACAAATGCAAGACTGAGATGAGCAGGAAAACATTAAATTAGAATATTGGTATGAGAGAAATGTGGCAACTGTAAGTAGGTCCGAACAAAGGATGAATCATTAAGACAAACAAGAAACTTGAGCATATTGAATCCTTGCACATTGATACTTTGAAACATTTGATTAGTGGACATAGGCTGATATAAGAAACAAATTTCTTGTTTTTACAAAAAGAAGCTAAGTACTCCACTGCTCCTAAATGGATTGATCTTCCTGATCCAATTTTCAAATTGAATTTCTTTTATAAAAAGGGCAGCCCGGTGCACGAAGCTCCCGCCTTGCGGGGTCCGGGGAAAGAATCCATTGTACGCAGCCTTACCTTGCCTTTGGCAAGAGGCTGTTTCCAGGATTTGAACCCGTAACCTCTAAGTGACATGGCAGCAACCTTACCGTTGCGCCAAGGCTCCCCTTCTACTCATGGCAGCAAATTGAATTTCTTTTATATACTCAATAAATGCAAGAAACATTCTGCTCATGAGAGAATGTCTGGCATATAGTATCCAATAAGAACGTGGGTGCAGTGAGGAACATAATGAAAGAATCAACAACCAACTCCATGTTGCAAGGAGCCAAAGAAGCACGAACATCTTCATGCAAAGAAAGCAACATCCTTTTCAACTAAAGGTTGAGAGAGATGGAAATCCTTCCCATCAGAACCAACATAGACCTCAAATGCTTGTGCCTTGAGAAGATTGTTGGAACCATCAAAATTGATGTTGGTACTATTGGGGCATTGGATTTGGATATATTGGTAGAAGAGGATACCACAACAGGAAATGAAGGCAACGAGATAAAAAATTTGGGGCTGGGTCATAGAGAAAAGCAAAAACTCCGATGTCTACCTCTATGAGAGACTTAGATACTCTAACCCTAGGGAGAGGAAGAAGAGAGGCAGAGAAAGAAAAGGTAAAAGTGATATGGGTGGGGGTAGGGGTAGGGGTAGGGGTGTGCAAATACATGCTACTCTGGTTATTGCACATGCAGGGTATAGTAACTTGTAGGGAAAAGGGACAATAGGTGGCGATGATATAAGAGGTGGTGATGGTGAAAGATAAAATAAGTCTAGCCTTACTGTGACACCATGTAGAGAGAATAAAGGAGTAATTCAATTAGTATCAGTACAATTATACTGCATACATATAAAAGGCACAAACACAATATATATATAAACAATATGAGACAAAAGCTATTATTTTAGCATTTGTCAATACCATAAAATTGGAGGAAAACTGGAATGTAATGATGAGAAAAAAAACGAAACAGAAAGACACCATTGTAATTCAACTTTTTTACTTTTTAAAATTATTATTATTCAACTTTCTTTCATTTTTTATATTTTTTTGACACAACTGCATAATCCAAGTCTAAGTGTTCTTTAGTAAGCAAGCTATGACAAGATGATACACATAAGTTCATCTAAAAAATAACTAGCAACGGAATTTCCACTTGGAAAAAGTCAAATCAAGCTAGACTCTGATGTTTAAAGCACTTTCAGTTAGTGCCACTAGAAAATTTCTTTAGAAAACATAATCATTCATGAGTCACAGATGTCAGAATTGATGATTTCTATGCATCATATCCTGTACTTCACAATTAATGACTGCACTATCAATTATCAAGTAGGCAAATATCAACTTCAAATTCCAACAATAAGTTTACCAGTTATAGATGTCAGTTATGTCCCCGTATTCTGCAATATTCAAAGGAAAATAATCCAGAGTGAAACAACTATCCACTAAACCAAAAGTATATGTCATCGCAAAACTACCTTATACGACAGTTCATCATGAATTGTTACATCAATGGGAAAGCACAAACATGGTAATGCAAATGCAAATCAACATTTGTTATAAAGTTCATCACATCATTAATGATAAAGTTGAATTAACCACTATCAAAATCTCAGGATCTAACACCAATTTACATTATGTTCCTATTTCCTCACACTCTTCTTGATGAGTGGGTTGGTGAATGGATTGTTGCAAGTCCAAGATGTGGAATTAGCCCAAGGGATTCATAACCTAAGTAGTCATGTCATTTTAGTTTTTGCTGATAACAAGCTCGTAAATTGCTAGTGAATAAAACAAACTTTGTGAAAGGATTGTTACATGGAGCTCACAATGATAACAGTGAACATGACTATGAGGAATATAAAGGGCAGCCCGGTGCATGAAGCTCCTGCCAATGTGAGGTGTCGGGGACAGATGAACATGTATATGAGGAATATAAAGGGCAGCGCCTGGTGCACGAAGCTCCTGCCAATGTGCGGTACCGGGAAAGGGTCTATTGTACGCAGTCTTACCTTGCTTTGCAAAAGGTTATTTTTGAGACTCAAATCTAGGACCTCCAGATCACACAACAGCAACATGCATATGAAGAATATGGATTTCCAATATTGCCAATGAGCAAATCCAATATAGTGGATTCAAGTTCGAGGATGAAAACTCAAGATTGACTGTAATTTACTAAATTATTGTATAGTGCTTAGATTATTCTCTTCAACCCTAGCCACCTCCCCTAGGCTATGAATCAACACATAGGCCAAGATTGAATAGTGTTTCAATCATTAAAATTTGGGCTAGCTTCAATCAATTGGATGATGAATATACACTATGATCAGACAATTGATCAAATTAAGTGTAAATACTATATTATACAATATTGTAAATACTCGACTAAGGATTGTGAGCTTCATAGCTTAAATTAGGTGTCAGCTTAAATTAGGTGTCAAGCAAAACAGAGATGATCTTCTTAGGGGAAATAGAGAGACAAAGATGTTTGGTAGAAAGAATGGTAAATATCAAGCAGACAATTGAGAGAACATTTACATATTTACTTGCAGTACAAAGATTAACAAAATTGGATTCTGTGAAATGCTTAGGAAGAGATACCTCTGTAGAGCTTCAACTTACTTGGAAGCATCACAAAAAATTAATGTAGTATGGTGTAGCTCCAATTCATGATAAAAGGAAAGAAAATAAGATGGTATTGATATGTGTTCGACTACCACCAATAGATTATATAATTAGAAAAGTTGAATCAATTAAAATGAAAGATGTAAGGGATAGAGGAAAACCAAAGAAAACATCAAGAAATGTCAGGAATTAACAAATGTTAAAGAGTTATGTGTGAATATGTAGAGAGCATAGTGGTTACTTATAAAATTTCCTATTTGTACATAAGGTAAAGATCACTACCTAGGGTTCAATGAGAAGCAATTTCCCCTTAATCTCAACACACTATTAGAGCCACCCCTATCTCCTTCTCACTGATCATCCTCCACATGAATATCTACTCATAAGTTGATTGAATTCGGCATCTCATTCCTCCCTACGCTTCCTCAACAAGCTGCTCCTTGCATCTTTGTAACAACCTTGCAACTCCATGCATTGTCGTTAGTATGTCTACGTGTATCTTTGAGAGCCTACCAACATCTTTTGTGTCCCCCGCAAGCCCATCGTTGCCTTCCACATGACTCATAAGCTCACAAACATCTCCAACGTGCCCTTGCCCACCACGCACATACCCCTTGCTCACCGTGCACATCCACTACACATGTTGCGCACATCCATCACTCAAGTCGTGTTCCTACCTAATTTTGAGCAACCTCCGAGGTTTGTTGCTCAAGGGGAGACGCCTAGGACATATGCTAAAGAAGTTTTTGTATAGACTAAAGTAATCTCCCAAAACTTAGTTTGAAAAATTTAGCTCTACAATATAGCATAACCAGGAGACTCCAAACCCATTGGTGTTCTATCTCATTTCACAATCTAGGAGACATATACTTCTTATTGTATATGTGGACAATATTATTATCACTGGCTAAGATTGTAAAATTAAAATATTATCTCCAACAATACTTTCAAACTAAAAACTAGGTAAAGATACTCCTATGGATCCTAGTGTCAAATTAGTGAGGACCTTGATGCTAGTAGAAAAAGTGAATTATTTTGCAATAACCATTCCTGCCTTCTTATTTGTTGCTAATGTAATTAGTTAGTTTCTAGAGAATCCATGTCATGACCACTAAATATAATATACAAGTATTATATATTATGTTAAAAGTGCTCCAGGAAAAGGTATCTTATTTTGTCATCGAGGTTACCTACAAATTGTGGGGTATTTCAATGCAATTGGGCATACTCTCTGGCAGATAGACGATCTACATTCTGCTATTGTGTTCTCTTATGAGGCAACCTTATTCCTGAGAAGAACAAGAAGCAAACAATGATAGCAAAGTTATGTGCAATGGTAGAATATAGATCTATGACCCTAAGCAACATGCAAGATCATTTGGCTTAAATACCTAATGACAGAACTAGGTTATACTCTTGTAAAGCCAATAAAGCTTTATTGTAACAATCAAGTTGAGATGCATATAGCCTCAAACCTTGTGTTTCACTAAAGGGCAAACCATATAGAATGATGGTCATTTCATCAGGGAGAAAGTGCAATCTAATGAGATCATCACTTCATTTGTTGGTTCTAATCAGATTTGCTAATGCCTAAGACAAATATACTCGTAACAAGCTAGATTTCCACAATATATTTGAAGCTCGGAAGAATTTTAGAAAGTTATGTGTGAATATACAAGAAGCAAGGATTACTTATGATTTTTCCTATTCGTCAATAAGACGTAAGATAGTGGGTGCTACCTAGGGTTTTAATGAGAAACAATTTCACTTAAGCTAAACCATCGACATAATAAAAACTTAATTTAATTGATTTGACTATAATTAGTGAATAGTTTTCCATAAAGCTCAATGGAGGAATAAAATACATGTAGTTGTCCCCAAATAATTAGGACAAATGTAGTTTAATAATGAATGGTGATGCTAATTATTTTTTGAATAAGGTTATAGTGTTATTATTGAATATTTCATGTTAATATGCATATATGAATTTGAGACGTGTTTACGCAATCATCTAAGTATCTAGAATTGACACAATTACTTAATTGAGCATTTGCATTTGTCATACCATATTCTAGATATACTGAGACTGCCATTGATTTAGGTGAGTGACTGCCATTGATTTAGGTGAGTGTATACTTGTCAAGATGTTAAACAAGATTAGTTATTCATTTTTTTAATTAAGTTGGTTTGAATTAAGAAAAAAAAAGTCAACTTTGTACTTTTTTCCACAAATCCATCTTCTTCTCACTTGGCATATTGATCACCCAAGACAAAGTTTGATTGGGAATATATTATTGACATTATATAAACAGATATAGGACCTATTATGATATCGTGTAAACATTGATTAGTTGATCACTTATCCCAAAGCTCAAACGCTTAGGAATGGCATCAACTTATACATTTATATTACAAAACCAAATACTAGTTTAATGTGACAATTAGGCCACTTGCAAGAGGTTTTATTTGTATATACAAGAATAAGTTGTGTGTTTCAACTATTGGGGTCAGAAACATGAATTTTGTCACGCAATTGACAATAATATATATACATGTATAATATAGATAGTAGCAACCAATTGTACTAGGAGTGGTATGTTGAGTTTTCATATCTGAGGCTATAGGATTTTATCTCTACTAACTTAGCTAATGGAGATGGGGTACAACCAGAAGAAAAAACCCTTGTAAATCAAGTCAAAAAACTTTTTGCAATGAAATAATCTTATCTAGTCTAGAATAATTCAATCCAAAAGTTACCTAGGCCTTTGCAAAATACCTTTAATTTGTTGCTTGATAAATGCCTCTCCTACGTCAACAAATAGTGGATCTTTAGGATCAAGTAGATATGTACAACACCATTGATGATTACCGTCAACAGTGTTCCTGAAAAAATAAATTGCAATTGTAAAACTGCATGTGCGATTTTGACATGACACTCAAGCATTCTTCACTTTCAAGAAATTGGAAGGAGCATAAAATGAGAATAAAGATGCATAGACAACAGTAAAGGCATACCATGGTGAAATCTAGCTGAAAACTACCTTCATTTCAGCAATCTTAAATTTAAATGTCTAAGATTTTTCCTAATTTTTTAGAACTTACCATAATAACAACACCTAAGTCTTCCTTACAAGTTAACCTAGCATCTAGCCTGATCCCAAATTTTTACACAACTACCCTAATCTTATCCTTTCTTTTTTGGGTAAAATATGCCTTATCTTTGAAATCCAAGGACAAAAGAAACAAAAAGAATAATTATATAGGAACCCACACTTTTTCATTCATTTCCCACTTTATTAGTTATGGAAAATGGCCTTTGAAAGTATGACATGGAACATGACTTGCTGTATGAATCCAAATACACCAAGATGATGCTCTTTGGTCCAACCACCAACATAAATAAACACATTTCACAACAGCTAAACATTTGTTCAATTCAAAAATTGTGTTTTATTCCAAATTGTCCTTAAACACGATACTTTATCTCATTAACATGCAACTGGCATACACAAATGACTGTTAAATATATGCTGATGCAATCTTCCAGATGAGTTTATAGATACTACACTTATCAGTTAGATTACATTTCAAAAGGTTTTGGAAGCATATTCATAACTTTCCTATAAGTTGGTTTTCCATGAAGTCACTAAGGTTATGTATACTTTGATGGAAATGTGGGAAGAAAAGAAAAGCTGAGAGATTGCTCGTTTTCATTTGTTTACTTGGAGGAAAACAAAGGAGAAGAGAAGAGAAAGTGAAGGAGAAAGGGCGAAATTTTGTTGCTAGTTATGATTAGAGGAATTAATTTGTTTGATTTGCTTTAATTTTGGATTAATTGAGCTGGAAATTCACTATTTTGGTTGATTTGGAACTAATTGGGCTGAAATTTTAGGCGTGAATATGCTCTGTTTCATGTCATGTTGGCTCAGGTTTTGTTGGGCTCAAACTGGACTTAACTAGGAGTTAGTTGGGCTGATACTATGTCAAATTTGACTGGGTAACCACTTATCCAACAACTTCCACAGTTAGAAAATGACCTAAGCATAACTAGTTCTAGTCTAAATACTTAGCTAATTGCTTCTTGATCAACATAGCAGGCATAAAAGATTTTGAGGCTCTCTAACTGTTTCTCTGCAGGCAGAGACACCTCCATTTTGAACTTGCATATGAAACAATGATAGAAAGGCCCAAAGAATTTTCCCATATCAGCAGCATGTGATAGATTATAATGAAGTGGAACCATAAGCTTTGCCACCCCTGATCCATGCTTTTCACACTTCTTGGCTTGACTAAAAAAACATCTTAAATCAAAATGATGGGATTGGGCTGAACCAACACTGTGCACCCATTGTCAAGTCAGTTGGTCCTGCCATAACCCAAGCACATTTTGTGCCATTCAATACAGACCACACTAACTCCTTCAGCTTCATCCATAACCTATAGGCACCTTAGCAATCGATCACCACAGGTCACCATCAGCTATAATGCATCTCTCAAGGAACCCACTACATATAATACAACCATCATGAATTGAGTCGCCCTTCACCAACAAGCCATCCCTCAGTAATGGCTAGTGCCTCCGCTCTAAAGTTTACCACACAAGCATCCAGCTATGTGATTTACAGTAAGATGCCATCATTGCTTCACAGGTATACATGAACGATCAATGGTCATTCAAGGTATCTTCTCTTTCAAGACCATTTTCCTCGTATAGTATGAGCCGTTGACCAATCTGTTCCCCTCCGCTATTACTCCAATGACCGAGCTCTATGATTCAAAGACACCCTTTTTCCTCATTGATTGATGTTTTCTTCTCCTTAATTCCTCACCAACCACCATTGCTAAGGTTGACTTAGGCATAGGAACAGAACTCTGCCAGTTAATTCTTGATGCCTCATCTTTCACTCTTATAGGATCTTCAATTTGGCCTTGTGTTGTTCAGGACAGTTTGCTGATTCATAACTTGATCCAACTCTTCTTAATAGGCCAAGGGACGACGTTTGCACCCATTTGAACCCCTCCATCACATTGAGACATCACACCCATTTCTAAGAACATAGAAAAGAGCTAGATTTTGAAAAGATCAATGATCTGACAAACTTTGGCCCATTCTTGCCAATTTGCAATAGACTTCCATGGTTACCAATGATAACCAACTACCTACAGACTAAATCCCCCAAATGCACATCTACTCAAGCAAGATTGGATCAACCTTTCAGCCAAGTGATATCCAACTCACTCCAAAATTGAATTGGATGATCTTGTAAAAACTAGTCAACTTAAAGGACATTGACGGGAGGATTAATAACAAAATTGTTTGAGCAACATCTCTAAATCAAGGTAAACTTGACAAAAGTATGCAGCAAGTTCCATGTAAATGCTAAAGGAAAAGCAGTACAAATTAACACCATGCAGCATACACTAAACAAACAAAGCTAACAAAACAAAGTACCAATCACCCAGTCTGGTAATTTTTGCATAAGGGAATATCTTCCTAAAAACAGCTGGAACATTCCCAGAGAACGATGGTAACACTGAAAATCATAAAAAAGTAGTAAGCAAAAAGAATAACTAATCCTCACTAAATAAAGGAACTATAAACTTATAAAATAGACAAAAATCTAAAGTTCATCATAAATGTGAATACAAAGAGTTGTTTTAGTAGAAATTGCACAGTTAGGCATTATTCATCCTCAGTTCCTTAACTGAATACTTTCAAAAGAGTGATAAAAATTGAACCAGAATATATTATTTTTATGGGACAGCACATGAGAAGACACATTTGAATTAGTAAACTATATAAGCATTCTTGCTACCTGTAGTGCAATGAAAAATTTAGTAAAGAACTAAATTCCATTTTACGAAATGAAAAACATCAAAGTGGGATTAACTCAAACAGAATAAAAGGCTAAGGGTTCACATTTCAAACTTGCTTTGGATACTGAAACTTGCTATAGAGTTTGGGTTCAAAGATTAAAAATGACAATTTGGAACCACCGAACAGGTCACTTCAAGTGAATTAATCAGAAAATTAACCACGGTAAAAAAGTTTGTCTTTCTTCTCTTCAAAGAACCTCTTTCTGATCAAGCCATATGATAATCAATACTAAATTCTTAAGGTCTCACCTCTTACCACCTAAGATGGCCAATTCATACCAATCACATCAGCCAGTAGCAACCAAGGATGTGTCAGAATGACATGTTATGACCATATTGAGCAGTATGAGGTTCTCTGTCCTTAGATCAAGAGGTATATCGACAGTCACTGATTAGTTGCACTTGACATCAGCTTACACCAAATTGCCAATTAGAATTCATGTTTATGGTAAATTGCTAATAAGAAAAATTCTTTATCATTGAAAACCCACAGAAAACAGACCCGTGATTATTAGGAGATGAGAGAGTTAGACAAATTTGAGTTCAATGGAAGCTCATCTTGCTCCTAAACGAGCTGGCCTGTGAATATAATTTTAAGGCACTAAATGATGATCATCAGGCAATAAAGCACCACCTCACTATCTGTGGTTGTGTTAGTGAAACTTATATTACAAGGATGGATCATGATTCTTTGATACATGCATGATATACAATCACAATTGTCATACTCATGCCCTTTTATATAATGAATGGCATTCATTTTGGTGTTACTAAATAAATTGCTAGTAAAGCGACTCCTATTAAAATAGTTAAGGTACATAGTTAATTAATTATAAAATTTATACAACACATAAATTTCAATGGTTTAGCTTAAAAAGTTAACCACAATAACTAAAGCAATGTGAGACTCCTATTAAGAGTTAAGGTACATACCCAGTTAAGCAATATGAGACTATGAGCAAGGAATGAAATCTCGAGCCATTTCGTCCAATATAGGTAAAAAATTTCATTGCGCCCGTGGACCGAAACCAACACAATCAAGCCTCCAGTGCCGACGCACCCCCAAGGCCCCGCCGAGCTCTCGCGACTCATCTAGAGGTATCCCCACCGCCACGCGAAGCATCCTGAGGCGTCGCCCACGCGACGCCTCCAGAGGAGTTACTGGACTCACGTGACGCCTCCAGAGAAGTCACCGGGCTCACGCGATGCCTCCGGCCTTGGGCGTCTACGAGGATGCGATCGCGCAGAAGAACAACAAACTTATATTAATTAAATTAATAATTTCAATCAACTCCCAACTAGTATAGTCCTAATTAGCATGATTGAGATAATTTAAATAGGCTTAATTAAAGTCTAATAAAATTATCCCATTATATATATATATTTTTTTTATATATATATATATATATATATAGTTAATATAATTTATATTTAAAGAATATCGAAACTATATCGGCATGGTGTGATACGATGCCAAAATGGTATCGTTCAGGTTTGAAATCGAAACCTCGGCACGAGTCGAGATTTAAACCTTAACCATGAGAAATATGCACATCGAGGAAGAAGGTGACTAAAGAAGACTTGATTAGTAACGATAAAATAAAATAAAATTCATTTAAATCTAGATGGGAATGTAGTAGGGGATCGAGCCCAATGATGCAGGAATTTCCATATAGCCTACCTCACTTTAGTGGGATAAAAGTTTGATTGTAAGTCATGTTCTGTACATCTTTATTGTATTTCATAAAAAATAAATCTAGTAGATAGCAATTGAGAGGAATAGAAAATAAAATTTATACAACATAGAAATTGCAATGATTTAGCTTAACAAGTTAACCACAATAAATGAAGCATGCAACAATAGAAACAGTATTTTACCCCATCCATGTCTCTTTAAATCACTTTGCATTCTACCTATTAGAAATACTAGCATGTATGCAATTTCATAAAGCTGAATTTGCAAGTAGATTACATACACATTTTCAGAAAATAACATATTCAAAGCCATTTTTCATTTTGTGATGTAACTTTACACCTTGAAGTTCATGGATCAGTGTGGCTTATAGAGTATGATAATCACAAGACATGGTCGCTTATGCCCTCAATCTTGTCCAACAAAAAATGTTTCTACTCAATAGATTCAATGGGAATGGACACTAGGGAATTGGAGAATCCTAGCACACATGATATGTGCTTTATTGAGACATCTTGTTTCATGGATATTATTGCGAGGACACTAATGCATGCATGGGTCGTCATTAGAAATCAGTTCACAAAATTGGCATGCACACCCTAGATGCATTCAGCCAAATTAGGTGTGTTTCAAACTTTTAGTTGTGCAAAGTAGTCCTTCAGTCTGAGGCACGAGGTAGCCTTTTGTTGGATCATCTATATTATATACTTTAAAGAGTGTTCTGATTCTTGGTTCCAACCATGTATGGGATTTGTCATCCATGACAAGCGAATTCATCACAATATGGAAGGAGAAAATCTTCAATCAAGGAAATCCTAAGTTGGAGCAAGATATGACTGGAAAAGAATTTTTCCAGGTTAGTCTAAGTGTTTAATGATTCATGCATGATAGAATGAATATATAGTTATGGCTGATTGAGTTTCAAAAAGCTATCATGCTTTTTGTTTCATTGGGATATTGTGTGATGAAGTAATTTCACTCCATGGTCATAATAGTTTGGAAACATTCATAAGAAGTATTTTATCTAGGTTTTGACATTGTGTTGCTAGACACCAAAATGATTTTGAAATGGATTAATTTGACAACAATTTGACTGGTCAAAATTAAATCTACAAGTGTTTAGTTCCAACCACTTTGTAGTTGAACCTAAGGGGTCATATAAAAATGAAATTCATATCGATATAACTGATAAAAATCAAATTAATATGTGATTAATTTAGAATAACAATGGATTTGACTTAAATCTGGCAAGAGTTGGCAATTGGTAAAGTGTTAATAGTTGAAAATTGGCAAAACAAAATCATTTAACACACTTTTGGGAGTAAGAGTAAGAGTCAAAAGTTGGCTAAAATTAATCTCTAAGTGATTTTTTAAAAATAAACCAGGAGCTAATTAGTGATTTTGTTTAATGATTATTAAAAAACTAATGATTCAGGAATTTTCTTGCAGGATTATATAGCGGGAATTCTAAATTATTCTAACTCAGGATTCCCATAAACATTGCATGAGAATTTGATTGATTCTACAATATTCACAAAGGAAACAAAAAAAAAAAAGAGTTATTTTAATTATTCCAAATAGACCAAAACTAAAATGGTGCAATGGGCCGATGATCAAGATTCAATCATGATCCAACACTTGTCCGAGAGATGGTGCACGACTAGATCTTTGTTAATGTTCATTCATCATGACTAAGCATGCAATAAACAATATTAGATGGCGAATGAGTAGATCAACAATAAGTGACACTCGCCTCCCGAGGCATGGTGCAGTGGTAAGAGGCAAGGATGATTCTCATGCAATGAGGGTTCGAATCTCATACTAGACATTTCCAAACGACCGCAGAGTTCGAACCACTAGTGGCGCTGGGGTGCCATGTCAGGACCCACCTACGATCCAGGATTTACCTATGGCCGGTCTATGGGGTCCGGCTATCCACCTCCAAGAGTAGTCAGATCACAAGAGCTGAATACCTGAATTAATAAAAAAACAATAAATGACACTCACATTGAGAGCCATTACTTTTCTCTAAGAAGACTAGGCTAAGGGTTTAGGGGTTGTACTTGTCGTCACATCTAAATCTTTGCATGCATGCAGCAGCATCCTAAATTTGGAGTAGACAGCATTAGCATCTAGGATCCTTGCTCTACCACCATCTACAGCAGAGGTTATGTTGTATTTTTGTAGCAGAAAAATTTTACCAAAAAATAAAAATAAAGAAGCCAAGGTAGGAGGCAGCTCTTGTTTCCATTTCTCAAGGAAGAATTATCTCAATCCTCAAGTGGTGCCTAACTTGTGTGCTCAAATTTTGTGCAGCTTCTTGTGAACAGGTGATACAGTTGCTGGTCGACCATCAAATAAAAGAGGAGCTTATTTGTTTCCTCCATCCCTACCGTGCAGGGAAAGATTTTGAATAGCGTAGTTTTTGTACATAGTGCATAGGATTCAGTTGTTTGTGTAGGCTTGTGCTGCAACTGAATCACATCCGTGTGATGCAGTGAGTTTTGCCACTTGTCTATACTCTCACTATTGGCATTTGTCAAGAGAAGACAAGAAATCATTACAATGCCTTCCTGCTTTAGTGGGACATGAAGCAACATTCAAACACCCATTCTCTCACAAAGTCCAAGAACTACTAGCACAAAAATCTGTGATGAGATCACCTCTTTTTGCATGGACCATGCTGGGGAAGTCTCCTAAATCAGATCATAGATGTTGTTTCTAGACTCACTTTAGATTATAAAATTTTTAATTCTGATCCATTCATGAACAATGATTAATGATAATGAGATCATTTTGAAGATTTTTTTCCACTATGCATGTTGTCCTCTTCTCGATGATTGGAATTGTACAGCTGTACAAGCAAGGTATAAAGTGTCATTCCTAGTTAGGGTATAGGCCTTCAATGGAATGATATTAAATTAGTGCCATGTCAACGTGCCAACAATTGGAATCAATGGAATTCATTAGGAAGAAGAAAAAGAAACAAACCCTGTCATCTTACCTGGAGCGGGATGCCACTAGGAGACCAGTTACTGGTTGGAAGAGGTTGTTACGAGTGGTATTCCATTGATGTTAGATTGTGAGGGTCGGAAGGATATGAATTAGGGTTAAGTTTAACACCCACCGGTTCATAAATAGTAGGTTTAGGAATAGGGTTAAATTTAACACCTGCGGGTTTATGAATAGTGGGTTTAGGAATGAAGTGGGCTTCCAGTTTTGTCCACCCTAGTGTTTAGCAGAAACTAGGAGGTGGCTTTGCAATGACATTGATTGGAGGTGAATCTTAAGCAATCAACATCAAGCACTGGTAGTAAATGAGTGACCAAAAATGGTTGCGTGTAGAGGTAGGCCTTGCCTATGTCGATACCAATTAAAATTTTATCCACATGCAGAAGAATGCCTTCGCTCATGTCAACCAAACCAAAACAGTGTTTCAATCTATGAATATTTCCAACCATGATATGGATCTAGATGTCTGGTACCTCATTTAATGAAAAAAAAAACACATAAGAATTGGTGGTGTGATATTCCGACTAGAAGTATCATTGTTTAAGTGTCAGATGTCCAACACCTATAAGAAAGGGGTAGATGAAGTGTAGAGTATCAAAGCACTATACTCTTCAATGCTAAAATCTTGACTAATATTAGTAAAACTATAAGATTCTAATTTCTACACACTGCTACAAAGCTCAGATAGCCCAAAAAATAGTCTGCATTAAATTTCCGTTTACAGAGTATAAAAACAGTTTTCTATATCACCAAACCTTCACTAAATCTGTATGGATTGGGAAAAAAATCACAGAGAAAGGTACAGCAGTACAATAAATGTCAGGCACTGAATAATGTCATGATTAAAATAAACCAAAACAAATCATTCAATAGAATGAAAATAATAGAAAGTTCCAAGAGGATGAAAAGACTAGAAATAGTAAATTTTTCAGTAATATTCATTGATGTAAGAAACATGTTAAAGAAGTACCAGGTGTCATCCCAAGGTCAAGCATGCGAGATAGAATGCGCTTTTGCAAGATTAATTGCTGATTTAACCAATTGTCAGATAGTGGCCCACCCCATCTAATAATTGCAATTGAAGGGACAACGCAAGCATTTAGAAAAATAATAAGTACTCTAAAAATTGTAAATGGGATAAAAAAAATTGAGCATTGTGCCAGAGTAGGACCTTCAATAAGCCCTCTGATGGTTTCACATGATTGTCCCAAGAAAAGAGATTTTAGAAAGATTTCTAGTCTTCAATTATTCTAACGCATATTTGTTCTTGTCATTTCAAAATGTAATACTTCAATATTGTTTTCTTTGCTTGAGTCCTATTCTGGGTATACACGAAGTAGAACAGTAGTTTACACATTCGATGTCATGTTTAGAGACCACTAGACAATAAAAAATATACTGAGATTCCAATGATAAAAAATATTGTTACATGTGCCACCTCAATTGGCATATGGTAAGCACTGAACCCAATGTTTATGTTTTGCCTATTTATTAACAAGATAGATTTGTAACCATACTAGAAAATTATAATTCTATCTATGACAGTTTGGTCTCTTTGCATTTGATTTCAATCAAAGAATACCAAGGGTCATATTCAGCCAACCACATAAAAAATATCATGATGGAATTAGACATTTGACAATCATGCGTTATCTTTTTTCCATGATTTGTTTAGCACTATTGTCAAATGTAATGGTTAAAGAAATAAACAAGAAAAAATTGCATCAGTCATACCTGAACTTTCAATCTTTAACAAATGGATGCTAGAACAAAATTTTAAGATCAGACCTCCAGATGTTTAAAAAAGTTGATGATACTTCAATTACGCATCCCAATGAAAAATGAGAAACACAAAAATGATGCTCTATACGATATAGCAGTTGGGTCCTAAATGATGCAAAACTCCCACCAAAGCCATATCTCAGGTAGAGAGCACAGCATTTTCCAATCTTTAAATAGAACATTTATTAGTTAAATATATAGGAGAAAATAGATGTCATGTTATTTTTTTATCTCGTAAGGTAATTTGATTTAGGTTGCACATTCTTAAAAAAAAATAAGTTAAATCTGGTAGGTTAGTTGTTGGGTGCATACCCATGTAAATTTCCCATTCGAGCCCAAGCAAGGAAGGCTGGTCCACCAAAGAAATCATTCAAATGTTCACCAGTAACATTAAAATCCTGAGACAAACAACAAATAAGCAGCAATTATACATATGTTGTTTCGCATAGAGTATTGGAACAGTGACACTAGAGAACATGGATACATTTTTTTTTTGTGGTGCACAGATTGGTTTTGAGCTCATGAGATGTTTGACAACATGCTAATAAATTTGGAGGATATAAATGCAGTTTACGAACTACTAAAAAGGACAGCCCTGTGCACGAAGGTCCTGCCAGTGCAGGATCCCGAGAAAGGGTCGGACCACATTAGGACTATTGTACGCAGTTTTACCTTGCATTTTACAAAAGGTTGTTTCTACGACTCGAACCCATGACCTTAAGGTCACATGACAACAATTCTGCCATTGCGCCAAAGCTCCCCTTTAGTTTACGTGTATTTAATTAATATGTCTATTATATGGATTAATAATTTAGTCCAACATTTGATATTTAGTTGTTAGTATTATTTTGGATTTCCATGTGTGTAACTGTTCTCTTTCATCCCTCTCAACTTAGTAGTAACGCAAAGTCTCTCGTAAGATAAAATCTTTCAATCCCCTAAGGGAGAGAGGTTATGGATTTGATGTAACAAAGAACTCCCACCTCTCCCTATGTCATCCTCCATAATGAGCTCTTTCTTCCTCTTCGTCGTGATCTTCCCCATGCTCTTCCTTCTCTCTTTTCTTTTATTAAGTCCCTCGTGTGTATATTTGTGTGTTTTCTTTCAATCAAAATAGTAGAACCTCATCCCTCTCATCTTCACCAAGCTCATTAAAAAGAAGAGTATGGATGATCTCATCTTGAGCATAAGATCGAGCAGTGGTGGTGGTTGTTATCATTGCGACCCTTGTTAGAAGTGTCATGCTTGTCACAACTATTCCTACTATGTAGTGGTTGAGGCCACTATAGCAACTAGGGGGTGCAAATAAAGCAAACCTATTCGCGAACTTTTTGAGCTAACTCAAAAAATATTTGATTCGTATTCAAAATTATCGAATTCGAGCTAAACTCGAACATGTTCAATAATTCTTTCGAGACGAATTTGAACCCATAATTGTTCACGAGCTGCTTGCAAGTCGAACTCGAATCAAACTCTATTTAGTTTTACAAAATTTTAATTTCAATATGCTCAGATTAAGGTTCAGATAACTCAAACTAAACTCGAATTTAAATCATTTCGAGCTATAGTTCGATTCTCCTCAAATCAAGGTTCGAATAACTCGAGTCGACTCGAGCTTGACTTTCATTTCGAACAGAACTCAAGCAAAAATAATTTATATTTTCAAGCTTCAAATTGAATTTGAATATCACTTACATTTTCAAACTCAAACTCGAATATCAATATTTTTGTACTATTTGGCTCAATTCGATTTGTTTGCACCCCTAGTAGCAACACTTGTTGCTGTCAACACTAGTAAGTAGATATATTTTGAATTTGTTAGCTCAAATTGACCTATCCTATATAGGTCAAAATTAGTGAAATTAGAGTACACACCATCTCTATCAGGGACCATAAAGTAGTCTTTATATTCAATTATAGAAGCAATAAAATATATATAGTCAAGAACAAATGACTCTAAATCAACAATCACAAACAAAACATTTAAAAAATGATGAACAATACAACATATAATTCTACTCCATGGAGAGAAACATAGTTTATCTGAAATAAGGACAGTACATATAATAGAACATGTTATTGCTCACTATATCAAGGATCGTGATACCAAGCCATGTTGATCGACATTAGCGGAATTCACTGTTCCACCCCGTTGACCAGTACCAAAATTATTTCGACATCAACATCAGGCAAAGCCGCAACGTGGAAGTGGCCTCGCGAAGGCCCTCGCGAGGTCAAAGGTCGCTAGGTCATCCCAACCTCGCAGAGGCCTCGCCTAATCGTGGCCCCACGGCAACTTCAGTTTTTTTTTCTTTGCTTTCTTCTTTTCATTTAGGATCTTTATAGGGTTTAGGGAAAATAACTTTTTCCCCTCTTTCATTTTTTAGATTTTTTCGATGGTTAATACCTTTCCATTTCTTAAGGTGAAGATGAATTATTAGGAAAAGCATTTATAGCAATCAAATACTAATAAAAAAATTCAAATTAATATATCTTTTATTTTAAAAAGTACCAAAATCATATTGGCATGGCATAGTATGGTACCAACATCGTATCATTCCAGTCAAAAATCGAAACTCTAGCATGGCTTAAAATGTTAAACCTTACACTATATACAAATATCCTCTTAGTCCTGTCTAGGTCCCTATTCAAACATGAGAATGAAACCAAGCAAAGCTTCACCACATGCACTATCCAAGAAATCTCTCTAAGTCAAAAATCTTCGTCATTACCAACTATTTAGTCTCCATTACATTTGCATGCATCCTAAGACATCATCACAACTCTAGCATGCTCCTCATTTTAAAATCCACAATTTCTTGCCATCTAGTCTACTCCTTTAGGCCTACACTTCTATCGCACACAATGAAGTCATTTGATCCATGTTGGCATGATCCTAACTCTACCTTGATTTAACATGTAAATACTTGGCTTTCAAAAGCACTATAAAGGAGTTCCCTTGGATCCCTCCATTCAAAGATGATTAGTAGATTTTTTTTTCTCTCCAATTAATGTCCTAAGGTGCACTATGCCACATGCGCTCATTACACATGTTGCCCACCATTTGGCTTGGATTATCTCTAAACAATATAGGTCTTGTCACAACCTCCCAAGAGCCATCCATAGATTTCATTAGCTACTCCATAACTAAATTAACCATCGCTTGGAAATTAGATTATTATTGACACAAGATGTGTTCTCTTTGAGACAATCAAAGTTTGAATGTACCACTAACTTGGACCTCCACATCCTACCCATCTCCTAGACTCATTGTCTTGGCACACTTACATTGAACATCTTAAACATCTCTTTTATAGTGTGAGAATGTTATCCCATAAATATAATCTGAGTACCAATATATATATGGTGCATTTTTTTCTCTAAGATGATAAGCAAAATAATAGCCTGAGCCTCTACCTTTTTCTAATGGTACTTCATTCATTAGTGATCATATATCATATACTTAAAATATTAAGCATTCTCTAATACTTTGAGTTTGGATTTGCATCCGGCTATGAAAATCCTCGCCTTAGTTGCTATCCTTTCTTGTCTCAATTCGCTTTGTACAAATACTGCTTTATCACTTGAATATGAAATGACAATTTTCTAATTCTTTTGATCAACATAAGCATTACTTTTATTTTATGCCTCATCCAAAGGCACCTTCTCTCATAAACTAGGAAAACCTACACAAATGCATCAAAAGAATCAAACATACAACAAAGTAATTACAATCTACACAATCAGCATCGGATATCTTTTAATCAACCATGGTGAACTTATCCAAAAAATATTATAAAAATTGATATTTCATGAGGTCTCTATCATTTATTATGTAAAGGTCCAAGGTTCAAAATCTCGAGCCATGCCGAAATTTTGATCTTTGACTATAACAATATTATTTCGACATTATGCCGATGTTTTGATGCATGGTATTGATAATGAATTGAAGGAAGGAGATGAAGCATAGGAATAAGACATTGTCTGTTCCGAGCATGGTTTTAAATCTTGTACAATGTAGAGTGAAAACGATTGAAACATATCATTCCGATAAATTATGAAAAATCAATACCACTCAACACAGACAATGTCTCCCTTCTTTACTTCATCTCCTTCCATTACCTCCCATATGTCGCTAGTACATGCATCGAAGCGTTGGCACGATATTGAAATAATATCATTCTGATCAATGACCGAAACTACGACATGACTTGAGATTTTGAATTTTGATGCCGAGTGGTATCGAGTGGTAGTGATTTATCGGAACAATATGTTTTGAACATTTCGCCTAGCATGGTACGAGATTTTAAACCATGTAAAGGTCAATAGAGACTCCTCCAAAGATATGATTGATTATATTGCAAGTCATACACTGCCCTTTAATCTCTTCCTAACACTTTATGTTAAAGCTAATGGTTACATATTAACGATATTAGCTAGAAAGCATAATAAAATAGTATTAAATCTACTCCATCTACAAATTGCTCTTGCTCTCATATGAAAGCTTGTGTTTCTCTTCGCCAAGTAGAGCATCCCCACAAATTTTACTGTGTTATCCAATCCGACATCTTCAATCACCATATAAAAACAAAAACCAAAGCTAGATCTTAATTGAAACCTAAATAAAAAACCTTGCAACGTTGGTCGGATATTGTCATTCACAAAAAATTACCCTTCATGCTAACTGCTCCACTTATATCAAAGCATTTCATGAGTGAATTGGCCCGAGATGATTTTGATTGAGCAGTGAATTGGCACAGGATGATTAACCATAAAAGTATTTAATGATGATCAATACACCTTGAGACACATACTATCATCATCACGTAAGAAGATTTCGCAAACGTGTTGCTTGTTTTTCGTTTGTACTCGATCTTATATATTGACCAGTTCAAACTTTATCAAGATTCATTCTCTTTAGTACAACTTTGTGGTCAAACATACTTTAATTGGAGAGAAAATGAGTGGCAAATCAAGTATTACCAGCTCTAAGCAACTATTTTTTATTCATAAATTGTTTCGTCAAATTTAAACTTTAACCAAGGTTGTATATAAAATTTATAATACCATGTGCTTAAGTGATAGTCTACTTTATCTTACCATCTTCAAAAATATTTTTTAGTATTAAATCTACTCAAGGAGTCCAATATTTTCTAGCATTAAATCTGATTAAATTAATTTGCACTATTAAAATAATTGAATTAAATCTTATTTAATTAAAATTGATTTTAATTTTGATTTTAATTAATTTATTTTGATTTAAGATCTCATATAAATTAATTAAATTTAATAAACTTAATTTTAAATAATTGAATTAACATAAATAATTAATTACAGTTAAAGTAATTTAATTAATTAATTTTAACTAATTAAAGTAGCTAAATTATAATTAAATATAAATTAAGTAAATTAATAGTATAAACAATATTGTAGTAACTGATAGCTATTAATAATTATTTTATTATTATTATTATTATTATTATTAACTACATATTAATACTTACATTTAATTAAGTATACCTAACTTAATAAAATGGTTGGAATCAGATTGGCCAAAACTGATCCTGATCACAACTCAGCTATACCAGCCATGAAACCAAGGACTACATTTTATAATCATACAGAAAAACCACCTGATTACTGATATTATGATAGAAGTGGAGAAAAAACTCTTGGTAGTTTGAAGCTCCAAAGAAAAAAAAAAAAACTTCAGATTTCTAGTAAGTTGTGAAAGAGTTACCACAGACCCACTAACTTCAGAATTGGTTATTCACCTAGTCAAGTTTTTAATCAAAATAAAACTAAGAATTTCAGTTGTAGGAAAGGGAAAAAAAAAGAAATAAACCTGAAAGACCTTCTTCCATATAGCCTCTTGCCCTGTAAATGCTAAAGGTAAGTTGATTCCTTGGAGTGCCATCCAGTCTATCTCCTTTTCCCATCTTTTCCAGTCCCACCACACGTAAGAATCTAAGGGCGAAAAAGGCAAGTGGGAAAAGACCAAAATATATATAAGATCAAAGTACCATAAATGGAGGAGCATAAGAAGCATAAGTTCACCATGCACAAAAAGGCTTTCAAGGTTCTAAGCGTATTTTTTAATATAGAAGATGAGAATTCTAAAATGGGTTGTGGAGTTAATGGAAAAAAAATAAAATAACAATGCAATTAGGTATGTGGAGCCCGGTGTTATATGGAAAAATTGTAAAATAAAATAATAATAACAAAAAAGCAATTAGGTATAGCTATAATAAATAATAAAATGAGAAAAAATAAATTGTGATGATACGGAACATTTTCAAAGATGACTAATAGAATTCATAGTTAGAAGAATTGATTTTTTAGAGTCAAACCTAAAGAATAGAGTGAAACCAAAGGTAATCATTTCTTAAGCTAGGTATTGTTCTACCCAGGCTTTAGCCCGAAGGCCTGACGAAGTTAAAGAGGAACTGCAGCTTAAATTTATGGTAGAAAAAAATAAAAACTGTGTGAAAGAGGAAGATAGCCCAGGGACTTTCGATAAGTTCGGGATTAGCCCAGGAACTATAAAATTCTTAGCTCCACCATTGGCCAAGGACTTCAACATGCCATGTGACAGGAAATTTAAGGCTTCACCGGTGTGACACCCCAAGTTTAGTCTCCCAATTTTGGGTTAATAAAAAAGTTTATAAACTTAGAAAAGAGAGATACTATATATTTGATCTTAAACATTTTAGGCCAATGGTTGGATCTCACAAGCTAATGAGTCGTTAATATTAATAACTACATCATTTTTCGGGTGGTATGGTAATGTAATAATACTTCATTTGTAGTGCATGATACCTACACATTTGGGGTTTTCGGGTTTTTGCTTTGGGAGTGCATTCAAAGCCATTATTAAGCCTCACAAGTCACCAATTAAGGATCATTTTAGGCAATGAGTTAAAGCATGAATCTTCACAAGGACATCAAGACTAAGTGAGAGAGATTATGACACCCCAAGTTTAATATAACATTGTGAATTGTGGGCCATAGGCATTTTTGTGGCCTCACAAGTAAATGGTTTGTTCCCTCATCTAAGCAAGTTATGGCAACCAATCACTTGAGTCATGAACAACTGTCCTTGGGAACTCTTATTGATGTTGAGATTCACCTATAGTGCAACAAATTAGCAACATGTTTAACCATTGAAATTTATCATAATACCATAATATTAATTTTACATTAGATAAATTTGAAAAACAAAGGGAGTATTAATGTTACATCTGAAAAATTTAGAAAAAAGGAATAATATGTCAAAAATTATCTATCTTTGTAATCTATTAGTGGAAGTGATCTTATTTGGGATAATCATATACTAGGGTTGAACTAGTGTAGGGTTTTTAAAGTGTTTATATGTTTGTCTTTTACTTATTTTACTCGTGTGTTGACACCTTTTCTCTCATCTCACGACTCTTTTTTCCCCTGGGTCTCATGCCTACTCCCTTTGATGATTTTTCTCTCATTCTTGCTTGATTTCTCAACCATCCAACGTTGTTGGAGCCAAAACCCCCTACCCACTCCCTTACATGTACAAAATCACTGTGAGCACTCACAGCTGTGTAGTCATAGTTGGTTTTATTTATATGATTGTAGATTTAATTTCTTGTGAAGTGTTGAAGTGCTTTAGACATTTACATTTCATGTGAAGCTTTGAAGTTGGGTATTTTTCCTGCTTATGTCATTACATATTGATGGAAAATAGATAATGAAAGTTTTAAGAAAGAGCATGGTTTTCAACTACTCTTGTTGCTTTTATATTGGTTGCCCTTTTGATCTTCATAGTTGCTTATCTATCTTAGCTCTGTCCAATGACACTTGCTGATGATAAGTTAATTAACAAGAGATAACATGTTCATATGAAATATATGAAACTAAAGCATAACTACTTAAATTGAACAAATAAATTAACAAAAAAATTATTTAAAATATAGAGCCTTGGCTTCACACTCAAAAGGGTCCATGGGTCCATTAGTTTGTTTATGGGCTTCAACCCATTATGGGTTGTTCACCCTTTATATACATATATAGAATACACTTTGTGTTAGGTGGATTTTGAGTTATTCATCCTTTATACATTCACACATATGGTGCATTTCATACTAGGTGGACTATGGGTTGTTCACCGTATATGATCCATATGTTGATTCCTAAAAAATTAAGATGAAAATTTTAAAAGTCTTGGGGAGAAACTACAAGAAAATAATGAAATTGCCTAAGAAAAATTAAAGAATAGTACTTGTGGCATCTCTTCGAAGGTATGCATTTAGTTTGGTTAGCTAATTATTTATTGTATTGTATTTTATTTTGGCACTATTGCAATTCACATGCAGAGAAGAAAGCTTGTCTCTCGGCAGACCCAATTCATGCAAGGCGTGACAATTAAAAGCATGTTCACTAGTCCAAAATCATCTCTCCCAACATCTTTCATGTTTTCTATGACTATCATGTTTATGAAACATTGTCTAAGAAAACCTCCTATCTTCTAACAATGAGAGTGATGAATATTAATGAGAGTGATGAAGACTCAAGGATCATCATAACTTTGAGACAGTGAAACATTTTTAGAGTTAGTTGTGTCTAAGGGAATAATTGACACTTGAAGCAGGCATTACTCATCAGGTTTCAGGAACAAGCATGCACTGCTGAAATTGGCAAAGATATTAACACTAAGGACTACAAAAGATAGTTTGTACTTGTGGTACTAAGTTGGTTCTGTTTTGAAACTATTCATCTAACTATATTGTATTTAAGACCAATTACATATGTATTTACTTAATAAGCCAAATAAAGGAAAATCATGAAGAAAGGAAAAAAAGGATTTACATGTGATTTTAAGTTGAACATCTTATGATAGAAGTGTATGATAACTTAGTTACTAGCATTAGAATTAATGTGAGAATAACTAATGAACTGTTCTAGGATTGTAAATTGACATCACAGATCAAAGTATAAGTCATTATCTTTCTATATTAGTACTAGATGAAATTGTTAACCTTATTTAATATAAACCTTCTTGATGTAGATTTGCATTTGATTTTATACTAATAAGAGTTTAGTTACAATAAATCAAATTGTGGAGACAAGCTATAAAGGTCTCAAGGAAGTAAACCTAAGATTAATATTATGAATACAATTTCAACATCAGAGAAGAAAATTGAATAAATAGCTAAGAACAATGCAAAAAAGATTCCTAAAATAAGTGCTACTTATCTGGGATTTATTGACAATAAGGAGAGGATAATGAGACATATTTTCCTCTGTAAATAGTGATAGAAAAGATGGAAAAATGATGGAACACGTACAACTAGAAGTGACGACATTTTGGTAGTAATTCCAAGGAACAGGCCGTTCAACCTTCACCCCTTCGTCAACAACACGAGGCAGTGACCCTGGTTGAGGAACTGAACCTAACTGAGCACCGCCGGTCTTGTCCCACGAAATATGAGCAGCACACCAATACTTCATATACCAATGAAGACCAGACGAGATCTCTACTGCTGTGGTACCTCGAATCCTAGATGCAAAAGACGACATAATAAACATGATCACTAAAACCACTAACCTAGGCCTTTCAACACCTTAATCGAAATGAACGATGTAAACTTTAAGGATCAAATTGTCTGCGGTTCTTACAATATCTCGGCTCGATCAGTGTTCGAGCTATCGACATTACTTATATGGAAGCAACCGTACTGCCTACAAATACCCTGAAAGAGTAGGAGAGTACGATCTCAGCGCATAAGAACAATAAGAAACAGAAGCGACGATGAGGTCAACAAAGAAGACCAAGACGCGACCTCGGGGATGATCTCGAAGAGGAAACTGGAATTGTGGGTGGGGAGTAACCGCAGGAGGAGGGATCGGGCAGCCGCTACCTGCACCTCGGAAGAATGCATCTTGCTCCTCAATCTCTGCAGAAGCTCTCTGATACCTGCCGGCGCAGCAGAAGGTGAAGAGAGCGACAAGGGGAGAGACGCAAGCAGCAGCGACAGGAAGAGGAAGACCACTGGCGCCCTCATGGTGCCTGATGCAAAGCCTGGAGCTGCCACTTTTCTGCTCCGGAGCTTCGACGGAAGGCTCGCGAAGGAATCGAGTCCGTGGCCAGAAGCAACAAGTGAATACTTTTTAAAAGAGTGGTTGTAAGGTTATTTTATAGATTAACTTGAAATTTCTTATTAAGTATAAAAATTGGAATAGTTTTAAAAAGAATCAGTTGTTTATTGAAAGTTTGTGAATGTTCTAATAGATTTTAGAAATAAAAAAAGACGATTGTAACCTGTCCAATTCATTTCAGAGTTTGGACAAAAGCATGAGTCTGTAAAGTTTCAATTGTTAGTGAATTATTTATTCAAACTAAATATAAATAAATAATGATTGTAAAATATCACTTATATTTTGGATTTTGGACAAATGCATTAGTCCATAAGTTTCTATTTAACAAAATGATTTTTAGGTCCACCAGTTGTTTTATTAATAATTTCTTTTTTTTTTCCGTTGTTGTTATTGTTGTTGGCATCATCATACTTTTCTCTCCATTATTGGGCGGCTAAATAGTTGTGTTTGCTCGGTTACGCCGAGCCCCGTCAAAGTAATCATATTATCATAAACTAATTAAACTTAAATTTAAGAATTGAAAATTTTAAATTTAAATAGGAAAAATTAAAATCAATAAACTTTCAAAAGTGATAAATTAGATTTTGATTTGACTCAATTTAATCAAGATAAAAATAATATATTTATCTTATTTAAAAATCATAAGTTTGCTTGATAATGCTTTCAATTATTCTTCTATAACCATACATACTTTCAATATATCTCCAACTACGGTGGAATGACAAAGCATTTCCACAATTAATCAAGTATTCACATATGAATTTATAATTATGACATACAACGAATTAATTTACTCTAATGGTAAAATAACCCTGGAATATTAGTTAAGAAGCAGCACATCATTAGTGCTTCCAATTTATCTTGATGATCAATAAAAAATTTCTGTTGCACCGGATCGGTCATTTATTAATCGGCATGAGAACTGAATACCTGATTATCTAAATAAATAGCCTGACATTTTCTTGGATAAACTCCGAAACCACTATGTATTAGCATGCAATTGAGTACAAACAGAGCAAACCACTGGATCCTGATCAACAGAAGATGAGATCCTTGAATCCCATCATTTTTGCCAACTGTAGTATTAAGCTTCCCAGAAAACTATTTGCTAGATTGAACTATTCACATTAGATGCTATGAGTTCAACTTCGTTATACTTTACACATTCATACAGAACAAGGCAAAACATCGTCTGAAATCCTCATTTAATTGTCATACCACACAAACGGGCAATCCAAACAGTAGCTTATACCTATACAAAGACCATAATGATCCATGATATAGAATTGTATGGTTCTATGATTGAATAGATTGCTAATAATAAGAAGAAAAAGTTGTAAGACAGCAAAAGTAAGCCTCGAGAATCTCTGGAAAGGTAGCCTCGAGAATATCTGGAAATTCCTACTGTTTATGATCTTTTAGCATGTTATAATTGCTAACATAAGACTTTGTATGAATTTGTGAACATGTCATGAATATAAAGAACAAATGAGAAATAGAGTATATGGCAATTGATACAGATCATACAATATTGATGGATTTGTGCCTGAAAGCATCACATGGCATCAGAGTTATCATAAGGAGGTAATCACTACAAGCTCATGCAAATCCCTCAATCCTCGACTTGAGATCAATAGTAAGGCCACATATTCCAAAAACTTACATCTATAAGCACAAGAAGTGAATTTAGCTATCCTTTTTCACCACATTAGGTGATATTTGGCTATTGCAAATTAGCTATCATTCATCTCTAAATATTTATTTTAATTTTCTTTTCAACTTCTAAATTTTATTTTGTAAGAAATGAGTAAATTTTATAAAACAAACAAGCCTAACATGCTCGGCAATTACTTTCTCTAGCGGAATCAAGGAGTAGTCAAGCAAGAGGCTAGATACTTATAAGGCATTACACAAACTCCTACCTTAAAATCTCATCAAACAGGTACCACCAAGCAAGTGTTCAATACATATTTATAAAAGACAAAATTTATATTGCCTCAACAACAAGAAGAAGCCAACTGAGCATGGTAGCTACCACATAGCCAAGGTAATTGGTTGATCATCTTGCAAACGACAAAAGATTGTCAAAAATTAGTTGTGTTGCCATGAAACAAAAAAAAAAAGCATTGGAGAATACCTAATTGTTACACCAACAGCTAGGTAAGAACTACGGTGCCAAAAATTCAACAACTCTCTTATTCTTCCAATCCTGTTTTTCCATTTTCCCCTCTATTCTTCTTCCTCCTAGTGTCTTTCTCCCCGTCTAAACATTTTTTTGAACACATGGATATCCTACTCATCCTCCAATTCTCTCCAACTGGACCACCGTTTACTCACCCACTTCCAAACTTTATTTTTCTTCTTCACTTCCTAACTTATTGTTTCTGAAAGAGCTTCTGTCTCCCTTCTCTCTTCTTCTATTCTCTCAGTGTTAAGTACACTTTCTTAATCGGTCAAAACAGAATTTCTCTTTATTCAGCCCTTCAAATATTTTCATAGTCAACTTTTCCTAATTTCTAGGGTAAAATTTAGCAGAAAAAAAAGTAAGATGAAGAATAAGTATTAAAACCCTTTTGCTAACAATATAGTTCACTATCAAACATCACTTGCTGAAGGAAATATTTTTCCACTCTAAAAAATAGTGTTTATTTATTATCTTTCAGTGAATGGCGATGTGTCCAGGAACTATGTTAATTAAAAGGGGTTAGTTTCGAATATTGATTTGTTACGTTTATACTTTTATATGAATGGTTCTATCCAAGGCTTCACATATAATTGAGCAGGGACGCTAGCAGTACAAAACTCTTCTCCTCCTCTCCCCTACGTTTTCTATGGCTGTTGTGCATCACATCTTTTCTGAAGAGTCATTTTACCTATATTTTCATCATCCCTTAGTTGCAGAACATCATCGACAGACTTGTTCTTTAAAATTTTTTAACATAAGTGTCTAGCTAAACTCCTTGAGCAATAGGAAACATGGGGCCAATCGTAAAGCATTTCTATTCCTATTTCTCAATTTTAGAACACTACATGATGAAACCATAATCTCATTGTTCTTTTACTCTCACAATCAGGCAGCCATGATTCTCTTGAATGCTATTGTTCTTTTACTCTAACAATCAGGCAGCCATGATTCTCTTGAATGCTATCGTCAATGTCATCTAAACAACTTTTAGCAATAACCTACAAACATATCTTGAAACTGAACATTTTAGCATGGCAATATGGAGCTTCCTTAAATTGAAACAACTTATTTCTGAATAAAACAAGAAAACAAAACTATCATATTGTGGATCCGACTACAGAAACTTCAATAAAAGAAGTGGATAAACAGTAATCCAGAGTTTAAATTAAAGAACCATAAATTTAAAGCATCTAATGTTGAGCTTTCTTATATTACAGTTTGCACTTTGTATCTATGAGATTTACACACTCCTTATGCCTATTCCCATAAAAAAGGGTTAGTTTGTCTTAAGTTTACCTCTTCGACCCTGAGATCTTGGATTTGTTTGCTTCCTTTCCTGTTGCTTCCCTGTTATTCTTTGCCTGAATATAGAGCTATGTCATCCTCAAAAGAATCCAGATATGATAACACACAGCAATAAATGAAACATAGCGGAGCTTACTTAAGAATATTAAGTTGGTAAGTTAAATCATCAATCTCCAGACCAGACAGCTTTAGCGCGGCCAATGTTCCAGGTACTTCTTCGGAAACCACCTTGGACAATTTATCTGCAGAGACTGATAACCTCCTAAAATCCTGTAGAAAGAACAATTAGAGAGACCAACCAAATGAAAGTAGCAAATACACAGAACTTTTCGCACATTCAAGGCTGGGAGAAAAATGATTGCCAGAGAGAAGAACGAACTAACAGCCTGCAAAGAATCAATCAAACAATCAATGCCTTGCACCAGATACGATCAAACGGATATATAAGAAAATTACCAGCGACAAGACGAAGACGATAGAGAAAAATCCTAACACGGGATCACGACGAAGCCCTAGATCTACCGTGAGGGGCGGAGGAGAAGACTCCGAGACGAGCACGGAATCCGTGCCACGGGAGGCGAGAGTGCGATTGGGCTCGGAACACTCGGATGAAAGCCTGATAAGGAGCGGTTCTCTCCGGCGATGTATGGACTGCAAAATCCGAAAACGTCGAGCGAACGCCGCCGGCACCGGTAGCGGTCGCAGCGATGGAGTGCAGACGAGAAACATCGAAGTCGTGGTCAAAGATACAAGATTGGAATGGGTTTGCTACCTACTACTGCTTCCTGGAACGTGTAGATCAAAATTGGAAATTGGGTCGAGCTCCGGTGAACTTGAGTTTAATTAATTTAAATATTATCAAATTTTAAATTCAATCTTATTTAATTATTTAAAATTTTTATATTTTTAAATATATTTAATTAATTGACGAACATATTATACATTTATTTATTTATTTTAAGATTTTTTTTATTTATAAATTTTATTGATGTGCATAAATATTATTTACTAAAGTCATAATTTTTATTCATAAATATTAATAAATTAATTACATACATATTTAAATTTATTTATTTTTATGAGTTCAATTTTATCTATTTAATTATTTAATTGATCTTATATACAATGGACAAACATAAATAAATTTTATAATACCAAACTTTGTTTAGATATATTTACCGTCCTAATAAAATAACAATACACCGTTCGGGTCAAAGAAAATTTATTTAATATCTTATTATTATATAAGAATTATGATTTTAAAAATTAGATAAAATATTAAATACTCAATTCAATTATATTTAAATAATAATATATAAATTCAAATATAAAATTATAATGGACATTAATAATGCTAAATGCATTTTTAGTATTATTTAATAAATATAAAATTAAAAAAGAATTTAATTTTGATTAATATTTAATGCCGCTTGCGAATTTATAACTAGTATTAATCATAAAAATTTAATATTTGACTTAATAATAATAATAATAATTGGTTAGGTAAATATTTATATGTTATCTCTATTTTAATATATTTATAATTTCAAAAAAATACGTGCAATCTTAAACAATCATAAATAATTTTATGTATTACTTTTTTCAGTGAGTACAATTCCTTTAAAAAAAACTTGTATATGTTTATTTTTAAAATATTTGAAAATTTAAAAGAAAATAATATTCAAAAGCTTAGATGTTTCAATTTTTAGAAAATGTTAATGGTAATTTTCAAAGCACATGATAAAATGATACACACTAAATTCAAAAGTGGCAACAAAATAAATAGATAAAATAAAAAAATTTTAAAAAAATAATAAATCTCAGTCAGTCTCATGGACTCAATCCCTGGGGTGGTCGGTCCGGTCTCACGAAAGTTTCCCACCGACCACCAGGGTAAATTGAGAAGTGCATACGACGGTCAATCCAGATGTCCAACATTCTTTGATTGCGTTCTCCGGATCCTATCAGAACATAAAAATTTAAAGAATAATGATAGGAACGTGATAGAATTCTAACAAAATAGCATTCCCTATGATTATCAAATATTCCCTTGTATTATTAGCAAGAGCCACGTTTTACTTTACTCGGGCTATAGCCCGGGTGCTCCACGGCGAAACAGTTTAAATTTACGTAAGAAATTTTTTTTTTAAAGAAAATAGAAGAGCCAGCCCGGGTAAAATAACTCAGAGCTCGTCGGCATAGCCCACCGTCGGAGATCAGCCCGGGTAAATCACCCGGGTTGGCTCCGCCATTGATTATTAGTCTTCAACGTAATAAAAAAGATAATTTATTATTTTTTATAATATTTAAAAATTGACTTCTAAATGTTCGTCCTTATATAATTAAAATTGAATTTTTGATCTTTTTAATTATTTTTTAATATTTTTTACTATTGTATTGTATCCGTCAGATAAAAAATATATGTATTATGGAATCATGTGTAATTTGTTGTTGATAGAATCTTCCCTTGATATATTATTTGCTAACACAAATAAAAAGAGAGTTGCTAAAAATTGTTCTGTAGTTGTTTGTCGATAGAATATTCTCTTAACATATTATTTATCACTAGAAATAAAAATTGGACTTAACCGAGTTTAAATATACTGAACAAAACACATATATTAAGTCTGGTTGGTCTAAAAATTTAAAATATCATAATTTGCAAATGAAAACGTTTTCTTCTCTTGCACAGCCAAAATAAAAAGAATAATAATAATTTACTACAAATATTTAACGCGGCTTAGGCTTTAGGTCCATGACCTAACAATTTATTCTCATTTAGTAGATCAAATCGAAAAATAAGATATTTTCTTGCATATAATATGAAATTTAAACTATAGAAACTTTAGAATAAGTGGTGAGTATCTCACTTGATGTGTATGAGTTGTATATATTCGGTCAATTGAAATTTTATTAAAAAATTTTATTAGCTAACAATTAATATATATCGACTCAACTACATGATCTAAATAAGATTACAAGTTTACGATTTTCAATTTCACTAGGCTCTATAAAAATCTCATCAACTCGAATCTTGTTTGATCAATCGAGACCACACCAGTTGACTTGTGTAGTCATTATTGTTGACGAAGTCGAGACAATGCACTTCTCCGTTGTGATCAATTACAGCTTCTCGATTTACCTCTTTATAGATGATCGCAGGATCGACTGTGTAAAACTGCTGCGGTAATGGATTTCATTTTTTTATAGAAGAGTAGTCATTATTGCATTTGAATAAAAATATATATACTACCTATTTCAGTTGAGTCAACAATGACTTTACTTGATTAAGCTATTGACTCAGCATTTCAATTGACCGAATCTTTGATTTTACTTTACTTGCACCTGATAAGTCCTCACAAACTTCTAAGATCAAACTCAACTTTAGACTATTCCTAAAAATTCATGTTCCCCGAAGCTCTGGATCAAGTCTATATAATTTGAAAGTGTAAACTTGAACATTATATAAGTCACATGATACCTCACAACTAATTGTGTTAATCTTATCGTAATTTTATGTCATTCAAGAATAAGCTTCCGTCAAATTCATAGTCTCTTTAATATATTAAATTCACAGTCATTCTACATGTTATTTTTTCATTAGGTCATTTATGAAATTAATCTCTTATAACTATTATCGAAGTTGTTGAACCAACTCCATGCTCTTGTATCATAATCTCTTGAATGTTCACTATCTTTCTCTTCTCTAATCTCTAATATACCTTTATACCTTTTGAGCCATTGAATTAAATCAACTTGATCACACCAAATCAACATAACCATAAATTTCATCCTCATGATGCACATTAGTAATACATAAAAAAAATTATCTCAAAACTCTTTATTAAATATATTAAAGTATTATGATTGAATACGATATAAAGTTTATATAATAATTTTAACTAAGATACGCATGGCAATGTTTATTTCTGAATTTAATTTTGACCCCGTAATTTATAGATCATATAATAATTTTTAAAACATTATTAATCAATATCAAAGAAACTCCGCACTCAAATCCAAGCCACATTATTTATGCATCTCGTCTGGTCAATTAATTACTCGAGAAGTACTCATTTCCTTGACGAAGGCTTTCAGGTGCTCTTCCTCCACGCACTGCGTCATGATCCGCGTGCCTGTCCTGGGCAGCGGCGGCGCCCCGATGATGCCCACCGCCATGAAGTCGAAGTAGGCGAAGGGAATCACGTGGAGCGGCTTCCCCCAGCCGTAGTCCACGTCCAGGAACCCCAACCGCGTCCAATCTGACACAAACAGCGAGTTGTAGGTGAAGGTGAGCTCGTAAGGGTCCGCCTTAAAGTCCCCTGTCGCCCACCTGCCGAACTTCGCCGCCATCCCCGCCTTGGCGTCCCTTATCATCCTCACCACCTCCACCAGCTCCGCCCCCACGACTTCGCCGCTGCGGGCCGTGACCGACACCGGATAGAAGCAGTTGCCGTAGAAGCCGCGCGGCAGTACCTGCTGCTGCATCAGGTGGCGAGCGTTGGCGAAGAAGCAGAGGTGGACGTCGGAGTCGGGGCTGAGCTTGATGGCGCGGGTGCGCGACTGCCACAGCTTCGCGATGGCGACGTCGAAGGTGGAGCAGCGCTGGCCGATGTGCTCGAAGTAGTTGGCCTTCACCTCGTTGACGGCGCTCTCGGGGACGTCCATCGTGGTGTGTACCAGCTTGAAGGAGTCGAACAGGGGCGGAGCCGAAGGAGCCAGCTTGGGAGGACTGGGGATGACCTCCCGAGACCAAACCGGGTCGACGGCCGGCTTAGGCAACCCCCTGGCGATGTCGCCGATGGCGTTCACAAACTGGGCGGCGCCGAGGCCGTCGGCGATTGTGTGGACGGAGATGAGGCCGACGACGAAGCCACCACAGGTGAATTCAGTAACCTGTGTGCCATGGAACCAATTATTTAAACTAAACTGATCCATCCACCAAATCTGAGGCAAATAAAAATTTTAATAAACTAGAACAATAAGCAACTAGACAACGCGTGTGTTAAGAACTGAATACATACCTGCATCATCAAGGGCAGATTAATGGGGTCAAATTCATGGCTGGGAACAGGGAGCAGTTCATCCTTGGAGATCATGAGCGGGAAATCGAGATCCTTCACGTCCTCAAGGCTACAGTTGGCCGTCGCCTCCACGAACCACGCCCCCTCGCCGGTGCACGCGACGCGGACGTCGCCGTGTTCAGCGTCGTCGACGAACCGGCCAGCGAAAGGGTAGTACGGCACCAGCGCCTTGGCCAGCGCTTCCTTGATGACCTTGGCGGGCTCGCGGCCGTGCTTGAACACGTGAATCGACCGGACCATGTGCCTGAGGCCGGCGACGCGGTCGATGATCGATAGGAAGAGCGTTTCGTCCGGGGTGGGCTCGGCCGGAGCGACGAAGGATTGGGACGTTCTGGCGACGGAGAAGCACATGGCTGGTAGCTTAATTAGCGCGGAGCAGAGCAGAGAAGACGTCTGGTGGCTCAGCTCAACAGAATTGCGCACTTTCCTTGCACTTTGGATAAGTTGAGTAGGCCTTAAATAGAGTCGACGAGAGGCAATGTGGAGTTTCACTATCGCGTTGCAGGCGAAGCGTCGTGGGAGGTTTCTGCCGTGTCGTCATTTTTACTCATCCATCGCCTGGTTGTTGAGTACGAGGCAGCAGCAGACGAGGTTCCACGTCAGCATTACAGAATAATAACAAATAAAATTAGTTTTTTAATATATTTTTTTTACCATTTTTAATTTAAAATATTATATTTTCTTAAAGTGTATACTTTTTGTGATCATCTCATTCGTTTCCACCTATCCAAATAAAAAGATTTCCAATAGAAAAAGGCTCAAGCCTTAGCACCCTAAAATTTGAAGTGTGAAGTATTCGCAAAGCAATCCGCTGACCGGTAAGTAACTAGTCATGTCTCCGTTTGTTAAAACGTCTTTTAAGGCAGTGTGATGGGTTTATCTTCTGTCAAAAGGAAAGAAAGAAGAGATAATATGAAATGTGGCAAGTTCTGCTAATGCATGTCTAAGTAAATTTCTTTTCCCCCCTACACCCCACCCCCTCCCTTCTTCTCTCTCTCTCCCATGTAAATGACAGCATTACCCTTTCTTCTTTGTTTTTAATATATATATATATATATATATATATATATATATAAGTATTTAATTTATATATATATATATATATATATAACTAAATAAAAATTAAATTATATATATATATATAATTTAATTTTTATTTAGTTTTATTTTTAAATTAATTTTATTTATTATTTTTTCATTAATACTTATATATATATTTATTTTATTTAATTTTTATTTAGTTTTATTTTTAAAATAATTTTATTTATTATTTTTTAAATTTTATTTAAATTTTATTTATTTTTATTTTTAAATTAATTTTGTTTATTTTTTTTAATTTTATTTAATTTTTTAAATTAACACTCATTTCCGTTTAAATTACCACCTTCAACCCCTTAACACATGTCAAAACCTCCCCTCCCCTTAAATTACCCACCCTTCAACTCTTGACACATGTCAGAACCTCTCCTCCCCTTAAATTACCCACCCTTCAAATCTTGACACATGTCAGAACCTCCCCTCACCTTAAATTACTCACCCTTCAACTCTTGACACATGTCAAAACCTCCCCTCCTCTTAAATTACCCATCATTCAACTCTTGACACATGTCAGAATCTCCTCTCCCCTTAAATTACCCACCCTTAAACTCTTGACACATGCCAGAACCTCTCCCTCCTCTTAAATTACCCACCCTTCAACTCTTGACACATGTCAGAACCTCCTTTCACCTTAAATTACCCACCCTTCAACTTTTGACATATGTCAGAACCTCTTCTCCCCTTAAATTACTCACCCTTCAACTCTTGACACATGTCAGAACCTCTTCTCCCCTTAAATTACCCACACTTCAACTCTTGACATTTGTCAGAACCTCCCCCTCCCCTTAAATTACCCACCCTCAACTCTTGACACATGTCAAAATATCTCCCTTTAAATCCTCCTCTTATACTTCATCACACCTCCCTCCACTGCTATCTCCCTCTCAGCCTCTCCTTCTCTTTTTCTGAAACATAGTTATCTTCTTAGTCATTACTTTTCGTAATTCATAGAAGGAAACTATGGATGACTATTTGAGTTTATTTTCAGATAGTTGGTCAATTGAGAATGATGTTCCTGGTCAATTGAGAATGATGTTCCTGGTTAATAAATAAAATTAATTAAAAAATAAAAATTATATAAAAATAAAATATAATAATAAAATTGATTAAAATAAAATTAAATAAAATTTATATAAAATTCTAAAAATAAAGTATTGATAACAAATAATTAATAAAATTGATTAAAAATAAAACTAAATAAAAATTAAAAAAAAATATTGTATCGATGAAAAAAACAATAAATTAAATTAATTAAAAAATAAAACTAAATAATTCAATTGCTTTAAAATAATTCATCAAAACCAAACCTAAATTAATTTAAAAAACAAAACTAAATGAAAATTTAAAAAATTAAAAAAAATAAAAAAGAAAAGGGGTAGAAGTGTCATTTGATAAGGAAAGAGAAGGAGGTGGGAGGGGGGCTGTCAAATCCGGGGAGGGGGGAAAAGCAGCTCTCCATGTCTAATGAGCAACACTGTCAACCATGCATCACGCATTAGCATGATTACTACAGCAACAGTGCATCTAATGATGAAACACTAACAACCAACAGCTGGAATAATAACATATAATAACTGATTTAACTTAAGCATGCTCAACAATTTTCCCAACAAATACGAAATGCACATATATGACAACTGTAGATCAACAGCTTTTCCATAGAACAAACGCTCATTTATATGTCAAAACCAAGTGAATGCTTTACTATTACTGCTATTTTGTGTGGGGAAATATTTTGGAAAGGAGAGAAACAGGTTCTACCTAACCTGTCTTGTTTAGCAGTAGTTTCCACGCATTAAGCCAGACAATAGCACATTCTAACGCTTTAATAAGAAAAAAAAATTTCAATAGCTGATTGTGAACGCTGGCACTTGGGCAAGAATAATGTACTGTTACCATAGTTGAGGCCAGCTAAACAATGGCCAGGAGTGCTTGTCGTCCATTTGATGAGGAAATGATTCCTATCACTGAGAAGTATGTTGAGCGCACTTAACTGCGTGCAAGAATGAGTGGTGAGGGCAGCTATGATGAAAGGCCACGAAGTATATATAAAAGCATACACAAAAATTTATATATAAAAACCATACAAAATAAAATATTTATCATCCACAATTTTCCAACACAAGACCAAGTTAAGAGCATCCTAGCCAACTACATAATCTAATAAGTTAGTATTTTGGTCGAAAAAGTGGATTTCATAAGAACTCTATCTTACTGGGTACAAGGATTATAGTGCATTAACTTGAAAAACTTTCACCAGTAGTCCTTGCAAGAGCACTCCCCTCCGGAAAAATGGTGGAATCTATTTCGGTCCCTTACAATCAATTGCCTATCATATACCAAGGAAACAAACTTGATCGCCGAATGACAATCTTCGCACACACGAAGATTCTTAAATATCCGAATTGTGGACTTTGGCGGCAAGCTCAGAAGGCCAAAGGCTATTGCTAGCTTCTCACTGTGCCGAGCCAGTGAAGATTTTTTCAAAGGTTCATCGATATCTTGCAATACCAAGGATGTAATGGGACAGTATCCAGCCATTTTCAGCTTGTTCATCATTTCATCAACCATTTCACTAATCTCTTTAGACTGTGGGTGAGACTCATCACCAGATACAAACTCAAAAACTGTGTTGTCAACCTCGATTGAACTGCTCCCAGGAATCCTTTTGGTGCATTTGCTTCGCAGCAATTTTCTAATCCTACCGACGCCATCCCACAAATTGGCCTGTGCATATATGTTTGATAGAAGCACATAATGTCCATCCACATAGGGCTCCAAACGCACAAGGTTCTTGGTAGCTTCTTCAGCTAGTTCCACGTTTTTGTGAATTCGACATGCATTGAGAAGTGCCCTCCAAATGACAACATCTGGTTTGAATGGCATGTCTTTTATGAATCCTATGGCTTCCTCGAGTTGTCCTGCTCTTCCCAGTAGGTCAACCATGCATCCGTAGTGTTCAATCTTAGGAATAACACCATACGCACCTTCCATAGAGTTAAAATGAGCCCAACCTTCAGTCACAAGACCAATGTGGCCACAGGCACTTAAAACCCCAACAAAAGTTATCTCATTTGGTTGAATTCCTTGTGATATCATGTCTGAAAATAGATCAATGGCGACCTTTCCGTGTCCATGATTTGCAAGGCCTAAAATCATTGCACTCCATGTAAGAACATCCTTCTCATTCAACTCACTGAAAATTTTTCGAGAAGTCTCAATGTCTCCACACTTGGCATACATATCAACTAGAGCAGTCCCAAGTCTTAGATCTAGACTCAGTCTCTTCTTGTCGATAAGCCTGTGCATTGCCCTGCCCATGCTTAATGCTCCTGTGTCGCCGCAAGCAGAGAGGACGCTCGCCATTGTCACCTCATCCGGTGCCACATTTGCAAGCTGCATCTCATGGAATAACCTCAATGCGTTGCTAGACTGCCTGCTTTGAGCGTACCCCGAAATCATTGAGCTCCATGACAATAAATCCCTCTCACTAGTTCTATCAAAGATCTCTTGTGCAACCGCAAGGTTGCCGGTCTTAGCATAGCCATGTATCATGGTATTCATGGAGACCAAGTCTCTCATGGGCATTTCATCAAAAAGTTTACGGGCTTCCTTAATATTGTTACTGGCAACATACATACCCAGCGTGACGTTGTAAGAAACCAAATCTCGGACGGCCATTTCATCGAACACGTTCCTCGCATGGTCGACGGCGCCAACTTTTCCATACATATCGACCAAAGCAGTCTGGACAAACACATCGAGCACAAATCCCAGCTTAACGACGAGGGAGTGCAGTGACTCGCCGATCGTAAAACATCCCAACCCACCACACGCCTGGAGAGCCAACGAAAGGCCGAAGGTATCGACAGCTACGCTTTCGCAGAGCCTCATTCTCCGGAGTAATCCGAGGGATTCCGCGGGGTTCCCCCTCTGCAAGTGAGCGCGGATGAAGGTGTTCCAAAGAAAGGCGTCGGGCGCAGGAACGCGATCGAAGATGGAGCGGGCGAGGTGGAAGGAATCAGGGGAAGGGAGGGAGAAACATCGGCGAAGAAACTTGGCGGCGACGAAGGGGTGGCGGTCGAGGGACGTCTTGGAGAGAAGAGGGAGGATCTGGAGGAGGTGGGAGAGGCTACTGCAGTCTTGGATCAAGGTCATGGCCTTCTGGAGCAAAGTTGGAGGCTGCAGCTTTATAAACACCATGAACGAATGTACGCACAAGAGAGCGAGAGGGAAAATTAATGCAAAAGCCTTTCTGGTAAAGACAGTTATCAAAGTGCGCATTTGTAGTTCCAGAAAGTTCGATTCATCTACGGCCCTCTTCGTATTATCTATAGTGATCCCGTCCAAGTCCGGGCCAATGATGTAACGATAGGACATCCGAGTTGTGATCCAAAGACCCGCAGTTCGATCCTCAGTTATAACATATTTGTAAGAATTTTCTTCCAAATGGGGAACGTAATTAAAGGATGCTGGGCATCTGAATTGGCCGCGCCGTATGTGCTTCCCGATTTACCCTGATGGTCGATGGAAAACTTCCGTGGGACCGGATCAGCCACCTCCAGAGATTGAGTTCATGAGACTGACTGGGATTTATCACTATAGTGATCCAGTCCAAGATTAAAAGAGATAATGACTTGATTTACTAAAGTAAATATCATCCAATAATTTTGATCGGTTGAATACTAATCAGGTCAGTCTTCAAAAAGTTGACATCAAAGAGTTGAAGGTATCTCGATAAAAGTTGAAGGTATTTCTTAAAGACGACATCAATTTGATCAGGTTCGAGATTAAAAGAGAGGATAACTTAACACAATAAAGATGATCGAATATTTTTGATCGATTGAATACTAATCGGGTTGGTCTTTAAAGGAATCGTGCGTAAAATGTTAGACGTAAATTCCTGTGTCAAACATAAGGAGTCAGATGTTAATTTCCAAATAAGGAGATATTTGAATAGGAGTCTGAAACTTAAAAAAAAATGTTAGAAAGATAATCAAGTCAAAACTTACTCGATCGCTTTATCAGACTTTGAATAAAAGATGGAGAAAATAAAAGATAAATAAAAAATAGTAAATAAAATGAATTACTGACTTACATGTGGTAACCAACTAAGTGAAAGGTGATCTGATTCTAAATTATATATATATATATATATATTTCTTTCTTTATTAAGGGACATCTCTAATCAACGTCTCAATAATTGCCTCTGTTTATG
Source organism: Curcuma longa (assembly GCF_044706935.1). Classification (NCBI taxonomy): domain Eukaryota; kingdom Viridiplantae; phylum Streptophyta; class Magnoliopsida; order Zingiberales; family Zingiberaceae; genus Curcuma; species Curcuma longa. Next base: position 9,593,456 of record NC_133861.1, read on the forward strand.
ATAGACGTTTTAACAACTGTGAGTTGAATCAGAATTGTAATTTGGAGAGATCATATTTAAATGCGACTCCAAAAAAAATGATTTAAAATTTTTTATTAGCTGATTTGATTCGAAATCAATTTGACTGATTCAAATTTGACTTGATCTGACTTCATTTGACGTTGACTTCAACATACAACTTGACTATTAACTTCTATGTCACGTGGTTCCTTACCCTATCATGTACTTAATACAACGAAGGAACAAAATAAATAAATTAAGGATTTTAATATACACCAATACATTTAATTAAATTATTAGCCAAAACAGTTGTCCTTAATCCCTACGCAAGGATAGAGTAGGAGATAGGTAGCGTGTCTGCATCACATGCACTGTTACACTTGTCTTTCCGAACATGTCAGCATTTGTAAATTTAATCAAACGGCAACCTCATCCTAATGCCGTCTCCTGATTTAAGTAATAACCATCGCGTTGGATGGATCCTCCTCGTTTATTCAAATTGATCGCATATATAGTTCATGATAAATCCCTTGCAGTATGATTATTTATGAACCCTCGTGTCTCATCCTTCGATCGTCATCAACAACCTTGACTGGTCCATGCACAAAGCAAGCAGAGCAACTGCCGAACGAATTAAAATAACCGTGCTACCTAACGCAAACCTGCGCCTGTCTTCTTCCGACCCATCTTCCTCTTCAAAAACCACCCAACTGTGGACTTAAGGCATCAAAAAGATGCTGCTGATACCGACCAAATCTGCTCTTTTTATGCTGCTGCTGGCAGCTTCTAACGCCGCTTCGCCACCGCCGCCGCCGCCCGTCGATGCTCAGATCAAGTGCGACTGCATTCCATGCGGGTGCGTGCACAGCCCACCGCCTCCGTCGCCGCCCCCGCCCCCGCCCCCGCCCCCGCCAAAGCCGTACTGCCCTCCGCCCCCGCCAAAGCCGTACTGCCCTCCGCCCCCGACGCCGTTTTTTTTCGTAGAAGGCACGCCGGCGAATAACTTGTACCCGTATGACCCTGCGTTCTACCCGTCGAGTGCTCGCCGGAGTTGTGCCGGGCTGGTGAATGCAGCGTTGGTGCTCTCCGGGCTCATAATCGCGCACATTGCGATTCAGCTGGGAGTGCCACTTTAAATAATTAAGTCGTTAAGCTGCGATTCAGCTGTTTGTTCATCGAGCCGTGGTTAGTTGGTGATCATGCGCGTCGCGAGAGGTCAAATCATAGAAAGTTAACCTTTCGTGTAATAGAAGCTTTAAATGTGGATTTCTTGAGAAGATGTAAAACACAGAGCGTATGATATTGTTAATGGTCAGGGATCAGAATATGATAATCTGAGATTGAAATGAACCTTCTATATCCGTGAAATCAAATAGAGGTATGTTTTTTTAAGTAGAATTCCTGCCGCAGCTTCACATTAATCGGTCAAACTATTTCATGTCGCCGTACGTCGATCTGCACATACCTAATCATGTTCTCACGGCATCTCCTGCTCTTTATTCTTCTTTTCCGGCAGCTCTCAGGCCAACCTCCGACTTGTTTCTCTGCCGATTCACCGGCTGAGTGTCCATTCCAATTGTCTGCCGCCTCCAGTACAGTTCACCAATTGCTTCCCAACGCCACCGCCGCATCCGCCCATGCCAAAGGACAAATACCACTTATTGATAATGTATTATGGGCTAAAATTAAAAAGACTCTCTTTTTTATTATATATATATAAAGTTAAAACAATACTCATCAATATATAAAAGTGAAAAATAGTTTATTTTATCGCCCCCTACAATATATAAGAGGTAATTTGATTTAAATTAATTTTAATTAAATTACTCTAACTTATCTATATTTTTATATCTAAATATACTTTATTCGGTAATTTATTGAACCGCGTTGCCAAAGTTTTAGAATATTAATTTGATTGCTCCCGAGACATAGCTGAGTTGATTACGATGTAGCAGAATTGCAGAAAGGACCTCGAATCTTGGCGAAGTCAGGTAATACCCTCTTGTGTCGTGATCAACTGCAATTTCTCGGTTTACCTCCTCACAGATAGTCATGGGACCGATCGTGGGAGCCGCTAAGGTGGCGGATTCCACTTTTTACAGAATAGAATATTAATTTGAATATTCTGAAATTTATTTTTTTTTGCAGAAAAAGAATATTCAAATTATATAGATAAATTTTAAAATCTGATATCCATTTTGCCCCTCTATTATTATAATCCATTCGGTATGTTTATGTGACCATGAATAATAATTTTAATTGATTGTTAATATGACAATTGATTAATGTTTTTAATAATTAAAAAGTCTTTTTTATCAAAAATTATCTGCTCTTATACACTATATCGAATTGATATTTGATGGCATGAATACATTCAGAAATATTGTTTGAGCACATAGAATCTGATTTTATGTCATTCCGATCTCTATAGGTTCATCAACCACTTTAAAACGAAAACGACTGATGGACTTTAATCATTCAAAATATCAAAAAATTTATATCTTTAGAAAGAAGAGAGTCTAAGGATCTTAATTGTGTTATCGATCAATAAGTATCATCGTCATATTATTTATAATCAGTTTTCAACATCCTTTCTCATGCCCGATTCGTATTCAAAAATTATTTTTCTCAATACTATGTATCACATTAGTATTTGAGGGCATGGATACATTCAGGAGCACTGCTCGAGTATATAAATCCTTGTTTCATGCCATTTCGAAGTTTTTAGATGCGTTAGCTACTTTTAGATGAAATTTACTGATGGACCTTAGTCACTCAAAAAATAAAAAAAATATCTTTAAGAAGAGGAGAGTCTAAGGATTTCAATTGTGATGTCGATAAGTGAGTATAATTGTTCTATCATTTGTAATGAACTTTTGATATTATTTCTCATGCTCTCAATCGAGGAGAAAATTTTTGAACATGAATCGGGTATGAGAAATGATGTTGAAAGTTCATTATAAATGATATGGTGATTGTTCCGAGTCAAATACTGTGGATGATCAAACCACCGGTCAACGAACTACTGACGTGCACGTTTCTTGAATATAGTCGTCAAAAAAGACAAAGGGACCTAAAAAACACTCAAAAAGAGAGTTAGAATGACACCGGTGATGGATCCTAATAAGCTACTCTGACGCTCAAGTTAGGATTTTGCGTGAAAAAGGAGATTAGAGACTTGGAGAAATTAAAGATTTTCTATGTGCATCTTGTGCCCATGAGTATGGGCAATCTTTTATAGAGTTGTCAATATCCGTTTAAGATATGTTTTGAAATACTCATTCCAATTTAGAAAGGTTCTGAAACATGTGCTTCTGTTCCGATATACTTATTCCAATTATTCAAATCTTTCGAGATATTTTTCTCTTTCTTCGGAAGAAACAACCTTAGGGCTTCCTGATCTTGCGAGCAAAATCGATTCCATGGACTCAGCCTGAGACTGAGACGGAGTCAGTGTAAGAGGCCAAAGTTGAGACCCGATGCTAAGATGAAGTTAGTGCATGAGAACTGAGTGGACGCCGAGGTCACAACCCAAGGTCAGGACCCGAGACGAAGATGAGGTCGGCACATGAGACCAAGCAGACGCCGAGGTCGGGGACCAAGATCGAGAAAAGGTCAACACATGAGGTCAAGCAGACGCTGAGGTTGAAATTTGAGGTCAGAATCCAAGACTGAGAAGGGATCGACACATGAAGCTTAGCAGACGTCGAGGTCGGGACCTGAAGTCGGGACCCAAGACTGAGAAGAGGTTGGCACATGAGGCTGAGCAGATGCCGAAGTCAGCTTATGAGACCGAGCTGACACCGAGGTTGGCCCAAGAGGTCGGGTTGACGTCGAAGTCGACTTATGAGACCAAGCTGGACACCAAGGTTGGCCCAAGAGGTCGGGTTGACGCCAAGGTCAGGACTCAAGACCAAATAGAAGTCGAAGTCGAGGTCGAGGTCGAGAGATGAGGCTGGGCTCCTTGATCCTGCTTAATAATTTTACCTCTTTTTGATTTTAAGACCACATGGCGGCTACAAGGTGGGCACGTGAACATTCCGTGATTCCACCGTATCAATGATGATACTCATTGATTGACTCCATAATTGATATTATTGGGCTCCCCTCTTTTTAAAGATATAAATTTTTTATTTTTTTAAATAGTTAAAGTTCATCAACTAATTTTATTCAAAAGTGGTTGACGGACCTAGAGATATTGAAATGACATGAAATAAAAACTTATGTGCTTAGACAGTATTCCTGAATGTATTAACGCCTCAAATACCAATGTAATACATAGTATTAAGAGCAACATTTTTTTAAAACACTAATCGAGCATGAGAAATTATGTTGGAATATATTATAAATAATATGACGATAATACTTACTGATTGATATCACAATTGAGATCCTTAGATTCTCCTTTTTGTGAAAATATAAATTTTTTAATTTTTTTTGCATGACTATAAGATCTACTTGATCGGTTTTGTCTAAAAATGATTGATAAATCTAATAAAGCTTGGAATGACATGGAATCAGGTCATATATGCTCGGACAATGCTCTTGAATATATTCATTCTCTCAAATATCAATTTAATACACTATATTGAAAGTAACAAATTTTTAACACGTTCGAGTATGAAAAATAATATTGAAAACTCATTATAAATAATATGACTCATTATAGATAATATAATGATGATATTCACCAATCAAAATCGTAATTAAGATTCATGGACTTTCCTTTTTTTTTAAGATGAAGATAAATTTTTTTTATTTTTTGAATGGTTTTCCAAAATTGATTCATGGATCATAGAATTCAAAATGACATGAAATCAAATATTATAAACAGTGTTCCTGAATGTATACATAATCCTCAAAAATCAATTTGATATATCATATTCAAAGCAATAAATTTTTTATCATAAAAGGTTTTTTTAAATAATCTTTTTAAAAAATAATCTATTGTTATACTATATTCCTATTCATAGTCATATAAGCATACTCAATCAATTACCTTAGTGTATCAATAGATTAAAAATCTTTTTTTAAGGGGTAAAATAGGTATTGGGTACTTGATTTGGTAATTTTAAAATCTACTTATGTGATTTAGATATTCTAGAATTTTAATTGGTTCAATAAATTGCCATACTTTATTTATAATTTAAATATTAAAAATGGGGTGAAACTTACTTTTGATAATTAATCTCTTTAAAAAACCTAATATAATTATATTATGATTGTATAATCAAACCCTAACTCCCAGCCGGCCGCCTCTGTTTTTTTTTTTTGCACGATCTCGAGCCAACGCTTCCACTCCACTGTGCTGCAGAGGCCGAGATCTCTGCTCTTCCTAAACCTCCTCTCGGCGCGGCGAGTGCTGCAGGCCTGACTGCGGCGAGCCCTCTCGTCCTCTCAATCTATTTCCTTCATCTCCCTCGTTTCTCGCTGTTGCGGAAACCAATTTATCTTCTCCCGATTCATCCAGTTCGTCTTCTTCGTTCCCTGCTGTGTCGATCTACCACTCCGACTCTGGCTCATCGCGTCATTCATCCCTCTCTGTCTGTGTCGAGCTGGTGACCAACAACTCCCCGCCGAATTTCTGATAGAATCTCCATTTTGTGTTAGATCAAGTTATTGTAGCATCAGTGCTATTCTTCTAAACCTGGTGAGCGCCAAAAATCGTAATTTTCAATCTCTCTGCACCCTAGTGGCCATGTTGTCGCTTGATCCTTCGAAGAGGAGCTCCTTGCAGCGCTGCATTTGTGACGGAGATTTGGTTATCGTGTACGAAAGGTATGACAGGATAAAGGCCGTGAAGGTGCAGAAGGGGTTGGACTTCCAGAACAGGTTTGGGGTGTTCAGGCTTTCAGACTGGATCGGGCAGCCTTTTGGCTCCAAAGTGTTGAGCAACAAGGGTGGATTCGTCTATTTGCTGGCACCCACGCCCGAGCTATGGACCTTAGTTCTGAGCCACAGGACACAGATTTTGTACCTTGCGGACATCAGCTTTGTCATCTCCTACCTTGAGGTTGTGCCGGGTTGCCTGGTGCTCGAGTCTGGCACTGGAAGTGGATCTCTGACTACCTCTCTTGCTAGAGCCGTGGCACCTTCCGGTCACGTTTACACATTTGACTTTCACGTACAAAGAGCCACCTTGGCAAGGTAAGCTGTCCTATATTGCGTTGTGCACCATTTATGACGTGATTTAGTGCTAAAGTTTATTGGGCAGATGTTTCACTTTGCCCTCAGACTTGCCCTTCAAATGATGCCTCTGGAGTGTCACTATTGTAAGAAAAAGGATGCCACTGGAGTTCCTTATTGTGTTTTTTTGTTTTCAGATTTTAGAAAGCCTACTCAATTTACTCCATTCCAATTGGGTCAATTTTTTGCTCCCGTAATTGTCAATTGTCACATTGTGCATGGCCCTTCAAAAGATCACACAAGTAGGAGAGATGAGGGAACAGGTCAGATAAATGTAGAGGAAAAGTTGGTTTGGTGGAGAACGAAGTGGCCATGTTAGTTCTAACCATGGTTCCAAATATGGATCTAAAATCCATTAACAATATTGCCTCCAAAATCAAAGTGGTGAATCATGGGACAAGGTGGAGGTGTAGAGTGATCAAGTATAGATAACAATGGGGTAATGTGGGGTTTAATGTCCCATACTTTTCTTATATTGGAAGCAGTTCGAAGCAATTCTTCTATCTCCTACCTTGCCCCACTTCTCATGTGAAGTAGAATTGAAATAACATAAATACACAAAAATATGACTGATGTAAAATTCATACTGTCATTAGGTTTTAAAAAGAAAAATGAGGCAAAATGGGGCAAGTCATAAATGTGGCTTTCCTCGTCATGCCCTTCACTTGTGGGTTATACTTCTATAGTCTTCCTTGCCCCATTGTCTTTGTTACCCATTTAAGGGGAGATATTTATTCTCAAATTGGAATTATATGCCTGATATTCTTAAGGAAACTGATATGCTTGTAGCTAAGCTTGTCAACATTCTCATAAATCAAATGGACACTTGACACTGGTATGGATGTGGTTAACGAAGAGTTCAAGTAACAAAATTTTAGGCTAATGGTTGGGGCCTATCAAGAAGTCATTTTACTTGATTATGTGTTGTATTTTGCTTTGGTTCATTAGATTTTCTGTTGCCTTTTTGTTTCCAACTAAACTGATAGATATGTATCATTCTTATGAACATGAAGAGCTACAGTTGTATGCAAGGATTTAAAATCATTTTTTTTTTCTAAAAACATGAATGAAACTCTCTAGTGATGAAAAAGGAAAGTGTTTTTAATGAAAAGATGGTCTTTTATTTCATTCTGTTGAACATTTGTTTGCTATATAAAAATGGTTTTTTATGTTTAATGATGCTAATATTTCCCAACTCTTCTTATGTCGGTAATATATTTTCTTAGCATCCCAATGAGTTTTAATAATTCTGCTCTTTTTACCTCAGGGAAGACTTTGAAAGGAACGGATTGAGCAGCTTGGTTACCGTCGCAGTTCGTGATATTCAAGGGGAAGGGTTTCCTGAGGAATTCTGTGGAGCTGCAGATTCAATATTTCTGGATCTTCCCCAACCTTGGTTAGCATTGCCATCTGTTCGGAAAATGTTGAAGCAAGATGGAGTATTGTGCTCATTTTCTCCATGCATCGAGCAAGTGCAGCATTCGTGTGAGGTTTTGACATCAGGTTTCACAGGTTGCCTATTTATCACCTGCTATTTTCTGCAATCAAAATTCATGCTCGCATTTATTCCTTCTATCATTATCTGAATCCAAACAAGTAATATAGTGGGCTTTACCATCACAAAGCAAAAAAATGACTTGAGTATCCTCATATCTTCAAGAATAGTGTAAACACTCTTTGTAAATGTACGATGTAGCATATCTGAAAAGATTTATGTTTTCCTGTTAGCGTCCATCACTTGCCATTTTTTTATTCTTCTTTCCTTTGCTATCATTCTGATTAGATCCAAACATTAGGCTAATTGGAGACACGCAGCAACTTATTCTAGGTGCAGGTTGTTTAGTTGTATTCGACATTTTTTTTTTGCTCCAACTCTATTTTTTTTCTTCTGCTAATTCCAATTTCATTTGAATTTTAGAAGTTTTTTTCCCGTTGTTATCGAGTGATCTACATGTTTTATACGAATTTGCAGATATAAGGACCTTTGAGGTTCTACTTCGAACATACGAAATCCGAGAGGAAAGAATGGCAACATCAGAGGCTAACCAGGAGAGCCCTGTTGGTCCTATGCACAAGAAAAGACATTGCACGCCCCATCATGTCGATAACAGCCAGGGGGAGAGAACAGCTACTACGGTTACGGCCAGACCATGCCAGAATCCAGGGGACACACAGGCTATCTAACGTTTGCAAGACTCACTTGCAGCTGAGAAAAGAGTGTTATTTCTTTATAATCCTAGTTTTCTCAACAACGTAAGAGTTCACTGAGAGTTCCAAAGTTTGTGGAACAGTTGACTATTAGAAGCCCATGCTTTTTACCCACTGTCAAGATTATTTAGAATATAGATTTGTTTATTTTCTTAACAAGTCAAGTTATTGAAATAATTAGTTACTGTTATGTTAACTCTTCCGGTTGCTTAGCCCACCAGTCTCGTCTGGCTTGCCAGGTCCCGTATCTAGCTCATTTCTACCTGTTCAGTAGATGTATTCCTTGAAAACTAAAACAGAGTATATAAGCATTCCACAGAGAGTGAGTAAAATAAGAAATAAGTAAAATTGTGATTGAAAATATATGTTTTAGATTTCTAATCAAATCAACATTGATCGACTTCCAACTGACTGAAATTGGAAATCTGAACTTTATTAGTACTTCAATATATATCATTGACATGATAATGTATAAAAACAATTCCTTTCATTTTCATGAAAATACTAAATTGATCACACTCGAACAGAGCATAATAAAGCTGAAGTTATTGTCTAAGGACCCTGTTGGAACTCAAAAGGAAATTCTCCTCCCCCGCTACAGTTGAATTAAGCCTTCCAGCTGCCCAGCCGTTGTTCATCACTCGGGTCGCGAAGCGGGCAGGATCGCCTGTTACTCTGGACCCCTCGACTTGTTTCTCAAATTCTGGAAGCCCACTTTCCCTTCGCTCCTTTCTTCTCCTCCTGTCTTCATCCCTTTCCTTCCTCAACCAACTCTCCACTGTTCGCTAAAATAATCAAATACGAAAGTTCAATCAGAAAGTCAAAACTATGCTTTAGACGCTAGAGAATTATGCTGTTCCTTCAAATGGACAACTTTTTTTTGCAAGTGTAATTGTTCATCTAGCTAAGTAGAGGATGGCCTCCTTTGTTATTCCTAATAAGATGCCAATATAAAGTATAACAAACTGAGAAAAAAGGTAACCCCAACTGAGAAGTAGGATGAAATATCTTAGGTAATCAGGAATCAAATAGGGTTACTGAATGCCTCGTGTGTTTCATATAAACCATGATTGCTTCTATCTCAATTAACGTCCAAACATTAACTTACCATTAATGATAAATTACTCATCTGCTTGACTTTCTCCAAAGGTAGTGCTAGTTGCAATTTTCCATGAGCCACATATACCTGACAATGCCATTAGCTCCTATCAATATGAGCGGAAAAATCCAAATAAATTATTGAAAAAGCTAGATCTATGCTGCAAACTTACAACATGTGTCGGCCAGTCCTCTAGACCATCAAAAATGTGTGTTGCATATATAATGGTGGCACCTCGTTCTTCACATTCCTTCTTGAGATATCTTAAAAGGTCGGCTCTTGCAAGGACATCTAAGTCAACTGTTATTTCATCAAGAAGAAGAACCTATAAAAAGGAACCAAACAGTAAGCGTCTAGGTTGTAACATGATACTTATTGATGGATATAGCTGAGTATCATATGTAGCTATTGCTTAACCTTAAATGGTTTAAGAAGACCCATGCAAATTTGAACGCGTCTCCTTTGACCATCAGATGCTTTGTGCATTCTCCATGATAAATCAATGTCTAAAACCTGCATAGCCAGATAAAGTCATCTTGTCTGAATAAGGAATTATAACTATATAGATAATCTCCAAGATTCTCTTTCATGGCAACTTTAGTACAATACTATCAGGTGAGATTGTATGTTCAAAGACAATCAGTAGTGAGGCACGCTCACATGAATGGACTAATGCATACTTTAATCAGTTCATCTCTTCTATCGGGCTCAATGCCAGAAACACCATATATCATCTTCTCAGCAGAAATATCCATTTGAATCGACACCTCAAAACCAGCAAAAGCAACATCTCTCCTCCACTGTATCAACAAGCAACAAAATGAACTTCCAATAAGTCTTCCATCAAATAAGTTCAATATTTCAAAGTATTTTGCACAAAGAAATATGGAATTTACAAAATGATAAGGAATCAATTCTAGACTTTTGTCAATATTTGATACTGAGAGATCATTTTCAATATTCTATACAGAAACCTGCTTACGGATCTGGATTGACAAACCTGGATCAAGGGTAATGAATGGAGCCTGATGTTCACTGTAGAAGTTTGGAAATTATGCTTTTGGAGAAACCAAGCAAATCTTGACAAATAATTTAAGAAGCCACAGTGACTTGAATTGGTAATACTAAGCCTGGGAACTCATAGGGAGGAGTTGAAGGGAGAAAGACAATGAACATGTACACACAGACATGGAAGCAACAAAAAAGACTAGGTGATAGATCCCACATTTTCCTAGGAGGCAGAATTGACAAGTATCAGAAAGGGTCTTGGGGTTCAGGAAGGTGGAGGTTGAATTGGATTGTAGAGAGACCATCACGACATCATTAAAATGGCCAACAACATTCAAAGGAGTTCAGGAGAAGATACAAGTGTTAAGAACGAGAGATTGGGAAATAAAATTCATCTACAACAACAAAGAGGCAAATTATTGCACCATTTAGCATGACAACGATGCTTTAGAAATTGGGGAATTCAAAGCAGAACTTTGAAATTCTCCAGAGGGACTGTGTACTCAATCATTGAAGGAAATCCCTAGAGCAGCTATGTGTGCATGTAACTTTGAGATGTTTATCAGTTGAATAAAAGGCTGAAGCCATGGCCTCCTTTAGACCAAATCAAAGCAAATATGAAACTTTTCAATCTATTCACCAAACCAAAATTTATTATACTAAGTAATCCTACTAGGATAATGTCAGCATGACTGTACCTATTAAAAAAAAGGAATTGTGATATCCAACTAATGCTATTTGGATGCCATATCTTGATACTGTTCTATTGTTTTTAAGTTCAAAATATGTAACTACTGTTGAAGGCATTAAATGGGCATGTTACACGTGCTATTTATAACTGGTCGGGAAAAAATATTGTGGGACTGTATATGCAACTCAAATGCAAATCAGGAAGGATCAAATACAGAAACAATACACTGAAAGTCAACATGAAAGTGATGAATGTCAGAAAAACAATACACGTGATGAAATAGTTCAACTTTTAGGAAATTAAACTTTACACCACATTGCATAATTTGAGATTGACCATAAATCACATTACAAAATTAGACAATTCTAGCAATGGCCCAACTTTACATGATTAATTAAATTCTTCAAATGCAAGCTGTTCAGTCAACATACAACAGAATTTGCCCCCACAAGTTCCTGACAGGTATGTATACATTTTAATGACAATTCTAAACTCCAGTCTCAAACATTCATCCAATATGCTAGTTGTTCACCATTAAAAACAAGACAAATGGTGCAAAGTCAAGGCTAAGATAGAAAGAAATCAAAAGATTAGAGGAAGATGCATTATTGAAGTAACTACTTTCTTCCATATCTCCAACCTATCAGTTAACCCATTCAGTCTATGTAATGTGGGTTGTATATTGTGATGCATACATTGAGTCAATACATGGTTGTAATCAAGAGGCTTTTTGACCATCAAACATTACTAAAAAATAGAGAAGGTCCTTTCTGATGGTTGTAGAGATTTGCAGGACTTGTATAAAAAATTAACCTTTTTTTTATCATGATTCAACAATTAAGCATTAAGATGTCTCCTTCCTAGGTACAAGTGCACTGAATCAACTGGACAGTTAAAATCTTGTTTTTCTTTCACTAAAGGGCGAAAAAAATTTCTTCCAACTCTAAGTCATGGTAATGACTTAATCTGATAATAATTGCACGGTGTTCAAACTATCACAGCACGAAGGAAATAATTGTGTGACACAAATATAGCATGCACAATCAGGATAACTTGGTTTTATAATTGTTATCTTTTCAAATATCTTGGTTAAAAAATTGGTTTTCTCATAAATGTGAACTCATGCAATTCAACTAGTCACAGAAAGATGTTTATACAACAATAAGATAAGTACCAAGAGACAATATTAGAAATTTAACAGATAATTGCTAAATATAACTTGGACAATCAAGATCTTAATAAATAAATCCTCTGTGTACATGTTTTCAATTTGTAACTGTTGTAGGCTTCTAGCACACTCTAACAACTTGGGAGTTGAGATGGTAGAATATTACTGAAATAGTTCCATTGACTCCCAAAGTATTTAAATCCTAGTATATTATATGAGACTATGGTATATTGGAATATCTAAAATAGATAAAGTTTAGTAGAAGAAAATATCCATGAAATACTTTAGTCGACTAGAAATTAAAACAAAACACACATGATTACTTTTTTATTCTCTCTTGAACCCCATGTCTTTTGTCCCTAGGGGTCTTTCTCTGCTAGCAGTTTAAAAAAAAAAAGAAAGAAAAAAAACATCTATTATAGTGACCAAGAAAAGGAATCCACCATTTCCTTCTTTCAAGGTCTAAAAAGCGTGAGGAAGAGCATCAGTAAAAACTGTAAAAATGTCCCAAAATCAGAACTTGTAACTCTTCCCTGCACAGTTTGGCATAAATGACATTTTTTTTTGACGAAAGCACATCATTAAAAGCCGTAAATTATCGAAAATCAGCACACTCGTACCTCTTCCTCAGCACAGTTTGGCATAAATGATATTTTTTATGACTCATCATGTCAAGTGTAAACATAATTTATTAGAAATTAAAAAAAATAATTTAACAGTTTGACTAATTTTAATAATGAAACTATGAAAGCATGACAATGTTACATGTTCGATCATTAGAGAGTGCAATATGGTATCAAAATGGCATCTGATGTAAAATGATCTAATACCATCAACATCCAACTAAAATTTCATCAATATTTCAGGAGGTTATACTCGTTACAACAATAATAGCAAATCAATTTGTTAAGCATGAAATTTCAAAATCTGTTAAAACTGCAAATTTTCTATCAATATGTGCCAATTATCCCAAAATCTAAACCCGAATAGACCCCAGCTATCAGAAGAGTCTCATGCCTTACCTCTCCACCCAAGTAAGAAAGATCGCCAGAAGAGGTGAGAGCGGTGTCATGGAAGGCCGACCTCCCGAAGATCCGAACCATCTCAGGCGCCACCATGTGCTTCCCACCCAATATCTTCAGTATCGTAGTCTTTCCTAAATTCAAATCCACATCCACAAAGACGAGATCAGAACCTCCCACTTTCAACATGGGCTCGTAGTCAACTCAAATCGCATACAAAGGAAACAAATCACCAACCGGCCCCATTGGATCCCACAAGAAGGCACCGTTCTCCGGCTTCGAGCGATAGTGAGAAGTCGTCGATCAGGGGTGCGGACCCCGGAGGCGGGTGGCCGTCGATCCCAGGATACGTGAAGCGGAGGTTCTTAATCTCCACCACAGGGGCACCTCGAGCGCCAGAAGCTGAGTCGGCGGGGCAATCGTCCGCCATCGATCTCTGTTCCCACTTTCTTTCAGAAGGGGGGTTTGCACGAGGACGAAGACGGGATTCGCGACCGATCGTGCTCGTCGCGCTGCCGCATAAAGTTCTCGCAGAGTGAAGGTTCCAGCTAGGTGGGGCTCTGTGGACCACATCCCGCACCTACTCCCCATGATCCGTTTTTGGAATGAAAAGAAGGCACGTCATTGGACTTGGTTTAGGTAAAACCGATCCATTTAAGGGTAAATCTCCGGCTCAGCCACCGGATCGAGGTTAGGTTGTCGGCTCGGCTCGGTCCGACTTCAGTCATTAAGTTTAAAAAAAATAATATGTAATATGAAAAAATTTAACATAAAATCAACATGAAAAAACTCAATTGTATACTTATGAATTTCACTACATCGATGTAGGAATCCATTGTATACAGTGTGTCATGTTGATTTCATGTTGAACTTTTTCATGTTACATATCATTGTTCTAATTTTTATTAACGATGTTGTAAAATTTTAAATTCTTTTCATATACATTTAAATAAAAATTGTTGAGAAATTTCTTTATAAACTAGAGATCGGTCAAATAATTTAGGAGTAGTTTGAAGAGTAACAATTAAAAGATCATTCTATGAAATGAACACTTTATATTAAAACAGTCATTTATCTTATTTTTTATTTTAAAATATTCTTATTTCAATATTATAATAGCATTTCTATCAAAATTATTTTAACTCGATTAAATTTATTTCAAGTTTTAAAAAAAATTATTTCAAAAAATTATTACATGTGTAATGATTTTGGCTAAAGCTATTTACAACATATAACAATCTTGATATATTAAAATATTATTATGTGTTTTTAATTTTTATTTAATTATTTTGTTAAATCAAATCAGGTTGGTTGAGTTATTCGGGTTGGTTATTCGGGTTCAACTTTATAGTGTTCGAGTTGATTTCAAGTTCAAGACGGGTTCGAGTTAAGATTTTTTTTGTAATATGCTTGATTCCACCCAACCCGAACTCACCCGTACCATCCGATCCATTCGAATCGACACCCCTACATACAGTGGTCATCTCAAGAAGCTTAAAACAAGAGAAGGAAAAAAAATAATGACCCAAGGAGTTTAGTATCAAATTAGAATTATTTTGTGTCAAATCTTCTTACAAACTTCCTGGATAGTAACTGAACTAAGTTAAGTACTTAATTCGCAATGACATTTGATGTTCCATCTTCTACATGAAACTCATTCTTAATTGACTCGAAAGCCTTGGAAGAAGGGGCAGCTGAAATTTTTTGAAGTTGAATTCTGAAAAAAAGAAGACTGTGAAGAAGTATTGAGAAGTTTGCCTTTGAATTGTTGCTACTGGTTTGCAAGAAATTTGATTTGGTTCTTCACCAATGCACTACTGGCCATGGCAGTACTAAAAGCTCTTCAGGACTCAGCTGGGATTGCATTGACTCATAATTTTTGTAACAAAAATCTGAAGTAGCAGATTATAGAAACCAGCCTCAATTCTGGAAATTGAATTCTAAATCTCTGAAATGCATAAGTCTTTGACTGAACCAGAATCTGTTCTGTGAATGGGAATGAATTAAAAGCATTCCCTGTTTGGTATTTTCATTTCTTCAATTATCTGAAGATTTAAATTCTGAAAAAGAAGAAGTTAATAACTATTACTGCTGGAGCGAAACTTATTTTTTGTGCCAAATGCTGATGCTGTTTCTGATCAGCATTGTTTTGAATTCAAGTTCCAAACATTTCACTGCTAAATGAAACCTTTTCTAAGCTTAACTCTTCATGGTTCAAGGCAAGACTCTCTTGAATTTCAATTTCTGAAACTGAATCTGTGTTATTTGTAAAACTGGAATTCCTGAAACCAGATATCCAGAAATCAATATTAGTTCTGAAATTGACCTTTTGAATCTGGAGCATCAGTTTATAAAAAATGAACTCTGAAATAACAAGAGGGTACTTCCTTTGTTATCAAGAAGTAAGAATCATTTACAGCAAAAGAAATCAGAAACCTGCAAAAATGAAATCAAAGATGATGTACCAACCTAAATCTATTGTATGCCAAGTTTCTTATGCAGATTTTTGATCAGTGGAAAGCTCAAGTAAAGCTCTTGTTTACTCAGTGACAAAGGTGCAGAAATTATCAAGTTTCTCATCTCCAAACCAATCCGATTGTGAAACTATTTGAGATACAAATTAGAATCAAGAAGATTTTAAAAGTGTAGATGTCAGTTGAACCCATTGTTGGTTGTAGGTTGGAATCTGAAGTTATATATAAAGAGATAATCATTCCTGCAGCTGACTGAAAATTGAATTTCGGATTTCCTGATTTCAGAAATAATTGTTCTAAAGTCCATGTGCCAATATCTTGCATTTTCTGCAAAATTCAGAGCTGTCCAGAATACTAACAGACCATGAAGAGGGAGGAATTGTAAATGAAGAGGCCATGGATTGAGACCCTTTCCGAGAAAAGGCAAAAGCTGAAAAAAAAAAAACTTGAAAGCAGGAGCTATCAGACTGCACAGAGTTGAAACTTACTTAGCACTTGTGAGAGGAAACCCCTGGTGCTGATGAGGATAAGGAATCACATTGTAATCAAATAACTCATTTCGCAATGGGCCACAAAGTCCTCAATAATAAGGGAAACAAGTCACTGATACACTTAAGAAATCAAGTAATAGGAGTGTCACACCATAGTAAAGGCAACAATGTTTCTGCTACTATTACTGAAGGCTGACCATCATACCTCATAACAGCACCTGGCTTCCATTCAGAATCAATAAGGCAACAATGTTTGTTCAAACATTTCAAGAAGGGAATAAAATCAAGGGGATGTGGTCAAAAGTGTAGAATTGGAATGAGAAAAATGATGATAAGAATGGCACAACAGAACCTATTTCAGAAATCAAATTCAGTTATCCTTTGCCATCAAGATCTTGAACCTCCATTGAATTTGAATCCTAACTCTGTTTTCCTGTATGACATAATTGATACTCTGAACATTGATCTCTGAAATTGATTTTTGAAATGCAGAAATTCCTTAGGCATTGAGTTTGAATCTGATTTTCTGAATTTCGGAAACTCTTTGGAAACTTCAACTCTTTGAATTCTTGCTGAATTCTGAAGCTAATCTTTGAATCTGAATTCTGAATTAGCTTAATGCAGGACTTGAGGAGCATGTTTTCAAAATGTAAGGACCAGAATTCAGCCAATAAAAGCTGTGAATGAACGTATCAGCTTCAATTTATTGCGTGTCAAATTCTATGGAAATCTTTTGATCAATGACAACCTCAAGTGAAGTACTTGCCCTTTTATTGTCATTTGGTGTTCTTCCTGAGCCTCTTGAATCTGATTACCTTGTCCAAATTTCTGAAATTCTGAAATTAAATTTTGGAAAACTAGAATTTTAGAAATTAGCTCCATTTCTGGAGTTCTTTGGCATGATTTCTGAATTTGGTTTTTGAATTCATAAATTGCAAAGATGAAATCAATCTTAAAGTTTCCTAGCTAGTGTTGGTAGCATCACTACAATTTTGAAGAACAAGATCAATGAACATGTAGTGTTAGGAAACAAGAACTTGGAAGCTGCCATAAGAAGAAGAAATCTGATTACAAATCAGACAAAGTCCTGCAGTTCCAGTTTGAACTGATTTGGAATTTGTTCAGTCACCTTATGCTATTAAGTCTTAGAATTCTATTAAACTTAGATCTGATATTCTGCTACCGGGCTGCACATTCTGAATCTGAATCTGTACAACCTCTTCGTAATTTTGAACATTAGATTATCTGTTTGAGGTGTACAGGTATTGATTTACTGAACCAATTGGGATAAAGAACAGGTTAAGAAGGTATTGAAGTGAATATTTCATGATTGGAACTAGAAGGAAACTTGTAATTTTTAGAACTTGATACTTTTGTAGGATTTTGAAAATTTGAGGTAATGCTAGAGATTCCGACCATGGTGAAGTACATATGGCAAGGCATGGAAGATAAGTTGTTGATTTTCTCCAGTAGTGGTAAAAATAGATTATTCCAAAGTGGCACCAAGATTAAGTATTTCTTGTTACTCCATCAACATGAGAAATTCTTTAATGCACATCAAGTGGTTAACTCATCGGATTTATTCTTCTAATACTCTCATTTCCTCATTGATTCTTTTCCTTTTGACCATTTTGCTCACTTCACTTAGTTCTTTTTTACTTTATTCTATTCTTAATAAATCCCTTTGATTCATTCAAACTATATTTTTATGATGATGGGGAATTAGAAAATAAGCAAGCATATATATGGTAGTGAAGTGTTGTGAGCTGCATTGAGTGAACCTCCATTTCCACATATGATTGTGAGAGTTAGAGTAAAAATATTTACCTGATAGATTACAACTTTCTTGATTCTTCAAGTGGATTGAAATTACCATGCTTATTGACTAATGTAGGAATTGATTCATGAATGTTTTAATCTTTTGATGGTCTTAAATAATCACCTTTTACTATCTTCAAAGTATTGCTACGAAATTGCTTGGGAGAGGATTTTAATTATTTGTTTCATAGTTTTGTTTACTTGCCTGAGAAATACAAAAATAAGTGTGGGGAATTTGATAACCGCCATTTTGATATGAGATTTTGACTCTTATACTCATGCTTTTAATCCTCTCGTGTATTTAAATTCGCATTTATACTACATTTTATGAGTTTGGATTTATTTTGAGTTTTGATGTAATTTATCTCATATTTGTGGCATTTTATCTAAAGATGTGAATATAATTTTGTAGGAACTCAAGGTAGCCATAGACTCGAGTTGGATTGATCCAATTTGAACTTAAGACTAGGGATAAATGAGGAAGTCAATTTGGAGTGATTTGGACTATTCATCCAAATTGAGAGAAATTTGAGTGTAGGTGTCAATTCATGGAGTTCTAGGAATTTTTTTCAGAGTTCTTTGACAAAGTTGTAAGTGTCAATTCAGTTCAGTTCTTGCACTGGTAACACATTTAGCAAATGAAATTCTATCTTACTATTAATCATGAACTTGTCTCGTTACTATTTAGTCCATCTATGTCCCACGAGTTCTCCATTTCAATTCTGGACAATTTGAAACCATATTTAATACATATCATAATTTCAAAATATATTTTAAAGAACACTTTCAATTTCTTTTTCCACATAATGAATTCGCCTTCGAACTTTGGTGGGTGGATGTTTGATCTGACCATTCCTCCCGATCTAATTGCTTAGTTGGTGGTTAGTTTTGAGCGATCCTTCTCTGATACCAAATCTTGGTGTTGCGGAAGCAATTCAGACCGCTAAAGGGGAGAGGTGAATAGCGACCTACAAATAAAAAATATATATTTCTCTTGTTAATATTAAATTGATTGTCTCCTAAGCTTGTCTCTCCGTTTATATTGTATATGTTTTCGTTGCATATAATTCATTGTAGACGAGCACAAACAATTGACTAATGAAAAGAGAATTGAATTGTACGTAATTCATCCCCTCTAGTGACGTCAACGGTCACAAAATATTTGAACAATGGATAATAGGAAACAACGCGTAGGAATGTAATTAATCGATACGGCGATGACAAGCCACATGCTATCTTAGGAAGTTCAAATTTATAATATAGTACTAACTAAATATGATAAGATGTGTATGTCAATTTGATTAATGAATTTACATATACCAATAAAAAAATAAAAAATTACAAATATCAAAGTTATAAAATATCATATAAAGAATGATATTCTTAATTACTAAAATAATGTATATTATTTTATAAAAGAGCCAAATTAGTTTGCATTTATATAGGTTATAAAAATCAAATAATTATATGTGAGGGTTAAAGAAGATATTAAACTCATTTTTATCTTTTTGCCACTTATGGTAAGTGAGAAATACTTCCTGTTTTCTAAGCAAAGAAAACAACATGTTAATTAAAAAAAATGTTAATATCTCACCTTGCTATAAAAGAGATTTAGATTAACGTTTCTTTAAGAAATCTAAAACTATTCCTTTTAAAATCAAAATTAATTTACAATTTACGATTTTCATTCCGTATAAAGTTGAAAAATAGTGGAATTCTTTTATTTCTTACTAAAATGAATTCACTTTAAAAAGTTTGTATTAAAGGTTTTTTTTTTTACTTTAACTCCTCTCATTAATTTTTCTAATAAATATAATGTCATGCCATATATTAATTTCTTTTTTTAATTTCTTCGTTCACCCATGTATTTAATGATATAATTAAGGTAATATAGAAATTTTTTTGAATAATATAATCTGTTTAAAGGCTCTCTATAGATATATTGAGCTTATCATCTGTTTATCATAATATGCATTAAACTTGAAGGAATAAAAACAAATTAGGCAAGCATTAACACATCTTCCTATTGTAGAATAAATGGATAAGAATGCAAGTGTCAATAAATACTCTCGTAATAGATTAGCAAAGAAAAAAAAAACAATTCTACACATAACAATTTTTACAGCTTTGTTCATTCAAGATCCCATGACGAAGATGGAGGGTTCAATGCTTTGCATGTCCAAATCCGAGGAGGTGTTCGTCTCCGGTGCTTTTTCTTGCAGTACTGATCAGAAATGCAACGGCCACCACGGTAGCCAGGCCAATGGTGTCATGCCAAGAATGCCCGGCCGCCGCCGTGCCCAAGGAAAAACTGGTGGTGGTCATGGGCGCCACTGGCACAGGTAAAACCAAGCTCGCTATTGAGTTGTCGCTCATGTTCTCAGGCGAAGTTGTCAACTCTGATAAGATCCAAATCTACCCCGGGCTTGACATCGCCTCCAATAAGATTGCACCGGCGAAGCAGCGTGGAGTCCCGCACCATCTGATCGATAGTTATGATTCGGCATCTGGGGAGCTACCGGCGGCTGAGTACCGCTCCCTGGCCGGCGACAAGATTCGAGAGATCTCGGCTCGTGGCCGAGTGCCGATCCTCACTGGAGGGTCGAACTCATTCATCTACGCGCTGCTCGCGGACCAGTTCGACCCCGACTACGAGCCGTTCCTCGGCGAGGAGATGAGGGAGGAGGGGCCGCCGCAGTACGACTGCTTACTTATCTGGGTGCACGTGGACGCCGAGGTGCTGGCCGAGCACCTCGACCGCCGAGTGGACGAGATGGTGCGGGAGGGCTTGATGGACGAGCTGGGCGACTTCTTCGCGAAGGAAGGGGCGAAGGAGCAGCATCTCGGGATAGGGAAGACCATCGGGGTGTCGGAATTCCGAACTTACTTCACTGACAAGGAGCAGCGAACCCCGTCAGTTTACGAGGCGGCGCTTGCTGCCATGAAGGAGAACACGCGCATATTGTCGGAGAAACAGATACAGAAGATCAAGCGATTGCAGTCGATGGGCTGGCCGCTGCTTCGAATGGACGCCACGGCTGCTGTGACGGCGTATCTCTCCGGGGAGGATGGTGCCATGGCGGTGCCTTGGCAAAGGGATGTGGTCGAGCCTAGCACGATTGCTGTGGCACAATTTTTAGAGATGAAAAATTAAGAATTTACCATCAAATTCATAGCGTATCCGGTTTTGCAGAGGCAAGCTCAAGACCTTTTCGGATATGAATAAAATACGCTTTGAATTTGTGAATTCTTGAAAAAAAAAATTTAGCTTTTTGAGATCATGTAGGAATTTTTTTTGGGGACATAGTTAGTTTACAGGCTCCCGATCAAAATTCCTTTTTTCCATTAATGTTTTGTACTCTATATGAATTAAATAAAATTTTTATTTGCAGTTGGTGTTATTCATGATTATATAGTTCTAATAGAAGTATATATACAAATGATAGCTTAATTAACTAATATATCTAAAATATTTTGTCAAGAATTTTCAGAATTTTGGCTAGAGCATGGAGTTTTTTTTCATGATATTGTTTCCTTAAAGCGCCTAAATTCAAATTAGTGTGAGTATTAAAAAGTCGATTAGGATGACAATAGTTGTTAATATGTCATATATAAGAATAGAGGTGAACAAGGAAAGGACATACTATTTGACAAACACGGCTTCACTAGCATCGGGCAATATTAAGCTCCCGCGGACAATCAATTATCACTCGTATACACTTTTAAGGTCTACGGTAATTGTACGATTACAAATGGGAAAGCACACAAAAGGAACTCTGTAATAGCTATGGAACTCCCGTACCATTATTATTATTTTTTTAAAAATAAGAGCGGAAAGGTATCAATCGGAGTTTACGGTATAAGAGTTTAATTTAGTGTGAATTAATTAAATATTATTATAATTATTATAATATAAAATAATTATATCAAAATTACTATAATTAAAATAGTTTTAGTCAAAATTACTATAATATAAAATAATTTTAATTAAAATTACTATAATACAAAGTAGTTTTGGTAAAAAATTAATAGATTTTTATTAAAAAAATTGCTCTAACAGTTTTATAAATTGCTATATATTTAGTAATGAAATAAAAATATTTTCAAAACTAAAAATGAGATGGATAACCTTTTAATATTTCTCAAAATAGAACATTTTTTTAAATGATAATAAAAATAATAGACAGGTTTTTTATACTTAAACTTGTTTATTTAGTATTTGATTAAAATGGAAGTGAATCAAATTAAATTAATCAAAATTGAATTGATTTTTTTAATTAATCAAATCGATCAAATTTTTAAATAAAAATCAAACAAACCGAATCGATAAAATATCAGTTAATTTGGTTGAAAATCAAAATAATCAAAATAATTGATTGTTTTAAATATTATGAAAGATTTATCAATTACTAGAGATTTATAAGTCCATTTATTTAAAAATTTATACATTATTTTTATTATTAATGTAATTTGATTTATTTGATTTAATCAAATAAGAAATTTTAAAATATCAAATTTGAACTAAATTAATTAATTTTTTTAAGAAATAAAATTTTAAATCATAGAATTAAATTTTTAAATTCGATCGATTTACTCGATTTAATTAAATTTTTATTAACTCCTACATGCAGCTACATTTTGCATGAACAAGTGATTTTACACCAGTTGCCAAACCATTTTGACAATAATTTCTCTATAGATATACCCTATAGAATTCAACATTATCATAATTAGTGGCCTCTCGGTTCAGTATATATTTTTTCAATCCATATTTTCTAAATTTTGACAATTTGTTTGTCTATTTACAAATTTAATAAGAGCTTTGCCGATAAATATGTTTCACAAACTTAATTTGTGAATCAAAAATATTATTCACTAAGAGTTAAATTTTATATATATAAATATTAATAAAGAGAACACATAGGTATATTGAAATTTATTCATTTAATTTAATAAATTATTTCAATTAATTCATTTAATTGATATGTTAAATGAATATAAATAAGTTCTTACATCAAACTTACTTAAGATATTTATTTTATTTGCGGTCCTATTCTTAAACAAGTGGCTCCTCTTCCTTGATTTTGCTCTTTTTTTTTTTTTCAGTACTTCAATTCTCCCTCTTCCTTTGTGTCCGTCCACCTTCTTCTCTTCCTCTTCTATCCTAGCTGTCCTGTTCTCCTCCTCTTCCTTCTCGTTCTCCTTTTTCACCTAAGCAGCCGTTGTTCGATATAGTCACCAGTATAAGCTCCTAAGACGATGGACATGCCTCATTTTAGTAAGGAATGAAAAGGAGATTTCAAATTAATGAATGAGCAGACATGGCTATAACTTAATTTTTAATCTGGATGGGGGGAATAGATGATATGATTAATTCGGCAATTCATGCATATACATATCAGAAGCCTAGATTTTGTTCTCAAAAGTGCTTTACAACTTTCCATTTTCTCCTCGAATCTTACGAGTCAAAGCACTAGTACATGGCGAAGCAGGACCAGCACAGGATAGGGATATCATATATGATGATATCAACCACTAACGAACGATATCTCCCGAAGCACCAACAGGTGTGCTCTCATGGGACCAAGCAAATG
Organism: Curcuma longa; assembly: GCF_044706935.1. Lineage (NCBI taxonomy): Eukaryota > Viridiplantae > Streptophyta > Magnoliopsida > Zingiberales > Zingiberaceae > Curcuma > Curcuma longa. The sequence goes on from NC_133861.1 coordinate 9,617,215, forward strand.
CTAATGGTTCCTGACAGGTGACGCAGCTACGAGACATAACATCCCTAGATTTTGAATCCCTATATTTAAAACTCATCAGCTCGAAGATGATAACACTGCCATGTGGCAACAAGCTAAACTCGCACAGAAGGGAGCACAGTAATTAAGCAGGCAGTGAATAGAAGAGTATGAGATGGAAGACGCAAAGTGGGACTCGAAAGCTCTCGTCAGGCTGCTTCGTTTAAGTTTAAAAGCCTATTCTTTTGGCTTTAGTCAGTGACGTGTTTCTTCTGGCTCTCACAATTCCTCTATAAAAACCACCATTCTCCTCTGCCAAATAATTCCAGGCCAATCCCCATCTCCCTAGCTTTCTCGTCGTAATATCAGCTTTTCCTAGCTTTCATGTGAACGTTAATCGCAATGGAGTTCCACGGGAGGGGGCTTTGTGACTCCGCCACGCCGCCAAACGATCAGGAGGAGACGGATTTGAGAAGGGGACCTTGGACGAGGGACGAGGACCTCCTACTGCTGAACTACGTCAGTGCCCACGGCGAGGGACGGTGGAACTCCCTTGCTCGTTCCGCAGGTCTATCGATCGGTCAGATTCATCTTTTCAATCGATGAATTGTTGTGCTAGCTGCAGGCACTTTACTTGCTTAATGTCCTTCACAGGGCTCCGGCGTACCGGAAAGAGTTGCCGCCTCCGGTGGCTGAACTACCTCCGCCCCGACGTGCGGCGGGGCAACATCACCCTGGAGGAGCAGCTCCTCATCCTGGATCTCCACTCTCGGCTGGGCAACCGGTGGTCCAAGATCGCTCGCCACTTGCCCGGGAGGACCGACAACGAGATCAAGAACTATTGGAGGACCCGAGTGCAGAAGCACGCGAGGCAGATGCAGTTCGACGTCAACAGCAAGCAGTTCGAGGACATGGTGCGCTCTGTGTGGATGCCGCGCCTCGTAGAGAGGATCCGCGAGCAGAAGCAGCAGCATGAGCAGAAGAAGCCCCCTCGCAGCCTAGAGAGTTCCTGCTCCTACTCGGAATCCGTCGAGACACAGCTCTCGCCGCCACCGCCGCCGCTGCCGCCGGCGATGGCTCCCGAGAGCTTCGTGAGCGACGTCGACGACGACGTTTGTGGGCGCTGGATGGAGTTGGAGCAGGGGGAGAGCATGTGGAGCGTGGAGGACATACTTTGGTTACAACAGCAGCTCTAAATTAGAAAATTAACATGGTAGACATCAGAAACTACTAATTAAGCGAGTGATTAAGATGGAGGATTAGATCTGATATTAATTCTTTAGCCAGATTAAGCTTCAAGATGCACAATAAACCAATGATATTGTGAATACCGATCGATTAATAGAACAGAGGGAGTTATATGTTTTCAATTTCTTTTTTTCTTTTAGAAGTGGAACTGATGATTAGAAGCTTTGCTTACATGAAGAACTTATTATATAATAATAGGAAATGCTCGCGTGCTTGGGCAGAGGAAATGGTGATTGGCAACTCTGAAAGGTGGTTTTGTGTGAAACGTTCATTGAATTAGACGCAAATTTGGACTAATTATCTTGGAGTGGATGTACATTACAGAAGGGAGTTTCCCATTCTTAATATTTGATTAAACGTTAAGAACGCCTATAGTAATTAGTGGTTGTCCCCATCATACTCACTTGTCTCATGACTACCGTGGTTAATTTGCTGGCTACCTTTTTCACTACTTTAGGCTGAAAACTATATCCACTCGCTAATCAAAATGATGAAGCCAATTAATTAATTCCATGTTGTTTCAATGAGAACACTTTCGGAATAAGATCAACATACTTTATAACCCTAGTGGGTTTTGCAACTTAACGCACGTACGTACGTACGTAAGCAATGACAAATTCCTCAAGACAATTGACATGTCTAAAGCGAAGGAAACAAAAGAACAGTAGAAAATTTAGGAAAGTAGAACAGATGGAAAATCTTATCTATACATTGTATTAAAAGGAGAATTTATCACTTATGTCAAATGTATTTAGCTTCGATCATTGAGGTAGAAAATTCGTAAGAAATCATTCATACAGATACTGTGTGATGCCTAAACAATAGTTCACCTTTGGCTTCTACTTGGCGCTCCAGGCTTGTGTGGAATCCTCCTATCCACACACTGACTTCTTAAAGGTGAATACTTGCAATTAATAGAAGAGAAGAGAAGAGAAGAGAAGAGAAGAGGGAGAACTTTGATTTGGATCAAGATTGAAAGAGACAGTATATCAACATACAGTGGCGAAGAGCGACAGTAGAAAATCAAACCAACCTTTTGAGTTGGCGTCCGATCGATAGCGGAGGACGCGGGCAAAAAAGTGGCCAAGATTTTCGTCCTGCAATCCAACATTAATAGTCAACCGGGCGGGGTGCACTATGAAGTCCTTTCCTAATCAGCTCCGCTTGAGAGTCAACCTTGCGTAGCTATTACCAAACAAAACTCTGATTTTGTGGTCCAACTCACTGTTCGTCAACGTTCACTGAAAACTTTTTGAAATACATATATATAGTCATCGAATCTATCTTTTCTTTCTAGAATGGTTAAACAGATTAATTCATGATGATAAGATAGGTTAATTTATTAAAATCTATATTATATGATGAAGTGGGACAGGCCGATCCATCAACTTAGTGGGTTGAAAAATTTCCAATCCAACTCAACCTAAGACGGATTATAGGTTAGACGGATCCCGACCTACAAACCTATCAAAAAATAAAAAATATTAAAAATATTAAAAAGTTTAAGTTTGAATTATAGTTTAAATTGGTAAGTTGAAATTCGTAAACTTGAATTGTAATTTAGAAGGATTAAGCCCACTAATCTATTAAGTTTTCTATTTTAATTTTTAAATTTAAAATAAATAAATAAATTTTCTCAACTCGAAAATCAACTCAAGCGGGTTTCGGACCAACCCATGCAGGTCGCGGACTTAGACGGGTCAATCCACCTTAAAATGGATTGATAAAATTTCAACCAAACTCATCTAAATTGCTTGGTGGGACGGGCCAATCCGATGGATGGACCTATCAATATTAAAAATTTTAAGTTTAGATTATAGTTTAAATTGGTAAAGTTGAAATTCTTAAACTTGAATCGTGATTTAGACAGATTAAAGTCACTAATCTATTGAGTTTTCTATTTTAATTTTTAAATTTAAAATAAATAAATAATTTTTTTCAATCAACGAACCAACCTAACTACCTAAGCGGATTACGGATCAATCCACGCAGGTCGCGGATCTAGACGGATTAATCCATTTAAATCCATCTCAAAATAAATTGATAAAATTTTAATCAAACCTATATATATTTAGTTGTTTGGTAAGACAACTAATTCGACGGACCCAATTTAAATGGATGATTATGCTTCTTTCTTTCCTTGGCGCTGACCTCCATCAGGTTAAGTATTTGCGTGTCTTAGTGAATAAAAACCGCATCACGGACCTTATGCAGCTCTGCCAGTTTTAATGACGAGGATACATTTCTGTACCTGCGCGAAGATTTTTATTAGTTGCCTGTACACATCCATGCCCAGTAGTTGGCTAGTTTGCCGTAAGTGTTGAGAAATTCTCTTCAACAAGAATCTGAAGCAAAGCTTTCTACTACTGTTTTGGCATAAGCATATGTTGGAATATATAATATAATTGCCTCATTATTGTCACTTACGATAAAGATCATGTGCTAATTAATGCAACCCACTAGCTAGTCAAATTCCCAACATTTGTAGCAAGCCATGTGAACCACACACTGATGTGTGGCTGTTGTCCTCGGCTCGGGATGCGTCGGTCGCCCGTGAGGGCAGTAACTTGTCTAATTTCTTGAGGTTTGACTTCTCTGAGCAGCCTGTTCATATGCTCTAGAAAGCAATCAAGAATTGGGAAGTCTTCTTATTCTTGCATGTGTCATGTGCGCGCGTATCCCATAATTAAAGCAACAAGAATATCACGTGCTTAATTAACTTTTAATGCGGTGGCGAATTTGGGCATCAAATTAACGCTTGATAACTGATAAGCTTAATCTCGAGACCGATCGCATAAAACTGTTAGATGACAAATTTCACTTTTTACATAAATAGAATCTAGATGCCATGCACACTGCCCACGTACATATTTGATTCATTTACCGGTAGAGTATAAAAGTCCTTGTCATTTTGTCTAATCGACAAGCAAGGCATTAAGCCTGAAAGCCCATTAATTAGTTGAACACTATGCGCGCCGCGTTCTATACATTTGTTGAATATTAAGACTGTAGTTCCTAATGCTCGCTGGCACAGGCCCATTAAGCGTTATAGTGATTACATCAAATCTAACCTCGACACTCATCCTAATCCTCATTTGAGTGTTGCAAACATCCTTAACATTTTCATCATCCACATCGTTTCCCACCTATCCACTTTAATATTTGCCCTTAATTTGTTGATTCACTAGATCACGATACAGAACTATCAAAGCTAAATTTCTAATTACAATAAGTTTGGCATTGAAGAGTGTGATTCTGTACTGCCAACTTTTCTTTATGAAAAGCCCGGCCAGATGAAAAATGGAGTTCCTGAACTTGATCAGGACCTATAGTTGTATGATTTGCGTCTACTGCCACTATCTTATGTATAAATTTGAGAATCAATGCTTAATTTATCAAAAGAAACTTTTGTCCAATCTGTTATCTGTCAGAATTAACATATAGCTCTTGTAAAATAAATTATAATTGATATTCACTAAATATCCAATCCAATCCCATCAATATTGTTAAATTATATTTAGCTCTGTAACTTTATTTGACAAAAAATGATGTCTTCCGGGCTTCCGCTTCCTCCACCGCCTGCAACAGCTGTCCCCTCGCCGATTCTCAATTTCCCTCCAACTCATTCAAGGCCCCTCCTCGGATCGCCATCGACGTCGTCGACGTCGTTGTAGTTGACCCTCCGCCCTCTCCGTCGATGCGTAGGCGAGTTCTACGCCTATCAATCTTCGCCGACAATTCGTCCTTTGCCACCAAGCTTGTTTCGCTAGCTGCCTCCATCAAGACCAATCAAAAGAAGGAGAGAGATACAAGATAGTGAAAACCTTTTAGCATCTTTGTTGTTTTCTCCAACCTTCACAATATTGCTGAAGCTTGAGCCTTTTTTTTTTTATACGTCTGTACCTAGCTTGAATTATATAAGTAGCAAATTTATTGTGCTATTGTGTGGTTTTATATATATATATGCAGCATGTGTTTTCATTCACTTCTGTTTAATCTTGTTCTTCCCTACATATATCTTAATTATTAGAATTCCATTGAAGGAGAGAATCATAATAACCAATAGTTGACTTGGGACTGAAGGCTTGTTGTCATTTCACCCATTGCCTTAATTTAGTTCTTATGGTGCATTATCGATCTTTTAGTTGGCCGAGGAGCAAGAAGGTTCATCGACTTACTTTAAGAAAATCAATAATGATGAAAGAAACCCTGAAAGGAAGTTGTTATATGGATTCACAATTTATTTAAAATTTTAATTAATTTTTCAAAATTTTAATTATATTTATTAAATTTTAAATGTTTTATTTTTTTTCTACAATAAAAGTTGGAATCCACTACCCAACGGCCTCACACGGTGAGCTCCACGACCATCTATGAAGAGGTAAATCGGGAAGCTGCAGTTAACCACTACGCAGAGGGCATTGCCTCGGCTTTCGTCGAAATTTGACCTTTGTCCACTGTAGCAAATTAAATTTGCCCCACAGTAACTAACTCAACCATGCCTCGAGACAAGGGCATAGGCAGGGCTAGGCTTCATTGGGTTCCAACCCAGTGCAGCTCCACAATGAGAGCCAAAATACTCAACAATTAATTAATATACCCAGTAATTGAAGTCTAAGTATATGGAGTCAATCCAGCCCAGTATAACAACCCAATCCAACCTAACAATTAAAGCCAATACAACTCAAATTTAACAAAAACTCTACTTACATGGTTTGATGGAAAGAAATTTTTTTTCTTTTATACATGTATGCATTATTTTTTTATATATATATAATTTTCCAGGACAGTTAAAGATCCTAGCTACGCCATTGCCTAGAGACATGATATTTTTGCTACAGTAGTAAAAGATATGATATTTTTTGCAAGTAATCAGGATTCAAAATTCATGCAGTGTATGCATGTGACATTTGAACAATTACTGATGCTAAAGTGCCACGTTAGGAGTCATCTCACTTTCTAGATTTATTTAGTGGTGAAAATCTGGGACATAAATACATGAAGAATAAATTCATGACTAGCTATGTCCACAGTCCGTCCAATGTTGCAGATATTGAGAGTCTTTGATATAGATATAGTTTTTACTATATCTATATCAAAGACATATTCTTGTATATAGAGACCTTTTCCTTTTGGATATGGTAGTTTGGCTGTATTAGCTTTAAGACTCATAATTTTAGCTTAGCATATTAATTAAGTCTTGTTTCTAAAACTGAAACTTTGATTTCTAATAGAGTATTTTGTGTAATTGTATGAGTAGAAGAAATGATAAATTAAAAATTTGTTGGAGATAGATTACAAACATGTTTTCTATAGAATTTGCAAGTTCCACTTTTAGTAATAGTTGGATAGAATAGACAAAGAAAATAAGAAATATTATCAATTTCTGTTTTAAGATTCTACTCATGAGTACATTCAGTGTTTAAGTTTGATAAGTTTCAAGGGAAAAATTGAAGAAGCATAAAGTCAAAATTAGTTGGTGACAGTTCCTTTATTTATTCTGTTAAGTTGTTTAAGTCTGATTGGAACAGAGTCTTTTATTCTCTGATAAGTTATTTAATTTATCAATCAATCTATCAATATATACTACATGTGACAGACGACCCCCAATCCATCTAATAAAGGATGCATTATATAACCTATGATGTATCCAAAATGAAATGCATCCAATCACATATAAATATATAAGGTGAATGACTCGCAATCCACCCATCAAGGATGTAATGTATAAGTAAAGATGAATGACCAAAATCCACTTAATACCGACACATTATGTATAAATATAAAAATAAAGGTGAATAACCCTCAATCCACCTAAGAAGGAAGCATTGTATATGAGAGTGAACAATCCACAATTCATCGTAATGAAATATATCCTATATATTCATGTATACATATATAGACATGGTGAATCACTCACAATCCATCCAAAAAAATATATAGTATATACTCTTGGTGTAATCGACTTCTGGTCAATGTCACAATCCACTTATTCCGCAACCCAT
>NC_133861.1:9624564-9795273 GCF_044706935.1 Curcuma longa
ATCATCTGGAAAATCTGGTTATCGGGGCCGTAGTGCTTGGCCGAGCGGTTATGTTGCCCGGAAGGGCCGCTATGTCATGGGTCACAAGAGGAAGATTTTTTAAAATATTTTTTTAAGAAAAAAATTAATGCTTTATGAAATATAAAAGTAGGATGAAATCCCAATTTATATAATAAAGTAACTCAATTAGATCAATAGAACTTAAAATTAATTAGATTAAATGACTGCTCATCTGATTTAGGTTTAAATTTAGCTCAAACTTGACTTTAATTTGATTTGTTTGGATGCCATGGATATATCAATTTAAGTTTATTTAATTGTTTGAAGTTTAATTTATATATTTAAATTTGTTTGATTAATTAATGAGTTTGATATTATAATTTGTTTGTTTATTTTAAGAATTTTTTTCTTCTATTTAGAAATTTGATAAGAATATTATTTATGAATATGATTCACAAATTAAGTTTTTTTCTATAGATATTGTTTATATATAAATAACTTATAATTTTTATTAATTAATATTAATAAATTAAACATATATATTTAACTTTTTTATTTAATTTAATATATCATTTAAATTGATCTTATATATATATTAAATAAATATAAATAAATTTTTATTAAATTAAATATTAAATTTATTCATAAATATTTGATTCGTCTACTTGTCATATTGTCTAATCGACGAGCAAGGCACTAAGCCTGAAAGCCTATTAGTTGTCCTCGGGGCTATGGTGTCGCGGTAGGACATTCAGGTTGTCACCCAGACACCCGCAGTTCGATCCCCAGCTACGGCGTATTTGCAAGAATTTTCTTTCAAATGGGGATCGCAATCAAAGGATGCTGGGCATCTGGGTTGACCGTTACGTGCACTTCCCGATTTATCCTGATGGCCAGTGGTAAACTTCCGTGGGACCGGACCGGTCACTCCCAGGACTTGAGTCAATGCGACTAACTGGGATTTATATTTTTTCTGAAAGCCCATTAGTTGAACACTAAGCCGCGTTCTATACATTTGTTGAATATTAAGACTTTAGTTCCTAAGGCTCGCTTGCACAGGCCCATTATCTACGGTTAATTAACTCTTTTAGACAAATTTTGAATTGAAAATCTTGGCGTTAACTTTCAAAGCAAGCTCTCACATTGTACATGATCAATTGCTAGAGACTTTTACGTTGAGCACGTACTTAGAGAGGTTTTATCCTCTCCCAACCTTTACGAACTTTTTTAAGAGTAAATTTTCTATTATCTTCTACAAAAGGTGGAATCCGTCACCTTAGCGGCTCCACACGATCAGCCCCACGATCATTTGTGAGGAGGTAAATCGAGAAACTGCAAATGGTCACGACGCAGAGAGGGTATTGCCTGGCTTCGCCAGGATTCGAACCCTTGCCCTCTTCTGCAAGTCTGCTGCGTCGTAACCAATTCAACTATGCCTCGGGGGCGATAGAAAATTTTCTACTATCGCTCGCTCCTTGTATTGTTGCATACGGGTTGATTATTAAATTAATATTGATACGGTGGATGAAGGGATCTACATGTTGATAGAGCCAAACATAAATGGAAGTCAAAGTTAAACATGAGTGGAGGTTAAAGCAAGTGGTTATTCCACTCCCCCTTCAGCTCAGCCACCCAACTCCACCTTCAGCTCGCTCATCCGACTCCAGAGTGCTCGGGCTCCTCAACTCCATCAAATCGGCACACTCAACTCTTTCAGCTCACAAACCCGACTTTAGAGGATTCAAGCTTCTCAACTCTTTTAGCTTGCTCACCCGACTTCAGAAGACTCAGACTCTTCTACTCCTTCAGCTCGCTTACTTAATTCTAGAGGACTCCTTGACTCTTTCAACTCACTCACTTGACTACAGAGGACTCAGGCTCCTCCACTCCATCAGGTCGATACACCCGATCGACTTTAGAGGACTTAAGCTTTTCAACTCTATTAGCTCGGCTAACCTGACTCCAAAAGACTCATACTATTCGACTTCATCAGGTCAGCATACCCGACTTCAAAAGACTCAGGTTCTTCGAATCTATTAGCTCATCTCACCCAACTCCAAAGGATTCATACCCTTCAACTCTATTAGTTTGGCTCACCCGATTTCAAAGGATTTAAACTCTTCGACTTCATCAGCTCGGTACATCCGACTCCAAAGGACTCAAACTCATTGACTCTATCAACTTATCTCACTCAAGTCTAGAAGACTTAAGCTCCTTGACTCTATCAATTCGGTTCATCCAATTTCCAAGGAGTCAAACTCCTCGACTCAAGTTAGTTCACTCGACTCCAATAACTCGACTATGACATCTCGGCCTCGGCAACTTGGCCCAGACATTCTAATCTTCAAGACCACTCAACATCTACTTCATTTCTTATCCATCAGTTGAGGTCTACATCCTACGTTGACCCACAGATAACACCTATGAATATTATAAAACATGCAGCACTAGGTGAATAGAGAAGTGGTTATGCGATTATCAGATATGATCTTCTAGATGTCCGCCATCTAACAAGTGGTGTTTAGCGGATGGAGAAATAACTAATTAAACTCTAGAAAAGGTACGTCCAAAAAGGAGATACAATCTTCTTCCATTATTCTACTATTTTTCATATTTTCATAGTCTCTATGCTAACTTAAGCGTCATAGTAATTACACCAAATTTCACCTCGACACCTATCCTAATTTCCATTTGAGTGTTGCAGACTTCTTTAACATTTTTATCATCGACATCGTCTCCTACCTATCCACTTTAATTTTTGCCCTTAATTTGTTGATTCACCGGATCACGATACAGAACAGATATCAAAGCTAAATTTCTAATTACAATAAGTTTGACATTGAAGAGTGTGATTCTGTACTGCCAACTTTTCTTTACGAAAAGCCCAGATGAAAAAATGGAGTTCCTGATCAGGAGACTTGTTGAAGTGGACAAATGTCGAATCTCAACGAAGTTGAGACAATATCATTTTCCGTCATGGTCAATTGTAACTTTTTGATTTACTTTCTCATATATGATCATGGAACCGACCGTATGAGACTGTAGAGATGATGAATTTCACCTTTTAAATACTATTTTATATATAAATTTGAGAATAAATACTTTATCAAACGAAAATTTTGTCCAATCTTTTATGTCAGAATTAACATATAGCTATTGGAAAATAAATTATAATTGATATTCACTAAATATCCAATCCAATCCAATTAATATTATTAAATTATATTTAGCTCTGTAACTTTATTTGATGAGACATGACGTCTTCTTGCTTCCTCTTCCTCCACCGCCTGCAACAGCTGTCCCCACGCCGATTCTCAATTTCCCTCCAACTCATTCAAGGCCCCTCCTCGCATCGCCATCGACGTCGTTGTAGTTGACCCCTCCGCCCTCTCCGTCGATGCGTAGACGAGTTCTACGCCTATCATCTTCGCCGACAGTTCGTCCTTTGCCATGCACCAAGCTTGTCGCTGCCTCCATCAAGACCAATCAAAAGAAGGAGAGAGATACAAGATAGTGAAAACCTTTTAGCATCTTTGTTTTCTCCAACCTTCACAATATTGCTGAAGCTTGAACCTTTTTTTTTATACGTCTGTACCTTGAATTATATAAGTAGCAAATTTATTGTGCTATATATTGTGTGGTTTTATATGCAGCATGTGTTTTCATTCACTTCTGTTTAATCTTGTTCTTCCCTACATATATATCTTAATTATTAGAATTCCATTGAAGGAGAGAATCATAATAACCAATAGTTGACTTGGGACTGAAGGCTTGTTGTCATTTCACCCATTGCCTTAATTTAGTTCTTATGGTGCATTATCGATCTTTTAGTTGGCCGAGGAGCAAGAAGGTTCATCGACTTACTTTAAGAAAATCAATAACGATGAAAGAAACCTTGAAAGGAAGTTGTTATATGGATTCACATTTTTTACAGATTTAGTGCAACGGTAGGACATCCGGATTGTAACTCAGGGACCCGCGGTTCGATCCCCAGCTATTTTATTTACAGGAATTTTCCTCCAAATGGGGAACGCAATCAAAGGATGCTGGGCATCTGGATTGGCCGTCGTATGTGCTTCCCGATTTACCCTGGTGGTCGGTGGAAAACGTGGGACCGGACCGACCACCCCCAGAGATGTGGCTACTGGGATTATCATTTTTTTATATGGATTCACAATTTATTAAAATTTTTAATTAATTTTTCAAAATTTTATTTATATTTATTTAAATTTGAAATATTTTATTTTTTCCATACGATAAAAGTTGGAATTCACCACCCAACGACCTCACACGGTCGGCCACACGACTATCTATGAAGAGGTAAATCGGAAAGCTGCAGTTAACCACTACGGAGAGGGCAATGTCTCGGCTTCATCGAGATTCGACCCTTATCCAATGCAGCAAATCTGTCTCGTAATAACTAATTCAACAATGCCTCAGAAATATAGTATTTTTGCTGCAGTAATAAAAGATATATATGATATTTTTTACAAGTAATCATGATTCAAAATTCATACAGTGTATGTATGTGACATTTGAACAACTACTGATGCTAAAGTGTCACGTCAAGAGATATCTCACTTTTTAGATTTATTTAGTGGCGAAAATGTGGGACATGAATACATGAAAATTAAATTCATGACTATGTCACGTCAAGAATCACTCGCAATCCATCCAAAAATATATATATAGTATATACTCTTGGTGCAATCGACTTCTGATCAATGTCACAATCCACTTACCAAGCATGTGTCATGTAAGTAAAGGTGAATGACCACAATTCACCTAATACAGATACATTATGTATAAATGTAAAAATAACGAAGAATGACCTGCAGTCCACTTGAGAAAGTTGCATTATATGAGAGCGAACAACTTGCAATCCATTCGTAATGAAATGCATCGATGTATACACCTATATATGCGTATACAGGATGAACAATCCGTAATCCATTCGAAAAAGATGTATCATATATATTAATCCATTTGATTAATATGTTATAAGTTTGACGTCAAGTTAGTCAATGTTGACCAGATATTTGACAGTCGATCAATATATTAGTTGGTTGAGTGACAACTCCAAGTATGTCAATGGTTGGTCGAACACTTAGCGGTTGGAAGTCCAATAGAAAATTGACAAGAGGAAAGTTCAAGTGGGTTATGATTGATAGGATGCTTGGCGATTAGAAGTCCAACAAGAAATTGACAAGGAAAAAGTCTAAGTGGATTACGGTTGACTAGACACTTGACGACTGAAAATCCAACATAAAATTGGCATAAGACGTGAAATCCCGACAGGTCAAGGTTGACCGGATGATAGACAATGATAAAGTTTCGACATAGATTAAAATTGATCGGATGTCAAACAACGATGAAATTTCAATAGTCAAGATTAACTGAATGGGGGCAAAAGAAGTCCTAGTAGATTGAGGTGAATAAGATACTAGATAATTAAGGTGATAATTCAACTTTGATAAGGTTGAAATTAGAGTATCAATCAATTGATAAGATGTATCAATCGACTAATGGACGCTAAATCTTGAAAATAGGATTTGCTATAGTAATATGTTATAATATTTATAAACAATATATGCTACAGTATCTGTGAACAGTAATTTAGAACAGTAGCATCAACAGTCGACTGATTGAACAACCCACAATCAACAATTGACTGATCAACAGTAATCTACAGTAATCTATGAAGAAGCATCCATTTGAAAAAATGAATCGCATATATATAATATGAACAGCTCACAATCCACCAAAAGAGATGTATTGTATATATATAATATATAATATACCCACAATTCATATATATATATATATATATATCATATATATGCACATATACATATACATATATAGGTTGAACGACTAATAATCAACTTGAAAAGTATCTCACATGAATGATTTGCAATCCATCTAGTAAAATATCTCACATAAGAATAGTGTGAACGACCCACAATCTATCCAGTGAAAAAAATTCTCAATTTGATCGAAACTTATGATCCAAGAGTCCTTTTATGTGTATGGAGTCAACTGATCTATACTACACGTAATCATGTAACCTTTAAAGAACGGAGTCAAAACTTTAGACTACAAATAATCTTATAACTTTTACGGAGTCGAAGCTCTAGACAACAATAATGCACAAAGTAAGAGTAGCCAAACAAGAAAGAAAAATCCACCTAAGAAGAAATCTATTTCATACTCACATAACTGTGGGGGTACCAATTCGGATGGGTCAGATCGGATCAAGTTGAGTCAAAGTAAAAATACTATAAAAATTCTCAACTCGAACCCTTACTCGAATCCAAACTCAACTCAAAAACTATAAACCTGAAACTTGTATAACCTGACCAACCTGAAAAAAATTTTATTATTATTTATATAATTTATTATTTTTATCTTAATATTTTATCATTGTCATATTAACATTAATATTCTGTTAAAATATTTTAATTTTTAAAATAAAATTTGATTTAACGTCGAAAAAATTTCTAAATCCTAAATTCAATCGGATCAATCCGGGTCAATCCAAATTCGATCTGAATTCAATTCAACTCAAAATCAACTCGAAAACTTTCAACCCAAACTTGATAATTTTCAAATCCACTTCGATCGAATTGATGAGTCGAGTTCATTTTTAACACACTACTTAACTACTTAACTAGTACTATGAAACATGCATCAAAGTGGATATTGATCGGGTTGACAATATTAACATATGCCCAAACATCAAGAAAGAAAAGGAACGACAATAACTCAATCCAACTTCCGCCTATCACCGAAAGCCAAGGGCCAATCAATGTGTCAATGAATCATCGCATACTTTCTTCTAACAATAAATGCAATCACTGCACTAAGTTAGCCAGCAAGCACAACTCACCTAAGGATCACACTCCCTCTTATTGGCCTCCACAGACTTAGCTGGGATGACAAATGGATAATATATTTGTATGGAGTGAGACCGCACGGATTATAACTTTTTTACTGAAATGATTTACTTCTTCCGTGTCCTGAGACGGACTGGGACTGACGTGGACGCTGATGACGAGGCCTTTTGCACAGTAATCCCCAGCCTGTTATTTACTTGTAGTTGGCAGGGTCACGATAGCGGCGCGACTTTTATTCGACGACGAGAATAAGAGGCAACAGCGACACAGTCTTGGCGATGCACGCAAAAGCAGTGTGTGCAACGATTTGGGCGCCAATGACGTGGCAACAACGTCGTGGGGCAGCAACAATGCGAGCGTGGGTAGTGATTGATGTGGGCAGCAGCAACAATGTGAGTAGCAGTGGCGTGGCGGCGGCTTTACGACGCGAGGTTGCAACAGCACGTCGAGCAGCGACGTTGAAGGCGGCAACGTCGCAGGCAACGACTTCGCGTGGCACCGTCTCACCGTGAGGGAACGTAGGGCTTCACGAGAGATCGAGAGGAGGCGATGGCGGAGGCTCTGTGACGTTGAGAGAGAGGGTTTTGGATGAGAAAGTTTAGGGTTTTAGGGAAACAAAAATGGTTGGCTCGCTGGGGAAGAAGTCACGAAGGGGCAGGACAAAAAAAAAGTTGCACTTTTATAAAAAAGTCTTCACATATTTTAAAAATTACAACTACACTCTTACTTTAATCAAATTTATTTATTAATAATTTTGATAAAATAAAATAATTTTTAATTAATATTTAAATAATTTTGACAAAAAATACTTAGAATATTTTTTAGCATGTTTTGACTAAAGTTTATACAACAATGGTAAAATAAAAGTATTTTAGAATTAAAAAAATGATTGTCCTTTTGTTATTTTAAAAAAAAAGAACTCTAAGAATGCTCCTTTGGATTTTTATTTTTTAATTTACCTCTATAAATTCAGAGATAAATAGATGTACTTCTAAATTCGAATCTTAACTTTGGGATGTTATTGTTGAACAAGAAATTATTCATGCTTTCAGATTATCCGATCATCTTCAAAATTAATCGAGTCCAAAATTTAAATATCTATTTTTTAAAAAAAAATCAGCCAACGAAATGTAGGTACTAAATCTATTTTTCTCGTGGCTGAACCAACCAACCCAACTTAACTTTACCTGACACAGTGGATATCGTTAGCCATGGATGGCTCTGGACTTGCCTCAGCATGCACCTCGCTTTCAACACTTAAATGCCGCTTACCGGATTGCCACTGGATGCGATGGAACTCCAGCGCCATCCTCACTGTGACACTCACAATCCAACTCACCCATCATTAATTTCTCATTACAATTCTTAATCCTCTTCTTAATCATCCCAGCGCTTCACTGAGACACTCGCACTGGAAACTTTGGAGTTTGGATAATCTGTTTATGAGTGGATTATTATGGAGTAATTGCCATTACGACGTTATTATAGTTGTTGCATTTAGATAAATATAAGAGGGGGGCAAGGGAGAGGAAAAGCAAGTCGGGGGCAAAATAAAGAAACGGAGCGGAAGGCGACGCGGAGATCGAGGTCGACGAAGCTTCGAAAACCCTAAACAGCTGCCGGATTTGGAACCTCTCCCGTGGTCAGGTAGTTCCGTCGCGTTTCGGTTCCTGGAGCTCCTCCTCGACGGGTAGTGCCAGTGATTTCCGCATCGCGTGGTCTCTCCCCCTCCCGCCTTTAGCAGCAGTACGTGGTGGCTGATCAGGACCGTAGCACGGCGGGTTCCAGAACTTCATGTGCTGTCTGGTTTCCGTTGGAACCATTTCGTCTGAGATCAGTGGGTCCGCGCGATCTCGCTCGGTTGGGATCAACGGCGGAGGTCTGCTGGCGAGTTCGTCACTGTAGAGGTATTGTTGGAGCTTGCTCCTTCACTTAGTCAGTTACGATGATAAAATTTTTTCTACTGTTTAAGTGGGAAATTAAAGCTTTTAGTATTATTACTTTTAGTCGCGATATGCCTAACGGTGATGGGCGAGACACTGAAAAGATGCAAACTAATGTTTCGTCAGTTAACCTATACTTGCACTGCAACCTCTACTTGTATTCGTGAGTTAATGCTTGGAAGAGGATTCTTCCAAGTTCCAACAATGCGATCTTAGGCTGTTTCTAGTATTAAGTGGCATATAATTGCTGTGAGTGTCTGTAAGAAAAGAAGATTTCTGGCTGTTAATGAAATGGACGCTTGTCAAATATTTTTCATGGCTAATCTGGTTGGTCGGTGTTGCTTTAGATTTTGAGCTCTTCGTTATCAAATATAAGAACAAGTAAGGCAATCATTCTGGTTACCATAATCAGATCTTAATTTCTGGCTTGCAGGATTATCCAGAATGATATCATCAGCATTGAGTCTCTGCTATATGTTGGCTGTAGTATGCTTGCAATTAATTGTTGAGGCAAGGCATGTCAGGCATATATCAGCAGCAATGACAACATCTCCATCTGCTGCTCCTGTAGGTGGATGGAATCAAGTCTATTCCTTGATCTCGTTATCAAAAGTTGAAAAACATTTCCTAGAAAACCTTCCAAACAATAGAGAACACAGGGAGTACACCTTATCGCTTGCTGAAACTTCACCAATGATGTTCAAAGATTCAGTTGATCACAGGTCCCTAACTACTGGTTGGCTACCCTCGCCAAGAGTTCCAAGTTTAGTAAATTCTTTATTGGATCATAACATACATCCTTCTACCGAGTTGGCTGTTACACCTTCACCTTCTGGCAATTCTGCTCCAACACATTCAAATGCAAGCACAGTTCCAACTGCCTTTGCAGAACCCCCATTGTCACCTCAAACTGGTAAATTTGATTTAGCATTTTAGCTTGTTAATCTGTTTTGCTAAGCATAGACCCACAAGATTAGGATAAATGAATTCCTCTTTTCAGTGTGCCCCATTTTTACTTAATTCAAGTATCTATTTTATGGAACAGAATGCTGTGAGCCTAACATGGTGCAGAAGCGAGGTACTCAAGATTGCCATTGTGTTTATCCAGTGAAGGTTGAGTTGTTTCTACAAAATGTTTCTATGATTTTAAACTGGAGTAATGAATTTCTTAGAGAACTGGCTTATCAACTCGGGTTGCACATGGATCAGTTTGAGATTAAAAATTTCTATGTTGTTGGTGCATCTGGATTAAATATCACAATGGACATAGTGCCATATAAAGGGATAAGTTTTTTGGTTGATCAGGTTATTGCTATGAATTCTTCACTTGCACTCCATATGGTTCATATCAATCCTGAGCTAGTTGGTGATTATAAACTTCTTAATTTGACTTGGTTCAGGCCACTGGCTTCTCCTCTTGGTAATTCTCTAGAAAATTTGATTATTAAATGTTATTGAATTCATATTTTTTTGCAGCATATTAGATATGTAGTGACCAGTGAATGAGTTTTGTGTACCTGCAATTGATGTTCATCTCCTAGTTGTCTTTATTCTGAAGTAGTTCTGCAGCATTCTGAGCCATGAATATTTGTAATCACCATTTCATTTTCATAATGTATACAAAATAATATAGTCTTGCACACATGAACATGCATAAAATTGTGAAAGAAAATTTATAAATTCATAACAAGTAGCAGTGAATGTCAATCAATATGAATCAATTATTGTGGAAAACTTGGTTAATTCATTCAACTCCATTGCCCTGTCAGATTTTCCATCTTGGTTCTATTACAATAACAACCTTGTTCTCTATTGTTTTTCTGATGGTAATTTCATGTTTAGTTAACCATGATCCAAAGTAAATTTCTGCATCCCCCCTTGCCTTAAAAAAAAATTGACATGCATTTTTGTCATAGAGGTCATTGTTCCATTTGAAATGTATCAAAACATGAGTGGAACCTTAAATGAAGTGTGCAGTAGTTAACTTGAGACTGTTATACTTGTGGAATTTTACTGTCTGCCACTAGTTCCAAAATCACCTAAAGCGTATAGGATGTAACTTCTCCTGCTACACCTACTTATTTGGGGAGATTAAAAAATTTGGGGGTGGCCTCTCCATGATGTGTCTCACAGTTCAAATAAATATTTTTCAATAGACAATACACCAAGACTGCAAATCACCTAAAACTTACTGGATGCAACTTCCACTTCTGTTCCTGCTCTTAGTTGGCAGTTGCATCTCCATGATGCATCTCACAGTGTAAAGAAACATTGTTTGACACCCAAACTGACAAATACTCCAGGACTGTTTTGTCCTACATATTCTTATGATTATCCTTGTTTGTTGTGTATAAAAGAAGAAATGGATAATTACCTATTGACCATGTTGAAATTTTATATATGTTTGTAATTTCCTGTTTAGTGGAAGTGATATATGTACACACACACACACCCATAGTGGAAGTGATATATGTACACACACACACCCATTAAAATTATTTATATTTTGGATGAGATGTAATAACAAATGACTTCTCTATTGTTCAGCTCCTTCCCAGTCTATCTCACCACTGGCTTCGCCACCTGGGCTACCCTACTTACCTACATTTACAACAAAGGGTGATACTGGACATAGGAAGCACTCAATTTTTTTATTGGTTATTGGAATATGTATCAGTGTCCTGATTGTTGTTACTTTAGTTCTGTTGATCCTTTGTCTTTGTTCATGTTGCAAAGAGAAGGAGGTGCCTGCTGAAGAAGGTATGTGTTTAAATTTATATTTTATGTTTAAACTTTCATCTATCTGTTGGATAATTTAACTTGTGCAAACATCAGGAAGAAGCATATAAAACTGTTAACAGTGGGGGAGTTTATCAGGGTTTAATACCATTCGTCGTCCATTTCTATGTTTATTATTTATTAACTTTAATTCATACATAATATGGTATTTATGAATAGGTCCCTATTATTTATAATCAAGTCTCTAATACTCCTCTTTTGACTGACTTGGAGATTCAGCTCATTATAAATTTACTAAATCTTACTATTGAAGAACTTAGCAAATTAGTCAATTGATCATTGGAGTTAGTAATCAATCTCTATGTGGTTGTCACAATACAACCTATTGGATTCTTAGAAGCATGTGCGAACTTAGTCATCGCCTGTTTACATTGGATAAGCTTACATGTACCTAGGGCCATATGTGGATCTCATGTCTATGGGAGAACTTGCCCAAGTCATATTTTGCACCCACAATCATAAGGTGATCTTAATCCAGTCGCAAAAGACCTTTTCTTGGAACATTCTTCAGATACTATAGAATTTTCGGTACTTCCTCCAACGTGGAACCTAAAAAAGCTTATGGTCATGCTCACTTTGAGTAATATGCGTGGTGTTATAGCTGTGATGTTTTTTTTCCTACTAATCTTCTACACCTTGCTAAACATAATGAATTCCCCTATCTTGGTAGTAGTTTGACATTTGGATCTGTGGGGCATTAATTGGCTTATCTTCCAACATATTAGTCGCCACCATATGAAGCAAATGTTTTCCTTGGGAGATATAAGTGTCTCCCCTTGCATGGGCTGGCTTGGTGCCAAGAAAATTTGTTAGTTCACTTTGATTTCTAGATTGAGAGGTAAGATGAAGTATGTAGTAGACAATTTTGATCATCAATTATCTAGGGGATTGTTTCAAACCATACAAGGACTTTTTGAGCTCGCATAGCAGGCCACTCTCCCCTAAGCAACCAATTTGAGGAGTTGCTCCATGTATACTTCTGTAAGGTCATCGTGAAGGCATCCTTGATATTCAATAAGCGATGGATCCATTGAAAAATGGCTACAAAGGTAAGGATGAACAGAAGCAATTGTAGCTACAGGGGCAAAAGTGTCTAGGTTATCCACTGTATCAACTTTATTGTATTACTTAGCTGCTAATTGAACTTTCATATGATACATAATGCCAATAAGTGATCTCTTCTCTGTGAATACAGATTTGCAACCCACTTAGGACTTGTAGAGGAAGAGGCACCAACTTCTATGTAGCATTTGAATGCAATTATATTTTCTCAATCATAGCTTGTCTCCACCTTGAATGCAAGAGTGCCTTTGAAACAATCTTAGGAATAGATTATTGAGTCAAAGAAGAATAATTAGATCACAATGCAACATAAGGTAGGAAACGAGAATGGGATGAAAGGTAGCACAACTATGAGAACTTTTTGAAGAGCAATAAGAAGATCAAAATTAGAGGATGGATCTAGAGGGAGGTGGTATTTAGGATCGGTGCGTTCGCTAGAGGGGGGGGGGTGAATAGCGATTTTTGACTTTTCTCTGCAAAAGTGTTAGCGGAAGCAAAATAAATAAGAAAGAAAAAGATCACAATCGCTAACCCGTTCGATTTTACTTGGTATCCACCTCTACGAGGTGACTAATCCAAGATAAACAACATAGTCTCATGGTTGTTTATTGTATGTCTCAATGTTGGCAATCCTGCAAAAGAAGTTAATGGAATGAAAAAAATGTAGAGATGGGAAGCACTACAATCACAAGCCAAGAAGTAAATGAGAAGTTTGAAAAGAAGGGAGTAGTCTTAAAGAAGATGACATTACAAAGATGAAGACTTTTTATAATTTAGTTAAGTAATAATGTTACCCACTTATGCAATTGACGGCAACAAAGAAAGACTTGATTACTATAAATAACATAGTTTACCTCTGTAGGGTATAAGAAATGGAAGTACATCAAAAAGTCATAGGAGCAAGAAAGCTTGAAGTTTATAAGAAAACCTACAGTAGGAACAATATTTTCCCAAACCTATGTGGAACCCCTTGTGACTAAGGTGAGTGAGCCATCTCTATGTGGCGATTCTTGTTAGCTATGCCATTTTGTTGGATTGTATAAGGATAAGATGATTGCTGAAGAATGTTTTGGTTAGAAATAAAGGATTGGAAGGAGTGAATGTTTTAACAAATACATTGAATTTGATTTGTATCTCTACATTGAAGAAGGAAAATATTGAATCACTTCAGAACGATTTTTCAATGTGAAAAGCCAAGTCGTTCTTGGAAAGTTGTAATAAAAATAATGAAGTATTTGAAATAAAGTTTGGAGAAACTATACTAGGAACCCAAATATGAGAATGTACTAAAAATAATGATGCAGAAGCACTTCTGGCAGAAGTCGGTAGACATTGTTAGGAAAACAAACTTGGTTTCCCAAGTGGCCTCACACTCAGGAGAGAAAAGCTAGACATCACCTTGTGAAGTTGTAGGGAAGGTTGAGGGCTTAGCCACAAGTGCAGATAGCCATTATACTCCTTGAGATTCATGGTGATTGTCAATCACCTTCCTTGTTCAGTGATCTTGAATGGAAACATTGTCAACAATAAATGTTATGGAGCAACTTAAAAATTTAGTAAGGTTACTGTTTCATAATTAATCCAAAGGGAAAATGGACACATAAAGAACAGGGTAAAATGATAAGGACGGAGTAAATTGAAATCTGAATGATGAAGAGATGTTACTTGGGTCCTTAGATATTTTCAATTCTGTCCCTAATAGAAACTACTGAATTTTATGGGAGATATTACACTAAATGAGGTTGGGATGACCATGTTTGTAGATTAAAGGGATTCTTGATTTTGTGATGTCTGGTTGATTTTTGATGTACAGTGCGTTAAGAACCTAAAAGAATTATTTATGATAAAGAACGATGACTCATTGCACTATGGACCTGTTGCTCCTTCCCATAATAGGTTATTTATTTAGTAATTTTTACCCTTTTCCAAGAATTTCCTCTATAACTATAATTGTTTCTGAAAATGACTTTTTTTTTTGATGATTTTGATTTGAAAGATGACATGAAATTCTTGGAGATGGGTTGACTTAGTTACCAATGTTGGCTAAATTATTTGCTCCTATAAATATCAGACATTTAAAATAAACTGCATACTTTTTTTTCATACATGTGCAACTACTGTTCTTAGTTTCAATTACGAGCTTAGTTAAAATTTTACTTTGCTTCCTCAATGATCTATTTTAATATCATAAGCAAAATTTTCTTTTGCAGTGAAGTCAAGAACAGCAGATGCAGTTTCTGTTGAAGGTTCTCTTCCATATCCCACAAGTACACGTTTCCTTTCTTATGAGGAGCTTAAAGAGGCTACTCATAATTTTGAGCCTGGTACCATGGTTGGTGAAGGTGGTTTTGGCCGTGTGTTCAAGGGTGTATTGAGTGATGGTACTGCTGTTGCTATCAAGAAGCTTTCCGGCGGAGGACACCAAGGAGACAAAGAATTTTTGGTTGAGGTTGAAATGCTGAGCAGGTTACATCATAGAAATCTTGTCAAACTGATCGGTTATTACACCAGCCATGACTCATCGCAGAATCTTCTTTGTTATGAGCTAGTTCCAAATGGAAGTCTGGAGTCTTGGCTTCATGGTATTATTAGTTTCAGACTGTAGTTCCCGTTAAGAATTTTTTTTGTTATTGATTTCTTATTTATAAGGGAAAGCTTCATATTGCATTGCGTATCTTTCTTTTCTCTAGGTTCTGCAGGAGCCAACTGTCCTCTAGACTGGGACACAAGGATGAAAATTGCCCTTGATGCTGCTAGAGGGTTAGCTTACCTTCATGAGGATTCACAACCCTGTGTGATCCACAGGGATTTTAAGACGTCCAATATATTGCTGGAAAACAACTTCCATGCCAAGGTTTCTGACTTTGGTCTTGCAAAGCAAGCACCTGAGGGGCGTGCAAATTATCTTTCTACGCGTGTTATGGGAACTTTCGGGTGAATTCTCTTTTTTGTCATTAACGACCTTATTTTCTTCCATGTAATTACACCTTTTGAAACCCATATCATTTCAGGTATGTAGCTCCTGAATATGCCATGACTGGACATCTAGTAGTAAAGAGTGACGTATACAGCTATGGAGTAGTTCTACTTGAACTACTGACAGGAAGGAAGCCTGTTGATATGTCACAACCTTCTGGCCAGGAAAACCTAGTCAATTGGGTTAGTTCTTTTTTGCCGTTTACATTTAAAACCAAATTTTTTTTATTGAACTACTATATCGTAGTTATCATCACCATCATCATCAGCATACCATATTGGAGTGACTTTTTGGGATTTTCTTGAACAAACATGTCATTGCCATTCATTTAAATGGTAGGCAGCATAATTGAAACTTGAGGTGAATCAAGTGATGACTAAATATAGTGATGTCTCACTGGAAATTGCAAAAATACTAACGTGAAAAGAATAATTCATCAGCAATTGCTTATTATTCTTAAAAAGAATATTCTTTAAACACAAGTTCTCTCTGGCAGCTTTGGCCATGCTCTTTTTATATCCTGTATCCAGTTCATCTAAGTAATTATTTCTTGGTTGTTTAGCTTCTGCAGTTCATACAATTCCCTTAAAAGAAGTATATAAAATGGCACTAATCTACTAATACAAGAATGAGCACTAGATTCATGCATGGTGATACATGCAGGCACGGCCAATTCTTCATGACAGTAATAGATTTGAGGAACTCGCAGACCCTCGGCTTGCTGGTAAGTATCCAAAAGATGATTTTGTGCGAGTTTGCACAATAGCTGCAGCTTGTGTTGCACAAGAGCCAAACCAGAGGCCTACAATGGGAGAAGTGGTGCAATCCCTTAAAATGGTCTATCGAGTGGCTGATTACCAGGATGCGCTGCCAACTCCCTCAACTCATCCAAATAATAAACAAGCAACTACCTATGAATCAGATGCCACCTCATCAATGTTCTCTTCCGGCCCTTTTTCAGGTCTAAGCCTTTTTGACAATGACAACATTTCCAGAACAGCTGTATTTTCAGAGGATCTCAATGAGGGTCGGTGAGGTGGATGCTCAATGTTTAGATGTCAGGGAAGAATTCCTGGCTATGTTAAGTATCGAAATTTTGTGTTAATTTTGTATATTGCATTTGCCATCCTCAAGTTTTGGATTCAAACACATGAAATATCTATTCTCTTTTTGCATGAATTTCATCAAATGTCTTCTATCGGTGGTTATCACATCACATTGGTTCAAATTGCATTAAGTTTCTTGCTTTGCTTTTCCTTCTGAATGCGTCATGAATTTAAGTGTACACCAGGGTTGAGCAACCCCTAATCTCAAAACTGATTACTTGTATCTGGTCAATTCGGTCGTCTTTACATGAAAGTATAGTTTTATTAGTGGGTTATTATCATCAGGCAGGCCTCGTCATCTTATTGTTTAGATCACTCCATTTCTATCTCATAGTAGGAATCAATATGAACTAAACAACTTAGACAATGTGCCTGATGCAGCTCTTGCACCCCATTAGGTTCCGTAATGCCCTATAAATCACCGGGTCCTATCAAGACTTGGCTAGACCTGATCCTGGGTCGGGTCCAAATTGGACTTGGCTGGGACTCATAATCGGGTCAATGAGTCAGATACCTGTTGATCTAGTTGTCGGATTGGAATCATAATCGGCCCGGCACCATGTCGGGTTGGTTACGATTCTAGTCCAATAAAAATAGGGCGCTGAATCGGTTATGATTTTAGCTCAATAAAAATTATCGAATTGACGGCTAACTAGCGGTTTGGTCGTCGATTCATTTTTTTTTGTGAACATCGGAATTGTTAGTTCTGACCGTTGGAGCTGGTTCCGAATGTTAACTGGTAGTTATAATCATTGGGATAAATTTATATTTTTTTCAACCGTTGCGATCATTTGATTATTTTTTAATCAATAATTTATAATTTAGATCATTTGTGAGGAGGTCGAGAAATTGCAGTTTACGCTCAGGATTAAACTCTGCTGCGTCATATAAATAGAGGAGCTCTAAACTTTTATTAGTTCATTTTATTATTTTCACACTCATCTTCTTTACTCTCATTCTTAATTTCGTAATCTCTATATGCTTTCAATTCTAATTTTATACTTTCAACTTTCACTTTCTTCAATAAAAGATGGAATCTGTCACTCTAGCGGTCTCACATGATCGGTCTCATGATCATCTGTGAAGAAGTAAATCGAAAAATTACAGTTGGTCACTATAGGATAGTGCATTGTTTCAATTTTATCAAGATTCAATCCTTATCTATTTTAATAAATTTATTTTGTAATAATCAACTTAATTATATTCTATAAAGAGGAGAATGAGTATCATCAATGCATATACTACTTTACGAGAGAGAAAATATAATACATGTATTTTTGTTATTATAGGTACATATATACTTGGGTTAACCTACCTGTATATTAAAATGAATAAAAAATTTGTAGCAAAGTTTTTTCTCTCTCATATCTTTCCATTTGAATGAATAAACTATTACGAATCAAGTGTTTATTTCCACCAACAATTGCTTCGACTACAACAAAGTGTTTATTTCATCTGAATTTCTTAGCATGAGGTCAATAAACTGACGAAAAAAAAAAGTTGGCACAAATAATAGTTGGACAGATTTTAAAGGGCCAATTAATTGGGTTATAAGAAAGTATGTGATATTTATTAAAATACGTAAACTATGATAGATTTAATAATTAATTTCTATAGTTAAAAAAAAATAATAGCGGGCTCTTCTCCACCACTGTTACTGGTCAACCACGTGCCCACCTCAATGATGGTGGATAACTAAAACGAGTATACATTTTATTGTCTCTCTTTGGAATTTGGTTGACAGTGAAGTAATAATCCGAGATTGGTAATTTGGCGCAACCGAGTTCAACTTTGGCTCCGATCAAGTCTTCGTCTCCGCTTATCATGCCTGCTTCATAGCACTCCCTTTCCACGTCATAATCCGATCGATCAGGACAACCTCGATCGGAGTTCTCAGTGCCGGTGCTGATCCATCTCCGCCCCTTTTCTATCAGGTGACGCTTCGAAAACCCTAAACCTATCTCGCATCTCAGAATTTCTGATAGGGCTTTCCTTGTTGATCTGTGAAAGGTTGAATGCCGCTCGTATCTTGGTTGATTCTTAGTCCATTGCTGAATGATCGATGCATATGAGGATTTTTTTTTCTTTTTAACTGTGCAGTGATCGGCTTAGGAGATGCAGCATATTCCGACCACAATTGAGGAGCAGCTTCTTCTGAAGGCAATAAGGGACCAAAGCCCATGGGAAAATTTGCCGAAGAGACTTCAGGCAGTCCTGACTTCGAAAGAAGAGTGGCACAGAAGGTTCCACTCTCTGAACTTTTTTTTTTAATGTGTGTGTATTTAAATTATTTAGTTAGATCGAGCATAGTCTAGTTTCTTGCATGGAGCTCAGTCAAATGTCGGCCTCTTAAAATCGAAACAATTGGTTTTGGAAGTTGGCTTTTGTCTTCCCGTCCCTTTGACTAATATAGCGTGTCTGGTCTACGTTATTTGAATGTAGGGCATTCTTGCATGATCGCTTTTTGTCAAGTTTCATATTGTCTTTTATGATTAACTAAATGCGGCCAATTAGAGCTGCATGCTATATTTGCATTCTTTATGAAGAACATCAAAACTTGGTTGGAGGTGTGCGAAAGCTTGTGATTTCATGTTACTCAGTCTCAAAAGTATGATTTATCTTATAACTGAAAATTTGTTGGAATTCTTATTAATTTCCCAATCAAACTTCTTTTCCCTGAAGTGGAAAAATGTTTTTGTCGTATGCTTTTCTTGTTTGTTCCAAGAGAAACTTTTTTATATCCTACAAATTCTGTGGTTTAGAACTTATCAGCTACAAATTTTGATATTCCTAGTTCACTATGTTTCTTTAGTTCTGTAAATTACATGGATTATGTATGTAAGTACCTGAAAATTTCATTGAGCACAGGATCATAGACCACTGCATCAGAAAACGTCTACAGTGGAATCAATGTTTTGCACGCAAAGTCAGTAAAGAAGGAGAATATTATGAAGAGATGATGCGCTATCTGCGTAAGAATCTAGCTGTATGTCCTGGAGCCTCTGTTTTTTTGGTGATATACATGTCTTTCTCCATTCCTTATATTTTAATGTCTAGGGGATGCCAATATGCAGCTCTTTGTATCTCTACTTGCATTTTTTGTTTTTGTTTTTGTTTTTACTTTCATTCTCTTCTTAATCTTTAATTTCGCAATGGTGTTTTACAAATTTTCAAAACTTGATTATTTTAATGGTTGGATACTTTGTATACTTTGGTTTGATTGTGTTTAATTGTTAAGTTATTTTTTAGCATTATGAATTGACATATTTCCATTGCAGTTATTTCCCTACCATCTTGCAGAATATGTTTGCCGTGTAATGAGAGTGTCACCATTCAGATATTACTGTGACATGATCTTCGAGGTTTTGAAGAATGGTAATTCTTGATTCCTCTTAACTCCTTCTAGTTCCTTTCTCTATTCCAAGTCTCAACTTTGAGAAGTCTTTTTCATATCTCTAGGATTTTCCTTGCAAACAAACATAAGATTGTGAATTAAAATCTTGCCAAAATGTAGAAACATAAGAGCCGAAAACTTGGATTCTCAGTTTATGTTAATATGGACTAATATTCCTGAAACATTCTGTCTTCTTTGCACAAATTGGATATAAGCTTCATTGATGCTTTTAGCTGAGAAATTATGGGCGTAATTATGTTGATTTTAAAATATTAAATTAAAGATCATAAATGCTGGGCTATACATTGTCTTGTTGCTGGTTTATTGTGCTCATTTTGACATTGATATCTTACTAAATTCAATTAGGTAGCAAAAACCTCCAAGCAACTCCTTTTCCATGTGAATGTCCATGCAGAATTTTATATCAGAGTGGACATCTCAATGTTTACTTTGTTGAAGAACTTGGTAGTTTTTTCTATTTTATTGACATGGACAGATACACAAGTATTTTGTGTTTATTATACCCTATATTCTTTATTTATTGTAGCATTCTTTTCTTCTCCCTTTTTGATCTTTCCTTGTCTTTTATATGAGTGTCACAAGAAAAGTTCCAATTGTATGCCACAGAAGAACTTTATGCATATCTAATGTTCCAAGAACAATTTGCAGAGCAACCTTATGATAGCATCCCAAATTTCAGTGCTGCAGATGCTCTGAGGCTTACAGGAATTGGACGAAATGAATATATTGATATTATGAACAAGTGCAGATCAAAGGTCCATTAATTCCTTATCATTGTGTGCAAACAAAGGGGTTGCTTTTCTTTTATTTGTTGGTTTGGTTTATTTTTGGATTTAAAGTAGGCCTTATTTATTTTGCTTTACCTAATCCTGTGTTTCCCTTTTTCATCAATTAATATGTATTTGAGGTTAACTCAATCTAATGTGCTAAGGCTGTGTGGATAATGCAAAACTAATGGGTGATATTTTACTAACTTATCATTAGTGTACAAATGTTAATTATCTATTTATGCTATCTTTCTTATTAATAATTTATTTTCATGCAACAATGAGATAATTCTTTTTTTTTCCTTGTTGTATTATTAGGAGTAGATAATGTGTGTAGCTGTATGCATTTTGCATAATTAGAGTATATGGGAAGTTTATTCAGTTTAATTGGACCTTAATCTTATCCAACCATTGACAACTGAGTGACTGACTCTCACTTAACCTACATTTGGTGGTATCAGATTCTTTCGTTATCTTGTTGTACTAAGTACCATGACCTTATTGCTTAATAAGGAGAGGTATGCAAATGTGATTGAATAGTGTGTGATTATAAGAATCTAATGATGAACTCTATCTTTTGATTCACATTCTTTCATAGAACTTTAGAAAAATCTTAATTGCTGAAAGGTGATCTTAAACACTCAAAATTCAACAACTTTGCCTTTCTTCATTCATCTCCCATCATATATACATGGACTTGGTTGACTTAAACGTGATCTCCATTTTACTTGTGCACAAAATCCATCCATTTTACAGTAGCATCCAAGGTGTACCAACTAAAGTGGGATAAAGCAAAAGGAGAAACAAATTCACGCTCTCACAAATGAGTTATTTATTTATTTAAATTTGGTTGGCCAAAGCTAGTCTCTTGGCAACAATAGAGTTTAATTAGGAAGACATTCATGTCTATGTTCACTTAGCACCTAGCTGCCCTTGGGCTATCGTGCGATGGTAAGAGGTGGGACGGATTCCCTAGGCAATGAGGGTTCAAATCTCACCCAAGGCACATTACACATAGGGAGTTTGAAAAACTTGTGATGTTGGGCTGGCGACCCATTTGCGCTTTCTGATTTACCCTGGTGGTCGGTAGGACACTTTCGTAGGGCCGGGCCGATCACCTCTAGGATTAGTTGGATTGTAAGAGATGGATACCTGAATTACCAAACAAAAAAAAACTTAAGTACACAGCTGAGTCACACCTTGTTATATTGGAAAATCCAAATATTTTGGAAAGCAAACTAGGATAATTCCTTTCTTAGAGATGGTTATATAGGATAATAACCATATATGCATAATCCTATGCTTTCTCGCACCTTGACCGTCTCTGTTTACTCCTATGAAACATCGAAGTCATCCTCTACCCTTCAGATCCATCTCTGAATTTTCAGAGGTTGTCCTCACCCTCAAACCTATTCATGCCACATGATCACCAAGCAATGAGAGTCTTTGAGGCACTAGCTCACCTTTTATTACCTCATGCTAGAAACACAATCCATAATCCAATTAATTTGTCTGAAGAAATGAAGCAATTTTCTTCTTCATTTTTGTACTTTTATCTTGACTTAGCTTTGTATGCTACTTGTTATTTTCTATCCAACAGTACCATGGAATTGTGGATGAATTTTTTGTTTTTCATAATCTCATGGTATCTGCGTCTTTTTCTTTTTCTCTTGTTGTATTTCTTCTTCCAGTCATGTTTAGCTGCTGCTCAACTTTCTTATTCTATTGACTCTTGACTATTATGTTTTCTTGGATATTTCCAGAAAATTATGTGGAAGCTGAACAAGTCAATTGCTAAGGAATTGCTCCCCACACAGCCTGTGGATTTTCCTGTTGAGCCATGGTGGGGAGTTTGCCTTGTTAACTTTACATTGGAAGAATTTAAGGTCTGTTTTTCTCTCAACCTTCGTTTATCAATTGTTGAAATATGATAGAAGGCTTGCCTGCATGAATTGTATGTCTTTGTTTCTAATCACATGAGTTGCCCAAATTTTGCATCATGCATCTAGCTCTGGAAATTGATTATCCATTACTGATTCAGTGGAGATTCTTTCTTGATACTGCTGTACCAGCCAATTGTTTGAACCTATTCTGGTAACACGCTTTTCCTCTGTAGAAACTCACTGAAGAAGAAACAGCAACCATAGACAAGGTCTGCAAGGAGGAAGTAAATTCTTTTGTTCTTTTTGATCCTGATATTGTAAGAGGTCTATACAGAAGGGGATTGATTTACTTGGATATTCCAGTTTATCCTGATGATCGGTTCAAAGGTATGTTCACATTTGGTATTGTCTATCTTCTTATGGAATTGTGATCAATTTTGCTAAATACTCATTATAGTTACAAAATGGAGGAGCTCAATATATCTTTGCCCTTTTCTAACCTAGTTGGCATGAGTTTGGAATGTGGAATATGATATAGAATATAACAAGAACCATTGTTTCATTATAGTGCACTGAATGTCTTGTCGTTACATATATATAACAATAACCATTGTTTCAATTGACACTCTTGGCATTGCATATATATTCCCTCACTAGTCATTTATCCACTAGATCATTAAAATTATGCTTTGCATTTTCAGTGTTACTATCGACTTTGTCTTATATGTGGCTGATGCTGTGGATATATTAAAACTATACCACTTGATAGATTTAAGAACCATATGCAGTTTATTGGAATAATAGCCATGAACTTGTGTTGTTGAACTATATGAGGTGGGGTCTCATAGTTCTTCAATCAACAATACTGTTTCTCTTACCACTTTGACTTGGTATCCAAAAGGGTGTTTTTACCCTCGGACAAGGCTGCCTTCTCCTAAACTTACATGTCAGCTTTGCCTGATGCTACAGTGCCACAGCAGGGCTTCTTAGGTATAGCAATCACTGGTACTATGATACTGCCTCACTACTGTGCGCTCACTTCTGTAGTTACTGGGTTATTTTTGATGTAACGGTATAGGAATCTGTGATTAGTTATTTCTTAAGTCCTGCAACTTGTTCAGATGACCAACACCTACTTTTTCAGTTTCCAGGCTTGAAGGTTTTGTTTCAAACAGGGAACAATCCTATGAGGATCCTATTGAAGAGTAAGATACTTTGAGCTGAAGGGATTGTTAAACCAATGTTGTTATAAAATTATTTTTAGTTGCACATGGAATTTTGGTGCAGGTTGTTATATGCGGTTTTTGTCGTCTCAAGCGAGAATGCAACTGTTGCTGAATTGGCAGCTACACTGCAGGCTGACCTTTCTCAGCTGCAGGCAGCTGCATCATTTGCATGCCGATTGGGCTGGGCTATAAAGGCTTTGGATCCAGAATCCATCCTTCACGATTCTAGCATTCACGGTTTGGCTAACAATATTCTAAGTGACGATGAGGAAAGTTCTAATGCTAGCATCAGCTCAGAAAAATCTGGTCAACAGAGTCATGGTTTGATAGCTGAAAAAGATAGAACAATTTCTGGCACTGCTCATGTTGCTTTTGTTGTTGATGCCAATATAACATCCTATTTGATGATGGGTTCTGTTTCACCAGGTTTGCTCCATTTTTTCGCATTTGTATCGGCACACATCTATTTCTATGTTCTATCTATTGATAAATCATCCACCTTGGTTTGCACTTTGCACATTATGCTAGGTTTTTTCAAGTTAACTTGGTAAAATGGTTCATAAATCATCTTAATTGGCTACAAGCCCTATTTGAAATATTGTCATCATCTCCTATGAAGTCCATTTCAGAATGGAAATCATCCAACGTTATATTATGCCCTAGGTCCAAGTTCTAGTCCACTGTAATAATCTATCAACATGCATCACAATACACACATTTTATATGCCACATGAAGTGAAGGACAAGGATCAAAACTATGATATTAACCTAAGTTAACATATAAGAGTCAGTAATAACAAATAATTAGAATACAGAGCTTATGGGACTGTCCAGCATGATGGACTAGTATAATCATTTCTCATATGCCATGACACCTTTTAGCAATGATATTGTGCTCTACAATTTTTTATGTAGAATTAAACATCTTGATTTGCTCAAGTGACTGCTTAGGGACAAGAGAGCATTTACTACTTTGATGACACTTGTAACATTTCCTTAATACATCTTTGTTAGTTGAGCTGATCCCCTATGTTTTGCTTGCAGGTTTGAAATCTCATGCTGTAACACTCTATGAAGCAGGAAAACTTGGTGATTCTAGTATTGCTGATCTCTGCAAGGATCTCTCTACATTAGAGGGGAAAAAATTTGAGGGTGAATTACAGGAATTTGCCAATCATGCTTTCAGCCTTCGTTGTGTTCTTGAGTGTCTGCAGTCTGGTGGGCTAGTTCAAGATGACAAGAATGAGAGAACAATTAATCCAATTGATACACAGCGCCATCAGTCTCGTGGGGTAGCTGATGGTGACAAGAATGAGACAATTAATGAAACTAATACACAGAATCCCTTCATGGATGCCACTAGTTCACTTATATCTGAGATTAAGATTTCAGACACAAATGAAGCAAAGACATATCATAATGGTGATTCTTCAAAACGTGATCACCCTAATATTCACCAGACTGATTCTTATGAGGAATGTGATGTTGCAAATGTCCATCTTCTTGCATGTTCAGAAACTTCAGTTAAAGATAACACATCCAAACAGGAAAATGATTCACCGAGGGATCAACAAATTGCATCTGTGGATGGCCCAGAAAATGAAAGGATCATTCCAAAAAGGAAAAGGAAGTACCGTGTTGATGTTCTTCGTTGTGAAAGCTTGGCTTCTCTTGCACCGAAAACATTAGAACGACTCTTTCTCAGGGACTATGATATTATCGTGTCAATGGTTCCACTTCCTGCTTCATCAGTTTTACCTGGACCTTCAGGTCCATTCCACTTTGGTCCACCCTCATATTCTTCAATGACACCGTGGATGAAACTAGTTTTGTACTCACTAGTGGAAAATGGACCTATATCAGTTGTCTTGATGAAAGGACAGTGTTTGCGATTGCTTCCTGCCCCATTAGCTGGTTGTGAGAAAGCATTGATATGGTCTTGGGATGGTTCTACAGTGGGAGGCCTAGGGGGAAAGTTTGAAGGAAATTTGGTTAATGGAAATGCACTATTACATTGCTTAAACTCTATGCTTAAGCATTCAGCTGTGCTGGTACAACCTCTCAGTAGATATGATCTTGATAGTTCTGGAAGAATTGTTACTGTAGATATTGCATTACCGCTTAAGAATTTTGATGGATCAGTTCAACCTATTGGGTCAGATATGGGACTAGATCCAGAAGGAATTGCAAACCTAAATACATTGTTAAAGGAGCTCTCCACCAAAATAGAGTTATTAACTGTTGGCTATATTCGCCTTCTAAGATTGAGGAAGGTGATACAGTCAAACATGTTTTCATCAGATGATGATAAATATGAATGGGTTCCTTTAAGCTTGGAATTTGGTATTCCTTTGTTTAATCCCAAATTATGTGGCAGAATTTGTGAAAGGATAGTCTCATCACATTTATTACAAACAGATTGGCTTAGCGAGCACCATGATGCAATGCAAAATTTGAGAAAAAGATTGTATGATCTGTGCTCTGAATACCAAGCAACAGGCCGAACAGCAAGGTTGTTTTACCGTGTTGATCAGGTTCGAGAATCACCTCGTCATTTGATCAGTTATGCAAGTGGAAGATGGAGCCCACTGGATCCTTCAACACCAATTTCTGCAGCCTCCAGTGAACATCAGAGGCTCAAGCTCATAAATCGGCAAAGGTGCCGACCAGAGATTCTTAGCTTTGATGGCAATATTCTCAGGTGATGAAACAATATTATAAACTTTGTTGTGTTCCATTTGAACCTGCAATTATAGTAAAGTCATAATATATTTGTTTTTGCTGGGGTTTGCAACTTTTGTGGTTGTGAAATTTTTATTGATTAGAGTTCTGTGGAAACATACAAATTGTACTCTGTTATAAGAATCTCAATAGACATTTGAAAATTGTCTCCAGTCAATTCTAAGTTTCTTCAGTAGCTAGTACCATGAAATGGAAGTATTTCTCCACTTTCCACAAAGTAACACCTTTAATTACCAGGTCATTGTTCTACAAGTCTAATTTGACCTTCAGATAAGGAAAAATAATATTCAAACAATCATGTTCTAAAATGTGGCAATTAAAAATCTATCGCAGTTATAATGATCTCACATGTAGTATTTATGATAAATCAAAGTCCCTAAAGATAATAAAATTGCCTCTTACACATGCACCATTATGTTGTAAACTCTATAAACTCATGCTTATATATTATGTCAACTGTTTCTCCATTTAAAATATGCTATCTGGTTATCTCTTCGGTTTTACACTGAATATTATGAAGCCTGACTGCGATCTCATTAAGGATCAAATAATAAGTTTTGTGCTAACTATTACAATTTATCATCATTTGTTTCTGTGATCTAATTGTTTCTCTAAAAGTTAGTTATGTAGACTGACTATGATATTGACAGATTTGTTCTATGTTTTCTTTGTTTAGCCCCAACTCTGTTTAATTGTTTTCATGTTTATATCTGCCTACAGGTCTTATGCACTTAGTTCTATTTATGAAGCTGGTGCACAACCATTTGAAGAGTCTTCTGTTGGTGGAACAAAACATGAATCTGATGAGGAACACAGTAGAGAAGTTGGCCTACCTGGTGTTAATTTATTGTTTGATGGGGCATCATTACACCCCTTTGATATAGGTGCATGTTTGCAGGCTAGACAGCCTGTTTTGCTGATAGCAGAGGCATCATCTGCATCTACTTCGATGCATGCAACTAGGACGTCGTTATAGTTTGTTTTTGGATTGCTTGTGTTACATGTTTGAAGACGCTTGGAGACATTCTCCTTTGTATACCTTAGCAGTTCTCCTTCAGCATCTTGATGATTCATTGCTGCACATCTATTCATTCTTTGATTCAAGCAGATATTTTGTCAAGTATGATTAACCTAAATTTTATTTTATTTTTTGGCTTATGATAGCATTTTCTTATCTAGAAGAGAAGAAATGGGTAGTTGTTATATCATGATATGCTAAAATTATAAGCTGTACGCTCCTGGTCTTTTTTTTTTTTATGGTATCGTAACATTTTCTTGTGGCTGTCGTAGGTCTTTAGTAGTATCTTTGAAGAATATGAATGACAAATGTTGAAAAATGCTGTAAATTGAGGTTGTAGAACTTGTTAACCATGAATTTCCAATTTCTATTTTGTATAGCAATATCTTCAAGAAATTGTGTGTGCAAAATAGGGTGAAATTACTTCTAACAGATGGGAAGATATGTATATTCATGAGGTATCTTTTGATGTTATACAATTACAGTTCTTGTAGCATGGAAGTCCTTTGGTTTTTTTCTTGCAATTTATTCTTGAATGAAACCACATCATTTTTTTTTAATTGGACATTCTAATTCTCGGGTATAATTGAGTTGATTAAGACAGAGCAGAGTTGTAGAAATGAGTAAGAGATCGAATTTCGACTATGCTAGAAGATTATTAGTAGTGGTCAGATGTTTTTATGAGTTAGCATAGTTGATATTGTAAACTATGCTAGAAGATTTTTCTAGCATGAGTGTTTATCGAGTCTTGAGCTAATTCTCAAAGGATAT
The DNA here is from genome assembly GCF_044706935.1 of Curcuma longa. Taxonomy (NCBI): domain Eukaryota; kingdom Viridiplantae; phylum Streptophyta; class Magnoliopsida; order Zingiberales; family Zingiberaceae; genus Curcuma; species Curcuma longa. Next base: position 9,653,170 of record NC_133861.1, read on the forward strand.
AAAATGTTGTTAGGATAAAAATTTAGTATGATTTATTCCCTCAGTGGGACTTCACCTTTTGCCTGGGCGGGTGATTTGTGTCCGCTAATGTAAACTGTGACAAATACGAAGGTTATTTTGTGGTGGTCAACTAACTTCGGAAAGACATGCTATTCCTTTTGGACGATTAGATAAAACTAACTTCCTCGATTCGCCGACATCTATCTTCTTCGAGACTGACCGTCACTTCTACCACACTGCCTTCTTCCTCGAGCCCTAGCCAATTCGCCGTTGATGGAGGGCGGATGGGTCTTCTCTTAAGCGAAACCCACCTTCGCCTTTGTCATTCCCGCTTCTCCTCCTCGCTTGCCGCCGCAGCCTTCTTTGATGGCGCCCTCACCCCCGGCCCATGCCCTTCAGATCCGATCCAGGGAAGGGAAGACCAGAGTGGAGGAGGAGGAGGAGGAGGACGAGAATTACAGCGACAGAAACGGGTGCGTCGTCTTCCTTTGCCCCTGTCTCGTCATCCTCATTATCCTCCTCATTGTGGTTTCCATCGTTCTCGCCGTCAAGTTTCGCCTTTTCTGCCGTGGCCCCTTCCGCCCCACGCTCGCCCGCCTTATCCCCAGGGACAAGTGCCACCCTTCTTCCTGAACGCTGCATCTCGATTCTTCTGCACCTCGTCTTCCGCCTCCGAATCGGATGCCGAGCCTAACTGTGAGAGCCCATCCGACGTCAAGGAGGTAGAACGTGTTTGCAAGGTGATTCACGACCTCTTGCTTTCTGATCGGAGCATGGAGACTGTGCTCGACGAGTGCATGGTCGACCTCAGTACCTCTCTCGTGGTTGGCGTCCTTGAACGCTTCCGACATGCCCATAAGCCAGCATACCGGTTCTTCCGTTGGGCTGGTGGCCGCTCGGATTTCTCCCACGACTCTGAAACCTACACGAAGATGCTTAGCATTCTCAGTAAGACGAGGCAGTTTGAGACGATGGTGGCGTTGCTGGAAGAAATGGGCAGGGAGGGATTCTTAAATATGGACGCTTTCGAAATTGCGATGATTGGCTTTTCAAACGCTCGTCGGATGAAGAAATCAATGGCCATTTTTCAGATGATGAAAAGATTCAACTTTAAGGCTGGATTAGAAGCATTCAACTGCTTGATGGAAGCTTTGGCGAAAGCAAAGCTCGGGAAGGAAGCTCAAGCACTCTTTGACAGGATGAAAGATAATTACCCACCTGACCTCCGGACCTATACTTTTCTCCTCTTAGGGTGGTGCAACTTGAAGAATCTCGTGGAGGCTGGTAGGGTCTGGAATGAGATGCTGGGTATGGGATTCACGCCAGATGTTGTTGTATATAATACAATGATCGATGGCTTGATTCGGGCACATAGGAGATCAGATGCAATCAAGCTTCTTGAGCTAATGAAAGATAAGGGTCCACTTCCAAATGCTAAGACATTTACAATCGTAATACAAGACCTCTGTAATGCTGGGAAGATGGATCTGGCAGTCAATTGTTTCCAAGAAATGCTGGGTGCAGGATGTGCTGTAGATGTTGCAACATATACTTGCTTGATTGTGGGGTTTGGAAATGCCCAGCAAATGGATAAAGTTTCAGGGTTGTTGAGTGAGATGACTGCAAACGGATGCCCACCAGATGGTCGGACATACAATGCCTTGATTAAACTCATGACAAAAGGAAACATGCCAGATGATGCTGTTCGAATCTACAAGAAAATGATTAAGAAAGGCTTTGAGCCCACAATTCACACATATAATATGCTGATGAAATCTTATTTCCATGGAAATAATTATCAGATGGGCTGTGCTGTGTGGGAAGAGATGGGACGAAAGGGTATTTGCCCAGATGTCAATTCTTATACTGTCTTTATTGGGGGCCATATATGCCACGGAAGGTCAGAAGAGGCACACAAATACTTGGAAGAGATGATAAGCAAAGGAATGCAAGCCCCTCAGATAGACTACAATAAGTTTGCTACTGACTTTTCTAGGTCAGGGAAGCCTGATATACTATATGAGTTGGCACAGAAGATGAATTTCTCTGGGAAGTTACAAGTTTCCAACATTTTCCATGGTCGGGCAGAGAGAATGAAGAATAGAGTGAAAAGGCGAGTAGCCAATCAGATTGGAAGGCGTCTTTTCTAAGACTTAGCAATCAAGACAATCATACTAAAACTAAGAGAAACCTTATCTAAGGTTACTTGGAAGATATTGACGTAATTTAGTTGAGTTTCTTCTTCTGGTATGTGATTTTTAGGTGCTGCTTTACTATGCGCTGGCACACGATTGTGAAATTACAGGATTGTTGATTTCTGTGTATTACTTTAGTATTTATATTTCTTCTGTCTTCTCTTTCTTCTTTCCATTTATCTTGCGTTAATAAAACTGGTTTAGAGTTATGTAGGCATACTCTTGCATTGCATATTGATAGTCTCAGTTGCTTCTCAAGCATGCATGTTTTGATCATGTGCCTTGTTTGCAATTTCCGTGCTTTCACATAATGAAAAGATAGCAAGATGGAAATGCTGTCACTGTTTCATTCTTTCTTTGTCCTTAGGTGAATTATCATGGTGTTCCAGAGCCCTTGTTAACTGATTGATTGTGTTTTGTGTCTTTATTTATTTATTTTATTATTTAAAAAAAAAAAAAAACCAACAAACTAGTTAGGGCCAATATCGTATAGTTTACAATTAATTATTACAGAACTATTAAACTATGTTAATTTGTCTGTTATGGTTAGTATGACTGGTATATCTAGAAAATACTGTAAATGGAGTTGCAACATGTCATTATCACCTAGTCTTGAGTGCAATTATTTCTGTTGGATACATGAATACTTCCTCGAACTTTACAGTGCTTCTGATAATAAACCTTGTTGATGTTGCTAAGAATCAATCCTTTGCCTTTAGAAATTTTGAAATTGGTTTTCTGACAATTTGCTACCAAGGCAATTATTCCTTTGTAAGACATGCTCTAGTGTGGATAGAAGATTGTTCAACAATACATCCTGGGAGTAAACAAAACCCTGCTAGGAACCAATCTATTGTTTCAAAAAGAGTAGCTTCTCCCTTTGGTTAAAAGATTTGAATTTTATTGAGTATCCACTTATGCCAATACTTGAGATACCAGAAAAGAGTCCAATTCATAGATATAAGATCTTAACATCCACCCTCAAGATCAAGCAGAAATAAGCTTGAATGGTGGACTAGATTGTATGATACTGCAAACTAAAAATCCTACACTGACATGCTGATGGTTGTTAATTGGTTATCAGGTGTGGAAATATAACGTAAGAATTAAAAGGTGTCAAACATGATTTGTACCATGCTCAATATTTGAGTGATTATTTTAAAATATTACGCTATTGAGACCAAAGATTAGGTTCATGATTGGGGATTTCTGAATCACTAAAAATTCTTCTTCTCTACCCTCGAAGTTGGCATTTATAATTTTAGCTAATATTTGTATGATGGAACTTATATATCTTTTAACTCTCAATTTCCATTTTAATTTCATAAAATGCAAAACATGAAATATTAGATATCTTGAACTTTAAGAGTTTTAGTTACCTTCAAACTGAGACTTCATAATGCTGATTGAAACTGTGAATTTGCATATAGTAAGTGGTTTAAGTCAAACTTCTATGAGGATGAAATTACAGTTCTTTCATAGAAATAAAAGAGGGCAAAGAAAATAGAAAAATGAGACTGGATTATTTGTTTCTTTTTCAGGATCATTAATTTCTGACACCGTTTTATGATTGAACTTTTGGTTACGTTTACCTTTCCACCTTGCTGGATCTCACCTTGCCCTTGATGTACAGAGAATAATTGATGCCTCAATCCGTTTTTGAGTCCCTCACAATTCTGAATCAATAGGGTAAAAAAAAATTGCTTATAGCTGTTGACATATCTATTGATGACGATATGGGATTAAGATAATGAAGAATTATTCCTAGAAATTCCTATAAAGACCACACTGAAAAGAAAAAAGAAGAAGAAGATTGTCGATTTTATTTCAATGTACTGCTCTAACACCTCTGAATCCTATCTCAGAAACTATGGAAGCAATACAACAGGTATCAAGTTATGGAAGCATAATAGCAGGTACCTCTATTGGACAGACTTTGCAGCATGGTTCTATAGTCTGTCTGCTATTTGCATGGCTTCTACTTTTTGTTTTTAAAGGTAAGTTCTATACTTGGATTGGTATATAGATGTAGGAGCTTTTTCACAACATTTAATGTCAGTTGGAAAGGCTATGTTTTATAATTGGATTGTTCTTTTAAGGCTAAGTTCTATACTTGGATTGATATATAGATGTAGGAGCTGTTCACAAGATTTAATATGTCAGTTGGAAGGTTATGTTTTATAATAGGATTGTTCTTTTAAGGTTAAGTTCTATACTTGGAAAGGTTTTCTCAGAATGATGATTAGTCAAGTTCAATTCGAGTTGAGTCAAGCTTGAGTTTTCAGATATCAACTCCAAATGAAGCTCGGCTCATTTTGCCAGGTGGAGCTCAGGCAAAATTAGCTTTTTAGTGTCTTTACATACTTGTAGGAATCACTAAACTTGTGAAAAAAGGGGATTTATCAGGTTAGTTTGGGGACCCAAAATCTGACTCCCTGGTGAAGTAAAGACTGGCACAATTGTTTAACTAATTGGGATTATACGCATGTGTTGTTTCATTTTGATTTTCTTTAACCAAACAGTAACCCAATACTATTTTCGATTTAATTTGATTCACGACATGCTTCTTTTCAGTGTCTGTTTCTGACTATTCATATCCAATGCATCAACTTAGGAGCATGACCATGTAAGATCTTTCATCATAATGACTCCTTTGATATGTATGACGGTAAAAAAAAAAACTTACATGTTTTGGCATTGCATTTCTATACAAAACAATGCTCTTTTGCCTTTTCATTTCCTTCTACTTTTGCGAGAAGAAGAGAGGAAGGGGCAGTTTCATTGGCCACTGGGATCAGGGCCTCAATACAAGTGTAATTTACAAATATATACTGAAGAAGATTGGGAATTAAGAATGATACAAATGTGCAGTCATAAACGTATTCGAATTCTCTGCTCGTAGTGCTCCGATGTTTCCCTGTGCGTGGAGAAGGTCTCTTCCACCTGTTAGATATGAAAAAGAAAGTAATTTAATTCTCTATAAAAGAAAAGGAAATGGGTGGGAAGTGAAAGAAACAAAAAAAAAAAATACTCACATTGAAGTGCTCTGCTTCCTGGAATGCTGAAATGAACCGCATTACCAAGTACAATGGCAGAAGGATTCCACTGGCTCGCAGCAGGAACACCTGTGCCACACGCCTCAAATCCTGTTTATCTCAACAAATTGAATCTCCTAAATGTATTTTATTCTTAATGACTCTAGTAATGTTCAAACATTTGAGGATAATCATATGCACATGCCAAATGCCTCGACAGATTTCCTACTTACAGTGAGAAAGGTGAATGCATAATAATGATCCGCCCCAACAGTCATTATAGTGACCAGGTTTCTGACCAAGAATATGACCATGAACTGGAAACAAATTACAGCATCAGTTCCAGCACGGCTAACCAAATTAAACTTATTTTTGTTATCGTTTCTGAACCAAAAATGTAAGCACTCTAACATACAATGAGGGCGACTGATCGGAAGTAGGATGCACGCCGGCGGGACGCCGGTGAGCACTCAGCATAGTCGGAGTCTGCATCATTGTCGGGGACAAACTCCGGGTTGTGAGGGTCATAGTTCAGCCTTGGGACCTCCAAGCTCCCTCTGCCCAGAATGATTAGTGCAAGTTAATTAATTATCATGAAAGTAATTAGTATTGTAAAGCATCATAGGTGAATATTTTAAAGATAAATGTGCATAAATTGTATTTTAAATTTATTCGATAGATGAATTCCACCAAAAACCAATAACAAAAAAAAAATTAATGGCCTCGTAATTTTTTGGCCCCACTTTATCGATTATTAAAAGCAGGAGTAGCTTGCCACATGAGAGAAAGCTGCAAGAACAAGCAGAAAGATGGGCCACCACCGATAAAGTAAAGATTTCAAATTCAAACAAGAAAGATTGTGCTCAGCTCCAATGGAACAGGGCACTAGACCAAGAAATTTACACTGCAAAAGATTTAAATGGAAAAGAAGGGCTGTGATCGAGGTCAAGAGTTAGTTACCTGATCGTCACACCCACATCGAGCAAGGCCTTCTTCTCAGCGATGGTGTATCCAGGTTCAAATTCCTGCAAAGTTTGCTTATTTATTGATTTCAGTCATAGTTTGAATACATGTCAAATTGGTCTTCTTGGCATTTTTTTTTTCTTTGCTAGGTGGATGATGAGGTTGAGAAAACATCTTGTGTTTGATTAATCTACTCATTAGCGAAAGAGAAATTCCTTCCATGTTTTCAGTTTGATTTCCAATCTCAGCACGTCTGTTCTTGAGGAAAACCGGGGGGCGGGGGCATGGAAATTGAAGAAAGGGAAACCGTATCGATCTAACAAAAATTCTTGTCGCAGCGAATGAGAACCCTAACCTGAAGGCAGATCTCGCAGACAGCGCTTCCCTTCTCGTCGCACCATCTCTGTGTGCATTCCCTGTGAGCAAACTGGAACCGGAAGCAAGATGCAAGATTAGACCTTCACGCACAAACCGCCGTCGCAATCGCACCAGAAGGCGATAAGAGAAGGAAAGGCCTGACCTTGAGCGTGCCGGAGCAAGCGCAGGGGGATTCCATGGCGGCGGACTCCTCTTCCTCTTCCTCATGGCAAATCCTGCAGAAGCGCACGGAGGAAGCTGCAGGATCATGGTCACCTCTCGCCATTCTGATCTCTCGCCCCTCTCCCGTCTCCATCCTTCTTGCTCCGCCTCTCCTTACGGCACTAAATCAGATCGGCATCTCGTGCAGCTTCTGGGGATATAAATATGGATGGGAAATGGGAAGGAGAAAAGGACCGCCATGTCCTTGCGAGCAGAGGAGCAGATGGATGAAACGGTTTGACCACCAAATTTGAAATCGAAATGGTCCAAGTTCAATTCTTCCATGCTCTTATTCAAAGGTCGGCTATCTGACCTGACCAATCAAATCAACTAAAAAAAATCGATTTCAATTTTCTTCTGGTGGAATCCGTCCGGCCTCACGACTATCAGTGAGGAGATAAATCGAGAAATTGTTTGTCACGTAGGAGGGTGCTGCCTGACTTCGCCAAGAATCGAGAAACTGCTTGGTCACGACGCAGGAGAGTGTTGCCTGACTTCGCCAGGAATCGAGAAATTGTTTGGTCACGATGCAGGAGGGTGCTGTCTGGCTTCGCCAAGATTCGAACCCTTGTCCTCTTCTACAACTCTGCCGCATCGTAACCAACTCAGCTATGTTTCGGAGGTTGATTTCAATTTTTGATTCTATGAAAGTTTGTCATCGACCATGAGATAAATCTGAAAACGCGCATGACTCCGCATCCAATATTTTAGCGATGATCGATCTGAACTCATGAAAATTTTCCCAACAACTAACCTTTCAGATTTTTCACCGATAATATGTGCATCATTGTTTTCAATTTAAGTTTTTTAAATAACGAATATCATAAAATTTAAATTAAAGTGTGCCCTCCCTTAAAGTCTTATCCAGCCATTTTGCCGGCATTCATCTCCTAAAACTTACGCTGTCTCGTGTAGAAGACAAATGCAATGAAATCTTACTATTTGCATATTTATTTATGTATTTGTTTTCCCATGTGTTTAAGAAATTTATATTTTATAATTTTATGAAAATCTTGAATCACAGACCATTGAATGAATTTTTCATCAATATATTTTTATTACTTGTCTACCGATTGATTCATCTAGATATTGCTTAACATTTTGGTCGTGGTTGGCTTAAAACAATGACTTAAAAAAACTTTAACAATTAATTAATGAATTTGAATCAAGTAGTTTTTTTGTTAAAAAAAAATTGAATCAACAACCTCTATTTTAGTTTGTTGTGTTGTAATTTGGAGTGAAATCTTACTATTTGCATATTTATTTATGTATTTTCCTTGTATTTAAGAAATTTATATTTTATTTTTTTAGTTCATTATTTTTTGAGTTTTTTTTTGTAGTTCATGGATTCTATATATTTTATTTTAGAGACACAATATTCTTATAACTTTTAACATTTCCATTGTGATTGGATTGAAATGGTGACTTGATTACTTAGTAATTGATGAACTTAAATCGCCTAATTGAAGTCTAATAATTTTTTTCCAAGGTAAGAAAATATTGTTCACCTTAGAGAAAAGGTTTGCGGTGCATTCGATATGAAGCTAGATCACTCAAATATACTTGAAATGTACAAATCTAGTGGTTGAAGCTCCGAATGCAAAGAGGAAGAATGCCTCTCCAAGGGAGAGAAAAGAATTATTTCCTATTAAAAATTCACAATTAAAGTGGTTCCTTCTAATTCATTCTTAATTATATAAAAAAGTGAAAGCGTAAATTATATTAACAAAGCATCTAATAGACTAATACTGGTCATATAAGCCTTGTTTATCATGTATAATCACAAGTTCATTCTTAATTATATCCGAGGTGCACATAATCCCGAGTCGTCATACTTTATCTTAAGCCAAGCCAATAAACATATGGATGTTTCTTTATTTTTAAACTTGTTTGGTCCAAATTTAATTTAAAATCCTATTCCTTAATCCCTAAGATCATCATTGTTTAAATTGTTTTCTAAGTTTCATATCTAATTTAAAAGAAGGATATTTCATAGCTTTCATCCCTTGCATCTTCGGCATTTTCTTCGAGTTAAGACAAGCAAGCAAATGGACAACGTAGCATTTTGCCAATTGCATGACTACCACGAGTCCACGACGTTGAAATGTCGAATTAATGGCCTAATGCTTTCGACTTAAAATTTAATTACTAATTAAATAACTAGAGTCCACTAATCCTTAGGGATTAAATCTAATTGGTTGCGTGATTTGGGAGTTACTTAATTTTGAATGATTCAAAAGCATTCAAATACCCTGTCCAATTCAACACAAAATTAGTCGTCACATTCCTATTATAAAATTCCACACACACACACGTCTAGAACCGAAATAAATAAATAAAACAATTACATCTAATTAAAACAAGTGCCGGACGAATGGAGAAAAAGAAGAAAAAAGAGGAGCAATTTTCTTAAATATTTGTGCAAAATTCAACTAACGGGCAAATCAGGCATCCACTTGGAAATGATTGTGACAACAACGGCCCGGTCCGGTCCGGCCCGCCCGGCCCGGCCCGGCCCATGTCATTATGTTAAGGGGCAAATCAGCGTTTCGATTCAATTTGTCCATCTAATCTTTAGAAACATTATTATAGTCAAATCAGAAGAAGAATAGTTTTTTACAAAGAGATATAACAATGTTACGGGGATAATCCCTGGGATTCCTCTGGTTCGACTTGAGTCTGATCCTGGTCTCACCCAAAGGCCCGTCGACAGCATCTTTAGGCTTGATTGACCAAGTGCTCTGTCTCTACTCGTTCGAGGAAGCCATTGAATGACATCACATTCGGCCCTCAGCATGAGCGACCGAATGACCTCCCCATTCGATCCGGGACAAGGGGTTACCGAATTGCACAAAGCCGAATCACTCTTCCATTCGGTTCGCCCATCGGCCGAATCGTCCATTCGGCCATACCTCCATTTGGCTATATTCCATTCGGCTATACTTCATTCGGTTACACCTCCATTCGGCCGTATCGTTGATTGAGTCACTGAGTGGCCGGATCGCCAGCCAGCCACCACCCTTGCCCTTTGAACCTCTCGTCAAGCCGAATCGCCAGATCGCCCTACAGTACCCTGACATATCCCATCATGACTTCTGACAAGCCCACACTCCCATTTATTACCGCTATCCTTCTGACATCTGCGTGGGTCATGACAAGATGACTACTTACCGGCGATGGGACAGGGAACTCGATTGTTCCTGACACTTCATTAATCTTGATGGGATATTCCTTAAATGATGACGTGACAGGTGTACACACTCGTCTCTCCTTAAAACGACCACTCCCTCCTCAACAGGTAAGTTTTTTCTCTTCTTCTACTCTTTTCCACGCTCAAGTCCTTTACTGTTGATCTTCTTCCTCCTCCCACTGTTCTTGACTTGAGCGTCGGAGTGGTCACGCCGGGCACCCCCTGACCTTCCTACTCACGTTTGCTGTGTTCTCAAGTCCAGGAGCTAGCAGCGCGCCAAACCCCTCTTCTTGTTTCACACCTGCTCCGATGAAAGTCCGATGACTTGTCCAGACGCTCTTCTCAACCCGAAACAAACAAACAATTTTACCAAAGTAAAGCGAAGAAATATGCTACAATGATCAAGTTGTTCTTATTGTACTGCTTAAGTTAATCAAATTTTCTTGTTTTTCTTTTTGCATTTGCCTTTTTTTTTAATTATTTTTTCAGAACTTTATAGCTTTATTGCTCCTCAAGATGCTTCACTGTGGGCATCGTCAAATTTTATTGTTTTTCTGTTTGTATTTGTCTTTCCCTCTCGCCAAACTGTGGGCATCGTCGTCGCTGCGTCGCCCCCGAACCTTGGTTTTCCCTCTCGCCAAACTGTGGGCCCCGTCAAACTGTGGGCCACTGTGGGCCCCGTCGTCGCTGCGTCGCCCCCGACCTAGGTTTTCCCTCTCGCGAGAGGGTGCGCACCGCCGTCGCTGCGTCGCCCTCTTCGCCGAACCTAGGGTTTCCCTCGCCGCCACACTGTTGGCACCGCCGTCCCTCGCAGCCAGACGCCATCCTGTAGGGCACGGCGAAGAGGGGGCGACGCAGCGACGGCGGACACCCTCTTGCAAGGGGGAAAACTTAGATTCGGGGACGCAGCGAGAGGTAAACCCGTAAACCTAGGTTCGACATTAGGATTCGACAAAACGCGAGAGGGGAAAAATATACAGCGCTACAGAAAATGCTTGAAAAAAAATGTCTCGGCCAAAAAAATATTTTATATTAGATATCCACGTGTGCAGCATAAAATGTATAGCAAATTACTTTTCCCACCCTACCGCACCCCCCTCCCCTCCTCTCTCTCTCCTATTCAAATGACTTTTATACCTTTTTTTTTTTGTTTTTTATTTTATTTTACTTATATCTCTCTCCTATTCAAATGACTTTTATACCATTTTTTATTTGTTTTTTATTTTATTTTACTTATATATATATATATATATATATATATAATTTTAATTAATTTTGATTTAGTTTTATTTTTTAAATTAAAACTGTTTATTATTTTTTCATTAATACTTATATATATATTTTTAATTTTATTTAAATTTTATTTAGTTTTATTTTTAAATTAATTTTGTTTATTATTTTTTAAATTTTATTTATTTTATTTCTTTAATCAATTTTATTTATTATTTTTAATCAAATTTTTTTATTTTTTATTTTATATAATTTTTAACATAGATCAGAATCTCTCTCTTTTTTAAATTACCTTTCTAATTCGACACTTAAAAGGGAATCAATTATAAACAAAATTGATTAAAAATAAAACTAAATAAAATTTATATAAAATTCTAAAAATAAAGTATTGATAAAAAATAATAAACAAAATTGATTAAAAATAAAATTAAATAAAAATTAAATAAAATTGAAAAAATATTATATTGATGAAAAAAATAAAATTAAGAGTTATTTTTAAATAAAATTAATTAAAAAATAAAATTAAATAAAAATTTAAAAATAAATAAATAAATAAATATAAAGAAAAAGATAAAACTGTCATTAGAAGAGGAGAGAGAGGAAGTGAGAGGGGGGCGTGCGCTGTTGGGGGTGGGAAAAGCAGTGCTCAATGTATAATATTTTATGCAACGGCTGTGACCCAGAAGTTTGTCGTCTGAGTCCGCTACGGTGGCGAACATTCCCTTGACGCTCTCATCTCGTTGCCGGCCTTCATGAGCTCCCTCGTCCCCCTAACCACCGCAAGCTCTTGTCCTGGAGCCTTCATCCTCTCATCTCTCTCCGGAGCCAATCCTTTCGCGCTACAAGGCGTTCGATCATCTCGGCGGAACGTTTCTAGGGTTCATATTGCTGCCCCTAGGACGAGACCGAGCATTTCGCCTGCGTTGGGGAGATTCTTGACCGTCAATCTGTGCTCCAAGAATGAGCAGCCCGAGGTATTGATAATGGGATCTTGAAATTTTAGACTTTTAGTTATCTTTTTTTTTAAAAAAAAAACCTTCATCGCCATTTGATTGTGTGATCAGGTGGAGGTCACTCATTGCGGGGACAAGAAGGAATTGCCTTGTAATTCGGATGGTAATTTCTATTCTTTGTTTGTTTTTTACTGTGATTTGAGAGTGTTCCTAATTCATGTTTGATGGGAGCTTATGATAATAATTTCATTTTCAGAGAGAAATAGCGGAAGGAAATCAACGAAAGGATTTTCATTAAATGAGTACTTCCTATCTACTGTTCTCGAAATGTTGAATTTTCAAGAAATTGATGGATTTTAAGATTCATATCTTTTGTCTTGGCTTTTGAGTCGTATCATGGTAGGCATTGTTTTCACTGCATGGAAGATTGCTAAATTGTAGCTTTATTTCTTTTTTCTTAGTTTGTGGCTTCTTTTGCAGCAATTAGTGATATGTTGTTTCTTCATGCTAGATTACAAACACTCCTCGGATCCTAGAATTATTTTGAGAAAGGCCTAATAGTACATTTATATGCAACTAGATTATCCTTTTCCATATTAATTTATCATTGTGTCAAATCATAATTGTCTTTCAATTACCAAATTAGGTAAGCATTTGACAAAGACCATTTGCTTTGAAAGTTTGTATGACTTCCATAATCTACGTCGTATAAAGCATGAAGGATCGAGATGACAATGGATACCTAATAATCAGGTGCTTGCAAGTGTCCAACCATCTAAGTCTATTTTTGGTGTTCAATTGTGCTTCATAATCAGGTCCTGGTTGGATTCAAAGTAGCCATTGCCTCATATTTTATCCAGATATGTGTCTTTCTAAAAGAACACAATAATAACCTGTGGATCATCAGTCTATAGGACAACCTACCTAATTTGCATTATCGTATTTAGTTAATGAAGGTGACCTAAATCACGATTAGAAAACATTTATCTAAGAAAACCTCAAGGTACCAAAGAACTCTGACCTACCTCTTAACAACCTTGATATTGAGACACAATACAATAGTTGGTTACACAGCAATGGAAACATTAGGTCTCATCATCATGATTAAGATATGTTTGCACCCAGTATTTGGGGTCATTTGTATTAATTTTTTTCCCCTCCGTTAAGCTCTATGCAAGGTAACATCAAAGGAAACATCAGGTCTAGTAAACATAAATTTATTTTCCCAATTAATCTGCTGTATTTGACTTCCTCTGATGGAACCAATATAATATAACATTTGGATTCATAGCACTGTCAATAGGTCTGATATGAAACATACTAGTTTAGCTTCCTTGCATATTTTCCATGTTTGCCAATTCTGTTGTTTGCAATAAATTATCTCTGTCCTGTGTATCCTCTTTGTTCTGGAAGTGCAAGTAAATTATAAAGCTAAATGCAGCTTCATTCTACAGGGACTATTACAATAATTTTGACAAAAAATGATCAGTTGCACTGCCTATCCAGCTATATAATTTGACAGAATCTGTGTATACCATTTATCTTCTATTTGATGGTGTTACATTCAATTTCTTAGCTAAACTAAATAGATGATGGAATAGATTTTTATGCACGTCATGTGTTTATCATCTCAATGGTGTTTCATTCAATCCTTTTTCTAGTGTGTTTATTATTCCAAGTATTTTTCATGCACATGTTTTCTTTTCTTTAAATCAACTATGGTATTTATTACATAGGATAATGCAGAGGTTAAAGAGATATGGAGTTGCAGGAGTACTCTCCTATGGGCTACTTAACACCATATACTATCTGACAACATTTTTGTTGGTTTGGTTAGTTTTTCTTCCTGGCTTGTGCACTCTCTGTAAAATTTGCTTGAAAAGGATGATTTTCTAGTGGAAGAATGTGAATGATAATTTTTTTTAATGCATTAAACTGAAGATTTGCTTATCTGGATATATTTATATAGGAATCCAGCATCAATTTTAAATAGCTAGCCAATTTCTTGTAGTTTTTTTTTGGGATTAATAAATAAATGTAATGGAAGATTGTGATTTCATTCATTATAAACTATTTCATATGAGATTGTATTTTGGATAAGTCTTTAATTTTATTTGCTTTATGTATTTTTACTAAAAGATCATGTACAAGTTGGTTAAATATTTTTGGCATCAGTCTGCTACTTGGGCATCTATGTTGTTTTAGTTCAGAATTTATGTAATTGTATGTTCCTTTTTGGTCATTCCTCTCATTAAATTATCCCCAAACAAACTTATTGCTTGCAGTTTTTGGTAACCTTGATATCGGTTATTGTCAGTGAGGCTCGGTTTACTTGCTTGCATATATGCAGGGAACCAAAGGCTACTACAGGTGGCTTAACTAGCTGCAAAGTTTTATCCTCTAGCATGAGAGGAAATACTGTAATCTTTTATTTCAGGGTAGCTTGACTCATTCAGTTGAATAATCTCAATTTTTTGATGTTCATTGTACTTGTGTACATTATAAAGAACCAATACCCTTTTGTTCCCTAAGCTGCTGGACTTAATTATGCAAATAACCACTGAGCCCCTTTCAGGTTTTATTTTTCACCTGCGCCTGGAAAAATGGGTTATCCTGCAGCAGTTAAAAGGCAATGATCATAATGATTGCTTAGTTTCTCCTCTTTACATCAGCATTTGTGAACGCTATTGGCATTTCATCCATTAATAGGTTTCTGAAAATGATGGCGATGGTTTGGGCTGGCAGCCAAGTTACCAAAATCATAAGAGCTGGAGGGTATACTTTTCCCTAAATGCTATTTAATATTAAACTTGTTTTCCTGCAAATTATGCTTACTGAACTATGATATTAGGTTTTAATGAGTAATAACGTTATTTTCAGTTTCCCTCTATCTAGAATCTAATAAGGGCATACCTTCTGGAAAAAGCTGGATCACACTAATAAATCTGAATTTGTTAATTACATGACTAGTTGTGAACCTGGTTTAATGCCTTCATTTTATTTATTCCATGCTCAGGGCTCTTGCATTAGCTCCTGTTGTAGACCGAGGATTATCATGGTTCACGGTGAAGTTTAACTTTGAGTCGGAAGGAAAGGTACGGATGGATATGCGAAACCATGAATTCTTTGGTTTTACTAGATGTGTCTTGCCAACTCGTGATCTCATCAATATTCTTCAGGCATTCGCAGCAATTGCGTGTTCATGCTTTGGACTGGCCCTTTTTCTCTTCTTTGGATTGACCTTGCTTTGGGCATAACTATCCTTAAAACTCTTGCGAAAAAGGGGTGCTGGATTGTGATTCTCTTGAGCCACAACCTTTTTGTTACCAATTTTTTTTACTGAAATTGCAACTTGGACAGAAATTATGCTTCAAACTAATAAAGTGCCGAGTTGATCTGTTCCAAACAATGTTTAAAATTTTTTTTAGAGCAAATTTTAAACTCTTTGTAAATGAAATTTGTCAGAGAAACTTCCAAATAAAATGCATGTTCATTTTAGTTCTAATGAGATCAGATTAATGTCTTCAGCAGTGAATAGAATGATGGTTGTAGTAGCTCATAATTAAAGTGCCAGCAAACTTAATGAAAATACTGGGTTTTGGTTATCATTTGATCAACCTAAAAAATCTTTCATGTTAAATCTAGAATCCTTTTGATCGTAAATCTATGTTGGAAAATTCCAGGAATTATGTAATGGAACTGCTTGGGCAATAAATAAGCCAAATGCTGTAAAATTCATTTGAATATAACTAAAATTGTTAGGAGTACTAAAATCAATGTCCATTTTAATTCTCTCTAATTTTGCAATTGAAGTAAATTCCACAATATGCACTGCTTTTTATACAAGCATCTCTTCACCTCATAAGAAACCTCGAACATATAAAGGAGCTATTTCTTTTGTTTGTCGAATCAAGAGGATGTTGTTCAAGCTACATCTACATTGGCACTAGTTCATTTCCAAATGCCACAGCCAGTCAAAATTCTCTAAACTACATCAATAAACTCATTTATCTAATTCTAATTTGGTCACAACTAATCCTGATGTAGTACGGGTAAATCTAGTAAGGTGGTCGCTTTATCTTGACCTCCTCTACTTGTATGGTTATAGTGGTTCTTAGATGATAAATTCCAGTTAGTCTCATGGACTCAATCCTTGAGGATGACCGGCCCGGTCCCACGAAAGTTTCCTACCTTGATAACGCAGCATCTCACTCATGCAGTTAGCTAGTGGATGGTGTTTTGCTCGTGTGGTTGTCCACGCAGTCCACCTAGGGCTCATATGATAATTTACAAGGATCTTCCACCTCTATAGTTATATAAAGCTCTACGAAGATAAATGAATTTATGATTTTCTTCCCTCTCATACAAAGATTAATTTTTTTTTTTTTTTTCTTCGAGCTCTCTCGCTCTCTTATGCACACATGCGAGCTTCTCACCTCAATCGGAAGAAAGATGGTACCACAAATCAAATTTAGGCAGGATTAACAGTGCGCATTATTTAGTTGAAGTTGGAAAAATTAAACTAAATAGATTAAATGTTTTAATCAAATTAATTCCGTTCAATATGTATTGACCAAAGAACCAAAAAAATTCATCGTAAAATGTATAATTCAATAATAAATTTGAATCATGTGAGTTTGATTCAATCTTTAAAAATAACATAATAATATAATTTAATCAAAACGCCCCGCCTAGGCAAAGACCAATCCAATTACCCTTCGAATAAAACAAACAGATTCAATCGCTTTGGCACAGAACAAGCCAATCCCCTTCAATGCTTTTTTGAAAGCGTCCTCTGCTGACATTTTCCCGGCTATCGCATCGCAATCAAGAAGGCTGGTCCCCGTGCTCCGGTACACTTCCCGAGAAGAAATAATCCAACCCCACTACGAGAGCGGCGGCAGCAGCAGCACAATAACTCAGAGATCACGAGAATCCACCGTCGACAAGGACGCCTGGGCCCCACACGAGTCACGATACAGCTCAGCCCTCGTCCTCGCTTGCTCGACGCTCAGTGAATGATTAACTTCTTCCTACGCTCGGAGGTCGCCCCACACGGACCGAGGCCCACGTCCCACTCGCCTGTGTCAGAGACTGTGCATCTTTGTGCAGCGAGAACTCGGCTACTAGGACATGTCGCACATGCCTTGCCACCAAAACTACGAATGACAACAAAAGCATTCCCTACATTTACAGCAACACAAGATATCGAGCTCCACTCCACTTGACTGTGGTCACATCTTGTGCCAAAACATAATACATGATCTATAGTAGAAAATTTAAATGGAATTTTGCGATATCACTTCGCCGAACTTGAGGAAGAGCTGCGCGTCGGATGTGCTCTGCGAGCCGACGCAGCTCAGGACGTTCTTGGTCTTGAGGTTGGCATACCCATCGATGTAGCTCGGCGGCAACGGGGCTTGCGGTTGGGTCTGCTTTGGTGTCGGGTCCGGCTGCACGAGGCATCCTAGCACACGGCTTACCTCGTGCATGGTCGGTCGGTCGGAGGGTTGCCTTTTGGTGCAGAGAAGAGCCAGTTGAAACACCTTTTTCACGTCTCCGAGATCTTTGCATGTGGAGGAAACATCAGGATCTACTGTCTCCATGACAGCATTGCTCGAGGCCTTGGACAGAATCTGTTCACAATAAACAGAAACCCAAATGAAACTGGTAGTTACTGAAACAATAGAATGAGCAGTTGCATAAGTTGTGAATAAATTACTTTAGATCAAGTATAAGAGGATTACCAACTGATGAAGATTGGATTCGTTGTCGACCGCCTTCCTCCCGGTCAGAAGTTCAAGCAGGACAATGCCAAAGCTGTAGACATCTGACTTCTCATTCAATCTAGACGTTCGAGCATATTCGGGATCTATGTATCCAATTGTGCCCATTACATAGGTGGAGGTGTGAGTTTTGGAGATGCAAAGGCTCTTTGCAATGCCAAAATCTGTGAGATGGGCTTCAAAATCTTTGTCCAGGAGGATGTTTGAAGACTTAACATCTCGGTGTATAATTCGGGGGCTGCAGTCATGGTGGAGGTAAGCCAGGCCTTGTGCCGAGCCAAGCGCGATATGAAGACGTGCCTCCCAATCCAGTTTTTTCTTCTTTGTAGGACCTGCCAGTTAAAAATCAGACTCCTCTAAAATTCATTTTTCATGCAACCGAGGAACTTGCAATGTGTTTGAAAAGAATGCATACCATGTAGGATATCCCATAGGCTACCATTCTCCATGTAATCATAAAAGAGGAGGTTGCCGAATGGGGACAGCGAGTACCCCTGGAGGCTGACCAGATTCCTATGCTTGATACTCCCTACAGTCTCGAGTTCGGTTTCGAATTCCTTCAAGTTGTGTGGATATTGAGAATACAATCTCTTGATAGCTACTGGTTTGCAGTTCTTCAGCATACATTTGTATACTGTGCTTGATGCACCATAGCCAATAATATATTTCTCACTAAGGTTTTCTGTCATTCTCATGATATCCTCGTACACATGAAGGGCCATATTCATGTGAAGGATCACCAGCTTTGGTGAAATATTAGTAACTGCAAGATTACAAATGGATTAAAAATTCTTGCAACAAAAATCTATATACATGTTAAAAATTATATCAAACCGTGAGAAATTGATTTGATGAATAAAAGGAACAAAATATTCAAATCTGTCATGTTGACATAAGCAAACTTTTGGTGACAATTGTAGGGTTTTATGGCACAAATGCGCATAAGGGTACCTGGTTTATGAATTGAGCTATCTGAAAACGGAGGCGGTTTGTGTGGTCGGCAAGCTGCAACTAGGACCACCAAAAGGATTAACAAAGCACCAAAGGCAATGCCCCAAATGGCAGCTTTTGAGAATGGAGCTGCATAGGGAAAAAGAGGATTAATTATCTCAAGACTATGCATTAGTTCCTTTGATAGTCTAACTAAATGATGAATAACAGTTGATATAATGTAAAATCAAGAAAGACAGGAATCTATATCTTGCACAAGAGACACATCAAATAGTTGGCACTGCTGGGAGAAATACTAATGATCCAGAAGTCATTTTATCGTAAAAAGGTATACCTCGCTGTGGTGGATGGAATGAGTGGCAAGGAGAGCTTAGCCAATATCCACAAAGACCAGGATTTCCAATAAAACTGCACACACACACACGCGCAAAAGGAACTTAGTCAAGGATAGAAATCAAAATGATTTAACTTAAAAACAGGAACCTGAGTTTTACATACAATGCAAGGAGTTTGAGTAATATATGTTCAATGCTGAAAGATACGTTAATAAAGAATATATCATTCAATATTCTTCAACTCCTCACCTCTCAGGAGAAAATCGGGAAAAATTGTTAACTGTGGGAACATCACCAACTAAATTATTATTGGATAGGTTCCTGTTTGCGAACAGAATCAATTAGGTCGATTGTTTTCAAACTACAGTATATGTGATTTTTCTAAAATCAACTTACAGGACCACAAGACTTGGGCAGTTAGTGAGAGTTATGATACCACCAGACAAATTGTTGTTTTCCAAATTCCTGCAACAAAGTTAAACATCCACCATGCATAATAATGAACTTTCTAGTCTTTCAAAAAGATTGATTTAATAGTTCCAAAAACACAGCAAATACTTCAGAGAGAAGTATACAGTGTGATCAGATTCTGAAGCAGTCCAAGTTCCTCAGGAATTGCATTCGATAAGTAGTTTTTCGATAAATCACTGAAATGTACCAACCAACCAAATATCAGTAGAGTTACAAATAGAAAAAAAATAAACGTATTCATAAAATCTCGATGGAATGGCCAAGCATCTTACATCTCCTCGATGCTTCTCAAGTTTCCAAACTCAGCAGGTATGTTACCAGAAATTTGATTATTGCTCAAATTTCTAGAAATTGGTGAGACAGGAACATCAGAGGACAATTAGAATGACAAAAAAAACATTTCAGACAAATAACTCACAATTTCAGAAGGTGTTCTAGACCGCCAATAGATGAAGGTATCGGGCCATTTATCTCATTGCACGATATGTCTCTGCAGAAGTTCAATCTATCTTGTTATGAAGTACACGAAAATGTAGCACACTTCACTCTTAGAGACTCCAATTAAATATGATTACTCACAGTGTGTCCAAATTACTAATTTTCGACAATTCAAATGGTATAGAACCCTCTAATCTGTTTAATGAAAGATTCCTGCATAACCAAAGGATTCGTCAAATTAAGCTATAAATTATGCATTAAAATGTAATACTAACAATTGTTGTAGATGATATTGGTGAAGCACTGATGATATTAGTGAAGCACTGGAGCTAAGCAACAGATAACTCGGTAATCATTATAACCAAGAGAATTACAGTAGGCAGATTTTTTCAAATTTTAGATTTGTATGCATTAACAAGAAATATATCAGATGTCCTACAGTTGTTTGTTTTTATGCACAACAAAGGAGTGATACTGGTCATGCAGTATTTATCCATGGTCAACCAAAAGAAAAAAAACTTTCTATTGGAACTCAGTGTTTCTAAATAAAATGAGGGGAAACACCACATTAAAAATATCAAGAATGAATAATATCAAGTGAAAAAGTAAAAAATGAAACAGAATCTTACAGATATGTCATGCTCTCCAGTTTCTTAAATGCTCGTGGAATGGTTCCATTTAGTTTATTGCCATGTGCATTTCTGGGATCAAATCAAGGAATAAGATACATTGAAAAGATTAATAGCCAATAATACATCAGGATTGAAAGAATCTTACAAACTATTTAGATTCACACATGATCTCAAGTTTTCAGGGATAGGTCCTTCAAGATTGTTGTTGGCAATATTTCTGCAGAAGTTTGACTGACAATCATAAGTTTTGCATTCTAAAGGTACTAACACAATTCTAGCACACATGAAGTGCCTTCAAAATTGGCATACAAGTCAAACAAATCGGTGAGGTTTCCAAGCTCAGGCGGAATGTAACCAGTGAGCTGGTTATCGTTCAGCTCCCTGCAAAATGATTCAATTTAGATGCTACAAAACCATAGATTCACCATTTCATGCAGTCAAGACATCCACTTACAAGTAGTGAAGCCTTGTCATGTTACCCAGCTCCGGCGGGATTGACCCAGTCAATTTGTTGCTTTGCAAATACCTGTTTGTTTAGAGAAATGTCATTAGTGTCTTAATAACCTGAAAACAAGGATAGACAAAAGATCATGAAATCATTACGTCAGACCAGAAACATCATTAACCACGTAGAGCCACTCGTAGTCAGTTATAAATAACAAAATGACCACTTTGCAAAACATGCATAATGTCCTGTACCAAATTTAAGTGGGAAAAATTGTAGATTTGATAACTTGCCCAACTGTAGGCCATTTTGAAGAAATTGTTACATTTAGTTCCACATTATTCAAGGTATAAAGTGTATGAGGCTTTCGATGATATGGTCTTAGCAAGCCAAGTCAGACTAGTGTGAGATAAAGAACAAATGTATTCAGAACAATCATCTTCAACAAAATTTTATCCTTTTAGGATAATGTCCTTGAAACCTACTATATAAGACTTACAGTTTCTCAGTATACGTCAAGTTGCCCAAAATAGAAGGAATCGGTCCACTAAGAAAATTGCAACTCAGATCTCTGCAATATAAGAGTGAAGACAATTAAACATCGGGCTCTACTTTGAACAAAGTTATGACAATGTGACTGATAACCAAGAATTTAAGTTAGTGCAATCTAATCATGTGAAGCAGAAACATCAAAGAAAACCATGTAATGATGAATTAATCATGGATCTTACAGCACTGCAAGAGCTTGCATCAAACCGATCACGGGTGGAATGGGTCCAGTAAATCTGTTCCCCTGCAAAGATCTGCCATGGATTATATCAATAAGAATCTTGCCATCTCTATGATTCATGAATCAGTCAACTATTCTAGAATAAAGGAAAAAAATTGCTAAAACTAATCTAAAACAACCATTAAAGAAAAGATTATTGCCACTTACAGTGTTGCAACTTGCAAAAATCCAATATTAAATGGAATTTCTCCTGTAAGTTGATTGTATGACAAGTCCCTACATTGCAAAGGGAAAGTCATCTCTTGCTAATAAAAAAACACTAACTTCCTTAACAAAAACAGAGTGGCAATGATACATACAAAACTTGAAAACTGGTGCAATTTCCAATGCTCTCTGGGATATTTCCAGTCAAGCTGTTGTTCTTCACATCACTGGCAGCATTTTTTTTGTAAGATAAAATCATAGAATTTGCTTGTTGTTCATGCATTTCTAAAGAGCGTTGACTTACAAGTACCACAACCCTGTCAATTGGCACATATCAGGCGACAAATTTCCTTCCAACTTATTACCGCGGAGCCCCCTGATATAAATCATAATTCAAGTTCACCAGTAGAATATAGACAGCCAACCAGAAATTTGGAAGCATGAATCATCCAAGATTGCTTACAAGTACTGTAACACTTCATTCCAGTAGATAAGCCTTGGTATCTCCCCACTCAATTTATTTTGAGCTAGGTCCCTAGGGTTTGGTCAAGGATAGCAGAATCAGATCCATTGTCAGATGAGAAAACGAGATAACAAGATACTTACAATATCTTCAAGTTTGGAATTTGCGATAAAGTTGAAGGAATAGGTCCGATCAATTGATTGTTCTTCAAGATCCTATAAGATAGATGGTAATTCTCAGTAGATAGTGATGCTGAATGCTGACTAATGTCTTATACAGAACATGTTTCGTCTAATCAGTTCTTACAAGTTCTCCAATTGCTTCAGCTTTGAAATCGAAAAAGGTATGTCCCCGTAGATGTTGTTGTAGGATAAGTCCCTGATCGTCAGAGGACAATGAGAGTTTATTAGCAATTGAAGCATTGTCTGTTAGCCCAATAAACAAGGTACAATTAGGTTCAAACAAATTAAAAGACTCTTAGGAGGTATAAAGCAATTGAAGCAAAGTGCTATGATTGTGATTAAGGAAACGAATTCATGTGATCACACTCACAATGTTTGCAAGGAGGAACAAGCACCGATCTCATCTGGGATTTGCCCAGACAATCGATTGGCCTTCAGATCACTTTTCAGAGACACCAGAACGGCAAATAAGGACAAATTCGTAGGAGTTAAGAGCACACATATATATCAAACAGGAGGAGAAATTTCGTTTTCTCTTACATAGAAACAAGGCTCTTCAGGTTTCCGACAGCAGGAGATATCTCCCCATCAAGATTCAGTCCAGATAGATTACTGAAATTTCACAGCAAATCAAAAACAAGAAAAATAAAAATCAACAGAAAGAATCGTTAGATTAATCAGTATTCTAAGATATCATAAGAATAAACAGCGAGCTTAGATTTTGTGATCTTACAGCGCCACAACATTAAATGTCACATTGTCACAAGTGACGCCTCGCCACAAACAATAGTCAGAAGATGGAGCATCCGTCCAATCATATAATATGTTGCCAACATTACGGAATGACTTCTTGATCTCCAGTAACGTGGCACCTAAAACGCAGTGGATTTCAAGTATAATTAAAAATGATAACATAGAAAGTACTACGATTATTATATGTTCTTGATCCCTATGATCAGCAGTAAAAGTATTAAAATATGGTTCTGCTAGAATCCATATCGACAAATAAAAAATATAAAGCAACTCCTTTTATGCCTATCCTGTTGCAGACATAGAGCTACTAGAAGATCCAAGCACTTGAGCTGTTGCGGAGCTGAAATCGTTTTTGAACAACCAAAAATGGAGAAAGTGTGGGGAAATGCAGCATTAACAGGAAAACTGAGAGGAAAACCAAGAAATTTGGCAGAAAAACTAGACAAACAAGTGAGGCAGACAACAAAGGGAAGAAAAAGAACTAAAAGCTTGATACAGCGGTGTTTTATTCGGACAGGATAGTGTTCGTAGATTGGGAAAAAAAATATGGGAAAAAATCCACGTTTCTCAGACTGAAAAGACCTAACAAAGAAGGAAAATCTGGCATCAAATGAAGATAGAAATAGGAGCGCTAGGGAAGCTAAACCACTCTGCTTTGAACAGAGTAGTAGAATAGAATTCAGCTTGCGGAAGTTTAGAAGACATTAAAGTAAAGGATCTCGACAATATTTAAAAAAAAACGTAGTGGATCAAGCAAAAGGAGATAAGAAATCACAGAACCAGAAAGTGTACCTCCATCACAATAAAATATTAAGAGAAGTAATGATGCTCCGAACAGTTTGTTAGTATAGAAAAATAAGGTGAAGATCCGCGAGGCAGCCCTTAGTATCCTCTATTCATTCTCTCGGACACAACAAATAAACAAAAAAAAATCCCAACTTTCGCCTAATTCACAGCTCACCGTCGCTTGCTTCGCCGGGCACCGAACTCAGAACCCCGAGCAGGGCCAAGACAGCAGCGAGCCCTCCCCACCGCACGGCCATGGCCAGTCGGCGTGGAGATCCAAAACCCGACCTTTCGTGCCAAATCGAGGAGGAGCCACCAAAAGGAGGCAATGGGAAGCAGAAGGAACAGCGCCTTCTTCTATGCCATGCTGTAGCGGAATGCTACGCAGCAATAATCCCTAGTTACCGCGGCAGCTAGCTGCCGCAAAGTCCAAGGAGGCGATAGGGCGAGCGGAAAGGAGGGAAGATTTCATCGAGGCGAGAAAGAGATGGGGATCACATCACGATGAGGTTGTTCGACGGGTCACATCACTCTGGCAGCGTCTCTGAATACATACAGTTCATCATCGCCCCATTCACCCTCTAAACCTCTTTTACTCCTCCCCTGCGCTGGTCGCAGAGAGAGAGAGAGAGAGAGAGAGAGGTTGGTGCAGGCAGGTTATGGCATCGGCATTGACAGCGTAGAGGTGGCAGAGATGTGTTTTCTCTTTATTTATTTATTTATATTTATTTTCTTGGAATTTTTATTTTTCATTGACTCTGTTAAATATACTGGTAGACTATTACTCTCTGAGTGAGCCCTGTGAGCGTAGTAGCGGTGCAGTTGTGTGGCTGTCTTGTGCCTCTCAACTCTTCTGCTTCATGAAGACAGAGAGGTGTCACGTGATGTGTGTCATGCGAATGGGTCACTGACAGGATATGGAAACCACGTGGCACGGAAAGCCCTTTGTTTCCCTCCCCTGATAGGTGCCCTTTGGGTCCACATTTAAAAACATATAATTTTAAAAATTATTTAAATATATTCTTCTATATAATTATTTAAATATATTCTTCTATATTATTTTTATTTCTTCATCTAAATTTTAAAAAATTAGATGAAAGATAATAATTTCGAAGGAGAATATTTGAATAAATATATAAGATGGAATGCCTTTATCAAAAGAAATCAAAATATGGCATTTTTTATGATTTAAAAATAAAGTGACGTTCTTTAAATTTTTTGTCAAATAACTGTCATAGTCATTTACAAGTGAATAATAATTCAAATGACACTTTACAAGAAATGGATATCTTAACTCATAAGGAATCTCATGTTAAAAAATATTTAATCTTACTTTTCATTCTAAAAAAACTTTTATTCTATTTGCTTGCTTTAAATAATTTTACTTAAACTGATCTATATTATATTACGTTTGATTAAAATAAAATAAAATATTTTTTTATCAAGTTGGAATAATCTTAATTAAGTTGAAATAGCTTTACCAATATTAATAAATTTTTTACAAAAAAATATTTGAGTCAATACGGCTAAATTTTGCTCGAAATGATATTAGAAATAATAATAATAATAGTTGCAAGGTTGCAATTTGTAACCATTTAGAAAAATTTTCAGGAGAATATTTATTTCAGTTTTTTATATATAATATCATTTTTGTATTTTTAGGAAGTATAATTAAATATAATTTTAAAAATTATTTATAAATTATATAATAATTTAATATATTATTTGATATCATAATTAATTTTTGGTTCTTATCTGCAAAGTGGATGGTGGAACCCATATTTTTTTAATAGAATTTTTAATTAATTTATTTATTTATGAATACTTTAGTGGGTTTTTAAACTATTGCATAAAATTGGCTGAAGTTTTATTAATGTTAAGAAAATAATGTTAAAATGTAAAAACGGTATCTTTTTAGTAAAAAATGGAATACATTACTCCAGTGATCTCATATAATCGATCACATAAAAAATTGTATCTCAAATAACAATCATATGTGATAACGAATATATAATATCTTGCATCATGAAGTGGGATTATACGATAATGATTAGAGATGAAACATACTCGATAGGTAATGAA
Organism: Curcuma longa; assembly: GCF_044706935.1. Lineage (NCBI taxonomy): Eukaryota > Viridiplantae > Streptophyta > Magnoliopsida > Zingiberales > Zingiberaceae > Curcuma > Curcuma longa. The sequence continues at coordinate 9,679,573 of NC_133861.1, forward strand.
GGTTTGAATTTCACCTAAAATATATTATATTTAGAGAGTTTAAAAAATATATAATGTTGAACTTTTCGTCAAGACTAGAAAAGTCTATTTGAGTTGGGTCCATCAGATTAGTCCGTTCTACTAAACAATTTAAATAGATTGAGTTAAAATTTTTTCAATATATTTTAAGACGGATTCAAGTGGATCGGCTTGTCTAGTCCCATGACCCTCGTGGGTCGGCTCGCGGCTAGTTTGAATTGACCTATGAGTTGAAAAAATTTAATTTTTTTCTTTCAAATTTAAAAATAAAGTAGAAAATTCAATAGACTAGTTGACCTCCACGTACGTTTGATCTATTACTTTCTGATTTATTTTGATGATCAATAAAAAAATTTTTATGGGATCAAATCTATCACCTCTAAAATTAATCCAACCTTAAAAATTGGATACATCAATTATATATATATATATATATATATATAGAGAGAGAGAGAGAGAGAGAGAGAGAGAGAGAGTTTTGGGTGTGGGCGCCGTTTGCTGGGCGTCGCATGGGCGACAGCTGACGTGGAAGCCACGTCGCATCCTGCGCGCGTGGTGGCAAAGAAAAACAAACTCGATTCCTCGCTAAACCCTAACCCACCTCCGCGATTCCTCTCCTGCCCGATCGCAAACCCTAACCCTGCTCCGCCTCTCCTCGATTCCTCTCCTCCGCCTCTCTTCGCCGCCGCAAACCCTACCTCCTTCTTCCTCCGCCTCTCTTCGCCGCCGCACCGCAAACCTCGCCACCGCATCCTCACCACCGCAACCTCGCGCGCGTCTAGTCTCTTCTCCCCTCACCACCGCAGCCTCGCTGGGTGCTTCCCGCGGCGCCTTTGGTCTCTTCTCCCTGCTCGCCTCAAGACCACTGCTCGCCTCAAGACCCTGCGAGGCGGCGAGCAATGCAGGGTCTTGAGGCGAGCAGTGGGGTCTTGAGGCGAGCAGGGAGAAGAGACCAAAGGCGCCGCGGGAAGCACCCAGCGAGGCTGCGGTGGTGAGGGGAGAAGAGACTAGACGCGCGCGAGGTTGCGGTGGTGAGGATGCGGTGGCGAGGTTGCGGTGGCTCGGTTTGCGGCGGCGAAGAGAGGCGGAGGAAGAAGGAGGTAGGGTTTGCGGCGGCGAAGAGAGGCGGAGGAGAGGAATCGAGGAGAGGCGGAGCAGGGTTAGGGTTTGCGGCGAAGAGAGGTGGAGGAGAGTTAGGGTTTGCGGCGGCGAAGAGAGGCGGAGGAGAGGAATATAATCGAGGAGATCGGGCAGGAGAGGAATCACGGAGGTGGGTTAGGGTTTAGCGAGGAATCGAGTTTGTTTTTCTTCGCCACCACGCGCGCAGGATGCGACGTGGCTTCCACGTCAGTTGTCGCCCACGCGACGCCCAGCAAACGGCGCCCAGCAGATCAATTGTGTATATATATATAATACCTTACAAATTAATTATTTGTAAAATTTCATTGGTTTATATAAGGAATGAAATTAAAATTTTGCAATGATTTATTTTCGGCCGTAGCAAAATAAATCTTCCAACTGTGCAAAAAAAGATCAAACTTTTATATATTATCAACAATGTCTTATGTAATTATTTTATCAATGTCCAATTAATTGTGGGACATACTATTAATAGATAAGTTTCAAAGATTAAACATTTTTAACAGTGTGGTGAAAATATTTAAGAGAACAAATAAAAAAGATCAAAATTCAAATCAAGAGGGTATATGGGTAAAATTTGAACGTCTGAATTATCAAAATAAAATAAAAAATATAAATAAAATTAAATAATTTCTAATAGAATAAGAAAGTAATAATAGTAAATAAATAAAAAGTAGAACGAATAATAAAAACTTAATAGGAAGTTGAGCAACAACTAGTCATTTTCAAACAAAGACACATCACTGCATATAAAATTGAACATACTTGATATTACTTTTCTTGACGAAGATGGGAAAGTTCGTGCTAATCATCACAGAGAATATATTATTTTTTTTCTAGCTTATCCATAATATTTGGTAGTCAAGAGACAAAGAAAACGATTATATTTTCTAGGCCATGTGCCATCAAAATCACTATAATGATTAGTGCAAGAAAAAATTATCCCTTGATCAAACAATTTAATTATTTGGTAAGACAAAAAAAAATGAGAATGAGAATCTAGAGAAAGTGACTTAGAGGAAGTTTTACACATATTAAATTTTGGTACGAGAATTAGAAGATGGTATAAAAGATTCAAGCGATTCGCCTTTGGTTTGTGTGTTTTTCACATGAAAAAGGTGTTGTGCATAGCTAAGAGTATTTATTCATCAAAATTAGTCCAAACATGGCAAAAATTCAAGTAGGATATTGCTCATCTTTGTTAGTTTAAAAGGTGATATACTTATGGATTTACCTAACTTAACTAGTTTAGCATTAACATACATACACAAAAATTATAGAGAAACTCAGCTACAATAGTCTGAAGAAGTCAAGGAAAAGATACTACAGGGAAATTTAGAAATCAGATATGCAATATTTTAATCTTTTACAACTAAATCAATTTGTTTTGAATCATCTATTATTCAGTTAAAGATTTTTGCCTTGGAAGAACAATAAGAAAAAGCTTAAGATAATGTTGACGGTAAGATTGAATTTATACTGCATTCAGGTATGAAAGTGATTTTTAAGATGAAGCAAAATAAGGGATTAAACATCCTCTAGAATCACTCATACATAACTACTATGCAATAGCATATTAGCAATGTTGTTAGAAGTTAAGAAGAGAAGACAAAAGCAGACAGTGTTTTTCTTATTCCCAATGCAGATTTCATAGGTTCATCTGTCCTAATTCATTAATCTTGTCTCAATTATCTCCTTCGCGTGCATTGTCTCTGTCCGATAGATCAAATGCAAATTATCTTGCTCCCCAACATGATGCAACGGTAAAGATATTTAATGAATCTCCATAGCATCATCAATTCTTAGTTGAAGCATATTTATACTCTATTTGATAGAAAAATATGAAACATAACATGAAATATAATTATTCATGACCCTGAGCCCATTAGTAGAGCGGTCGTGTGTTCGAATGCAATGTAAAATACAGATTATCCATGGATATGAGTCCATTGGTGGAGCGGCCATATTGAGTTGTAATTGAGTGTCAAGTGGAGCATGCCTCTCATGAGTGAGGAATAACTTGTGAAGATCGATTATCAATGTCTAACAATGCGAGCACTTCTCGAATTTACCCTGAGATCTTTCATGAGATCGAATCAATTGCTTTCAAAATTAATCAATTCGAAAAGTTAAATACCTAAATTACTAAAAAAAAAATACAAATTATCTTCTAACTGATTAACCTTGGCTCATCGAATGATTGCAATTGCAACGAACAGAGGAGATGAATGCCCAATCAAATACATTTAATGATGTAGACTTCAAAAAATTATGTCAAAATCCTCAAATAGCACAAATGAAGGCGTATGGATGTTCTAGTTGGTAGGATGAAAAAACTTGTAGGTTACGTGGAGAATTGCTAGACATTGAAGAGAAAAATAATTAATTCCAAAATTTGGGGAAAAAACATAGGCATGGAAGTTTTATAATCAGTTTTTTACATTTAGAATAAATTCTTGTTTTATAATCTTCTTGCAAACTTAATCTTAGGGCAGCGACATTGGAATCAACTTTGAGTTGTAAATTGCTAATACTGATTGATCTGAGTTGATAGAAATTCATGTATACTGAAGACCATATAATCCTATTTCTTGGTCACTTTAAAAAAAAAAATTGATAAATCCCAATCAGTCTCGTGGACTCAATTCCTGGGGATCCGATTGAAGTTTCCCACCGACCACCAGGATAAATCGGGAAGCGCATACGACGATCAATCCAGATGCCCAACATCCTTTGATTACGTTCCCCATTTGGAGAAAAATTCCTACGAATACGCCATAACTAAGGATCGAACTATTTCACAACCCGGATGTCCTACCGTTGCACCATTACCCCGGAGACTTCTTGGTCACTTTAAAATAACATACAAGTTGAGACAAATACAAATAGTTGACGATGATCTATATAAATTCACATGTAAGAATTAATTTTTACCTATTTTTTCAGACTAAATTTAAAGATTCATAGGGTGAGTATCAAATAGTTGGCACAAATAAGGAATGCCTTTACTCATCTGAGACAAATAAACCACAAAGATGGCGGGTTTAGAAAAGAGGCCAGCTAGAAGGCAAAGGGAAAAGAAGAGCGAAGCATGACACTTCATAACTATGCAAGTAACTAACAGTGTAGATTCATTTGCTTATTATTGACCTACTTGTTCCCCTTGAATCATAATTTATAGACATGTACAAATTCTAGTGCTTTTGGTTCTTCAGTTGCCTGTTCATGTTAGAGAAACAACCTGTGATCGAACATGTTCTCTCTCATTAAAGATTTACTACCTTGAGCCATCAGATGGCGATGCACTGAAACTGATGCGGTAAAATAGCTCTTATAAATCTAAATAATAAAATGAAAATGGCATAAATGGTGACTAGGAATAAAGCTAAAAAAATGGCCACAGATGTGTGACGGCACTAAACCAATGAGAAACGAACTATTCATGTTCTTCATGCGAGTAGAGATTCCAGCCATTCGGAAGTATACTCATATGCTATAAATGTGATTGCACCAGCTGGAGCAGACTTGAGCAGTGATGGGACAATGCCTTTGTAGAGTCCGTGCCACCCCTCTGTACGATGTATCTGTAATAGGCCGTGGTACATGTTTCTGTACATATACCTATCTACTCTTGCGCCATACCGTGGATGCCTTGGTAGACCTTCAACCTGCAAAAACCAAAAGCAGATTAAACAATGTAGAAGGAATTAAACCAGGCAAAATAGAACTCCAGAAAAAGAAGGCATTGTTTGATTTGGTTTGGTTCCGGAAGATATTGATTGAGCTGGGGTTTGTATATTTTTTTTTTTTTGAAAAAGTTTGAACTCATTTTGGTATTGATAGGCAACTTGGAAATGACTGTCAAAATAGCACAAATTAGATAATGTTAGCAAGAAAACTTTGTGGAAACCTCCATAAATGGCCTTAAGATTAATCCTGCTGGTTAGAAAGAGAGTGTTTTGAAGCAAGCAAAAAAAAACAAAAATTAGGCATGACTCCTGAACACACTAAAAGTAACAATTTGAATACCGTATCTGATTTAGATGCATCTTTTTTATGCTAATTAAATACTAACTAGCATAGTATTCTACAAGTAGATGAATATTCATAGCATCTTTTCTATGCTAATTAATGGTCGTAGAAGCCCATAATGATACCTCCTCACAGATGGTCGTAGAAGGAATACATGAACATGGATTTTGTACATGTCCTACTACTTGAGTAAAAGGATTATGCAAGAAACTATCTGTGATTAGTATCAGCACAAGCCCAACGATCAAATGAAAGACACATATTGAGAACCTCCTTCCAAAATTTTGAGCATGCGACTATGCAAAATAGAAAGGCTAGAGCATCCATTGACACTGTAGCATATAAGATACATTATAGCAGGATTTTTCAGTCATCCAGCACTAAGATATTCATGTTACCTGGAATCTCTTCTTTACAACATCAAGAGGGTGACAGATGGCTTTAGCACATGTTCCAGCTGCAAGTCCACATACAAACAATTGGAAACTAGAAAGAGAATCATCTGAAGTTGCTGCTCTCGTAACAGAAAATCTGTCCATGTCTGTGTTGATTCCATGTCTGTGTGCAGGAAAAATGGGAGTTAAAAACTATAAATAAACAAAGCACTTACGCATACTAAGCAGCAAACAACAAAAAATTTTAAATTTCATTTTTTTCCATTCACTAGTCAAAGATGAATGAACGGTGGATCTACAAAGAAACACCATAGAAATACATATCACATACCAAAACATTAAGTTGACAATTAATAAAATAAGGGACTACATACACTAGCTCTTCATTTCTATACAGCATCTCAACAAATACAACTAAGATTACCTCCAACAAAAGAAGGGGTTACCCTCACACTAATACAACAAAAAACAGGATCTGATTATGCATGCAACAAATATAACATATTTTGTTGCAGCAAAAGGTGGAATCCGCCACCCTAGCAAAAGGTGAATCCGGTTATGACAGATATAAACTGCTTGATATATAAAAACAAGGAAACAGAGATTTTAGAATAGAGAAAATAAAAGAAAATTCACATGAATTATAACGATAAATCATGTTAGTTGTGTTTTGAAACTGGCAATCCTAAGAATGTTGCAAGATGGCACATAATATCAGAAAGAAACAATTGATAAATCACTAACAATATCAAGCTTCATACAACTTCAAGAAAATGGAAAACTGTAATAACTTTTACCATCATCCCTCGCTTGAAAGTGTCATAAGATCCAAACTGAAGACCAGCATAAGGAATTATTTCAACGAGTGTAGGTGATAATCCAGCATATAGTCCGCGAATACCACGAGTCTTAATGATATCATAAAAAGCAGACCTCATGGTGGGATAAACCTACATATTTATACATGATTTCAGTCACCGCCCATATAATCCATTCAATGCTTAGATTGCAGCTATTTTCAAAATGTCACATCCTTTCCATATAGTTAAGCTGCTGGAGTATTATGGGTGCATGGACCAAGCAAAAAGACAATTCCTCCCAGTATATGAGTATTTTTTAAATACATTTTTTTTGTTCTTACAAAATAGCAGCTGTATGCCTCCAAAAAATTGTCAGAGCAATCAAGACTTGTCATAAAAAAAAACTAAGATTTAAAGAAAGGTGTAGAACCAATTGACTCTAACCAAGCACTTAGAAATACAAGCACGCAAATACAACATAGTATGGCATAAAGAGAATCTTTAAAAAAGATTCAAAACCCAAGCAGATTGTGCACAGTAATCTCAAACATTTGCAAATTAATTGCTCTATGGTAGACAACACTAAAAGAGGTCTAGGATAGATGGAATCATCGCCCCTCAACAATTTAGGAGAGATCAAAAAATGCAGCATTGTTGGTGATAGCAGTGTATAATAATTAATGGTTACTTTAGTCATTATCTTCTTATTTTATCCTCTTAGTTATATCTATATCATCTGCAGAGAATAGAGAAACCTAATACAACTTTCCTTTGCATCTTTTCACATAAAGCTCTTCATGGTATCAGAGCCACCACTGTCGCCAGCAAACATGGTTTTTTCTCCAACATCATCAACCACACAGACAAATCCTGGTATGATTCATCCAACTCCAACTTCTACTCTGTTGATTCCCATCGTTCAGCCTAATCTCAATCCCCTTCCAACACTTCCTTCGATGAATCAACCCTTTCTATCAAGCTAGACGAAAATAACTATTTGATTTGGAAAAATCAGCTCCTGAACATAGTGAATGTTAAAGGATTAGAGGAGTTTATAGATGGTACTTGTTCTTGCCCTCCCAAATCCCTTGATCTCAACAATCTGACGGTTAATCCTAAGTATACCTCTTGGCAACACTACAATCGTCTAATAATGAGCTGGATTTATTCATCCTTGACTGAAGGACTCTTAACTCAAATCATTGGGTATTCAACAACATGCAACATCTGTCTAGCTCTCGATCAGATTTACTCTGCCTAGTCATTTGTTCATGTGGCAGAAATGAGAAGTATGTTGCAGAATCTGAAAAAAGACGGTCTCTCGGCATGGAATACATTCAGAAATTAAAAGGTATTTCCAACAAACTTGCTTCTATTGGAGAATCTATTTCTTACAATGATCATTTATTGTATCTATTAGTTGGTCTTGGGAAGGATTACAATGCTTTTGTGACTTCTATACAAAATCATGGTGACCAACCCTCCATTGAAGAATCACATAGCTTATTGTTAAGCTATGAATACATATTAGAAAGGCAAGAATCTGCAGATCAATTGAGCTCCCTTCAAACCAATATAGCTCGTTTGTCCATGACCAAAAACCATCCTCATCCAAGACAGAATCAATTTTCTACACTGTCAAGCTTTCCAAATACTCAATCAAAATTCCCTACACCCTACCCCTCTCAAAATAGTCTTCTTGGCAATCCTCCAACTATATAATTTTACAACCAGTGGAAACCTCTACAGAATAAGACCACTCAGGCCTTAAAACCACAATGCCAAATTTGTCTCAAACTCGGGCACACTAAATATTTGCTATCATAGAGCAAATCTTCATTATCAACTAGCGCTTCCTCAACCAAAGGCTTTCAATAATTTTGTTACCACTAATATGTCTTCGTCTGCCACTAGTTCTGTTGTTTCTAGTTTCATTGCTACGGCTAATATAGTGAGTGATCCTAATTGGTATATGGATTCAAGAGCAACTCACCACTTTACCCCTGATATGAATATGTTGATTCTGTCACTCCTTTTACCGGCGCTATGCATGTGATGGTAAGAAAATTTAAATCAAAGTTATCCAATATTTTTCATACTCCTTTCATGTCTAAAAATCTCATTGGTGTTTCTCGTTTGTGTAAAGCTTATATGAATTTCATTCCACATTTTTCTTGGTTAAGGATCAAGTTACACACGAAGTCATTCTCCAGGGAATCCTTGACCGTGATCTATATTGAGTATGCACCCCCCCCCCCCCCCCCCCCCCCCCCCCCCCCCCCCCCCCAACTATCTTCTGCTTCATCTTCAAGTCTTTTTCAAGTTCAAATTGCAGTTTCCTCTGATCCGAATCTCTGCACAAGCGTCTTGATCATCTGTCTTTTGAAGTTGTTAATCGAGTTTTAAAGTCTTGTAATGTGTCTGCAAACAAATCTATTTCTCTTGATTTTTGTAATTATTATCAATTGGCTAAGAGTCATAAACTCCCATTTGCTTTATGAAACTCTCGTGCATGGAATAAATTTAATCTTGTTCATACTGACTTGTGGACCACTATGACCATTAATATTATTATTCACTATGGACCACCTAGAAAACAGAGATTCCCCTCTCGATCTCTGCTCAGATTAAGTGGTAGACCATACTGGCTAAGATCATACAATATTAGATAGATGTTTAGGCCCGCATCGTAGTTCAGCCATGAATTAACATGTTGAGATTGCATATGTATTAGATGGGTGAAATTTTCACTTTTACATGCAATAATACCACTATTACTTTCAATGGTGTCATAATAAAACATAATGAAAATCAAATGACTTATCTATGCAGAGAAAAAGTTCATATGAAGTAATTAAATGATCAACATTCAGAAACATGAAACTTTCCTTCAGTAATGTGTTAAGCTCTGAAGCATTGACCATCAGACTCCATATTTGAATGCTCTGGCCAACCTTACTTTGAAAAACTTTTAAGCAATTATGCGATTAGGAAAGAATAAATATTCAGTCTTTGATGGTTAGAGCAAGCAATTTTCTATAAAGCGTTGGAATGTGATTAGAGGAAATGTTGCATGCCTTTTCTAGGATATTGAACATGGCATTGACTTGTTGCATATTCACAAAGGCTTCATTGTATTAATCCTCAAGATAGGAGGAATAACCAATATCTCTCACTTCATATAAATTAGTCTCATAGTCAACATTTAAAATATTTATTGTCCTCTTTGATCATCTTACAATTCTTGGCTGCAGAATGTTCAGAAAATCTTAATGTGATTTCAACAATAAAATAAGAATAAAAGGAACAATTAAGATGAATGAACACATCAAAATCTTAGACATCTAAAATTGAATATATTATTCAGAAGGCAAAAATAACAAAGATATTATTAACAGGATAAAAGTTAGGTGGTCAAAATGGTAAAGTTTATAAATTATGGTACGACCAACCAACCCCACTTCATAGATCATTCATTGGGCAACTAGGAAAAAATGTGAAAAAAAAGGAAAATGTAGCAGGATAAAAATGCTAAAATGAACGTTGGGGCTTACTAGGAAAGATAATATAATTTTTAAAAAAAATACAATGATGAGCAATTAGGTGTAGTTGTGTAGATAAAATCAGATAAAATAGCGATGGTATGCACACATTCAAAGGCAGCCAATGGAATCTATATAAATAATGAATTGATAAGAGATTTAGAGTTACAGTTGTAAGGAGTGGAAGGAGAGGGATACAAAATGAAACTCTGGTTAATGTAACAAAGTGATTGAACTGATGCCAATGTTACTAGTTATGTTTGCATCGTCTTGCATAAAGGTGGCGGTGATGATGTTGATGATTTCATCAAACACACTTGGACACAAACAACATAGTCAAATAGCTTTGACATGTGTTGTTGAGGACTGCATTTGGTGCCAACCATGCAACTCTCCTAGCTCCGAACGAGCAAATGGTCACATATAACAAAAAACTGTTCAGATGTGGAGATATATTCCTATGCTTAAGAGGATGAGCATACTTCGTATTCAGACCAGTGAGTATGGAAGGTCAGGTAAGATAGAGGAAGTGAATAGCAATTATTCCTGCAAATACCAATTTATCTACTCTTGCTACAAGCTTAGCAAGGTCAAAGAAGAGTTACTGCAATGAAATAAAAAATAAATGAATTTGCACATACCACAATTACTAACATGATCATATAACGTGGTTTGACACCCTCGTTCCTACTTTATGACCTATGACTCGTTGGCAAGTCACTCCTAGAAAGCCCACGATTTTTTTCCTTATTTGATGATAGCCTCTAGAGGAAGGCTTAAAGAGACTACAAGAGAAGCTAAATAAGATCTATCCGATCTCTATTTTGCTAGCATTCAAACATCCACCTTGCTCCCCTTATACAGCCTTCAATCCCTCAATGCTTCCCTTGTTGTTCTCATCTATTGTCAATCAGTTGACTAGATCCACCATCAACCAACTAGTTTTCTAATCGCTTTACCCTAAATTTGCCAACAGCTACTTGAATCGTCTGGAATGCACTATCAGTCAATTGCTCCACTAGAACCCTTAGATCATCCAACCATTGCAATGCTGCTTTATCAAGGTCCTTCCAGCTATCCTACTGTAGCATCAATCGACTGACCACAAATTAGTCAACTGCCCAGTTGATTCAACAATGAACAGAAACATTCTCTTCGCTAGTGAATTGATCAGCCTAAGTTGACTTTGGATACCGATTGACTGTGCTCAACTCCAGACAACTGGAAGCAAGACTATGATTATTCTAATTGTTAAGTCTCACCTAAATTGAGATCAATACTCGCTCAAGGATACACTCTCTCAACTCTCACATCTATTTTGCTAGCAAAGCCATCTCCGGTCAAAATTCTTTGCACAAACATCAAAACTCAAGGTTGAACTCGACCACTTAAGGCACGATTGCACAAACACTCAACATCTCCTACAAAATTGGAAATGAACATGATTATCAATTTTTGGAATAAGCCATGGGACAAATTCCTAATCTTGAGATGCAAACTTATATGAATTTTCAACTAACAATAAGCAACAAGTCTAGATGTTCTAAATGTTATAGGTACGGTGAACTAACAATTAATCAATCTTTCACTTCACTATCAATATCAAATTCACAATGGTAGATTGAGGACTCTTTGAGAGATCTCTCCGTATCCCACAAACAAAAGATTTATTTGAATGGCAACAAGCAGCCTCAGAAAATTTTTGAATGTTGAATGCACAAACAGTTTGTTTATCGACCCTGGTGTATTATCTTTTGGGGCAATTTTATTTGGCATACAAGATTTCCATCCAAAATAATATTTCCTATAGGTTGATTCTTAAGAATAGACTTACCCCTAAACCTCATCTGGAAATAAGAGAGTACACTCGAATGTTACATATTCTCTTTGTGAATTGGCAGAAGAACATCAGCTGATATATCTTTGGAATGTGAAATTGTTATGAATCTTTAGTTGCAGATTCATTATTTCACGGCTACAGCATAGCAAACAATCAGTCTGATTCTCCAGAACCCTCTGATAGAGAAAGAGCTGTTCTCAAATGACCTAGAGTTCTGACTGCTATTGTCTTTGCATGGAGAATCTGGTAATTCAGAACATGGCTGTAACTCAGCATTCAATACTGAAGGTTCCAGCAACAAAATTAGTCACAAAGTTTTCCTCTCGATTGTTGTCTTCATATTGATTATCTTAGGAAACTGATTTTAGATATTGGTATTATATATATATATATATATATATATATAGATATATAGATATAAACAATCATAGATGCAAGTCATAAATTCTCATCTTATATGAATTAGAAAATCATGTATTTATTACAAACAATAAATTTTTCTAAGGATGGAAGTGTCAGGACTATATAGCATTCGTGTGAATTGTGTGTGCCTTGGAAAAACAAAGGATTTTACGAGATGATAGAGTATATATGAGAATGATGATAGGTTTGGAGCATATGGCCTATTGACTTAATTCCCTGCATTCAAAAAAACATTGACAATAAACAAAAAATACCTTTGGCTCACCCTGTGATGCTAAAATTGTTCGGAGAAGATCAAAAGGGTATGATCCTATTGTAGCAGCACATCCTGCTAATGCCCCACTAAAATAAGATAAGTGAGGACTCAACTTCATATGATCCTCTGAGAAATAACAACTTATCACGTTTGTCAAGAATGTTGAAAGGAAAACAAATTTGCTTAACTAAATTGAGAACAGATTGCAGGTGGAGCTAACCTAACTGTACTAGGAATTACCAACCTAGTAAAATATAGAATAGAATACTGGAAAAGCTAACCGATCAAAGCAGCAGGTGTTGAGATGATAACAAAACTTATCTTATATATAGATATAGACATACATTGTCGTAACTCATCATCATATGTAAACTAATTTTGAAGACATCAAAGCATTCTAATTTTATTATGATTAATTTAGATCCTACTCCATTAATCAATTTTGTAGAAATTGAAGCATCAAGAAGTTTAGCTGGAAAAAGTAATTCCACCAAAAAAAGACCTGCACCATGTTTACTTGGAGGGAAATAGGAGACAAATAAAGCAATTTAAAGGGGAACAAATTGATAAAATATATTCTTCCACTCAATTTAGTTCATCTTGTTTCACATGGGTGGAAATGGGAAAAAAAGTAGTAGTATTACTTATTCAAGCTTATTAGATGCATAAAAGACAAAATATAAGAGAACTAGCCATCTTGTAACTAACTATGTAGAAAAGCACATTCAATTACATGTGAAAGTTAGTACAATTAATTTTCAGATAGCAAATTCATAAGCTCCAAAAGCATACCAGTTTTGGATGAACCTGCTGCAAGAGTCTTTAAGTAGTGCAGAGTCGTAAATTGTATAGCTGCATAAGGCATGTACAATAGTAGAGCTGGAACATTCCCTCTCCAAAATCCCTGTTTTGTTTAGACTCTTGGTGAAACAAAATCAACTTGGCAATAATTCATTCAAAAAACAAACATCTGCAATATTCTAAATTTTTTATTCTATTTTCTAGGTTCTAATGTACAACCAATTTTCTAAGAAAAATAGGAATGAAGGGTTAAAAGATCCTCTCACTAAGACCATGGTTTGAATCTCATACCGTGCTGGGCAAAATGGTTGAAATGTATCATTCTGATAAATTACTAAAACTCGATATTATTCGGCACAAACAATGTCCTCTTCCTATGTTTCTTCTCCTTCCTCTTTCAATCTCCAATCTATCATTGGTACCATGCACCGGAACATTGGCACAGTACCGAAAGTCAAAGATCGAAACTTCAGCATGACTCAAGATTTTGAACCTTGGCTACAACTTCTCTAGACTAAATATCTAACTTAGAACATGGTTCAGCCAGTTTGAAGAAAGATATAGCCAGCCACTAGCCAATCCCGTATAGAGCCATAAGAAGTGCATCAAAGGCTAAATAAGGTTCAGCAGTTATATATCAGCAACACTGACATTGGCAGCTACCTATCCTTAATATTAAAACATAGGAAAATGAAGCGCCCACATTTTTCTTAATTTTATCTATTTTTGACAAAATTCCATGTGGCATATATCTGTTCAAGTTCCTGTATTCTTCCTATGCATGCATCTCTTCAATGCCTAATGCATCTGCAAGAATTAAAACGAAAAAACAGTACCCATTCCATGCATGCATCTTCCCAATGCCCAATGCATCTGCAAGAATAAGAGTGATAAATTTCCTTCCTATGCATGCATCTCTTGAATGACCAATGCATCTGCAATCCACATGGAATTTCAGAGAGTACAAAATAATTTTTTATAATCTATTCTATGGATCGAAATTCTGAGTCGTACACCTTGAATGACCGTGATTTATCATTCCGTTGGAGTTCCAAAACACAACATTAAACATCAGTAATTTCCCTTATGATACTCATGCAATAAGGTGGCAAGTGTACCATGGGTTATCACATAGGTTCCATAGGCTTTTGGCTAGTACAAGTGGGGATCAAGGGAATCTGAGGGATTTCAAACCATAAACAATGTGATTCTCGCTGTCAATCACACAGAGGAGAAAAAGGAGAGCAAAGAGGCTACAAAAATAATTGTTGAGGATGTGAAGGAATCAACTAATGAAGATTGATAGATCTTAGACAAAGTGGAGAAGATCTCATCTACTCGTCTCATTAAGGAATCGGCCAAGTGAGCTCAAAGGAGGACTCACGTGAGTGTCCTTGATTTTAGCTATAATTTGCAACTGATCTAGATGTCATTGCTACAAAATCCCAACATCAGCATCAGCAAGTCACGAGTGATGTCAAGAACACAATGGGAAAATGGGAGCACAAGGACAAGGCCACCCAGGCCAAGTACAAGGGTTCTCATGGCAACAAGAACCCATGTAGTTGAATAACCAAAGGAAAAGGCAACAAGGGTTCTCAAGGCAGAGAAACAAATGAAACCTTATGATCAACTGCAACAAGATCATTGGCTACTTCAGATCAAGCAAAAAAGAAGACAATGGGAATACAACACCATCCTTGTTGAGACAAAAGGTGGGAGTTAGCTGATGGAGAATCCTTCATTCTTTTCTTCCTCCCCAACACCACCACCTTCACTTGCTCTTCCTCTCTATAGTTGAGGTTGTAAAGACATCATGACCAGGACTTGACATGGACATCAAACTTGGTTGGCATAATATTAATTACTTAAATAGTGAAAGGAATTAGTTAAGGTTCTTGAAGCCAATACATTTATCATGCATTTTCTGATCAAATTCATACATTAATCCCTAAATAAGGAACATTTGATGGCAATAGAAGCATAAGACAAAAAAAATCTAACATGGTTCATACCCGCAAACCTTCTTCTCGATAAATATCTTTAGTAGCTTGCAAAATTCCAGTATATTTTGGAGTCTTATTAATGTCTCTTCGGCGTAGGGCCCATGAAGATGTTGGTTCTAGCTGAACCTGAATTGGCCAGTAAAGCCATTTCTTGGTTACCATCAAGTGCATAAAAATGTCCAGAAATATGAAAAACAATGATTATCTATCAAGTGAAGAAGGAAATGAAGAATACACACGCACGCATATATATATTAGTGTTCATCCATTCCCAAATGAATACAAATATTCTCCAATGCAACCTTTCCAATAGAACGGTCCACTCTTTAAGGGAAAGTTAATCACGGATTTTGTGTAAAGTGATTGACTATAAGACCATGACAGCAACAGTTAATCATCTTACAGTTCCTTAAACTTTAAAATGAGAAACAAAAACTAAAGAAAATCATAAACATCTTGCTCATGTTTTTACTACAATAATACATGAAAAAACAGCAGCTAAACATAGAAATGGAATATCGAGATTACCATTCAGAGACTGATCATGAAAAGAAAGCAAATCGTGAATATGTCGGCAGAGACTGATCATGAAAAGAAAAAAGAAAACAGATCTTAAATCCAGAGAAACAAAGATAGGACCTGAAACCTAATCTTGATCACATCCATGGGTGACGTCACAGTCCGTGAGATCCCACCAGCGATCGCTCCTGCTAAAGAATCGACCAAGGCTCGCTTCAGTTGTCCCGAATCCTCCATACACAGCGAACCTCAAATCCCTGGACCTAAACCGAGGAAGAGAGGACGACGTAACGACGCTAGGGTTCGGGCCGAGACGTGGGGGTGATTTGTAGGGCGGGTGTGGTGGCGATAAAATATGATCTCAACGGAGCATCCAAGAAGAATGATATGCATCGATCCAGTTCGGAGTCCTCCCTGTCCCTCGCGTGACTCGCTTCGCGCCGCGATTGCGTGCGCTGTCCGCCGGAAATCAAACCATCGGCGGTGCGCCGGGGATTGTAAATTTGACATTACAATACTATTTATTCATTTTAAATGTATTTATTTATTTAAAAAAATACTGGTCCACATATTTTTTACTTTTTGTGGATATTATTTAAGAAATATTGATAACTTATATGCTTTTACGCAGGCATAATTATATCTTAAAGGTATTTTTCTAAACTATAAAAATTTTAAATTATATTTTAATTAAGATATGGCTCTATATATTATGACCGTAAACTTGCATTTTAATTTTTTTCGCATTACAAACTATTAAAAACACGATGTTAGAATAATTATTGTATCTAATGATTAAATATGATATTTTAATGTTTAACAATATAATTAAAACTTACAAATTGGAAGAGGAGGCTACAGTCCTCTGGACCCGTAGTATGGAACTAACATGACATTGTATGAGGTGCTACATGGGAGAGAAGAAGCTTGAAGTTCACATGAAACTCCCTTTGACTAATAAAAAATATTTTGGATTTTTAGATAAATGCGTATAAATATAAAGTTTAATTTCTGAGTGCTACATAAAAAGTTTATTATTCAAGCGGAATTAAATTAGTGGCACATTTGGGTTGAATTCGATTGAGATTTCTTTTGATCTCTAAAATATACGCATTTATTGATCATCCTCCTCCTCCTTCGCCAGGATTCTCCGCGCCGCTCCTCCTCCTCCGACGAATGCCGAAACTCCGTGCCGCTCCTCCTTCTCCAGGAATCTCCGTATATTACATTGATTTTAGCTTTGTGCTTATTTTTTTTGCACATGGCTGCCGAAAAAAGTAGCTCTTCTTTTTCACATACTAGATTGGACCATGTGATTTTAGCTAGATTGGCTTCTCGGAAAAAGTAGCTCTTCTTTCTTGCTGTGCCGGAAAAAGTAGCTCTTCTTAAATAGCTAAAATCACATGGTCCAATTTTTTGACAGAATAATCCTTGCACCGTATTGTGACCACAGAATAATCCTTGTCAAACCAATTGACAACAGTAACCTTTGACACAG
Organism: Curcuma longa; assembly: GCF_044706935.1. Classification (NCBI taxonomy): domain Eukaryota; kingdom Viridiplantae; phylum Streptophyta; class Magnoliopsida; order Zingiberales; family Zingiberaceae; genus Curcuma; species Curcuma longa. The sequence goes on from NC_133861.1 coordinate 9,696,843, forward strand.
AGAGAAGTCAAACCGGAGATTGGCTTCTCTCTGTGTTAGTGATACCCATGGAAACTGCAGTCTTGGCTCCCCTATGCCTATTGTTCCCTTTAAGCACATTGCAAAGTAGCTGTTTGATTCTAGAGAGACATGTTCAAAGACCCTAGGCTAAAGGGTGAACCTCTTGGACACATCGAAACAACAACAAAGAATGTATCAGTATTGAAACAAACTCAATTCTAGTCTCACTTTTGTTTCTCAATGGATAATATGGTTGAGGCTGCAATCATGCTAGGGCACCAAATGACTCCAGAGAACAGATCTTCACGCAACATTCTGGGAGGACAGAGCAGACGTAGGAACTTTTCAGCAGTTGAAGTTTGTTGTTCTTGGATATTCTTATCAAGAATTAATTCACTGCAGTTTGAACAGCATGAAGGATTTATATGTCAGACAACTTACACCGGAAAGAAATAAAAAAAGGCTACGACTTGCATTAACTTCCTACAAATTCTTATATTGCATGTCAGACAACTTACACCGGAAAGAAATAAAAAAAGGCTACGACTTGCATTAACTTCCTACAAATTATTATATTGCAAGAAGTCTAAAAAACATAATTTCTATCCAGCATAACAGTCCGGACGAGAACCAAAATCAAAACACTATAATCTGTTCAAGAGGAGAGCAGAAAAGAAGATCAACAAGCATATGGATATCAAAATACACGATCCAAAGAATGGGTTTTCTAGAGAATAATATACATTCATTTTGCCTTTCAATTACTGTTAAATGATTTTGCAAGAGTAAGCATTCACCCTAAAAACTGAATATCACAATTTCTAAGAATAATATGCATTCATTTTGCCTTCCAACTGCTGTTAAATGATTTTGCAATGGTTTATTAAGGTAGAAGTAGACCTTGACACTAGGGTGGCTAAAACTATGAAGTTATTAAAGGATTTTTCATATCACCTTACACAAACAAAGGGGCTGTCTTTAGGATTTACAAGCTAACAAGACACTGCTTAATGGATAAAAACCTTACACAAACCTACAGATGCTCATTTCTATGGGCAATCCATATTTGCATTCAGATACTTTGATCAGTAAGAAATTGGAAAAAAAGAACGGCAGACTTGTGTATGTTTCAGTTGAAACTGTATTTGTGATCACTTTTCAAATGGTAGGTGGAGTCAAAATTTGGAATAATCAAAACAATTAACATTAAAGGTCCAAATTAATTACCTACTAATAAAAATGATCATCATGTCCATATAGGTGGAAGTCCAAGTGAGATTGTTGTACTCATCTGCAAAAAGTGAGCCCCACACAATCGGCTCCACGACCATTTGTGGAGATTGTTGTACTCAAAACAATAACAATGAGGAGCAATGATTTCCCTTTCTAGTCCCCTTTCATGTTTCATTACCACGTAGCCCCTAAAGTTAATCCAAATGAGAATCAAAGTCAAATCAATTACCAAGGTACCTATGTCCAATGTTTTCTGAACTTTTTAGAGATTTTTTTTGTTTTACTTTGACTGTAACTAAGCTGGACGCCTTAAGTTTTGAGGGCCTAGCTATGAATTTGTAGGAGCGTAATTTAGTTGGATCTGGCCCAATATAGACTTAAAATAGTCAACACAATTAAAAGAAATGAGTTAATGGTGTTCAATTAGAGAGGGTTTAGGTGCAATTGGATGTCTTTAAGAAAGGTTATAATGTAGGGTAACATAACATGAGGAGGCCAAGAGTTTTATCTTTCATAACAATGAGGAATACAAGAGGTTCTCGATAACAAAAGAACTTAGAACGTCGAGCATTGAGATAGGATATTAGTGCTTGTCTTGTTGAAACTCAACAGTGTTTGATGCATACATGATTCATTTGCTTCATACTATAAGAAAATCCTTCTTGTTATCATCCTTACTAATTAAGTTCCCAAGGTATTAAGAAAGGAGAATGTGTTGTTATTAGAACTCTTTAATATTTAAGTATGTCAAAGTAGTCTTCGCAATGTGTGAATAAAGGGAGGAGGATCTCTTGTTCTCTTTAGAACTGAAATAGTAGTAGAGATCAACAAGGGTTCACGATGATGATTCCAGAACTATGATAAGCAAAACAATAAATAATAGGGATATAAAACAACACATCTGAGCTAATCATAATGCCTTTTTTAGACCGGAAGATATGGGAATTTATTTTGTTCTTAGTCATTCCATGGCATGAGGAAGTAGCTGTGGGTTGATACATGGCACTGTGACACAGTGTAACGGAGCTGTGTGTGGCTGGGCACCTTTGGCACTGCAGTGGAGGCAGCATGTGCCTACGAAACTGCCACATGCTGGTTCCACGGCCACAAGGCAATTTCCCATGTTCCAACTTTGTTCTTGTGTTGAATCACTCTAGCCCAAGTAACAAACAATGCCTTGGAATTCAACTCTTCCTCCTCACCATTAGCGGTTGGTGGCAAGGCCACGATACTATATCTCAAGTCGCTCATACGTCCACCCAGTTTTCCTCATCATTTGGAGGCTTCTAGTAGATCTCAACCTCAACCTTTTTGAGATCATGGCACTAAGAACAAATTTCCATTTTCTTCTGCTCTTCTGCATGTAATGCTTTTGTGGAACAACAGGCTCTAAAACAATGAGTGAATGCGCACCTCGTGACCCCACACTTCCATTCTATAGTCCAACCAAACATAATGAATTTATCATTATATTTCCATTCCATACCATTTATGCATGCTAAACCTTAAAGTTCTGTTTTCTCCTGTACTGAAACGATCAGCCTAGCTTCTTATTTGTGGTATTAAGAAGTGCAAATACAACTAGATGAAAAAAAAACAGATTTAAATAATTGATTGGTTTTACCAATTGCTTCTAGTTACTGTGAGAATAAGGTTTTTACAGAGCAAGAATTCTAATCACAGCATAGCTATATTTCAGATTAACTAAAATACTTAAAAATGAACAAGAAACAGCAAGTACAGAATTGGCAAAAAAGATAATTACCTTAAGATTGTGGCTAGATTCCCAGGTGTACAATCTCGGAAAAGGACCTCTGGAATAGTGGATGTATTCATAAGAATGTTTGGAAGTGATATATACTTCAACTTTGTTCTATAATGAATTACCAACTCTGTCAAAATATGAGTTTGATATGCGACAATACAAGGTAGCCTTGCCAGTTGCAACTCAATAACAGCTGATCCCGAAGCACATAAAGCAGCCGTACTTGCCTGCAGCAAAGTACAAACCAAGTTGAAGGTCCCAATAAGAATCTCAGAAGTTATAATAAACACACTCTGGATTTAACTTTCAGTGACAGTTGCAGTCAAGCTTCATCCCTCATGGAAAAATAAGGTATTAGCATCCTGAATCATTGATATTTATGAGACGAATGCCAAAAACAACCAACTCCAAAGTCATGATGAAGACAGACCCAAATGTGAAGAGGCATTCAACATTAAATAAAGCTCTATATGTAACCAGAATGTCCTGATTCAGGCCACAATCCAGAATCTCATGATTGGTTGGGCGCACTAGAAAACATGCCAATGACATTCTCGCTTCATATAATTTCCCCAAAAACAAAGCATGAATTGCAGGTTAATTCAACTAACACACTGGTACAAATTATTAAGACAACCAAAGTCTGGCCTGAATCCTATACAACATGGGAGGAGCTCTGAGTTGAATATGGGTTAGGCTTAGGTTGACTAACTATAAGGAAGAAGATTGATATAGGTTGATGTTAATTGAGGTGCAAGCAATTAATACAAAATGAATGACTATGGGGTTGATGATTCAGTAATCTTTAGGGTTCTAAGGGGTGCTAGGAGAGTTTAAATTCAGTTGAGAGGTGCATTGGAACAATTTGGGCTAGCTATACTGAAGGGACAAAAACTAGGAATCAAACAAATATGTTCTGAAGTGGTGATGATGATAAATTGATGTCTAAAAGTCACCAAGGTTCACTATTATTGTAGCAATTCGTTCCAGATCCCTTTTCATGTGCTCAAGTGTCACTAGATGGGGAGGTGCCATTTGGATAGGATGTTCTTTTGTGTCTCTACAACAACATTATAGCTGGTTGATGACTAAATGCATGTCAGCTTCCTATTGGTAAAACGAAGAGCACTTGAACCAAACTCCATTTGTATTGTTGGCCATCTTGGAGTAAACACATCGACCATCCAACAACTCCAAGGATTAGTTAGTAATTTTACCCACATCAATTACTTCCCTCTTATTAAGTTTTATGCAGTGTTTCTATAGAACATAGCATGAAATTTCTTTTGATCTTGCTTAATCATTATGAGTAAATAACCAGTCTTGAGCAGCTCTCCCATTTAATGTTTCTGTCACAATAAACCGATTTTTAATAGCATTGCTGACAAAAAAAATATTCTTGCTCAATTACTAGCACAATAACACTCTACACAAACTTTTTCCAACTCGATCTTCTGTCACACTCATAGGTATCCCTTCCCCGCCTCAATACTCACCTTTTGCCACCTCTGACTTGCTCATTATTTTGAGAAGAGTCTCAGCCTCACATTCACCATTAGGTCATTCACCTTCTTAATCTGAGTTTATCTTAACTCCTCACTCGAACCAAGTTCACCCTAGCTGAACTACTTATCTCACCTTGAATTTAACTCCACAAAACTACTTCTAACTTTGCCAAATTGCACCTTTGCCAACACTTCTTATTCTAGTCTTGATGGAGCAACCACAACTTATTCAAGTCCACATTCCTCATGCAGCCCGAATTGAAGTAGAAGGATTCAACTGGGAAGAGTTCTATTCTAAGCCTTTCACCATATCCAAGGCCACACTCCAGAAGATTGTAATTAAATTCTGTATCCCAAGGTCCTTTCTCCATGCTCCCTCTCAAACACAAAGCATTAGCTCTCACAAATTGTGCTACTATCTTCCAAGAGTTCATTGGCACTGGTCTCTGGCTTCCTCTTCATTCTCTCACCATTTAGCTGCAAAATAGTTCAGAGAGTAAGTCTTAGTCAATCCTCCTTGAACACTTGGCAGCACCTTGTAGTCTTTATAGACAAAACCTTCAACTTAGTGATCAAGGTGAACGAAAGATATTCACCAAGGGTACTGAGAAAGACTTTCTAAAAGGGTATTACATCATCCCAAACAGGCTGAAAAAACAAGGGAGTCGCTACAACCAAGATATGGAAGAGGAAATTTTTCATCTCACATCCCTCTTGGCCAATACCCATCTAGTAGGCACACCAAGACAACACATGATGCTTAAGGTTTTTTACTAGGCTCATTGAGGAGGATCTACACCATGCTAAAATCAATCCAACAGTAACAACATTTCTATTTTCTGGAGAACTTGCACAACAACCTTCAAATTATAGGAGTTTGATTTTTGTTTAAGGTTTGGTTCTTATACTGAACTATAATTTTACTATTTTCAACTAGTTTTTTTTTTTCTGACACTCCTTTTTTGTGCAGATGTAGATATAAAAGTAGTTGATTGCTAAGGGGTGAGCCATCTCGAACGCTCTCCCCTGAGAGATAACTCTGACTATAGAAATACCAAACATGGCTAGCTCTTGTTGCACCCCGCTCTCAACTTCACCTCCCAAGACTCTTAGGGCTAAAAAAATCATGCACTGACTCTTGGGACCGAGCTCCCCACTTAGCAAGCCTTCTTTGCAAGTCCTTTTTGAATTATGAGAAAAATTAATATTGACATTTATTATCTTGAATTGCTTACCAAATATTTATAATCTTAAATTGCTTACCAAATTGAATATTGGCCTGATTTTCAATATAAAAATCTGCTATATTAATTAGGGACTCTTGAGCATGTCTTATCTGTTGCTTTGCCATGAGATTCTCTTTAACTGTAGTACCTAGACTCCCTTCCACAACATAGTCAATACCTCAAATCAAGGATATAGTGGATGTGAAGACAGTATTAACACCTAGTGAAAGTTCTCAGCATACTGAAGCACTTCAAAGGGGTCCTAAATATAGGTGACACTTGGATCGAAGAAAACAAGCTTTGTAAAATGGCACAAGGCAAGTTTTTTAAAGTTCAACAAATGATAGAATCAAATTCAGGACCAAGTATCTTGTTGTAAGCTGAAATTGTAGAGGCTAGTCAAAACAAGGTTGCTTGGTAGTGACAATGCGCATGTGCATATATAAGCATAAATTACAATCGACATTAATCAAGCGAGGGAAAGAAGTGATGCGGAAAAGGAAGAAGCGACAGAAGAAAGGGAGGAGCACATGGAAGAAAATTAATAAGAATACGATGAAAGACTTACTTGCTCTGTTGCTCCTACTTTATTCAGGTCATGTCATGTTTGACATAGCACAGGGCATAGGCTTGTGTCAAGCTTGAGTCTCTGACCCATAGGCTATGCTCAACCTGGCATAATTAAGGTTAGGTCGACAACTTCTTTAAGTTAAACTAGTATCAACTTCCCTATAGGCCTCTCTTGTTGATCGCTTCATACACATTAAAAGACTTGATCATTATTTTCAGTCCTCTCCTTGATGGGCTTGAGTTCTTCTAATAGAAGACAATAATGCAATCAAATTATAACTAATTCCTCCATTTATATAAGACCAGATTAAATAAGTTTATAAAATATTCAAATTTTAAACAAACAAAAAAACGTCTTAGTTTTACTATTTCTAACAAAGAAGACATAATATCCATAAGGTGAACCTCATATTATTTCATTCAGTCAGTCATCAATAAAAATTTCCATCTCCAAATACTCTCTTTTAAAATGGTCATCCAGGGAATGTAATCTAGTGAGATACAATAAAATTATTGTGTCCAGGGAATGTGGTTGAGCATAGCCCAGGCAATTTGCTTGAGCCAGTGCACCTAGGTCAGGGCCAAACAGTAGTTGTGCTCAACCCAACCTAACTCCAACCCATTGACAAGTGAAACTTTACTTTAGTTGTTTCTAGGAGAAGACCTTACCCACCCTCAAACCTTCTCCTGCATGCTCCCTCTCACTAAGATTGACTCAACGGATACCCTTTAATGTGGTCCTGGCTATTGGTTGATGTCCCCCTTAGAGTTCATGTTTCAATGGGTTTTGGTGTTGGTACAAGTGCAGAACAGCTTGTTATGCACACATTGAACAGAAATGCATATATGAGGTTACATAACTTGAAGTTCCAAATTGAAGTTCTAGTAAAATTATTTTATTTCAGATATATGAATAAATATCACTTCAAGAACATTTTATGTACATGAGGCTGGAACAAATAACTTGACAAAATTTGCCAGATTCAATGTCCAACAAAATTCATTTCAGATATTTGAGAAAATATTTCATTTCAAAATAATTTTGTAGATATGAAGCTGGAATATATAACTTAAATTTTTTTTTTACTGATTAAGTTTGTAAAAAGCTTCAATTTTAAATTCCTACCAATTTTATGTACATGAGGTGGATAAACTAAACAGAACAAGAGTACCTGAAAAATTATTCAAAAATGGTTGGCCCAACAAATAAATAAAATCATATTCACAAAGGAAAGATAGTAAAGCATACACTGAATGCCTCATATTTCTGATCTAATGATGCACCAGGGACAAGTATGGCTGACAATGATGATGACTGGATTATCTTATCCACAAAGTCCTTCACATGATCATTTGGTGCAACAAGAATGATAACGGACAAGTCTGGGAATGAGTTTCTTATTATTTCTATTGTCCTCAAGAATATTGGAAGAATACGTTTAACTTCTTGGAGTCTGCTTCCAGGAAGTAAAGTAACAACTGTTGCGCCTGCCAGGTAAATTCAGGTTAGGTAAACTAATTCCTACAAATCAAGGCTCTACAAATGAACAGCAGAAAAGCACGCTCAAATGGCCTCTACTGAAGCATTCCTCAACTGAAAAACTAAATAATTTATTCTTCAGATTTGCATGACAATTGGAATTGAGATTGGTAATAAAAGCCTCAAAATAGTTGCTTTTATTGAGTGAGAAACCAGGCTACTGCTTATTGCCACATAAGCATTACCAAGGATAACAAATCTCTAACTTAGTAAAATCCAAGCCATGTACAAGTCAATATTCATTTGCTTAAATTGATTTAGCCAAACAGAAGTTGGTGATAAATAGTTTAGATTTATAGTTTTTGTTTTATATTTCCCTATAGTGTCCTACTCCTGAAAATCTTCAGGTTTGAATAAATTTAGAGAGTTCAATTACAGTTCAAAATTTTTCTAGGTATAGCATCAAATTGTAGAGTTATACTTACTTGCCCTGGACCCCCACAGTATAAAAATAGAGAAGTGTACAACAGATTTGAATTTTTTTCATCTATAATACGAGCTCTATTAATCTCAAGTAAACAGTAATAAAATGATTATCAAAGGAAAGTAATCTTACCAGGAGGTATTCCATGTTCACGACGAAAAACATCACCAGACTTATGCACCTTCAAATTATTTGACATAAAACCAGATTCCTAATAAACCAGTTTCAATGAGCATAACAGTATCAAACATACAAATTGCTATAGGTTTAATTGATGCTATGTGCAATAAATTATAGAATAATCAGAAAGCTCATCTTCAGCTTGAATAAACAACACAAAATGTCAAAAATGGTTAGTCAGCGTGGGTTGATCAAAACCAAATAGATCATTAGGTTAGAGCACAAAAGACGAGACAAACACAAAGGAACAAGAGATTGATGGCTTAGAGCAATAAGAGACCAAAGTTAGACTGACTTTTAAGTGAGATATGGTTTCCTTGGGAGCTAATAGGCTCTCTAAGCATGATGACTATGAAGAATTCAATGGTGATTATTATGATGATGACATTAAGGAAGAAAAGTTGGCAACGCATTTTTGGTTTATTGCAATGTGCTACAAAAATAGATCCTATTTGCATTTCTTTAATTTGTATATGAGATTGGTTATCCTGACTAAATTATTAGCGGTAGTTAAATTAGACTACTTGTGAATATAACTAATCTGGTATATTCTTTATGAATCTGCACATGAGATTGCATGTTATATCTATTTGGCAATATGTGAATGTTTCATAAGTTCCTGTCAGCCACCTCTACATTAGTTAATTAATAACATATTTAACATGTCAGCCATATACCATTAATACTTGTCAGATGAGAACACCAACCATGAATAGAAAAATAGGAAATAACCAAGGCCGTGTTTTCCCAATTTCTTGATCAATTGATCACGTGACGCTACTGGCAGCGCAACAACAGAGGGGGAACAAAGCAAGGTGAAAGTGGGGTAGAGCAGTGGATGATTAAAGAGGCATTGAGTGATGACCGCAAAGGAATTTGATCACTGAAGTGATCCTAATTTCAAAGTGATTGAGGGAAAGGTTGTCACTCTGTCTATAGGAGGATTGAGTAGGCAAAATCCTAATTGATAATGTAACCATGTTGGGCGAAAATCATAAGATCTAAGTGTAAGATCAATGAGATCAAAAGAAAGGGCAAGTAATAAACATATATAATTTAAGTCAGATTAGTAATATAAAAACAAACAAATTATTAAAAATAAATACAGTCAGATTAGTAATAAAAAATTATCATGATGATATGACTATTAATAGCACAGCAAATGAAAAAAAAAATCATACTTTACTAGTTGGTGTATGGGCTGATCGACACACTAAACATAATCAAGATAAGATAGCTTCCTAAGAGAAGGATGCACCACCTATCTTCTTTACTAGTTTGTCTTGCCACAAAGGATTACTAAGCGACTGAAGCAGATGCTGAGGAACTTTTTTGGGTAACAGAATACAATGAAAAGCTCTAAAGTTTGACATTTGTATCATAGAACTTTCTTTGTAGACCAAAAGACTATAGTGGAATAGGATTGTTGAGTTCAATCTAGCCTTGTTGACTTGGTGGTGGTAGAAATGGCTGACATTGCTGCCTTGGTTTCGACTACTAAGTCGCATATCTCCAAAATGGATATTGGATGGTAATCTCAGCTGATGGCAAATGGTCTCATTTATGGTGGGTATTCATGCAGGCAAGGGACTTATGCTACTCTAATATGCTGGTTGAAGCAAGTGTCTTGAGTCAAGAGGTCTTCTGGCTTATGTGATGGATGGATGCAAGGATGTTCTGCAATCAGTCTGAGGATATGTTTGTCTCCTGTGGCTCAAAGATGATTGTAGTGGGTATCCAGTACTGGCAGCCATTGTAGAGGCTCAAGTTCTCTTGACCAGTAGCTAAAGATACTCTGATAAATCACTCTAATAGAATCAAGCACTGGAGGCAAATGTTGCATCTGATCAGTATTTCTGGTGGTGGCGCTATGATGGCAATTTTACCTTTTCAACAGCCTCCAAGGCACCGATTCATTTTGGGGCGTCAGTAGCTCTAAAACCATGCTTCAGAACTCCTTTGCTCCAAAAAAAGTTCAGTTAGTGATTTGGTGAGCCAGCTCCCTCTTATTCTACACCTCTCAAATTAATTAACAAAGTTGGACTGGAGTCAAGCTCAGCAGAGTCTTATTTTACAAAGTTGGACTAGAGTCAAGCTCAACAGAGTCCGCTTTCCCTGCAGATTTTGCCAGGCCTGGTTGTGGTTTTGTAGGACAGTACAAACATAGTGGGAATCTAATTAATCTATTCATATATGTTATTAATTAGATGAGGGAGTTTGACTATACCTTAAGTCATAATTACTCACACCGTTTACCCACAGGTGGATGAATTTCTTCACTTTGACATTCAAGGGCATTGGGCAAACATCACAATATCACATTAAATGTGCTTCCATGAGGGCCATCAGAAGAGAAAAATAAAATATCGTCAGATATGAGACAACAAAAGATGCATATTATGCTTTTACTGACATATAATAAATGTGTACATAACTAATAGTAGAATTTCTTAAAATTAAATCAGTAATAGTAACATATAATATATTACCATAATATTGACAATATCATATTATTAGCATTATTAGATGAGTTACATCATATTAGTAATACTATTTGCTTATAATATAAATATTATGTAATATTAGATTATTAATATATATGCATATCTATTAGACTATTTATCAATAATAACATAATTAATAATAAATTATTACATTAAATTATTTTAATTAGATTATTATTCTCTTTATTATATCTTACAGGACTTAGTTGAGACCTCAATCCTTTCCAAATCGAATTCATAAGGTGTATTACAATCAGTGTTGATCAAGAAAGGCATACTCTCTCAATCGACATTGAGCATGATAGAGGAAGATGAAGCACTAGTCTAGTTCTAGCTACTGGTAAATTGCCAGTGAGAAGGTTGAATGATCCACCTTAAGCTCACAATAAATCTCAAGTGGCAGTGAGGCGCAATAATTTATACTAGAAAACAACCCTTGAAGACTCTCTCCCTTATAGCATTAGTGTTTGCTAAGATAAGAAAAGGTAATAAAGAAAATCTGGCACATTTTCTAAAACAAACCTAATTTGATTTAATTTTAACTAATTTAATCCTTTTCACTCTTGATTTGATTGAAGTTCAATTGTTTCATCTACTTTGTAGTTACACGATTGATCTTAAGTCAAAGTATATCTCAGATCGTGATGAGGCTAAGTAATTTAAGCTAGCAAGCAAGAAATGAAGATTCTCTGACCCATTATGTGTTTGTTAGGATTCAAGCTAAGATTAAAAAAAATTGCAGATCAGGCATGTTTTCTAATCAAACCTAATTTGCTTAACTTTTAACTAATTTCATCCTTTTCACCCTTGATTTGATTGAAGTTCAATGGTTTGGGATAGATCTTTTCTAGCTAACTAATTCAAAACTCTATTTTTTTTCATTGATCTTCATGAGAAATGATTTCTCACTGAATGTCAAATCCATCTTTGTGGAAATCAATCAAATTCAGCAATTCATCAGTTTGGCAGCCACGATGCTAAATATTAAAAGTTATGCAAATTAGGAAAAAATTTGAATAGCAAGTAGAATAGTAAAACAATTCTTACCAAGTTAAGCATTAGAGCATCTTCCAACAATGGATGACCAACATAGGTAGCAGCTAATCCATTCAACCTGCAAATTTCTTCTTCAAAGGGAATAATGCACAACATATGGTCCACAAATTCACATAAATTTTGAAGCCTTGCTTCACCACCTTTCCATGCCCAAAAGGATGGTGCAACATAGTGAACATGAACAGGACAAGTGTCTTCCAGCAAATATTCTGCTGTTAAAAAAACATCATCAACTTGACAATTTTAAATTAAGTTATATGAAAGATATTATTGGAATTATGCACCTTTCAGCTGCTTTAGTAAGCGGAAAGAAAATCCTTTTGAGTCAACAGTAATTACAACATGTGGTCGAAAAAGAATAGCAGCTTCTGTGGTTTCCTTCAACTTCTTCTGAAACATAAACCTCAAAACTTTGATCAAATATTTCATATGGTAAATACAACATATAAAGTATAACTGAAGAGTTCACCCTAATTGTATTTAGATGTGGTAACAATTCCCATAAGCCCATTACTGAAATTTCTTCCATAGGAAACAGAGTTTGTAAACCTTCCTTAGACATCAAGAACCTAGCATGATAATCAAAATCAGATTCAACGTAATGGCTGAACTAGAATGAAGTGCTGAGATAAAAATTTTTAAAAAATCACTCTCAAATATGCATCGGGAAGACACGATACCAATATTTTTGAAAAACTTACAGAAATATGAATCATTAGGAGGAATTTATCCATTTGAAATTTACATGTATGATAAGCTTTGAGGGAAATGATGGAGGCTGAAAATTGTATTTAAAAAAGAATTGAAATGATACAAGAAGAAACAAAAAAAACTACAAGAATAAAGGCAAAAAACAAGAAGAATTAAGAGAACCAAAAAATAAGGAAATATAAATCATGAACAACAACAGCAAAACAATGCTAAGACAGCTTAACCACAATTACAAGCTACAAGGACCATGAATTCCTGAAACTAGCCAAAGTATTTGATTGAAACAGAGATGCCTCAAATAGTTAAATTTCAAGCAACTAAATACCCCTTAAAAAGTGGAGCAAAGAGTTGTTGGCTGTAACGAATTTACAATAAAGGGAAGTGACAACTAAATCTTGTGTCTTACCCCATGCAAAAGGGCATTGCTTAGGAAGATAGCATCAACAAGAGCGGAACCATCATTAAGCAGGTAGATCACAATAGATTCCATGACAGAATTAACAATGCTCACGTTAAAAATCTCCTACAGCACATCACTAGTAGAAGATGTTGGGACTTCCAGATTTTAGTGGTTCAACACAAAAGAACAATCTCACTATGTTACAAACTCACAAGCATAGAAACAAATGTGGATTTGGCTATTCAACACCTTTTTTTTAACTTATTGTACATGATCAATGGGCATGTCACTGTCTAATTTGAAGCATAGTTATAAAAAATCAGACAAGAATCAACCCGGCAAAGCTGCAGATCCTTGGTTCGACTGGTCAGACCAGTGAATCAATTGGTCAAACCCAAAACAATTTTTACGTTCAATCCATGAACAAACCCAAAACAGGGAAATATCTGAGTCCAGTTTTTTCAGGAACAATTAGCAATCTGATCCAATTTTTATAACTATAATTCAAACAATTGTGTTGGAATATCAGGTTTTCATTAAAGAGATTAGATAATTGAGTACATTATAAAAAGATTTAGCAAAGAAATTTCCTAGAAAACCATGTCGAACAATCTATTCCTTGAGACAAACCAATAGTCAAGGACCAATAAAATGCATTGTCTTGGAGATACATTCAAAGATTGTCATTAAAGAAACCAGATAAGTGAGTACATTCTAAAAAGATGTATTCATCTTTGTTCAATTTTTTTTCATCTCATTGATTAAAAGATGTATTAATCTCCTTTCTTATTTTGTATTTTACTATTTTAAATTTTAGTTTTTTGTCTAAATACCAATACTGTAAACTAAGCTCTAAACACATTCGATGGCAAGCATTTCTCCCAATTAATATAGATGAATAATATGAGCTCAGTGACAATTTGTGTGATGCACCGTGAGCCAAAAAAAAAAGGAAAACTGTATAAAACCTAGTCTCGGAGGTCTCCTGACAAGAATAGCTGCTTATTTTCATGCTTTGAATATAGAGGATTGGGGCCAAGGAGCACTGATTGGTGCAGGTACTAAGTAGCAATATGCTTCAACATAAATGTTAATAAAAAAAACCATCAACTAAAAGACAACAAAAACAATGGTAGCACACCTAATTCTACACTCAATCTTACCTCAAAATAATATCTAAAGATTTATAACATATTAAGAAACCTAAAAGAATGATAACAAAATGCAATAAAGAGAGAATATTGTCGAGTTAGTTCAAAAATATCATTGCTAAAAAGTCCAGAATCCAAGCTGGCCTTTGGGAAAACACTTACAAAACCCTTGCATAATCAAGTAGAGCCACTTCCAGATTGTGCCAAAATATGAAACGCATAACAAGTTTAACCAATGTAAAAGAGAATTACATTTAATCAATGCTGAAGAAGAATTAAAGAGAGAAGTAAATGCCGACCCCCCAACTCCAGCAAATCGGACTGGTAATGGAGACAGCTTCTTGAGAGATACCATTAGGCGAGAAGCAATAGAATCTCCAGAGACCTCTCCAGCCACTATGAACACCCTAAATTCACCTTCTTGAGCAGCTACATCTACAACTTTGTTGCTGCTGACAGCAGTAGTGGAGAGCTTCAGTGACAAGAATCCAAGCTTGGAAGCCATATTCCATGGGGTGAGATTTCTGCTACCAAGGCCAGCTTTTGCCAGGTCCCAACTGACTCGTAGTAACATCCTTTCTGCCCCTTTTGTTGCTAATTTTGGTTGTCTCAATTCAACTGCACGTTCAACCATATACTTAAGTCTGCAGTTTGTACTGTCATGAAATAAGAATGTGTATTTTCCTAAGGATGTATTACAGATCATAAAAATATAATTTAATACATAAAAATTTCATTTCTTGGAATGCACTGATACATAGAAGAGGTTTTTATTAGTCAAAAAAGGGATAACACATAATGATTCAATAAATGATTGGTAGAGACATAAGTTGTACAAGCAAAATTGGGTGCAACCTCCCAGTGAAATCCCTATTAGCTCTTGTATAGTGGGTTTAGTTGTTGTGTGTTACCTCCAACATCTCCTATGCTTATTTTAGGCATTGAGAGTCATTCTAATGTTGTTGTACACTTATGGAAGCCTCACAACACCTATTTCCATCAGATTCACTCTCTAATCTCTAAAACATTAAATTCTCTGAAAACTTTCTTTGATCTTTCTCGAGTCTCCATATAAGTCTCCTAGATTCTCTTTCTCCTCAAAGCTCAAACTTTTATGTTTCTCCTACATCTCCGATGCTTATTTTAGGCATTGAGAGTCATTCTAATGTTGGTATACACTTATGCAAGCCTCATAACACCTATTTCCATCAGATACAGTCTCTAATCTCTAAACATTAAATTCTCTGAAAACTTTCTGTGATCTTTCTCAATCTCCTTAAAACTCTCCTAGATTCTCTTTCTCCTTTAAGCTCAAACTTTTATGTTTTTCATACCATAGTTTCAAACGTTGATCGATATCAGTCAGCACATAGTAACATATTGTTAGGGTTGCCAACCAATACCATTATAGTGTCAACATGGGTACACTACTTTGTCATTCATGTCGATAGGCCTGATTTGATGGTCCCAACTGAGATAAGGCTTCTTGGCCAGTACAGTCCAAAATAAATCAAGATAGGAAAGAATTTGCTCCCTATGACTGATCCTTTGGAAATGCAACCGTAAAAATAGGGAAACAGAAAAGAGGGAACCTGAGAAAGCACTACCAAAAAAAGGAGTAATGCCAGAGTAGGAGAAAGAGAGATGTATATGTATTTTGTAGCGTGTCTATTCTAGTTACAATTATATCAATCCAAAATTCATAATCTCAGTAGTTAACCAAAAAATATTTAAGAATATGTTGAGAAATTAGTTCCAAAACCAAATATCTTGAAAGCATTTCCTGGGTCTTGGAAATTTGTAGAGTTGATATCATGTGATGCTATAAGAATTCAAACTCTTATCCAAAGCATGCTACTCATTTTGGTATATGATATAATCATTGGTCAAGATAGCGTTCTTATTTTAACTTATTTCTCTTAAATCTTAATTTAAATGGCTTTCTAATTACCATAAGTTTATGGTTAAAGGTAAATAAGCCAAGTGTCTGCAGGATGCAATCTCAAACTCTGGCAAAAAGTCATACTTCAAACCTTATTTAATTCACCACAAGTATCAATGACAAACCATCCATACTGCATGGCAACACAATAATTAGATTCGCCTCATAGGGTGTGAGTCTGCCGCAATCCAAAGAGATGCTTCCCGATGCATCTGATTACTTTATCTAATTCCTCCAAGAAACATCCTAATGGACGATATCACTATTAGCACACCATCTAAAACGCCAAAACAAAACCTAAATTAAATTTTTGGAACCATATCACTATTAGCACACGATCTGATAAGATGGATGGATTGCAACATTGGCGTCTATAAGGTGTCAGCAAATGATCATACGATTAGAAGCCAGCGAAGGGATCACATGGCAGCAGTAGGGTTGGTGTAAGACATCGGCTCATGTGAGTAGCAAGGTCGGGTCGACAACAATGTACAGGCAGAGGAAAGACGATCACAAGCCCAACGGAAGGTCCTGCCGAAATCGAGAGAAAGGGAGGGAAGGTTTCGCGTACTAACCAAGAAAAAGATTCCGCAGGCAGCGGCGGCTGCGAGCGACGACTTCGCCGGCAATACCCAACCACAAAGCGCGAGTAACAGAAGCGCTAGGGCTTTCCGGCGGCAACGCGTTCGATCGAGGGGGGTGATAACTCGCGGGCGAGACGGGGCTTCGAGACGAGGACAAGAGGGGTTGTCGCGAGCCGCGAGGAGGCTCCGAGTGGCGTCGCAGTGAACGCTCGCAGAGGCAATGAACGACACAGCACAAGGAAGCGACGGTGCAGCGCGATCCGACGAGGGCTCCAGCGTCCCTCTGCGGCGCCGAACGAAGAGGGGGAACCGAATCCTGGTAGAGCCGAACAAGAAGTGGGAGGAGGAGGCTCTTCCGCGCGATCGTCAAACTGTGGATCTTCTCAAGATATAAATTCACCGAAAACCCTATTCCGATCGGGCCGTCCGGTTCGATTCACTCTGGTTCTAAATTGGTTTGACCATAAAATCTCTATTTTAATCCTGATTTGATTCCAGTTCGAGCATGAGATATAAATCATTATTAATATCAATACAGGTATTTCAATTTTATCCTATTAATCATATTTTAATCAAAATATAAATCATTCAGATGATTTATATATATGATTTATGGCGTCGTTCAAAAGTTAGGCTATGTGAAATTATGTAAAGTTGACAAGACAATTGATATAAATGTCATTATGAATTAGTGACACTATTTACACAATTATATACATCGTCTTAGATTTAATACCAAAATGAATGCATTGCTGTTAAATTAAATAGACCTCTACAATTTACATTAAAAGATGGTTCTCAGAAACTCAACTTTTTCGACCTTTCCTAAGCATGTGAAAGATGGTTCTATATTTGCATATCACACAACAAAGACCTTTTGTGTGCCTCATGCTCCTGGTCACTAACAACTGCGACCAAGTTGTTCAACACTTCATAAATCACCTTGGTTTGGGGATGAAACCTATCTTCGACGACGAAAACATGCACCTCCTTTTCGACTTCAATCCAACTTGCTCCTGTATCCTTCTTCACTCCTATCTTCTTCATCTGCTTGAGGATTCTAGCTCTCTCGACTGATCTTCCCTTTGATGAATATATGTTTGCCAACAAAACATAACCTGCAGGGCATTCTGGTGAAATTTGAAGCAAACGTTCTGCGGCATATCTTCCGATCTCCAAATTAACATGAACACTAGAAGCACCAAGCAATGCCTGCCAAACTTGAGGATTAGGGCCGACAACTGCACAGAGATCTTCAATGAAGTTCTTTGCATTGTTCAAAAGCCCTGCTCGACCCAACATGTCCACGACACAAGCATAATGCTCCATCCTCGGTACGATCCCGCGATGCAAGTACATTGATTTTAAATACTCAATGCCTTTCTCAATAGAGCCAACATGGCTACAAGCATGAAGCAAAGACAAGAAGGTGATATCCGTTGGTTCCACGCCTTCAGCTTTCATGTGCTCGTATAGCTTGAGTGTTTCCCAACCGTATCCATGGCAGGCAAAGGCTGCTATGATCGAGTTCCACGACACCGAGTTCTTAACCTCCATCAGCGTAAAAATTTTGGATGAATCCCACAGTTCGCCGCATTTAGCATACATGTTGATCAACCCATTAGAAACAAAAATATTTGATCCCAGTGACTTCTTAATGACCATCGAGTGTATTTGCTTGCCTAGAGAGAGGGGTGCCGAGGGACCAAATGCACCCAAAACAGCAGAGAACATGTTTTCGTCAATTGCTTTCCCTGATCTGACAATCTCAGCAAACAGTTTGAATGCTTTTTCCTCGAATCCATTCTGTGACAACCCAACTAAAATCAGGGTGACACATACCTCATCAGTCTTTTTACAGGCCTGAAAGAGTTCGAGTGCATCTTCCATCATGCCACATTTTGAGTACACATCCATCAGAGCACTTTGAACATGGAGGTCCATATGAAACCCAGTCTTTAGAATGAGACCATGAATCTGTCGTCCTACGGGAAGAGCCCGCAATCCAGAACAAGCGAGGAGGGCGCTTGTGTAGGTAAGAGAGTTTGCTTCCCCCGCAAATCGCATGTTGTTAAACATAGCTAAGCTATCATCGGGCAGAAGGTTTTGAGCGAGCCCAGAAACCATGGCGGTCCAAGTAACTACATTTCTGCACCGCATTCCGTCGAACACCTTACGGGCACAACTCGGAGACCCGGACCTAAAGTAAGCTGTCACGAGGGCATTGCCTACTGGAACCACTACTTGATATCCCTTAACAATTGTGCAAGCATGGATCATACTGATCCCCAGGAGGAGCTCCATTTCGACATAGATTGACAAAACTGTGGAATAGGTAGCATGATCGGGAAGGCTGATCTCCGACTGATGCATTCGCTTGAAGTACCCAATCCCTCTTTCCCAGTCATTCCCAATCAAGCAACCTGAAATCACGGAATTCCACGAGACGGAGTCTTTAAGCCTCATTTCATCGAACACCTTGGCTGCAGCGACCATTTGGCCGCATTTGGAGTACATGGAGACGAGCGCATTCCAGACGTGGATAGCGTGGCTACGAGCGGGGAGGGTGAAAGGGTCGAGGATTTTAAGAATAGCCGCATGAAACGATGTCCCGAGACGATGGTTCCTCTCTCTGCCGCAGAGGGAGACGAGAGAACTGAGACACGCATTGGCATGGCGATAGTTGAGAGGAAGAGGAAGGGCTCCTCCGTATCTCATGCCTCCCATTCATACTGTTCAATAGTCGTCGACAGGGAGCATAACTGTTCACTTTGTTTTCTATAACTTTTAATATAATTCGTCGAATTATAAAATCCATAATTAATTGTTTTATTCGTCGAATTATAAAATCCATAAATTTTTTTAATATATATAATGGTCGTTACACAGAAATGACCAAATATAAAGGTGAGAAACCCTAGCGAGAGCCCACTATAAAAGGCGGAGCCTGACGCGGCCGCCGGCCAGAGCCAGCGATGGGTCGATCACGGCGGAAGTACAAGAAATCCCACGCGAAAGTTCGCGTCGGCCTTCCGCGCAAGAAACCCGGTCTCTTCAAGCCTGTATGCGTCATCCCGAAGGTTCTCGCTGCCCCCGACGAGGACGCGGATGCCGGAGAGGAAGGGACGAAGAAGTGGGACGCCAAGGGAAGCGTCATCCGTAACTACAGGACGTTTGGCGTCGTCTCCAACCCCAATATCCGTAGCGCCGTGTCGCTCTCTCATCAGATCGCAGAGTGCCCCGCTCTCCAGCTCCCTGACCGCGAATCTGCTCCTGTTTCGGAGTTCGACCCAATTGACAGCGGCAGCGATCTTGAATCCGATGGTTAGTTGATTAAGAGACATAACACTTGCTTTTCGTTTAATTTTGCTTTTACGTTTCACAATTTTTTTCCCTTTTGATTGGACTACTGGATTGTTCTTAAAAGTTCAATTGTTTTACAGTTTAAACATAATTTCCTATTTTCATACAACAATTTTCTTAGTTATGTTCACAAGTTCTTGCTTTTTATTTTAGCTGGGAAAATAGGTATATTGTTGTGCCTTTACACGGTCCCTTTGTGCGTAGATTTTAAATTTCATTAATGAAAGTTGAACCACCTTGAATTTGCTCCATTCTGATTTCTAACTGTAGTAAGATTTGACAACCTTGTTCTAAGAATTTATCCTCTTGTTACCTGGCGAAGATGCCCACACATATTAAATGCAACTACTGCAACTTTGGTGCAATAGAGTATCTAGTTTTTTATCATTGAGACTATTTCTGACTTTCTCTATTATGACTAATTAATAGGATGACTCGAAAGATGATTAGATAATTGGTACAATCCCTCTTCTGGAAACAAATTAGAGAACGGTTAGCTACTTTGATACAATTGTTATGGCTCTCAATTCTAACTAAAAACCATGTTCTGAAACTCCTAGAATATATAATTTTACAAGATTTCCTACTGATCAGAACATGGGCACACACATCTTCCACTGGACAAAACATGAGATTGAGCTCCCTGACTGGAATGGTGGGGGTATCACCATGTTCCCCTTTTCAGTGTGATTATCTTCAAGGACAAGGGGAAGCAAGCAAATAAGTTATTTTCTTGATCCGCAGAAGCCTCCGTTGGAGGTGAGCCTCATGTATTGGTAGCGCCTTGGTGCACAATATGTCCATGTGTCCAAGACCGTTTGCTATTGATTTCTCTCTGCTACAGTGGTTCCTATACATGATGGGTTTGCTTGTCCATGAAAATGGCATCAAGCAGTACACAAAATACATGATGAATTTTAGCAGATTATGGTATTGCAGCTCATGAAATGCCACTGATGCAATGTACCATAGTTGTCAAACTCGGCTGATCCGTACTAGCTGATATCTTAGAATTGTGTTTGAGGGTTGCCATAACGGTGAAAAAAAATAGATGAGCTCTCAGTATAATTTAGGGAACTCATGTGAAAAATCAACGGAATCAACTGTAGTAAATTGTTTCAACATGCAGAGAAAGGACCTGAAGAAGTGATGGATTTTTTGGAGTCTTTGAGAGACGACGTGTTTCAATTTGGGAGAAGAGATGATCCAAGCAGCTGTCTTTTGCTAAAAACGAGTGCACATGGACCAATCCCACTTATTTGATACAGCCAATGCCTAAGATATTGGAATAGTTGATATTTATATCAAGTGTGCAGTGTACGATACTGAACTACCCATAGTCCTATAAAGCAAGTCTCTTTCTTCTTTATGAGTGATAGTATTTCCCGATAGGGATCTAAGTAAAGAACTGATCCTTGACCTTGAATATTGCATCATGATAATGGAGGTCATGTGTTGCTTTCTTACGTTCTTGAGTCTACCTTATATCTTGGCACAACAAAAACTGTCCTTGCAGTGAATTAACTTGTGCTTGATGGCTTCATGCTTTGCAATCCTAGCTAAGATATGAATCAAGGAGGTGATTGCTTATACACTACTTTTAATAGGGTTGTCTAAGCTTTTGCGATAGCTGTCATTATAGTGCTATTCTGCCCAATATAGGCAATGAAAAGTTGATCTCCTAGAAAGCAGATGAGATACATACCAATGCTTAGCCTAGTGACCTGTTTAGCCTATCATTAATATGTGAGTTATGGAGCTGAACTCCCACTTAATTTGAACAATACCATCTAGAAGTTGGTGAAGTTAGGTCCCAATCATACATTTGTTTTGAGTAAGCCATGCAACTTGAAAAATGCTATCAAAGATCAACTTAGCGCTTGTGACAACCATGAAAGCAACAAGAAATATCCATACTTGTTGGTCCAAGTTGGTTGTCCTCTTAGCAAAAATAGCTTCTTGTATAATTGGGTGTGACTAACTCACAACCCCTTCACACGCCTTTCAATTGTTTTTTGCACGTGTAGCCACTTTAACGGTTGATTGTGCGTGCTATCACAGATGGCCACTGTGCTATTTATGTGGTTCTCCTACAGTTCCCACTCAATTATTTGGGGCAAGCCCTTTGTTTTTTATAGACTTGTTGAGTTCGTAGCTTCAGTGAGATTTTGGGGTCTGTTGGTTGCACTTCCAGCAATTAGGGGAAGAAACCATGTACAAAACTGTCAACTTCTTGTTCAGAATTTAAGGAACTGCTCTGATTGACTGCCCAAGTGCTCAAAGTTCTGTTGGTAAGCATAGGCAGTTCCAATCTGTTGTAGCGTCAATAGTTTACCCCATTTTTGTGATTTGAATGGAAACAACAATGGGAGCTTTTGTAAATCTCCCCTTTGTCTGACACATCTGCTACAAATTTCATAAACCAAAGTCACATCCTTTCCACTAGGTGAAGCTACAGCCACTTTCTCATGATCGGGTGTTTGTGGCTGGTAAAAGAAGTTCTTTCATCAACTTAATTGGCACACTTTTCCACTAGGTGAAGCTACAGAATGTTCTGATGATCTGATGTTTGTGGCTGGTAAAAGAAGTGTCTCTGATTTCTTGTAGTATGGGAACTTGAATTTGTACAATTTTGTCATGATGGCCTCCTGTTGTTGAGATGATGGAGATGCATCTTCTTTCCTGTGCATTGTCCTCTTGAACCACCATGAGATTGTTCCGCCATCGTGATGATTTGATGTACTTGACTAAGGACTCCAGCAGTCAGGAAAGGAGCTATCGGATCTGGATCATCGAGGTTTCTATCATTTAAGTTACCAGATATTTTATGTGCCTGACTCTAGTTCCACAGTTCAAGGGATGTTGCTATGGTGATGGTGATTAACTGCCGATGCTTTCTTGATTAAGGTGTGACCGTGTTAGCAGGATTTAGAGCTCTTTGGAAGGAAAGGAAGGTTTGGGGTATGTAAAGGCAGGAAACAGTTTGATTGAAGTGTAAATTGAGCATGTACTCACCATAAGTTAGAGCAGATCGTCCTTCACACTAATTGTTACGTCCCCAGTTACCACAATATGAACTGCACACAACCAACTTGATCAACTGAGAGATATTAGTTTCAAAGACATCAATCGATTGTTTAGGAAACATAACTACGCCTTCTGTACTAGCTTTCAACCATGATAATATTTCTCAACATCTTGTTGCTAATTCATCTGTCTCTTTTTTTTTTAAAGTGTTTGGAAATGTTTAGTGGGTTAGAAAGCTTGTGTAGATTCATGCTGCATATAGTCCAGCAAAGTATTCTTTCACAGAAATCAAACTTGTTTCCAGATAATTTTATTGCGTTTCCATTATTTATCTTTGGCATGATTTCAAATAACGCAGAGTTGAAGTCTGCACTTGGGAAGACGCGTAGGGATGGAAAAGTAGCACCTAGCCAACCACTGACTTTTATGCAACGTGTTCATGTTGGGAAGTTAATTGAAAAATATGGTGATGATTATCAGGTATCCTTTATGCACTCTAAAAGTAGTTGATAATATTTTTTGCAGTATGTTTTCTGTTTCCTCATTTTCTGGTTCGTAGCTGAGAAGTTAACTTGTTCTGCAGGCCATGTTCATGGATACGACGCTAAATTCAATGCAGCATTCTGTTGCGTCGCTGAAAAAGTTATGCCAAAGGTACTATGCTCGTGGCAAGCTCTTCGTCACAACCTAAGAGACAATTGTGAACCTCGAGGGTGCTCAATATGGTTGTGAATTATATGAAATGTTGTCTTGAATCAAGGGTAGCTCTTGGACATGTGTTACAATTATATCTGCATATCCTTTAGTTACTCATTTTGCATGTTTGGAATTAGAGGATATAAAATAGTCGCCATGATATTGTGGAATGCCGTAGTTCTATTTTGTGAAAAACAAAAGAAAAACATTAACTTTTTAAAATCTCAACTTTTTTGAAAAATGGTTTCAATTTTCATCTAATTTTGAGATAAGAATTTACAACGTTATAAATAAATTCTAATTTCCTTTGTTTACTTCTGAGTCAACTGTCAAACTTTCCATTTTGCCGTGGTGTTCCTTGAAAATTTTCGTAGATGCATCAACGGTTTAGGCCGCAAAAAATTTTTGTTAGGGTATAAAATACAGATGCAAATAAACTCAATTTTTATTAAACCCAAAATAATTAAAAATTATTATCTTTTTCAAATCTATTTAACAAATATATTTGTAAAATCAAAATTTTCTCTCCAAGCAAAATATCGTACAAATATTTTACTTTTTCACTTCTAAGATAATATTTTCTATACTTTTATTTTACTATCTTCCTTCTTTCTAGTGGTTATTCATTTAAAAAATTAGATCTTAAGCTCTCATGCTCATTTTGGAAGCGAACAAATAGCTAATTAAATGCATGGAAGAGCTTTTCGCTATTTTAGATTGGCTGTGATTATCATCGTTTCACCATCTTAAACAGTAAGTTTGAACCTAAAATTAGCCATCAAGAATTGTACAAAGAACCACGACAGATAAGCTTTATGCTACGTTATAAGAACATGCATCACTTTCTGCCACAACAAGAAAATCTTTTCTACTGTACCATCCTGTCACTTCATCGTTGGCATTGGCCTTGGGGTTAAATTGACAGCCACCACAAAATCTGCAGATTATTGCAGAATTCAACTAGTAAAATATTGGGATCATAGTTTAGCACTCTTGATTTACACATCTGCCATCCATTGATTCAAAACGGATCTACGATTTAGCATAAACTTCAATGATATCGTCATTCTCCATGCCAAGGGCTTCAGGTGTCGCATTTGAACTAACTCTCTCTCCGTCGAAAGAGAATACTAATTTGTCAAGTTTGACCTGTACCTTTTCAGCATACAATTTGAAAATCTTCTCAAATTTTTCATCCTGCAAGGTACATGATTACCCCTCTTTTAAGTTCTAAACAATTAATTTATCAACAAAAACACAACTGAGTGTAAAAAGACGAAAGGATAAAAGCCATTCAAGGATTGGTTTGACTTAGACAGTGAAAAAAAAAACAATGATTAGAACAGTTACACTTGCTGAAAGAAAAAATGAGGATGCAAAATAAAAAAAATAAATTCAGCAGACCTGATAAATACCATGTCTTTCTCTTTAATTTTTCAAATTAAAGTACCTTTGAGCATGTATAACTCATCTAGATTTATTATATTATTTAGGTTATAGAAACCTATATAAAAAATCTTAGATCTACCGTTAAGACAAATTGAATGTTGGATAAGTTGTCTAACTCCTCCTATCTTCCCTAGTCATGAGATTGCCAACTCAGGCAACAACCTCGTATCATACCAAACAATACTTGGCCACATTGTGCTTGCTAACCCCAATACATCTCATTCCTTCTTGTGATTCCATAAAACAATTCCATTATTGTTCATTCACCCTCAGTATGCATTTGGTGCTCATCATTACCCGAGCACAGAACATGCACCATCAGAAAATTCATTCTCTACCTCAACACCCCATGAAATTCAGACGACAATAACATCATTTGACTCAATCTTACGATACGCTGTAACAATGACTAGTTCGTCCTTCTCAATCAAGTGGTGGTAGTTACTGCCAATATGTCCTATTGTCATCATCTCCTGTTGCCCATCCCTCTAGTTTTTTAGCCCAAACAGCCACCTCAAAATCCCACGTCTCTCACTACGAGACCAATACTATAGAAGGGACTGGCTATCCTTATCTCACCCCCTCCACCACCAACAATCCCTAACAACCAAAACAATTGTGTAGTGCCCATTAAAGACTCGATCCTTGCATCCTCAATGTAATCGAGTCCGTTGATTAGAAAAATGCAATAGCACTTGAGAAGGCCCTGATAGAAGAAAAAATACATTGGAATCCAATTCGTTAGATTCCTTAAAGCAAATTGTAAAATACTGTCAAAGAGAGGTTTAATCCAGATCTATGAAGTACACATTTCATTAGTTGGTCAAGAACAGAACAGATGGTAATCTCAATAGCAGACTTGCTCCCATCAATACAATACAATCACAATCTTTCAAAGAAATTACAACTATTTAATTTTATTGATAATTTAAATTAATTTTTACTAATTTAGCATTTAATTTATTTTCCCCAAAACTCCTTCCATCAAACTTTAGTCTCAAAAAACCGCAATTTCATTTGATCACATCTTAACACCAAAAATCCCTCTCTTGATTAGTTACTATCTGAATTAACAAAATCAAGAGTCCTGCACAGAGTACTCACAACTCTATCAGTGTTAATGAATCACTTATCGACATGACTTTTCTTCCTTTTTCCCCCCTTCATTTTTCTCTCCTGTGTCTCTTTCACTCTCTTAATTTTGTACCCTTTAAATTCAAAGTAAACTAGGAAAGGGAGCTGTCCTCCCACTTTTCCTACGTCTTTTCCATCAAGGTAATCCAGTCTTTCTGTGTTGGATGTTTTCAGCATTTGATAATCATTGGGAAAATTAGATATTCCAAGGTCAATCTAGAGCACTCAAACCATGTATTTTGCTGCTAGCAAGTAGCAACAAGAAAGCCATGCCACCATCTGGTTCGATGAGGCATCAAAACATCCATTCAGTAGGGCTTCATCCATAAAATAACTAGTGATGGAAATTGAAAAGGACCTTCAGGTTGTTGATAAGGTCTTCCATCATACAAGGACATCCAACCTACTCTGGCACTCCTGGGCCACTATCAAGTATCAATATAAAGTCCAATGCAAAGCATAGAGGGTCTGTACTTAGCACACATGATACCATTACAAACTTATCTGATTTAAAACTACTAGGAGACATTTGATGGAGAACAAATAAGGAAGCGGCAAATGGAGGTAAACCGTAAGTACAATAAGGGGTCGTATTTGGTTACAATTATTTTCAACTGATAAAGTAATTCTCAATTTGGGAGCCACACTGAAAGATCATGTCACACACCAACCCTTTGGGTTTATCTTTGAGTATTTTATCACATTTAAAAAGAAAAAAAATTATTAATTAAAAGGCTAAGACAAAAACAACCCATAACCAACAAAGTTATCTGGGAAGGTCAACCTGGTCCCTAGAATCCTATTGACTACATGAATAAATCTGCAATTGATGAACCAAAAAGGGCAGTTACCAATAAAGATTATCATATTGACATTAGCAAAGGCCCTTCCAATATTTATTGAGAAATTGGCCATCTTACAAAGCTCAATCAAAAGATTTTGAAAAAAGTAGAATTTGGAAGAAATTAGCTAGAAAATAAGTTGGATTCCAATAGGAATAAGCTGCAATTTGTTCAAGGTTAAATCAAAATAAAAAAGAAAGAATATTATTGAGATACGGTCTAATTAGTTTAATTTTGAGGGGATAAAACCGGGCCAATCTAGCTGACTTTTCACTTATTTCAGCTTAAATTTTATTTAAATTCTAATAAACACATGGGCAAGGGAGCGACAATCTTAGTTGCTCACATGAATTCAAACTCAAAACACAATCTCACAACCTCAAGATTTCTGCAAGCTCAAGGGATAATCGTTCAATCTTGTCACTGCTCATGATCTTTCACAAGCTAGATCTAGATCCTTTATAGTAGCCTTGAAACTGCCTTCCTCTTATAAATGTCTCTCAAAAAAGATTATGGCTGATGGAGGAAACAATATATTTCTCTTGATCAATAGTGGGCTTAAAATCACTTTCATATAAAACCCGATTTGGATTTAACTGCGATGGCAAGCCCCACCTATAAATGGAGCTGACGATATCAAATAATAACATATTGCGTAAGATAATATTATATCAATCAATATGATTTTATCACATCATAATGCACTTTTAGTAATATTTATTAATTCCATATGAAAATTATGATTTACTATTTACAAATAATCTAGTGAGATACAATAATCTAATATTATTTAGTATTTATAAAAGGTGATTTTGCCAACCCCACCTAATGGGATAAGGCTTGGTTGTTATTGTTGTTGTTGTTGTTGTAGTATTTATAAAAAGTGATTTTATCAAATAATAATCCAATATTATTATCCTAATATTAATAATATGATATTGTTGAAGGAAAAAAACATGCTTTGAATACACTGTAAAGGCATATAGCACCAAAATATTGACACAGACCAGCAAGCACTGTACTCCACAAATACTGAACTTTCCTTGGGACAAAAAATAAACCTTGCTTACTCATTCATAATAAAGCATTCCATTAAAATCCAGCATGGTACAGTAAGATATATGCCAATATAACCTTGAACAAGTTGTAACCCATAATAAGATAGCAACAATTGAAGAAAGTAAAACATGAGCAAGAAACATTACCGAATAGACACGAAACTGCTTTTGTCCTAGTTTGTCCTGGATTGATATTACAATCTTTTGTCGTAGGATTTGTTCTTTTGATGGTTGCTCAACAG
Organism: Curcuma longa; assembly: GCF_044706935.1. Lineage (NCBI taxonomy): Eukaryota > Viridiplantae > Streptophyta > Magnoliopsida > Zingiberales > Zingiberaceae > Curcuma > Curcuma longa. The sequence continues at coordinate 9,725,445 of NC_133861.1, forward strand.
GTGTTCTTGATCTGTTATGCTGCTCTATCTCAGCTTCCTCTACATGATGCAGTACATCTTGCACTGACTGAGCAAATGAAGCCAGATTTTGCTTATGTAATCTACAAATTAGAGAGAAAACATATCAAATTACATAATCAGGGAAAATTGTAAGTATTAAAGTCGGTCGTTTGGAGGAAATGACTGCATTCATCAAGTGGGAACAATATAACAATTAAATGATAAGCTCTGGACATAAAAAAAAAATACATAAATTTTTTGCACTTTCCTTACCCAGATAAACTTAAGGTAGAGCTTGAGTGAATAAAAAAAACATCAAATGACAGTAGTTAATGTTGAGAAGGCATTGATGTGGCTGCTAAACATAATGAATAACTACATTTCAACCAATAAAAAAATAAAAATCCAGCCCCTGCCAAAATGATAAGTGAATATATACAGTGAATAACTGCAAACTGAAGCTGGATAGCTGGTTTATAGATCAATTTTAGAACTGAGTTTGGTTGAATGTGGATATGATGCCCATGTCTGTTAATTCCTTCTATCAAAGAAAAATTCCATATCGTGCATACAAAAGCAAGATCTTCTTAGTGTTTAGTCTTTGAGCTTAATAAACCAAAATATTATAGCGTATTATAGCATATTGGCATGAGTTGCTTGAAATGGCTTTTGAATGACCCAAAACAAAAGAATACTGACCAATTATATTGTAGTTGATTTACAGAAACACTGAATCCTAGAAATAATCACTAATTCCTTGAATCAGAATGATAGTCTCAAATCTAGAAGAAATAAATCAAATGGTTGAAATTAATAAAAGAAAATTCGCATTTGATGAACTTGTATTAAACAAACTAAATGACACAGTTCATGGTGTGTGCTAAATTTTTTAATATTATATTGCATCAAACTCCAAAAATGCAGACGATTTTCCCTCTTTAAGAACCATTTATCTGCCTAGCCAGTGCTAGAAGGCTACTTAGAAAATAATTTTTTTAATATTATATTGCATAAACTCCAAAAATGTAGATGTTTTTCTCTCTTTAAGAACCATATATTTGTCTGCACAGTGCGAGAAGGCTACTTGCAAATATGACTAAGTGTTGTACCATATACACAGCGACAAAATTTTCAAATATGTTAGCAAACAAGTGTGTGACTAATGCTTTCCATTCAAATTATGAAAGAGTGAAAGACTTAGTAGCTGACATGAAGGGACCATCAGATGCTGTGTGTCTAACAGTTAAGTTACATAAACATGGAGGAAATAAAAGAATAAAGCTTCTACAGAAGGCAGTCAACATTAGATTTGCATAGCTTCCAGAGGTCTTGTCCACTGAAAACAGGAAACACACTAGCCTTCCAATCCAATCAAAAATGATTAGGCAATAAAGTTACAAAGCTAAATGGAATCATGAAGTTAAACAAGCCTTACACATTGCAAGAGTACACAACAGAGCGCCACAAAGAATAATGATGAAGCACTTTGAAGTCTGTTACGACTTTAGCTCAAAATAATTTCAAACATTTGTGAGATCAACAAAAATAGCACAGTTCCAACAGCACTTGCATGTCTTTGCAGTTACTTGTATGTTTATTTGGACAAAAATAAGAGGAAAGAAAAGGAAAAGAAATAAATTTGATGATTAATAATCAATTTCTTTGAAATTTTTAGATCGTCAAACAATCAGATTATAGATCTATGGTATATCAACCTGATTTCTATCACATGGACAGGCAATTTTCTTATAGTGGAGGAAAATTGTTCACATATTAAGTTCCATATTTGTTTAATTGGATTGCTTGAATAATACTGTAAAATTCTATAAATTGCATATGTTATATTTTCTTCTGATAATTTTATCTTTTATGTTTCTAAATCTCCTGCAGGTACACAAAGGTCAAGTGAAGATGAGCCCAGAAAACATAGCCTGAAGTGAATTAAAGACACAAATGTATATTTAATTCTTTACAAAGGCTATGTTTACACATTGCTTGCAAGCAGTCCAGTAAAATACCAGCACTGACACCCAATTGACATGACACCCAATTTCCATTCAACAAGGGCAAGCCCTAGCTACAATACAGTATCAACCAACAATGATGATTTCTTCCTCATCTTCCTCTGCAAACGATACACTTATGCACAGACAGATAAATCACTTTCCCCTTCTTAGTTCCTCCTGATCAGTATAAAACAAAGGCAATAGCTTTTCCGAGGGCACCAACTGATAAGTACCTATGTGGGCTATATAGGACTGTCAATTTAGCATTGTGCTTTCAAATGATTGTGATATGTGATACAATATGTCGCCATTTCAAGCTAGACTATGTTTCTTTCTTTTGGGCATTAACTATTTGTTTCTTTGTTGATTGGATAGGTAGGATTTTCAAGATCAGTTCTTTATTGTGATTCAAATGTCAGTTTAGCCATGGTCATCCAACCATGTTTGTCCCCTCTAGTTGGGGTTGACTGCATTAATTTTAACATCAAATTTAGTCTATACAAAGCTATATCATTAGTAATATTCATATTAAATAAAGTATTTTTTTATTAGGTTACTTTTTTTCTATGATCTCACTCTACCCTATCACTTTAATAGATTTAACTCTGCAAACTATAGAATCTATTGCCCATTTGAATATGTCAACCATCTCCACCTTTTTTCACTTATTAGTAATTTTATTTTATGATTTCTAAACTTCACACATCCATCTTAGTATTATCATTTCAGCTACATTAACATTTTGTAGATGTTGCTATATAAAAGCCAAAACATTTTGATGTATAAAGGATGGTGTGACATACCACAGTCATATAAAGTTTTGAAGCAACATTATAGGAAATAAGATAGTTGATTCAAGGGGCAAGAAGAGAGCCATATATTATGTTTCTTTTTACATTTTTTGTACAATGGCTTAATTCTTATTAGGTTGGTGATTCAATTAACTATTTTGTATAATCATTTGTACAAGTGAGTCAGATATTAAAGGGAGAGCCAGGGATGCGTCTGCCCTTGCAAGTGCAGATCGAAATACAAGAGAAGAGCAGCTAAACACAGCATCCGATTCTTCATGCAAGAAAAGAAAAAAAAAAGATGAGTAATATCTAAAATCTCAGGTAAAGAAGGATCATATCATACCGCAACTCTTGGAGAGTCTTCTCCTCTCGGGATTTTAATCCGGGGTTTGGAACCCTAGGGGGTGGCGGAGGCAGCCAATCCTCATCATTGTTAGCCTTCTCACCTAATCCCTTTACCGAATTCGGAGGCTTACGAGGCGGCACCCAACCCTCGCCTTTCTTCCCTTTCCCATATACTTCCTCGTCGTCATCAAGAACAACCACAGTGGCTCCGTAATTACCTTTCACGTTCCCCTCCTACACATCCACCATAACTGTCAACGAGAAGTTCCCCGAGAATGACCAACCGGTGAAGAAAGAACCTTATTTGCACTGACGGAGGCATCCGACGCTTTGTTGCGCTCGGAAACGGTGATAATAGGGGAAGAATCGAAGGCGTCATCTGTGCGCAATCCAGAAGTCACTTGCCGGCCAAGCAAAGGACTTCGAATGAGCGAGAAGAAAACAGCAACTAACCCTGGAAGGCGAGGAGATCCACGGGCTCGACGCGGGTGTAGTTGAAGAGAGGCTCGAACTCTTCTTCCTCCTCCTCCTCCGCTACCAACGCCGCCTTGGCCGCATCCTGCGTCCAAAACCCGAAGATTATTCGAGATCGAGAGAAGGAGAGAGGGGGTTCTTGATGCGAACCATGAAGCGGACTTTCGACTGCAACTGGAATCAAGAAGACGGACGACTGAAACGGCAGAGCAGGGCAAACCCCGAAGCGGCAATTTATAGAGTTATCCTGTTTTTATTGGTAAATTCTAGTTCCCCCCCCCCCCCCCCCCCCCCCCCCCCCCCCCAAGGTTATCTAATTCTTTTAATTATCTGTACCCCCCCCCCCCCCCCCCCCCCCCAAGGTTATCTAATTCTTTTAATTATCTTTAAATTTTTTAAAATAGCATCAGTTATCCGCTTGGATAACTTAATATTTAAAGATAATTTATATTTAAGATCAATTTAATCTTAAAAATTATAAAATATTTAGATATTTTGAAGGTGGATAAACATCTAAAATAATTTTAGTGTATATATATGGATCATTAATCTTAGTGTATGTATATTCATTCTAAAATATTATATATGGATCATTAAACATGATTCTACTATTATTTAGTGTATGTGGATCATTAAATACTATTCTAATAAAATGTAATTTTAAAGATTTTGGTCACATCAATGAGATTAACTAAGATTTACGGGGCAAAGATTTTGGTTCGCACCAAAATGTTCCCAATCAACTTCATATCATATACCACCACCAGTTATTAATGGCGAGCGAGGAGAAGAAGGCTTCATCGTCTTGTTTTCTCTAAGATTTATCATTAATTTATTTTGATGCTTTTGTTTATTACTATGCGTTTCTGCAATCTGAAATGGACTGGAATAAAAGCAGAAGCATTGGTTAAGACTTAAAAGAGCAATTTTCTCCGTTAAAAATCCAATTGAGAAACGCCATGAAAATCCCTCCAAGCTCCAAAAATACGCCAACAGGAGAAGAAGAAAAAGAGCCAACTGGCGGAAACGCCCTCCAAAACGGTGCTATTTACAAGGATCGCCACTCGGGGATGGCGGCCGGAATTCTTAAGTGCTTCTTAGGAGACCGGCGAGGGCTGGCGAGGGGCTGCGGAAGATGGCTGGGCAGCGGCGCCCAGCGGGAAGGGTCGGGGCTTCGAGAAAAGGGCGGCGAAGGAGTTGTGTGGCAGGTCGGAGGTGTGGGTGGTGGTGGTGGTGGCGGAGTTGGGGGCGGCGGCTGTGGTGGTGGTGGTGGACGCGACGCGCTCGCAGGAGGGGCACATGGAGAGGGTGGTGGCGGGGAGATGCATGTAGAAAGGGTGAGAGGTCTTGAGGGCCCTCAGCTCTGCCACCTCCTTCTGGAGCCGCCGGTTCTCTTCCGTCAGCGTCTGGCAGCAGCGCTTCAGGTACTCGCAGTCCACTTCCGTCTGCTTCAGCTTCGTCCTGCCATCAGTGGGAGTTTAATCGGGATGGAAGAAATCGTAGAAGGGAATTAGGGTTATGAGAAGATAGAATACCTGGCCCTTCTGTTCTGAAACCAGACCTCTACTTGGCGAGGCCGCAGGTTGAGCTGCTTCGCCAGAGCAAGCTTCTGCTTCTGAAACAGCAGAAAGAGTCAAGCGTTTGCTACAAAAACAAGTAATGGCGGATTTCTGTTTGTATCTGGATTCTTACGGGGTTGAGGGTGTTGTGCTCCTTGAAGCTCTCCTCGAGAAAGGCGGACTGCTCCTTGGAAAGTCGGAGCTTCTTCCTCCCCAGGCCGTTCTCCTCCTCGTCGCTCACCCTCGAAGATGCCCTCTCCGCCGGAAGCGCTCGGCCGCCGCCTTCGCATCTCGCAGCGGAGAACTCCATCTGGAAGGAGGAGACGGTGCTGTTGGGCGACGATGACGCCGCCGGCCCCTCGTCCGCTTCCTCGACGGACGGCGTCCGGTTCACGTCGAACCCTCGCATCGACGCTTCCATATTCCCTGCAAAAGAAATCGAGCCAAAATCCATCAACATTCCTTGCAGCAAAAAAGTGGATTGACAGGGATCTCAAATTCCTCGTTCGAAAAAGAAGATATCATTTCGATCCCCAAATCGTTTTCTAGAAATGCTCAAGATTTTGTCAGTTCCCTTACCGGTCTCGGTCGCCCATGGGAACCGTAGCTGGGAAGACGAAGGCTGGGCGGAAATAGGCAAGAGGGGAAGGAGGTTAAGCTGCAGTGCCGGCTCGGCGGAACTCCCTCCTCCTCCTCCTCCTCCTCCTCCTCCTCCTCCTCTTCCACTTCCCCTTCCATCTCCTTCTCCATCACGTCCTCGTTTTCCTGCACCTCCTCGTCCGAGCAGCGGCCAACCCCCAATCCCATCCCGAGCACGAGCCCCAGCCTCTCTCTCCCTCTCTTCGCCGGCGCCGCCGTCTCCGCCGCCCAGAAAGGCCGACCCGCGGGCGCCTCCCCCAGCCTCAGCCCCAGTTCCATCAATGCCAAATACACAGCTAGCCCTAGAGAGACAAACAAATAGAAGCCCAAGGAGCAAAACGAAGCGAGCAGCGCAAGCAGCGAGGTGAGGAATGAGGGAAGGCTTTTGGTTGGGTGGTTTTATAGAGCGTCAGGCGCTGCAGCGCATAGGAGACGAGAGAAAAGAAGGCAAGGGCAGCAGAAGCAGAGCAGCCATAGTTTTGACCGACAAAGCATTGGTTGACAAACACTGACACACGTGACCCACCCCAACCCAAAAGCCAAAACACCATCAAATTTAGTCATCAAACCATGTTTCCAGAATTTCATTTCGACACTAAAAAAAATAACACAAGGCCATAATAATTACGTTAATCATCATTCCTTCTTATCATACGCACCCCCGCGTTCCCACCTAAAAGAAGCCTATCCCCTTCCTGAAACAAGAACCAAACCGGTCGCTATTCCCATTCCATGCTACACAATGATAAGCCATGATTGCCACTGCATTTCCCATGGGCAGACGGGATCATGCCCCTGCCTCCGCACGCTCATCATATCGTCTCTCTCGCATTGCATCATACATCTCCCAATCGTTTTCCTTTTTTTTCCAAATCAATGAATGCATTCACATGGTCGAAGGCGAGGCGATGGGGCAAGCTTTTTGCTTGCGAGCTCTTTTTCCAGCACTGCCTTGTGCACTGAATTATGGTTGCATCCGGCCCATCATCAACCTCTGATAATTCGGTTGCATGCACGCATGAATGCGTCCATGAGACCTCGCTCATTAAATAACTAATTGAATTGACCGGGGCGGATTCACAAGCTCAGCGAGAAGAGGCGCAGCAGGCAGTGGGGCGTTCATGGCACCCTCGCCGAGCTATAACGCAGCATAATGGTGCGCCAATGGCGTGACGAGGTCACGCGGCAGGCCGCAGAGACTTAAATGGGCGCCACCTATTGATGGCGCACCTGACGAGCCGTGTGCCGCACTTATTCCAGACTCCGCCCGTCCGATGCCCCGCTGTTCAATCCTGTCCGCGCGTTTTTCTCCAGTTTGCGTAACAGGGGACAAAATGGGAGGAAGAGGAAGAGCAGTGGGAAGGAACGAAAAAGACTTGAGGTAGGTGAGTCGCCACATCGGGCAAGATGATCATGATTGAAGCCGCATAAGAATCCACCGCGTGCTTTGTTTTAAGATTGTGGCAAGGGGAGCTGTCCAGTCTGCTGCGTCATGAGCAATGAGCTAATTTCGCATGGATCCACACCAGGACGAACTAAAAATAATAATAATCAAGTAGAACAATCATGACTGACTTCACGTCTATTATTTGGTCGATTATTTTTTAAAATATATATATATATATATATATATATTATGACATCACGATTTGTTGTTATAATTATATTTGGCTAGCCAAGCAGATTGAGCAAGCTAAGCAAATAACTTGAGCATTGTACTAATCAAATCGATTGAATTAAGCAAATAAGATGAGTCAATCAAAACCCACATCGTTAAAACCTCTACGATCGGTCTTTAATGCTGTTTCACTTTGATGGATGATCAGTGAGGCTCGGAAAGTGCTGCAAGCGCTAGTTTCAAGGGCTTTTACCAGTGAAATCTTTTGTTGAGATGCTACAAATGTTGTTAGCCACGGCTACTCCTACTCTCCTACTGCCAGCGTTGTGCTGCTGCTGTCTAAGGCTGATGGATGGGATGGCGAAGGGCTCGCTAACTCATTTCTGCTTGTTATTAATCGCCAAGGGATTGTCAATGTTGTCGATGGAAATCGATCGAGTCAAATCCTTTCTTTTTTCTTTGGGTAAACCATAAAGAGGTCATTAATGACAATTCCAGGCGGTGCTGTACTTTTCTGAATTTTGTTTCGATACGTTTTCTCGTAAAAAAAAAAGAAGAAGAATACATGCACATTATTAAAAGTGCATTTTACGTACAAATATTAAAAAAATATTTCATTTTCCCCTTATAAATACCTATATTTTAATACCAAATATTATTATATCAAAATACTCTAATTTTAATTTCCTTTAATGTTATTGTAATAAGTTTCACTAAAATTGCTATTGAAATAAAAATATTTTAGAATACAAAATAAGATAAAACACTTTTTTCCCATTTTTTTAAACGTAAAACCTCCCAAAAATAAAATAAACTTTTTAATTGTTGCCCAATTAGTATCGATAATTAGTCACTCTCCCTTTATTATTTCGTTATTCATTAGTACCGATACTCGATGACCCTTATCGATTTAAAGCCCAGCATATCAATGAGAATTGCTTGCAAAGCAACAATCTAACAATGACCCTTGTGATTTCTAATTATTAATAGATTAAAACTTAATTAATCAATAATCTATCCGTTAACTACAAATAATGATCATATATGTACATTTTTGAGAAAGAATAATAATTATAAGTTACATGTTCATAAAAAAATAAAAGATTAAAAATATTACACGGGGAAAAATATAAATGGTCATGATGTGTCTTATTCACGAATCTAACAACTAATAATAACAATCAGTTATTAATTGTTAAATATTTCTAATTTAAAATACGAAAACAACATGTACTTTTTGGGTATTTCGCAATTTAGATGTACCTTTTGGTAAAACATCCAAATCTGGAGTCAGTCTGAGTGACAAATCCTGTCCGACATCAAATTACATGAAACGCCACCACAAATCTCTGCCACGCTGTCAGATCGTTTTTGATGTCTCGTCCCCGACTTTAATCGCCCTCTCCCTCTATCTGTGCTACCATCATTTCATCAGTAATTGCACTCGACAGCGGGCACGCGTCGGGCAGGCGCTGTGGAACTTCAGTGTGCGGTGTTCTCGCGAGGGAGGGAATCGCGTCCGCTGTCCGGGCTCCCGGGGACAGCCGAATGATTGGAACGTTCGGACCCTGCCAGTCCGCCTCGTCGCCTCCATCTCGGCCGTCCAACTTAGGGTCAGTTCAATCACATTTTCTGCGGCGCGGCAATTATTCGCGCTTGATTGTTCCGGTCGCCTCTCCTCTTTGCTCACCGGAAGGTGACCGCACCATGGCCGACGCCCGAGAAGGACAGCCAGACGACGCTGAAGCGGCAGCGCATCATCGTACGGCGGTGTCTGTCGTCGCCGCTTCCGCCCCACGGCAGGGCTGAGCCGCCGGCCGGTCAAAAGCCGACGCCCTGCTGCCGCAGCGGCGTGCCCGGACGTGGGGCCCTCCCCTGCCCGCAGCCAAGCTCGATGGTAATGCCTCGTTGATTGTTTTTTTCTTATTTCTTTTATTTTTTATTCCAAAAATCATTATTCACAGCTATCGGGCAACATATTTTCTAATAAAATTAAATCATAATTGTTTCTTTTATTTTTTATTCCAAAAATCATTGTATTGTATTTACTCATTTCATTTGTCAAAATAAATTAATTTTTAAATATAAAATAAAAGTTAATACAAGGATAAGTTTAATGAATTATACAAGATTTAATAAGCTAATTGAATAAGCCAATGGAAGTGCAATATAATGGCTACCGTCAAAAGGCACGCCAATGGGGAGGCCGAATGATGTCCCCTCCCTTGCGGCCGGCCACCTCAACCCTCCATCGATGCAGATCGAGATGAAAAGCCAAAAACAAAAAGTAAAGAGGCAGGCACGCCGTGGCCGAGGAGCGTAATTAACCAGTGATCTAACAATATTTTTTTAGGCTAAGGAAATAGGTCGAGATCCTGATTTCATCGATACTTTTACTCGCGCGTTCCAGAAAAAAGACAAGAGTTGGAGCGGAGAACGAGCAAAAGCCATGAAGGTTTTAATATATTTTTAAATATTTATGTGTTTAATTTCTAAAATATTATAACTTATTGATATATCTTTTGATAATACAGGATAAATTTACTGAGCTTTCTTCAGCTGCTAGCTCTCAGGGATCTGAGTCCTCAGTTGGGAATGAATTGAGTCTGTGGTTGGAGGCGAGTGGGGGATGCAAAGGTGGTGGAAGGATTTTGGGTATGGGTTCTTTGAGCAGAACCCATAGAGTTGCTGGTACCTCTTCTACCACCTCCCCTGCCGTCACATCACAGATACATAGCTTGACAGAGGAGGTCACTCAATTGAAAGGCCTATTACAACAAAGGGACGAGGAAATGATACGAAGAGATAACCAAATTAAAAAATTACAAAAACAACAAGAGCGGATTTTGCAACATTTTCAGTTGCAACTTGGTGACGACGACGACGATGACGACGACGACGACAGCGACGATGGTGGTGATCCTTCATGAGTTTTTTTGTGTATGCATTTTTGTAAGCATTATTTTATTTATGTGACATGCTTTTTATTACAGCTGCAAGTTAATAATTTATATATTGTTAATAATACTGTTTGTTTTTTTGTTACACAGGTTTTTATAAACAAATAAAAAAAAAAGGTTAGTCTTTACATATTTAATTTATAGATTTTAGTATTAGTTTTAATTTGAAGAATGATACTTTCTCTTTTTCTCTTTATCTTATTTTTTTATGCAGGCGAAGACAAGATAGTGATGGAGAATCAAGCAGAGTTTCTGGCGGACTACGATGATCTCTTCTATCTTGTCTTCATATATCTTCTGATTTGTTTGTACCAGTACTTTGTCTCTTGCCTTCCTGTATTATGATGCTGTGACTTGGTTAGACTTATAGACATGTACATACATGTCTAATGTACTTATTTGTTGGATTGTATTATGATTTTTATGGATTGTAGATGTTATGGATATTTGGATGTTATGGATATGGATGATTTGTTTGTTATGGATTCATGTATGTTATGGATATTTGGATGAAATGAATGGATGTTATTGTTTTATTTGTATTAGATTTGATTTGCTTGTTTGTTACAGGTTACATGTATTTATGAATTGATCCGATTGGATCGATATTGTTTGTATATACAGGATAATCACCAAAACGAATATTGCATTGAAATTTTTTTTTGTTTTTGCAACGAAATTTGCGACGAATATAGGATTCGTCGCCAATTGGCGACGAAATTAGCAACGAATACTAGTTCGTCATAAATATATCGTAAGTTTACTATTTATCGTAATTTGCAACGAATTCAAGATTCGTTGCCAAATTCGTCGCCAATTGGCGACGAACTCCAAAATTCGTCCCCAATTGACGACGAACCCCAAAATTCGTCGCCAATTGGCGACGAAAACAGATTCGTCGCCAATTGACGACGAATTTTGATTCGTCACCAATTGGCGACGAAAACAGATTCGTCGCCAATTGGCAACGAATTCTGGATTCGCCGCCAATTGGCGACGAATTCGTGGAATTCGTCGCCAATTGGCGACGAAATTTTGAGTTCGTCGCAAAAAATGGTTTGGGTTTTTCGACGCAGATTTTTGGCGACGACTTGATTGCGACTAATTTTGTTTCGTTGCAAAATTCGTCGGCAAATTTTTTGGGACGAATTTTTTGTTAAAATTCGTCCCAGATTTCGTCGCAGATTGATTATTTTTTTGTAGTGTGTGAAACGAAAGGACTAGTCGCCATCATTATTCATCTATTTAAGAGAAGGCCACCATCGTTATTCAGCTATTTAAGAGAAGGCCTAGATTGGAGCACATCGCAAGAACAGGACTGATATTAGAGATTTTTTAAAAACATAATTCTATAACTGATGGGTTCATATATAAAAGCACTCCTTTTCGAGCCATGAATCTAGTAATTAAGTTCTATAAATTCAAAATCAATTCCGGAGGTTGACTTCTGAATATGTATAAATCATGCTTTTAATTTACTCAGTATGCAAAGAATAAATGCAAATTAAGAAGACTTACCAAGTCCAACAATTATGAAGGAACAAACGAGTGCAGGGACTAAACTGGGATATTCACTCAAAATTTGCAAGGGAGATTAAGTGGTCATCAATCGAATGATCCTTTGATTCATTTGGAGTTACTTCTAAATTATACCTTCACTGACTATAACACTAGCTAGAATCACCATGCATTTAGATGGTTTCTTCTTACTAAGCTCTTCAAGTTCGGATGCGATCATGGCTGTCTTAATTATTTTTTAAGCTCTAGATACCTTAGACTATATTTTTAAAAATTTTTAAATTAGAAATATGATTTTATAAAATTTTTAAAAGAAGATAATAATGAATATATACATTGTGTCACAAAAAAATATTATAGCATTATGACAAGAATTAGTATATCAACAAAGTACTAAATTAAAATTATTACAATCATATGATATATAAAATTCAATAACAATCGATTAGTGAAGTCTAGCAATCCGAAAATCAACCTGAACAACAACCTTATAAAGAGAATTTTGAGAAGGATTATTATCGTTGGTTCTGGAGAGGATGAAGACTAATTACTGTTGCATTTTCTACCATCCAAAGGCAATCCAAAACAACAAAGAAGCAAGTAAAACAAAGTTTTCATGGTAAAATAGTTTTCGCTTTATTACGTACTTTACTTCGAATGGACGAAGAACCTACAGGTTTATTGCTTTGCATCAAATGGATGAGGAACTCCTACTTCCTATATATTCTTATCAAGGAAAAGGTAAGAAAAGTGAGGAAGGGATATCATCGACAAGGGAAGGATGTCCTTTGAGAGTTAGATTACCGATCGATGAGGGAGGCGAAGGGTGTGGGATCACCAATGAAGGAGGGAAAGAGTGTGGGATCATCGACGAGGGAGAGAAAGGGTGTGGGATTATCGACAAGGGAGGAGAAGAGTGTAGGATCATCAACAATTACAAGGGAGGGGAAAGACACATATTTTTTTTAGAGATAAATGGGGAAGAGGAAGAGTCGGCTGAGTTTAAGAAAATAAGATATCAGTGTGAAAGAGAAAGAAATTGCCCACTCGATCAGTATCTTTAATTTGCCTTACCTAACGATATTTAATGGCCTATGATTTAAATATTGAAGTCTAAAACCTAAACTCTCACTCTAATTTGCATATAACAACCAATATTACTCTTTTATCAAAATGATAATAATTGTATCGTATGAGACCGCTGGAGTGATGGATTTGGTCCTAATTAACTGGCTAACCGTATGATTTATTAAGTGGAAAATTATTTTAGAAACTTGACAAAAACATTAATTTCAACTTTTAAGCCTCAAATAAATTTAAAGTCGAACGAACGCAAATGCCCTCCCTGGACATCTACAAATTAAATTGACAGAGAAATTCAGTGATGTGGAAGTGTTTAAAAACTACGACACCTCTGCTGCATCAGATCTCACACGCGAACTACAATTTGACTTTTGATGTGGAAGTGTTTAAAATCTCTTCTTTGTAATATATATATCTCTTCGACTTTGACTTCAATTTGATATGCAGTCATCTTCCCAACTGTGTACTGTTAATGCTTCAGCCATACATTGATGGCCTCTCTCGATTCAGATCTCACACGCGAACTACATCCAATATTTAAAGATTTAAAGATTTCTCATTTCGCATATCCAACTTTTGCAATACCTATGTCATATAGAGTTTTCCGAAATACCCTTCTTATTCTCTTTTGATCTATAGTTAATTTTGTTCGAAAATGATTGATGGATTCAAAGAATTTTAAATTATTTTAAATTAAAATTAATATATTTTTAAAAGTCTTCTTAACGTATTTATGCTCTCGGATCTAAATTCAATAGTGTGAATTGAAATCAATAAATTTTTAAAGATTTAATATAATTTATTACAAGTTCATTATAAAGTATAGAAGAATAATATTTACTAATCAATACTATCAATGTGTTTCTAAAGCTCTCTTGATTTTAAAAAATATTAAAATTTTAAAATTTTAAAACTGACTGATCGATTTAGAAAATTTTAAATTATTTTAAATTAAAATTAATATACTTCTGAAAATTCTTTAATATATTTAGATTTGAATTGGATAGTATAAATTAAAGAAGAAAAATATAAAACAAAAACTAAGGAAGAAAAAAATCGCGGACTCACGCGAGCCGCCGGTCTTGGTCGTGCGAGGCAACCTCGCGCTTGTGGCTCAGTCGGTCTTGACTGCGCGAGGCGACCTTGCATTCGCGGAGCCGCCAATTGCAACCGAGTGAGGTCGCCTCCTTACGCGTGTGGGGCCGTCTGCCACGGCCGCAGGAGGTCGCCGCCTCGCGCGGGGCTGCTTGCTGTGCGAGGTTGCTGCTTCACAAGGAGCTGCTAAGTAACCACGGTGGTGTTGTGCCACTGTACGAGAGATTTAGTTGCGTGTGTCTTGCGAGTTGGGTTGGAGAGATTCGACTGCGCAACAAACGAGTAAGGAGAGAATGAATTCACAAAAAAAAAAATCAAAATTTGATCTGCCGACGGATTCGTAATTTCATCTATCCATCGACAGAAAAATAATTCATCTGTCAGTGCGTTCAGTAACATATCGATATTCAAGTATACCCACGGATCCCGCAATTAATGAAACGCATGTGGTTTTAACGATCAGTTGTTTTGTGTTATAAATGTTTTTCCTTCAAACTCTTCCGTGCTACAGAAGCTATATAGCCTTTACTATATATATATATATATATATATATCTGTGAAGAAACGACTAGGTCGATCATTAATACACGTTAACACCCAACTGCACGTCGTCAGCATTGTTCAAACGAAGCATTATGAATGCAAGTATGGCCTCTCTTTAATAATATGAGTCTTATCCGGACTTCTGAAGCTTATAAATAGGGTGGTGCAAGGAAAGGCTTTACCAATCAAAAGGTCTTCCTAAACATGGCTTCCAAGGCTAGCTTTCTTGTGTTCTGTTTACTCCTAGCCACTCTCTTGCTTGTGACAGCAGCTAGAGAGCTTGCTGAGAAAACTGGTACTTGGTTATTTCTCTTCTTTCTCGTCGTCCTCTTCATTTAAACTAGCTATGTATACCTTCATTAACTTCACAAGATCAGACCTGAGACCAACATTAAGAGTGGACAGATCAAATCAACTCAATGGGGCACTAGATCCAATTCGATCAGGCCAAATCAATCTGACTCAAGTTGGATCGAATGATCGATAGATAATTTTATATTGAGTTACCTTGACCGGTGGAGTCTACCTACATTCACATCTAACCGCAGCACTACTTTGTTCTTCCTTTTTTTTTCCCGTTGATATGATCACAAACATTATACCCAACATTGCGGCATGCATGCAGATTCTAAAGATCTGAAGAATCCTGAGGATCGTGGCCATGGAGGATACGACCATGGTGGCGGCGGCTATGGCTACCCAGGACATGGCGGCGGCGGCGGCCATGGTTACCCGGCGGCGGCGGCTATGGCTACCCTGGACACATGGTGGTGGTGGCTACCCTGGACACGGTGGTGGTGGTGGCGGCTACCCTGGACACGGTGGTGGTGGTGGAGGCTACTGCCGGTGGGGATGTTGCCGCCGTGGTTATTATGGTGGCTGCCGGTGCTGCTCTTTCCCTGGAGAGGTTCCTGATGCTGAGTATAAAGCCAAACCAGGAAATTAAATAATTGATCAATCAGTTAATGCTTTCCATGACGTAGTTCATGCATGGCGTACTTATTATTGGAGGGTTATGCTTTGTAGTAATGTCTAGATGTATGCAATAAAGTGGGAGAATACTTCGTAGTATATCCCCCTCGGGCTTACTTAATAGCCGTTTGAGCGATGGAGTGTGTTATCGTAATATGGAAGTTGTTCTGGACTTTTGTGATCAAATTAATCAATCCACCCTTTGTGTCGACCCTTAGTTACACTTTTCAAAAGGTTTGATTCTTTTGATTCGAGAGGTTCAATTGATCTTACCAAAATATACATACTGTTTATGAGTAAATTGTAACAGCTTTTCTACCATGGTCGAACAATTAACAACTACAAGTTAGGGTTTTGACGACAAGAAAGACAACAAACAAGGCGGAGTAAATAAAATTATCGCGTAGAAGGAAAGGTTATTAAATATCATGTAACTAGCTGAAGCCTGAGCCCTGGCCAGATTCACGTCCATGTGCATGAGAAAGCCACTTATATAAGGTTCAATTTGATTGAAGTATGGGTAAAGCCTAATCACTACAAATCAAGAACTGGTCTCGAGTAATATGTTTGGGTTAGCCCATGCATTTATGCCATAAACGTAAGGTTTAGGTTAAGTTCAATGGGTATCAAACATAAGTCAGGTCTGATCAATCTTGAGCTCAAGTCAGATTAATCACTCAAATTTCAACTTTTTGGTGCCCACAAATTTGAGTTCAACTCATGCTCAGGTTTAGTTTTGGTTTGACTAACCCTTCGGGCGTAGTAGGTTGGAGTTAGACCAACCAATGACATTGAACATGAGCTTATTCAATTCAAACTTAGGATCTGAGAATTCCTAATTCCATATTTAAATCTTAATCAAATATAGTTGACTCTTAAGATTAAATTTTGACAAAATTCTTACTTCTGTCGTTTTTGAATGCAGGGACTGGGATCTTTAAACTATGGTTTCACTTCTTGTGTACTTCAACAAAATCAAGTCTTACACACAACAAAACTAGATTTTAAGCAGGGAAAATAACAGGGAACAAATATGATCAGAGAAACAAAAATCAATCTTATTTTATAAGAGAAGTCTAATTGCTTAAGATGGATAAATGCAAGTGATAGTCTCACAACTGAGAAAATGGAGACCATTGAATGGAAAGACAAACGGAAGCCTGATAAGTTTAATCAGAAGCTGATTCAATGCCAGCAGTGGTTGGATGATTAATAAATTTGTTCCCCTCTTGGATTGAATTCTATGTTCTACACTCCAAGAGTACAAAGAGAAGTCAATGAATTCCTGAATTAAGTATCTATTGATTTTTCTTTTTGCCTAGCCGAAGGAAAATAGATATCTAAATGGCACAAACATTACCACTTATATTGAGCTAATAGACAAGATAAGATCCATTTACTCAATTCCATATAGTTGGGACATGAGGATTGGATTTTTAACACTAAAAGAAAGACTTAAATTGCATATTCTTACAAACTATGAATGAGCCATGTTTATGGATATAAGCATACTATAGTTTGGCACCTATTGTTAACGGTGTCATGTATTTCCTACATGAGCATGTTTGTTTAACATAGGCAAAATATAGTTGATTTGATTTCAATGTTTAATGGTATTAGACTTCACCCAATAGCATGAACTTAGACACCATCTAGCCAATATATTGTGTAATTCAGTACTATGTCACCATATTCTAAATCTTAAATTCAATAATAAATGATTTAATTACTTTCCAAGATGAATTACAAAAACATCCTTGATAAAATAAGGAGTGTTGGTTGAAACTAAGAAGGTTGCTTTAGATTTTTAGTATAGAAATCTCAATTCAGTAGCAGAAAATCTGGTACAAAACACGACTAAAATATCACCAAAAAATCCAGACGTAAACTATCAAGCTCGAAAGGAATTTAGAGCACACAGATATGAAGTACATATTTTAAGTATATTGACAAGAGCATAATATTTTGATCTTCACGTCAGCTTTATTGTTAATGTCTAGAACTACAAGGCAAGAAATTTTGAAGGAAAAATTTTAGGTCACTGGTGTAAAATATGGACAAACCAAGGGAAGTGACCTTTTCTTTGGATTAGGATTGTTAAAAGAACATGTATTTGTAACCTATTTCTCTTAGATGAATAAATTTATCTATCCCCTTGCCAGTGCACTAGCTTCATTATTTGAATTATAATTGATACTAAGACTCAAGCCAGTAGATTAAGTGAATAAAGAAGAACAAAGTGCAAACATACAAATATAATTCATTGTGTCCACAGTGAATTTGCAACATCAAAATTACAGTTGATTGCAATTGAACAGAAATAAACAAATTGCACCAGACATGATAATGCACTTGACTTGGGAAGTTGCAGATCTATCAACTAATATAGGTAATTACAAACAATGGAAAGTAGGACAGATATAAAATATAGAAATGATAGGAGTATAGATTTGTCTATGTTAATTTTTCCCTTTGTATTGTTTACATGGAGGATGAAAATTTATGGAGAAGTGTGATTTCCTCTGTTTACAGGGGGAAAGACAAGAAGAATGAAAAACTTAAATATGCCCAAATGACATTTGTGCCCACAGGACGATGCATGTGCAAGTGCTGCTAGTGTGGCCACTTGACATCGAAATGCTGGAGCAGCTTCCGCAGAGAAGAATAGAGTGGTGTGATCGTGAGTCCTTAGCCAATTGTGCTGCTAAGGTTTTATAAGGATGGGAAAAATTGTCAAAAGGAAGTATACGGTGTAACTTATCAGAAGGATTTCTGCAGTCATTTGCTATCCCAAGAATTTTCTTTCAATCTTGTCCACACTTGGCTGAAAGCAAAGGTGAGAAAAAATTCTACCGATTTCTCATCCATTGCCTTCCTTGTTGTCCATATGAGCCGTGTCTTTTTTGGAGGAATAATGAAGTGCAAAGATGGATATATAGGAAGAGTAAACATCAAAGGGAAGGGACAAAGATCCATTGCCTTTCTTTCAGTTGTTTTCTTCAACATATATATAGAGAAATTAGAGAATAGAGAAGATGGATGATTTCTATATCATACAAGCTTAAATTAATTTCTCCCCCAAAATTGAGTGGATGAATCATGGAGGATGAGTGCTAAAAATCCATGCCTTCAAGTATCGATATTTCCATTTTATCCATCAAAGAAAATAACAAAAAGATGATCCATAGGTCATCTTCTCTCTCTCTCTCTCTCAACTGATCCGTTCAAGAAAACAAAAACTAAGTGGACATATCAAGGAGCAGATTGTCATTCTGCTATATTCTGTTCATCCTAGTTTCCACTGAATTAAACGGCTAAAGGAAGTATCGTAGACATCCATGGCCAAAGTTGTAACGATATTCAATTAAAGAAGCTAAGTCATAGCATCGAAAAGTACAGATTATGAGTTTCCAAGCTCATACTTCAGCACTCAGCTAGAACCGCATCAAAATGTATGATCACATTATCTTATTCAACCCTAACGTCCAAATAGTTCCAATCTTGGCAAAGGAAACAAAAGACAAGATCCGAGGTGAAACATTTACCATGAAAATAGACAGTAAATCCACGGGTCACTCCAAATCGGCGGCGGCGGCGGCTTCTTCCTGTTGCTGGAGCCGCTCGAGGGCCTTCTGGTGAGCCCAGGTCTCAAGGGTGAGATCGGGCTTTGCGTTGAGACCGACTCCAAGGATGACGATGGTGAGGAAGGAGGTGATGTAGCACGGGAGCTCCCAGTCCTCCCACTTCCTCGACTCGCCCGGGGGCGGCGGCGGCCGGTTGAAGAGGTAACCCTTGGGCCGTTCCTCTGTCCCAGGGCTGGTCCACCGCCCTGCACCCTCCCCTCCGCCTCCTCTAGTGCGCGCCGACGCCACCAATCGTCTGCGGACCATTCCGGCCGCCGCCGCGATCGCCTTCGACGGAAGAGGAGCCATCAGACGGATTCAGGATCTGGATCACGATTTCGGAGTATTCACAATGTTGTTGTTGACATTAAACAGGCTTCTAATGGGCCGTCACAAAGAGCCCAGTTGATAGTTTGATTCGATAAAAATTTTAGTTTAATCCCCACTCGAGTTCTCTAAAATATTTAATAAATAATTCAAATAATAATAATTTAAAAACAATGCAGTAAGATAATGATATATATAGTTCGGTTTGATAAGAAGTTTGAGCTCGATAAAACTTTTAAAAATTAAACTTTGTTTCAAATCAATCTTAATAAGCAATATAGATTTTTATTTTTGCTGCATTATAATTTATAATACTCATCCAACAATCGTAGAATTAAAACATAAACACTCACCTTGTTAGTAATTTTTTACATATAAAAATGGGGTTTAACTTGCAATTAGTAATAGATACATAATAATAAAAGATGACTAATGATTAGCAACACATATTTGTAATATTTTATTTTTATTATTATTAAAAGAGCGTACACTTTTAAAAATATTAAAAAGATATTCTATATTATTATATATAGTATATTTGACCATCAATATATTCACAATTATTGACTAATTAAAGTTAAATTTATTTTAACATACTTAAATGTTATTTAAAATTATTGAAATTTAATCAAAAGTTATCTAATTTAATCAAACTGTGATAATTAAAATAATTTTAATCAAAATTACTTTATCGATTTTAATTCTAAACTTTAAAATAGTTAACTAGAATGATTTTGATCAAATTAAATTTTTACTAAAACTGCTTTAATATGTTAGAATAATTTTACTTATAGTTGTTATATATTAAAATGATTAAAATTATTTCAATTGAAGTAATTTTCTTGAGAAAAAAAGTGATAATGATCACTCCATTATCCGCCTCAAGGCCTAGATAAATTGTGATATATGGAACTACTTCTAGGTGGGAAGAAATAATTCCTCAAAGAAATAAATCTCAAAGGATGAATTTTATTCTTTTATAATAAATTTATCATGTGAGTATCAATTCTACCACGATTTTCATTACCCAAGTTTAGTTTGGCCCAATGATGTTGAGTAGTAGTATTTTTGTCCGTCAATTTTAACTCAAAAGTATTCAATACATCACTAGAAATCATGTATGTCTTTTAAATCTGATACCTTCCTTGAGAGAATGCCATGTGAACAACACGATAGACCATTTCCGAACTAGGTCCGCCACAAACCTAACCCTTGAGTCATCAATAGAGGGCAAGCCGTGCTCGAGTGGAAATAGAAGCCTCAGCCCAAATGATTAGAGAGCTCAGGCTAAGTCCAAGAGGATATGAAAGACAGGGTGCTCAAACATCTCTTGACTCAGACTATTGTGTTCGGGTATTTGGGACTCGAGTCTTTCGAAGCTCAAGAAGCCAAGCGTATATTACTAGAAGGGGAGATAAGGGGTTGGAAAAGAAGAGTCGATCAAGCCGTTAAATCATTGCCTACTTAGGAAACAAAAAATGGAGACAAAATTTTTTCAATAGATTAGAAGCCATTGTATATTTTAAATCTTTTATGAAAAAACAAAATACATGATTCCATGGACGCGCTAACAAAACCCTCATTTAATATACCGACCCATAAATCTCACGTGCCACCTACCGCCCCTCCACTCCGATTCCTTTTCTGTCTCCCTCCATTTATTTTCGTAAATTACATTCACATCAAAATTCTCCTAAATAAAATATCTAAAATACCCCTTCGCTTAACTATTAAACAAGGCATGTAAATGCTCAACATTAAATTAGAACGTACAAAATTCAAGATCCACAATTTAATAAAAAAAATGTCGTATTTATTATTATTATTATTATCTCGAAGTGACGAGGTGAACAAAGACTTGCCACCATTAAAGTATTCACCAGCCTCTTTGATTATATATTTAATGCAACAGAGTCATGAGCAATGTTCCACCGTGTTGTGCCTTTTTAATAAAAGATGTTAATGAGTGTCGTGCGTTTGCATACTTCTTGAAAGTAATCAAATAAAGTGGAGATATGGTAATCATCCAAATGACATCTAAATCATCGTCTTAGGAAAGTATTTCCGTCTAATTTGGTTCGACACTGTTTTTGTTGAAAAAATATGAATAAAATTCTTTTTTTTTGTTTCTTTTTAAATTTAATAATCTTAAAAAGGTATTTTCATAGTGAAAGATTTTACTTTTTGTCCACTTTCTAGCTTTTTTCCTTATAATTATTCTCTGCTTTTCTTAGATAATTAAATTTATCCTTGCAAAAGTACTAAGTAAACCTAATTTGCTAAAAACTTATAAACGAGAAGTTAAGAAAAATTGGAAAAAGTTTAGTAAGTAAATAATACTTTCTTATTTCTAAGGATGATTACAAATGAAAGAAAGAAGCATCCTTTTTGTTCCTTTCTCATGATTCTTTCCTCTCTTTTTTTTTTCTTTTCTTTTCTTCAAGGATTTTTTCACTAATAATTCTTTTCTTTTCTTAATCCGCACCCGCATGAGAAATCCTCTTGAGTAGACAGAACCTTATTCAGGAGGACTCCTATAAAAATATTCTTTCTTTTTTAATCTGTAATCATGCTTAGAAAACCAAAAAAAATAAAAAAAAACCACTTTACTTACTAATCTCTAAGTATGACATGAGTGAGTAATATTAGAAACAAGCGCATGAGAATGCAACTCAACTAGCAGTGTAATAAGTACTCGACCAACGTTTTCTTGTAATGACACCAATGACCTCAATCGATGTGTTTTTCATGATTCTACCTCACGGACAAAGCATAAAAACATTATAGCATGACACACTCAATGCAAATGGGGGCAAGGGTTCGATATGCAATGAACTCACATCCATCATTGAATATGCCATGTTACATTCATGCTATAATTTTCGTGGGCTAACCGTGTGGGGTCGCTAAGGTGACGCACTATTCGATTTATCTCACATCACAAAGAACTAAAAACAAAATTCCTGTGTACCAACAAGTACCTGTTCGATAATTAAAAAACATGTAAGAAAATTAAAATGGAATATTTTTACCAATATGATAATACAAATAATTTTCGAAAAGAAAAATAATCAGTGACTTGCTGTGGGTAAAATTTCCCTAGTTTGTCTTTGATCCATTCAGTGCATTTGTCTATCTCACTTTCAGTCCTCGGTTCCTCCTCCCATGGCGCCTTCCCCTCTCTCCTCTCTCTTCCCCTTTCAATAAATTAGCTGTAAGCCTCATGTGCGCCAGCTGTGTCGGCGTACATGCGTGTCAGAAGAGACAAATCAAACCCAATTTTGTTAAATTATTTGCAGGACCGCTGGCGCCCGGAAAGATCTCTGTGAGATCGAGCACGAAATGAGATAGAGGGCCGATCGCTTGAGCTGTTTTCGGAGTTTAGCTCGAGAGTCAATCGCAGAACAGCTCAGATGTCGTCTTCGCTACTGTGTCGGTACTCGGTCCTCCTTCCGCTCGCCATTTCTTTATTATTATTATCGCTGTTGATCCATCAATTTTACTTTTTCTCTTATGTTGTTGTTGTAGTTGTTGTTTCGCCTTCTCCAAGTTATCTCTTTTGCGGTGCTCTCCCTTTTTCCTACCCCTTTCTGGTTTTTCCTTTTTTTTTTTTTTTGATCCGGTTGGCGCAGTGTAAGCATCAAGCAATAATAAGTGGCCGTAGTGGTGGTGGGATGGAGAGAAGGGGAAGAGGTTGGTAGGTGTCTTGCTGGCATCGCATTACTTAGCGGAAGACAAAGAGATTGAGTTGGAAGAGTCGGCTCTTCTTCTGCTTGGGTCAACTGGAGAAGAGGGAGGGAGCCAGGAGACGCGACCATGGCGCTCCAATGAGGCTGCAGCCGCTCTGATTTGAAGCAAGTTGCTGCCTTTCTTGTGTTTTTCCGTGGATTGAGGCAATACTTCATGGAGGCGAGCGCGGGGCTGGTTGCCGGCTCTCACAACAGAAACGAGCTCGTGGTCATCCGGCGCGATGGGGAATCGGGGGTAATTTTCCCGCCTCCTTCTTTGATTGTTCCTGCTGTCAAAATGTGATTTTGATCGATGTTTGGGCTTTGCAGCCGAGACCGCTACAACAGCTGAGCGGGCAGGTGTGCCAGATCTGTGGTGACGACGTTGGCCTCACCGTCGACGGCGATCTCTTTGTCGCTTGCAACGAATGCGCCTTCCCCATTTGCAGGACTTGCTATGAATACGAGCGACGGGAAGGCAACCAAGTCTGCCCTCAGTGCAAGACCAGATTCAAGCGGCTCAAAGGTACGTAAAAGAAAGAAACGCAAGGAAGCCCTAGATCCCTTCCCTGCTTCCGTTCTAGGAGATATATCAAAAATTTACTCTGCTATTTGGGAAACTGGACTTGGCCATTTAGTGTATTACTATACCAAACACACGAAAGTTCCTTTTCAGTATATCTCTCCAGTCTTAAATCCTGTAGTAAACCTCAGTGATGGATCCCTCGTGTATATGGTCCTTTTTGTTTTAGAACCTGATATGGTTTCATCCGTAACTCCCTATAGGGTTAGTAGTAGATCTCTCTTTGCTTATATCTTAACTCGTATCAGATTGTTGAATTCAACGAACTTGTATTTGCAGGATGCCCTCGTGTGCCTGGGGATGAAGAGGAGGATGGTGTTGATGATCTTGAACATGAGTTCGAATGGGGAGATGACCATGACTCACAGTACATGGCAGAAGCAATTTTGCACGGTCACATGAGCTATGGCCGTCAGGGTTACATAAACAACCCTCATATGGCTCATCATCTGCCCCAAGTCCCACTACTCACCAATGGCGAAATGGTACTAACAAATCAAAATTCCTTCTGGGTATCTTGCACTCTGCAATACCCTTCAATTCTGGTGGATGAATTCCATTTTCATTTTCCAGGTCGATGACATTCCTCCAGAGCATCATGCTCTTGTTCCTTCTTTCATGGGTGGGGGAGGGAAAAGGATTCATCCTCTTCCCTTTCCAGATGCCAATCTTCCAGGCATGCACGCTATCACCTGAATCTAATACTTATTTACAATGAGCTATCATAATATTCAAATCATTGGTTTTGTTAGTACAATTAAATTGATAATAGAACTATTAACCTCACAGTGCAACCTAGATCCATGGACCCCTCCAAAGATCTTGCTGCTTATGGATATGGAAGTGTGGCTTGGAAGGAGCGTATGGAGAGTTGGAAGCAAAAACAAGAGAAATTGCAAATGACCAGGAGCCATGGTGGTGATAAAGGCTGGGATAACAATGATGATGAATCTGATTTACCATTGTAAGCTCTAAAGTTTGTTTGATGAAAATGGTATTCTTGTAAGTAACTTGTTGACATTGGTTTACTCCCAAAATCACTAGTCGGTGTTAGTTGATACCAAAGAATATTTTCTCTTCTGTACTTTGACTTACTATTCATCTTTGTAGAATGGATGAAGCTAGACAACCACTATCGAGAAAACTTCCAATCTCTTCCAGCAAAATAAACCCATACAGAATGATAATCTTAATCCGACTGGTAGTTGCTGGGTTCTTCTTCCATTACCGAGTTACAAACCCTGCAAAAGATGCATATCCATTGTGGCTTATATCCGTCATATGTGAAATCTGGTTTGCCGTTTCTTGGATTCTTGATCAGTTTCCTAAGTGGCTTCCGATTGAAAGGGAAACTTATCTTGACAGATTATCATTGAGGTAGTTTAACTTGCCCATGTGAACTTATTAATCTTTAATCAATTTCTTGAATATTTCCCTAACTGTTCATTATTGTTCCTAGGTATGAAAAAGAAGCGCAACCTTCTCAATTAGCTTCAGTTGACATATTTGTGAGTACAGTTGATCCAATGAAGGAACCACCTTTAATTACTGCTAACACAGTGCTATCAATCCTTGCTGTGGATTACCCGGTTGAAAAAGTATCTTGCTATGTCTCTGACGATGGTGCTGCTATGCTGACATTCGAAGCATTGTCTGAAACATCTGAGTTTGCAAAAAAATGGGTTCCATTCTGTAAGAAATTCAATATAGAGCCCCGTGCACCAGAGTGGTATTTTCAGCAAAAGATAGATTATCTGAAGGATAAAGTCCATCCTTCTTTTGTAAAAGAAAGAAGAGCAATGAAGGTATCGAATAGTTATATATTATCATCGGTAATGTCTGCACACAAGTTGCCTAACTAAACTTTGTCCTTTTCAGAGAGAATATGAGGAATTTAAGGTACGAATAAATGCCCTGGTTGCAAAAGCACAAAAGGTACCTGAAGAAGGGTGGACGATGCAGGATGGAACACCCTGGCCTGGAAATAATGTGCGTGACCATCCAGGCATGATTCAGGTAAAGTTTCAGTTTTCGTACTACAATATTTTGTACTTATAAGCAATAAGCTTGTTTTTCTTATGCTTATGTATTCAATTTCTCATTTTGCGGACATGCTATATTTTTAGGTCTTCCTGGGGCAAAGTGGCGGGCATGACATTGATGGAAATGAATTGCCACGTTTGGTTTATGTCTCAAGAGAAAAGAGGCCAGGTTTCAATCATCACAAAAAGGCTGGAGCCATGAATGCGTTGGTAAGCAAGTGCCATTTTGAACGATTTGTCTACCTGAATATCAAATAGCTGTAGACTTGCTCATTATGGTAATGAATTGGCAGGTTCGAGTTTCTGCTGTCCTTACAAATGCACCCTATCTCCTGAATGTCGATTGTGACCATTACTTCAACAATAGCAAGGCAATACGAGAAGCAATGTGTTTCATGATGGATCCTCTTGTAGGAAAGCGAGTGTGCTATGTGCAGTTTCCTCAGAGGTTTGATGGTATTGATCGACACGATCGATATGCTAATCGAAACACTGTCTTTTTTGATGTAAGTGTTGGCATGAGTTATATGTTGTGCATTCCTCAGTTTCACATTTAGATATTCAACACATCTTTAATTAAAGTTTATTTACGCATGATTGAGTACTAAAACAAAGATATGATGCAGATCAATATGAAAGGTTTGGATGGGATTCAAGGACCTATTTATGTGGGTACTGGATGTGTTTTTAGAAGGCAGGCTTTATATGGAACTGATGCTCCAAAGAAAAAGAAGCCTCCAAATAGAACATGCAATTGCTGGCCTAAATGGTGCTGCTGTTGCTGCTGTTGTACTGGTGGGAGGAAGAAGAAAGCAGCAAAAGCTAAGCAAGAGAAGAAAAAGTTCAGTTCTAAGATTGCTGAGAATGGAGCACCTGCATATGCTCTTGAAGGCATCGAAGAAGGTACCAAAGGTATGTTGATGCTTGTGACTGAACAAGCTAGCATCACTTGCAGTTATTTTGTTCATTGTGCATTGTAGATTCATGTTTATCGCTCAATAGGTGCATGTTATACTACTTCCACTTCTGATAACCATATGGTCATGCACACGATCATGAAAGGGCATTCCATAGTATACAATGCTGTTTTCAGAAGTTGTAATATATTTTCATGAGTCACCATGATGTATTATTAGTACTCAGGGATAGAATTGTTTTTTTATGCCTTTCTTTATTCTCCATCGCGTTGTGTCCTTTTAGTTTGTTTTACTTTTCCATTCAGGCATTAGGCAAGAATGATTCATCAAAAAATTATAAGAGTCGGCCGAATTAAAATGTGTTGGAATTCTGTGTTCACAAACTAACACTTGCTACTCTTTTCGACTATTAACAGGAAATGAAACTGAAAATTCTAATATGACAGCTGGGCAGAAGTTAGAAAAGAAATTTGGGCAGTCTCCTGTTTTTGTTGCATCTACTCTCCTAGAGAATGGGGGAACACTCAAAGGTGCTACCCCAGCTTCTTTGTTAAAGGAAGCTATCCATGTTATTAGCTGTGGTTATGAAGACAAGACGGACTGGGGAAAAGAGGTAATTCCTTCTGTCTTGAATTTTTTTTCCATCTACAGACAAGATATCTTTTCTTAATTTCCTTTCCTCGCTCCAGATTGGATGGATCTATGGTTCAGTAACAGAAGATATATTGACTGGTTTCAAGATGCATTGCCATGGGTGGCGATCTATATACTGTGTGCCATCATTAGCTGCCTTCAAAGGTTCCGCGCCTCTCAATCTCTCAGATCGTCTTCACCAGGTGCTTAGGTGGGCTCTTGGTTCTGTTGAAATTTTCTTGAGCAAGCACTGTCCTCTTTGGTATGGATATGGAGGTGGGCTTAAATGGTTGGAGAGGATGTCATACATTAATGCCACTATCTACCCATGGACTTCAATCCCTCTCTTGGCATACTGTACCTTGCCCGCTGTTTGCTTGCTTACTGGAAAATTTATCACCCCAGAGGTAAGTTTTTGTTTTTTTGTATTTATGTTTCAATCAATTCCTTTTTTATCATATCTTGAGGCTTATACCAACTTGCGATCTATATATTGCAGCTTTCCAATGTAGCAAGTCTTTGGTTCTTGTCGCTTTTCATTTGTATCTTTGCAACTGGCATCCTTGAAATGAGATGGAGTGGTGTTGGCATCGATGACTGGTGGAGAAATGAGCAGTTTTGGGTTATTGGAGGTGTTTCCGCGCATCTCTTTGCTGTGTTTCAGGGGCTTCTCAAGGTTCTTGCCGGTATAGATACCAATTTCACTGTGACATCAAAGGCTGGTGATGATGAAGATTTCTCCGAATTGTACACATTCAAGTGGACAACATTGCTCATCCCTCCTACAACATTGCTTATTGTGAACTTCGTTGGCGTTGTAGCTGGTGTCTCCAATGCAATAAACAATGGATATGAATCATGGGGACCTCTATTCGGGAAGCTCTTCTTCTCCTTCTGGGTGATAGTCCACCTGTATCCCTTCCTCAAAGGTCTGGTTGGTCGACAAAACCGGACACCTACAATTGTCATCGTCTGGTCCATTCTCCTTGCATCAATTTTCTCATTGCTATGGGTACGAATCGATCCGTTCCTGCCGAAATCAGATGGTCCTCTCTTGGAGGAGTGTGGATTAGATTGCAACTGAGCACGAGGTCAATCTGCATTCTGATGCCCCTGGACTTCAATTCACTCGATGGCATTGTTGCACAGTAAACTACACTACATTCACACCAGTGTACATGGAGTTCTGCATTCATTAATAGATAGGAAGACAGTGTGCTACAGCATTTTTGTTCCCCCATTGTACTTCAGCTCTGAACTACTATCGCCAAAATAGTGAGATTGCTTGTTTGTGCAAGAGCAGCAGCGGTGTTGCAGTTTTAGCTGTATGAATGGCAAGAGGAAGGGCGAGCTTTGTTGGTGTATTCTTCCAGTCAATCTGTACATTGATTCATCACAATAAGGCATGCCTTCCTCGATACTTCAAACATTCTGTTGCTCGAATTTATTGGCCTCTTTGGGTGATTATTTATTTCTGGTGATACTGAACGATATGAAAAGAGAATATTTATATTGTGCATTTATTTTAATTTAATCACATCATCAACCTCTGTACTTAAAAAAAAAAATTGGAAAACGTGTGAAGGACTACTACGTTTTGTCTTGAAAATGAACTACAATTTTGTTTGGGTTTGAGCCATGTGTTTCACTGTGTTGGGGAATGGGGATGCTGATTCTCTGGCTGAGGCACAGAAAGGAAAATGCCAAATGCATGGACGAGTGTTATCATTTTGCGCTTGTTCTGGTATCTCATTGTGCCACTGGTGGGAAGTTCCTGTTTCCTCGGTGAAACGCACTTTGCAATTGAAATAGGTTAAAGAATCTCTAGAATTCTGAAAAAACATGAAGATCAATCTGAATTCTGAAATCAGTTATGTCCATTTTCTATGCATCTCAATTTCTCTGTTTTCACAATCAAATTATAACAATTTATATATGAATAGATAAGATGCATGCTAAATGGAAATGACTATTTTTTCAAGCGAGTTATAATTGTCATGTGGGGCTCTGCTCTATCAAGAGATTGATTTAATACAAACAATGGATTGTGTTTGATTTGCACAGTACTCTTTGATCCAAAAACAACTTCAAAATATATGGTGTTGGTGATCAGGTAACATGCATTAATATTCTTACTCAGTTCAGGTTTATTAAATCACACATACATTTGTTCTCAGCTATCACGACTCGATTTAACAATCACCCCAAAACGTCACTGTAATTCGTCTCTCATTATTTAGTCATCAATGGTCACTAGAGCGGGCCTGCACCTGCCAAATTCATGAATGCACTTTCCAGCTCTGCTTTCACTATGCTACCCAACAAGGACATGTAAGCAATTCCACCTTGTAGTCCACGCACTAAACCACCCGTATCAGTGTTTATCATTGCCAAAAAATTACGCAGCACAAACAAGCGCCATTACTAGCGTGGTCCTCGAGCTAAAATTTAGCAAGTTACGGTCCTCTATTATAGTCTCATGGTCGTATGAGGTGCCACGGTTGCGCGAGGTGATCTCGTGCAAGACGACGTATCGAGGCCGCGCGAGGCCATCTCCCACTGGACGACTGATTGAGGCTATGTAAAGCGACCTCATGTATGTTCTCGGGACATAGTTGAATAAGTTATGACAGAATAGAGTTGTTGAAGTGGATAAAAGTAGAATCACAATAAAATCGAGATAATGTCCTACTTGACGTTGTTGAAATTCGATTGCACAATTGAGAGAGATATAATTACTCTCTTTCGCAGATAAATTCATAAATCCGTCAGCCAAAAGAAAGAAAAATAAGGAAGAAAATTTTCTATAGTAAAAATTTTGCGTCCCCTCAAATAAGCAGGTTAGGGAAACCAAGCTCCCTAGCCAACATTACTCGGCCATCAATTCCGCAGAGCCGGCCCGGAAATAATTAGTTCCCGCGTCGCTTTAACTGCGATTAAGAGCGTACGGACGGTAGTTATGTTTCATGGTTCGATTTGGGCAGCAAGCCAAGGCGTGGTAACGGCTGATTGGACCGGGCTCACGCAGTGTCGGTGGCTCGTAAGTGATGCTGATGTTAATTAATGCGTGGCGTGGAGTTCCGCGATGCGACTGCGCCTCCATCGGTGTGCTCTGCGGCGGTGGCTGAGACGTCAATGATTGATTTGAGGTCAGTGAAGTGAAGTGAGTG
Organism: Curcuma longa; assembly: GCF_044706935.1. Lineage (NCBI taxonomy): Eukaryota > Viridiplantae > Streptophyta > Magnoliopsida > Zingiberales > Zingiberaceae > Curcuma > Curcuma longa. Next base: position 9,756,074 of record NC_133861.1, read on the forward strand.
ACCTAAAAGGACGTTTTGATTAATTAAGCAAGCTGACGGGTTTTAATTAATTTAATATAAGTTTGATGTTGATTATTTAAATGGCATAGGTCTTCTAGAGTTTGATAAAAAGTTATTAATAATCAACCAATATTACTTACCAAAGACACGTTCAAGAAAAAAAAAAAAAGGCTCCCTATGAAAAATTATAATATATTCCACCTTTTGATAAATTATCATAGAAAGATAAAATAAATTGTTTTTTAAAACAAACTGTTAATAAGTTCTCGTCTGCCACGTAATCTTAATTGGTCGGGCCGTGGGTCCAAACATTATGATAAGTACAAGGACCAAAGTGAAAGTTTCCAGATGCACGGGCAGACGGCGGCCGTGAAATAATAATAATAATAATAATAATAATAATAATAATAATAAAAGAAATAAGATATTCATCCTTAGTCGAAGGCCTTGCTCGCCACCGACAGCTTAGATGTTCTTCTGGGTTGGTCGTTCATCCCTCGCCCTCACTGATCAACCACTCTTTCCGACTTCTTGATTCATACATTTCTCCTTCCGCCTCACGATTCCTTCCTCGTCCTCTTCGTTCTATTAAATTTTTGTTTGTTTTACCTAGAATAGTTGAAATCGCAATCCGGTTGGGCGGCGGATGTAAAAAAATGGGGGAAGAATAAAAGAGCAATCAAGGAGTTGGAGTCCACACAAGAGAGAGAGAAGAGAGAAGAGAGAAGAGAGAGAGAGAGAGACTGCCACTCTTCCTTCCTCCGGTTCTCCTCCGTCCACGCTCTCTCTCTCGCTCTCTACGCGCACTGGAGACTGGAGTAGAGAGAGAAGGGAGGAGGGAGGAGGAATTGCTGACTGGCTCGGTTTCTGCTGTCTTTTCCCCTCGTCGGCTGGTGGACTTGGGGCTGTTCGAGGTAAAGGAGATAACTTTGAGTGGTTTGGTCCCTAGAGCGAAGAAATGGAGGCCGGCGCAGGGTTGGTTGCCGGTTCGCATAACCGGAACGAGCTCGTGGTCATCCGCCGCGACGGCGAATCGGGGGTAATGCCTGGCCCTTTTTTTGTTAATTTCTTTCACTTTCAGTAAATATCTGATTTTGCATTGCCTTTCTTGTTGATTTGATCTTGTCCGGCAGCCAAAGCCGCTGCGGCAGTTGAGCGGGCAAATCTGCCAGATCTGTGGTGATGACGTCGGTGTCACCGTCGACGGTGATCTCTTCGTTGCTTGCAACGAGTGTGCCTTCCCCATTTGCAGGACCTGCTACGAGTACGAGCGCCGGGAGGGTAACCAGATTTGCCCCCAGTGCAAGACCAGGTTCAAGCGGCTCAAGGGTAAAAAAAAAAATAAAAAACTAAACATACGCATTCTCCTTCCTCTATCTCGTTCCATTTTCCGCACTTCTCTCGATTTTCTTGTCTTTTTTGTTCTCTTTTCTTTATGATCATGTTTCATAGGTTTCGTATTGACAATTCTGATCATTTCCAGTGTGAAAATATAAATTTTTTTGCTTCAGTTTATCTGAAAATTATGGTTAACCATTTTACACACTTACAATTCTTTTTACTCGATCTCTGTAGTCCTAAGCATTTATAGTGAACCTCCGTATTAGATCTTCTCGTCCGCTTCCATTCTCGTCTTAAACCCTGTTTGAATTTAATCTTGCTGTATGTGTCCCTAAACTTTGACTTCAGCCCATATCAGGAAGCTTCTTGCTTGGGCTTTTACAACTATTGTTTTATCTACGCAGGGTGTCCTCGCGTGCCTGGCGACGATGAAGAGGATGATGTTGATGATCTTGAACACGAATTCGAGTGGGGAGATAATCATGACTCACAATACATGGCAGAGGCAATGCTAATTGGCCACATGAGCTATGGGCGGCAGGGTGACATCAACACCCCCCGTGTGGTTCATCCAGTTCTCCAAGTCCCTCTTCTCACGAATGGCGAGATGGTACTTGCACTCACACCTTTCTTTGGTTATTTCTCTCAGAAATACCATTCAACTCTGATGGATGATTACTAGTCTTTTAATTTCCAGGTTGATGACATTCCGCCAGAGCAGCATGCACTTGTCCCTTCTTTCGTTGGTGGTGGAGTGAAAAGGATTCACCCTCTTCCCTTTCCAGATCACAATCTTCCTGGTATTTGTACTACCACTGGATCTATTAAACTACAATGAGCTATTGTGATGTCTACCCATATAATTTTAGTGCAAGAAGAAACTAACAACAAAGATGTTCATTTGCAGCACAACCTAGATCCATGGATCCTTCCAAAGACCTTGCTGCTTATGGATATGGGAGTGTAGCCTGGAAGGAACGAATGGAAATTTGGAAGCAAAAGCAAGAGAAATTGCACACGACTAGAAGCAATGGTGGTGATAAAGGCTGGGATAACAATGAAAATGAATCTGATTTACCATTGTAAGTTCCAATGTTATTCATTATATGTTTGAAAATTGTATTCTATTCAATGTTATATGTTCGTATTAAAGAATCTTTTCTTTGATAATTTAACTTCCTATTCATCTTCTATAGAATGGATGAAGCTAGACAACCATTGTCAAGAAAACTACCAATCCCTTCTAGCAAAATAAATCCATACAGAATGATAATCTTAATTCGACTGGTTGTTGCGGGGTTCTTCTTCCATTACCGGATTACAAACCCTGCCAAAGATGCATATCCATTGTGGCTTATATCGGTGATCTGTGAAATCTGGTTTGCTATTTCTTGGATTCTTGATCAATTTCCCAAGTGGCTTCCAATTGAAAGAGAGACTTATCTTGACAGATTGTCCTTAAGGTAATCTACTTAGTCAACATGAAATTTTATTGTTTGTTTAATGGTACTTGCACCTAATTGTTCATTCATATTCCTAGGTATGAAAAAGAAGGTCAATCTTCTCAATTAGCTTCAATAGACATGTTTGTGAGTACAGTTGATCCAATGAAGGAACCACCTTTAATCACTGCAAACACTGTTCTTTCTATCCTGGCTGTGGATTATCCCGTTGAAAAAGTATCTTGCTATGTCTCTGATGATGGTGCTGCTATGCTGACATTTGAAGCACTGTCTGAAACATCTGAATTCGCAAAGAAATGGGTTCCATTTTGTAAAAAATTCAGTATAGAACCTCGTGCACCAGAATGGTATTTTCAGCAAAAGATAGATTATCTCAAGGATAAAGTCCATCCTTCATTTGTAAAGGAAAGAAGAGCAATGAAGGTATGAAAAAGTTTATCATTGAAAAGCACGCAAAGAACTCGTATAACTGAAATTGATTATATTTTCAGAGGGAATACGAGGAATTTAAGGTGAGAATAAATGCCCTGGTTGCTAAAGCACAAAAGGTTCCAGAAGAAGGGTGGACAATGCAGGATGGAACACCCTGGCCTGGAAATAATGTCCGTGACCATCCAGGCATGATTCAGGTAAATTTTCTGCATTTCTTGTACCAGTATGGTATGAGCTTCTTTGTTTTCCTATTTCAATTGCTTGTTTTGCTGACATCATATCCTTTTAGGTATTCTTGGGTCAAAGTGGAGGGCATGATATTGATGGGAATGAACTACCACGTTTGGTTTATGTTTCTAGAGAAAAGAGACCAGGTTTCAATCACCACAAGAAGGCTGGTGCCATGAATGCTTTGGTGAGCAGTGTGCATTAAATCAGTTTGTCAGAAGTAGATTTAAGTTTGCTCATTTGCCTATAATATGTTTGATAGGTCCGAGTCTCTGCTGTACTTACAAATGCCCCTTATCTGCTGAATGTTGATTGTGATCATTACTTCAACAATAGCAAGGCAATACGAGAAGCAATGTGCTTCATGATGGATCCGCTTGTAGGAAAGCAAGTGTGCTATGTGCAGTTCCCTCAGAGGTTCGATGGTATCGATCGCCATGATAGATATGCTAATCGAAACACTGTCTTTTTTGATGTAAGTACCTGCATCAATGTTTCACGCTTGAATATCTATTCCAGAATTCTTTAATTAAAAAATTGCTCTATTCACATGGTTCAAATGCTAAAACAAAGACATGATGCAGATCAATATGAAAGGTCTGGATGGGATTCAAGGGCCTATTTATGTTGGTACTGGATGTTGTTTTAGAAGGCAGGCACTCTATGGAACTGATGCTCCCAAGAAAAAGAAGCCTCCAAATAGGACATGTAATTGCTGGCCAAAATGGTGCTGCTGTTTTACTGGTAGTAGGAAGAAGAAGACTGCAAAAGCTAAGCAGGAAAAGAAAAAGACTAATTACAAAAATGCTGAGAATGGAGCACCAACATATGCACTTGAAGGCATCAAAGAAGGTGTTAAAGATACATATCTATGCCTCTATTTTATCAAGCAGCATTGCTAGCATCTATTACTTATTTTGTAGTGTAGTTCTAAATTTAACAATATTTAGCTGCCTTTATTAACAACTTCTAGTTTTAGAAGTCATTAACCATATGATGATAGTCTGATTAAGAATGACCATCATTGGCAGGTTTCTTAGATAACTGGACGTCTAGTCCTCTATTTCTTATAGAAAGGATGCCAAGTATTAAGACTCAGGAGTTAATTCATTTTGTTAGTTTTCTTTTTATCTGTTTCGAATCAATGTCTTCTTTCAAAAGGTTCACAATAAAATAAGTCAAGTCAGATAACAAAAACATTTTGTATATTGTAACTCGTGTTTTATTGAAGGAATATCATGATGCCCTATCGAAGTTCCACTGTTAACTATCCTGTAATTTCTAAATGTTGTGTAGATAGATTTTGCTTCTTTGTCAAGCTGTTGAAGCATTAGGCACAACTGATTCAATAAAAGACAGATAGGCAGCTGCTTGAAAATATGTTGGAATTATAGATGTTTATATTAACATTCAAATATGTTAACAGCAAATGGGACAGGCAAACAAAATCTAACATCTGAGCAGAAGTTAGAAAAGAAATTTGGGCAATCTCCTGTTTTTGTTGCATCTACTCTCTTAGAGAATGGTGGAATGCTCAAGGGTGCTACTCCAGCTTCTTTACTGAAGGAAGCTATCCATGTTATTAGCTGTGGCTATGAGGACAAAACAGACTGGGGAAAAGAGGTGATTCTTTGTTTTTTCTTTATATTTTACATTTAAGATGTCTTTCTTAATTTCCTATAACTTCTCTGCAGATTGGATGGATCTATGGTTCAGTGACAGAAGATATATTGACAGGTTTTAAGATGCATTGCCATGGGTGGAGATCTATATATTGTATCCCATCAAGGCCTGCATTCAAGGGATCTGCACCTTTGAATCTTTCAGATCGTCTTCACCAGGTTCTTAGGTGGGCTCTTGGATCTGTTGAAATTTTCTTGAGCAAGCACTGCCCTCTCTGGTATGGATATGGAGGTGGGCTTAAATCGTTGGAACGGATGTCATACATTAATGCTACTATCTACCCTTGGACATCAATTCCTCTTTTGGCCTACTGTACCTTACCAGCTGTTTGCTTGCTTACTGGAAAATTTATCACCCCAGAGGTACAATCTATTTTGTCATTTTGTTTTTCTAATTCCAATTGTTTTTTCCCAGATGCTTATTTATAACATGTTCTAAATTGCAGCTTTCCAATGTAGCAAGTCTTTGGTTCTTGTCACTTTTCATTTGTATCTTCGCAACTGGCATCCTTGAAATGAGATGGAGTGGTGTTGGCATCGATGACTGGTGGAGAAATGAGCAGTTTTGGGTTATTGGAGGTGTTTCCTCGCATCTCTTTGCTGTGTTTCAGGGGCTTCTCAAGGTTCTTGCCGGTATCGATACCAATTTCACTGTGACATCAAAGGCTGGTGATGATGAAGATTTCTCCGAATTGTACACATTCAAGTGGACAACATTGCTCATCCCTCCTACAACATTGCTTATTGTGAACTTCATTGGCGTCGTAGCTGGTGTCTCCAATGCAATAAACAATGGATATGAATCATGGGGACCTCTATTCGGGAAGCTCTTCTTCTCCTTCTGGGTGATCGTCCACCTGTATCCCTTCCTCAAAGGTCTGGTTGGTCGACAAAACCGAACGCCTACAATTGTCATCGTCTGGTCCATTCTCCTTGCATCAATTTTCTCATTGCTATGGGTACGAATCGATCCATTCCTACCAAAATCAGATGGCCCTCTTTTGGAGGAGTGTGGATTGGATTGCAACTGAGAGCCAGAGGTTGGTCACTATTGAAAGTCTCTCAACCACGGCTTATTTCTTGTCATCGGCATATATATGTATGTACACTACCTTGGGGTCTTCCACAAGTACACGGCAGGTGGTCCTGCTTTAAGTTGTAGATAAAAGGCGTGCTGCATTTTGTTTTTTCTCTTCCTTGTATGGTTCTTTCTCCATCTCCTATCTCCTATCAGGGAATTCGAAGTTCTGTCTAGCAATTGTAGTTTGTCTGTGCAAGCCGTTGCAGCTCTAGTTATTTTTTAGTTGATTAAACCAGTGGTGAGTCATGTCTCAATTGTTGCAGTCCATATCTATACTGATTCACCTCAATAAGGCAGGCATCGCCTGATACATGCCACATGAAGATGCTTCATCACATATTTTGTTAGTCGTTTTCATTTGTCTGCGCTTGTGTGTTCTTGTTATCAATGGTGTGGCAGCATGATAATCGATCTGCTCCTCTGCTATCGACTTTTTTTGTCTGAAATTGATTGCATCAGCTCTTTTCCTTGTCAAGACTGCTCCAGTGTCTTCAGCTCATCTTTTCAGCTTCTGGTGATGACTTTTGCATCCCAACTGCTAAAACGACAAGGTGGGAGAATGGCAGTAGCAAAGTGCATCTATTTGTAGCATGTTTCTAGTCATCACTTTACAGTTCATTCCTGCCTTTTGATGCAGATCGTTGTCTTGATTAGCTGTGTGTGTCGGTGATAACCATCAAACTAGGCATCCCAAGGCTCGAGAGGTAGCTCGGCTCCACTGCCCAGATTAGCGTGGTTCCAAATGCATTACTAACAAAGTTTTTTTGTTTTTTGTTGCAGGCCTTCATTATCAGGATTTTGCCTAGTATTCGTGTTTGTTGGCTCATTTATTCCTCTTGGAAGCTATTATACATTACAAAGTAGGTTAGTAACTTTTTTCATCTTCCAATTATCATCTCATTAGCAGCATAACAGCTTATGTGCGTTTCTGAAAAGGCAGATAATTATTCTCTTTTTCCTCCCGACACTCATATAGCGTCTTGGATTCATCTGTACGTATCACTAACATGCAGCAAAAGTAGCGTCAAAGTAATATTACATGATGATTGTAGGTACCAAAATATTAAACATTGGCTCATCATAACATAGAAGATTCAACGCCCGAAAGTGTTCCGATCATCCGAAATAATAACAGTGGCATTTTTTTTTTTTTAAATTTTTAAATTTATGATTAAATAAATTAATTTTTTTATGATTTAAATGTTGAATTATAATATTAAATATAAAAAAATTTAGTTATTTACGGAATGTATTGGATAAGAAATAAAAATAAAAACCTAATAAATCTCATGAGTAATTAATTTTTTTATTTTAAAATTTTTTTATATTTAATACTATAATCTATCTTGTAAATTTAAAAAAAATTAAATGACTTAATTATAAATAAAAAATTAAAAAATAATACTAATTCTGTTTTGAATGTTCAAAACATTTTTTAGACGTACCAAATCCTCTGTCGCGAACGGAGGTTGCTGTTCTGTGCTACCAAAAAAGCAACCTTTTAAACTTTCATTTTATTATTAAAATATCCTTTATCGATTAGTGATAAAGTAATTCACCTAGTGATTTAAAGTGAAAATTATTTTGACAAGGGTTGTTTAAAGGGCATTTTAATAGTATTAAGTCAAGAGTTTTTTGAATCACTGGATGTTGAGAGATTTTATAAAATTATTATTTTTGTAAAAATAAATAGTTTTCCTAAAAAATATTTATTTATTATTCTGAAAACTATAATAAAATGCGTTCCAAAACGACGTTTCATCATAATAAATATTTGAAAAAAATGACAAAAACAAAAAACAATTAGAAACCACTATCCAGTAAGAGCTTGGAGCACTGAAGGATTCTGACGTTTTCCTCTATCAGCAGGAAAATCTCAACTTGCTTAAGCTAGCTAAATTGGCAAGCCTTTAAAAGTTAGTCGTCAAGATTTCAATTTTACGATCAAAACTAACTCTTCAGATCCAAATGTGAGTAGTTAAAAGAACATCGTAAACAAGAACCAAACATCTTAGGCTGGTTCGATCGATAATTGCAGTAAAACCTGCGAGTAACATGAGTAGCAGCCCTTGGGTTAGAGGCATGAGGCGCTTAAAGAATCAATCTACATGATTTTTCTGGAGCTTCAAGCATTTTCACCATCTTCCAATTATGAAATTTTCACTTCTTGAAAATGAGGACAAGAACAGGAGCAGTTGGTCGGTTAAGCATTTCAAACTCAATGCTTGTCCAAGCTTCAACTGGCAAATCAGATGCAAATCCTTGAACAACCTCCAGCTCATCCCTATCAAATGAACAAACAAAAAACAGCATAATAAAGCATTTGAGTACATGAACGAATGAAAAGTTCAGCTGATAGCCTTCAGTCATTTGACATGGGGAAATTGCTTAGAAAGACAATAGCAGCAGCAGTTGAACCTTAAAAGTAAGAACTTGGCTTAGGAAATGTTATGACGAACCAAGCGGTGTAAATCTGTGCATGTAGCACCACTATATAAGATAGTAAACAAAAATATTTGTGATGATTGCCAACAGCTAATGGTTATGCCATAAAGCGCAACAAATTTGCCATGGAAATGTGAAGTAGTTGAAATTAAAATATGAGAAGGGAAATACCATAAAAGAATAATCAAAGCAATGGGCCTTCAAGGAAGACTCAGAAGAGAGCAGCTAGGAAAACCAAGCAAGTTGCAGAAAAAGGAAAGAAACGGAGGATTAACCTTCCGCCAGGATGCCCAATGTAGACCATGACGCTAATAAGTCCTCCAGATTGCAGAACTCTGCAGGCAGCGTGTAAAGCAGCTACTGTCGTTCCTGGCGATGTAAGAATTGTTTTGTCTCCTCCAGGCAAATACCCCAAGTTGAATGCTACAAGCCTGAAGGCTAACAACCAGAAGAATAAATACATGTAAACATACAGAGTTCCTCATTTGCTAAACACAATTACTTGAAGATCACCTTTTAGTTTCTCTTACACTTGTTTTCATCAAAGAGTTATTTCTAGAATATAATTAAAGAGGACACAAAGAAAACCCACCTCAATTAGATTTACAGCAAAACTGAACAATCTATGTGTTTATATATATATATATTTGCAGTGATATTAATCTGAAATGTATTCCAACAAACTCCTCAGGTATAATAATGAACATCATGCCTGTTTGAACCAGTCAGAAATTGTTATATAATTCTTAATTATGTGCCATAGTCGACACAGTCAAAACCAATTTCTCAATGATAGATATAGGTGTATATCATGGAGGCGCACTGATATTTCAACTCTTCATATCCCAGCCATTTTGGTGTTGGATATTCGCATCAGACTCAGAAACATAGGGTACATGGATATACTTGTGACAATCATATAGTAAATACTTTACAGATACTAGTTATGATGAATTTTACGACTCCAGTTGACAATGTAAATTAATATCTCATCTTCATGATAACTAGAGAAGAGTACAAAGCTCAAACCACTATTTCTATCAATGGAATGAATGAGAAACTCAATCGTTAACCAATGGTATGAATTAAACGACACAGCTATTTAGATGCATGCTAGCATATCTCAGTACATCATGGTATAGTAACAATTCAATTCAAGAAGCTATCACCTGACAGGGGTTTCTCGGACAATATCTTCAAGTTTGCTGTGGCAAAGCTTAAAGAGCTTCACTAGCTTCCTCTGCATAAAGCAGTAATTTAATCATTATGCCAGCACAATGAAAACCAAAAATGGAAACTAACAAGAAAGGTCTAAATAACAGAGAAGCTAATTTTAGATTTGTGTACAAGAACTATTATATATTACATTTATTCTTTTTAAACAATTTCAGATCATGGAAGGTTCAAATCAGTTCTTATCTTGACAAATGGTTCAAACAAGTAGAGGATATGATTTGGAATATTTAGTACCTTGTTTTCCTCAACTGATATTTCCAATAAAGAAGAGGTATTGTCTAATGCTTCTTGTTGAATGTCCATTCCCAAAACACAGCCATTGTATGATTCATCAGATACCATTGTGAGCAATGCCAATGTATCATAGCCATTGCCGCATGTTGCATCAATTACAGTGTCTCCTTTCTGAATGATGTTTTTCCAAACTCTGACAAAGAAACTCACGTCAGAACATTTTAAAAACCACTAAAAGAACCTAAAAGGTAGAGCACAAGTCAACAGTAAGCAAAAAAAAAAAAAAAAACTCTGAGAAGTCAAAACAGATACATGTTAGCAATTTATATTGTAGGAGATTGAAGACTAATAACAATTAGTTTACTTTAAAATTATCTAGCTATTACAATAGTAGGTAGTAACATATCAAGTATACTAGAAACAACTTGCAAAAGACAAAATTACTAGTGAGTAAGACAACGATGATGAAAGAAGGACGCCATATTAGTATATCAACTTAGAAGTTTGATGATTTTTTTTGTGAACTATTGTGATTTTTTTTTATTGTGAAATGCAGTTTTTACTGAGTCTAGCTCTGTCCTGTTTAAACTCCTTAAAGCCACTCATTTTTCAATATTATCCCCTTCTTTTAGTTGGGCCTACTTAAATTAGGTACAATTTGGTTAAGTTTTAGAGCTCCCTGGGGTTGTCTGGCATCCAATATGTGGAGCTAACATAAGAAGATGTCATAGTATCAATGTGTGACAGCTAGTACTCCTTGCATCCATACCACGAGCATGAAGAAAGAAATAATGCAACAAAAGACTAAGATAATGACACCCGATATATATTATTTGTAAAACAGAAATAAGGTCAAGGAGGATGCGGAAGAGGTCCAAAGGAGTTTTAGGGTTTTACACTGGTGAATGGAGGGGAAGTCATACCATCACATAAACTCTAAGGAGTTAAAAAAAACCTGTACCCTAGAAAAATATTCTTCTTTATTACAAAACCGAAAGGGATGAAATATTGAATTATTGTGCTATGAGAGAAGTATTGCACGATACCTATAAGATTAAACAAAATACCCAATAACTAAAACACCTAGTGTGAGACTACACATGCAACAAATGTAACTAACAACTTCAGTAACCTAATAACAATGACATTAATAAGTTGTAGATCTTCAGACATTATGAATAAATTATATACTAGTCGAGAGAAATTGTAGAAAATATAGCAACTTGTCAGTACTTTAAATATACATATCTGATTCATCAAGATTGGAAAAAAAAGGTCGAAAATTAAAATAAATCTCATTTTTTGGGCCGTTTACATAAGCAGGCCATTAGACATCACATGAAATCATATGTTTTAGTAGCATATTAAATATAGAACCCACTATGCTCTTTGAACTCCAATAGCAACTTCAACCCTCTCAAGTACATATTCACTATCCTTCTAAAATAATCACTATATAAATTGGAAAAGGTAAATAAGTGAATAAAGGCAACATATGATATATCATGTTCTTTCCACTTTGAATCTCAACACTGACCCAGCAATAGTTTCATAACAGGCTTCGATGCTTAGCCTACATCCAAAATCATTAAATTTAGAAACATATCCTTATTCGCCACCCTTGCTTAAAAATTCACAGAGAAAGAAGATAAAAAACCAGATAAAAGAAATGACAGATATAGTTGGAGAAACAATGTTTAAGAAATATATATTTATACTTTAATCAAGCAACCTTAAGTTGATTATGATATCAATTGCTGACTATTTCCAGTAAATTGTTTTAAATATACTTAATAAGTAGTTCCAAAGCAACTTACTTTTGCCTATGTTCATTTAATAGAGTAAAACCTGCATAAAAATTAAAATCTTTGTAATTTAGAAAAGACATTCATATGAAGTACTCCTATATTGCACAAGCCATCTGCCTAATTATATAACTGAATACATTTGACAAACTGATTATTCTGAATCCTTCATGCATGTCTCCTCTTACACACGAATCAGAAAAACACTAAGTACGACACTGAAAATTAGAACAAAAGATAGAGTGCCTACGAATGAGCTACCTCCGTTGCTTTCTTCTTTCCGGTAATAAACCCCATAAAAGCACTATCCGTTCCTAAATAAAAAACAAAATGATAAAAAAACAATTTTTTTTATCAGAATAGGAACTGGTGCTAAAGCTTCACACAAATCAGCACAAGGGTGGCAAAAAGAAAGAACGACAATGGCGTAGATACGAAGCACAGTAAGATTGATCGTATACCTGCTACAGGGAACTCATCGGCGTCAGTTTTCTGGTAAGAAACCATCGTCAGGTGAGATTTGATCGACATGCTTCGACGAATTAGAGGTAGAAGAGGAAACGGAGAGTTAAACCTTCGGAAATGGGGCGAGACTAGGGTTAGCGTTTCCATCGAGAGTAATCTGACAGCCGAAGTGGCAAACCCTTCTTTTGTGGAATTTATGACTGGAATTAAATAGTTTAAATAAAAGGAGGAATTTCATTTTAAAAAATATAAATATAAAAAATATTTCTCAATTTCTTTTTATAATTCAAATATGTAAACCGATTAATTCAGATATCCATTTTGAACTCGTGCCCTTATAATTTTTTTTAGACTTTATCTAAAAAAAATCTTATATCAATATAGATATTTTTATTTTAAAAATTAAAAAAAATTATATATTTTTATTGTGGAATTTTAATTGTATTCCAAATTAAATTGCTTAATTCTCATCTTCCAAGGCTGAACCTCCAAGACTTGGCCTTCCTCGACCCTGCGTGCTGGAGAGCCATCGACTTCACCGGCTTGGATTTCATGCCATGGAGTGACTTCACCACCAAGTTCGTGAGTCAGTTCTCTATTCGACGCTTCTCCTTCTCCGGCTTCTTGATGCTAGCGGTCGCACGAAGTCGCGGGACTGTCATTGAGCTCATGTTCCCTGTTTTTGGAGCTTCCTTGAAGGTCTTGTTTCTTGCTTCCAATCAGTTGAGTGATCTTTGTGTTTGAGTGTAACATGATTGCATAATTTGCAGCTGTCCGAGTCTGAGAGCGGTGGCCTTGCCCAATCTGTCCTTGGCAGATGAGTCTCGAATGCCAGAGCTTGCAGAGAAGTGGAAGGGACTGGAGCAGCTCCGAATGGAGTTGAAACCTTCTCCCTTCGTCGAGATGGCCACTCGGATCAGCCTCAGCAGCAAAAGGTTTCGTAGTCTCAGAATGGCGGGCTCGATAAAGAAGGAAGACACCACGGCAATCGTTAACCATCTTCCAGGGACCAAACACTGAAACACCTCGTAAATCTTATTTGCCAAGGGAGCAGTTACTGGATCTGGTATCAAGCTTCTCAGGCACGAGGGCTGCAGGTTACTCGATCAATTCGCTTATGATATAGATGAGTGTGACCCACTAGATCTGCTAATCTTGTAGAAGATTGCAGCTCTTGTAAAAAAACATCTTATCATAATACAATCATCAACTTTTTAAGCATGCCAAAGCCTCACAACTCAGCAGATAATATATTTGATAAGACTCAAATCTTGTATACATATCACAATCAAGAAAAGAAAGAGTACAGCCATCAGCTTTGTTAAATCAGATAGAAAGAGTAGGCTCAATATACACTTTCAATTATTAGTCACTCCATTCTAATTACAGAAAGGTCGTTCAAGGTACAACAAATTGAATAAACAAACAAGTCAACTACATCTGCCAAGGTAGGCAAAATTGTCAGCATTTCCTTCTGCTTAGGTGGTGGTTTGTGTTACCTTTGAGATGACAGACAAAGGAATCATGGCCTTGTGGCCTTGGTTGCCATAGAGCCCGATTCTTCCGAAACTAGCATAGGTGCTATTCGTAGTGGCATTTAGCACAAGAGTTAAGCTCTGTTGCTGCCCGCTTGCGATAAAAAACTGTGTTGGTGTGACTGAAAAGGAAACTCCATAAGGAGCACTCCAACTGACAGTATAATACTCATCATTTGCTATGTTAGTAACTGTCCTCGCTATAACTCTGGATCCATTGAGAAACGAAACTGTGACCGACGGCAAGTTCAGGTCTGAGCCTGTCATGCTGGAAACCCCACAGGTGTGACCAGTGTAGTTCAGTATTACAGGACTAGATCCATTGATGCCACAGAGAAAGGAAATGAAGTCATCATAACCTGAATACAAGTAGGTATCCACTAAAATCTCTTGCTAAATTCTACTTGCAATTGCAGTAAAAGTTTAACAGATCATTGAATGATTATAAGTATTTGTTTCAGAAATTTATGGATTACTGCTGACCTGTATCAAAGATAAGTCCTGGGTCTAGAGCAGCTGTTGCATTAACAAAGCCACTGCCCATGTCAAAGGGTGTTGCAGGTAACTCGCTGGAATCTGGATTTCTGTAAACTCGTTGTGCCATTATGGGGCCACCTTCCCTCTCGTAGAGTGTAGCAGTCGTGGAGAGTGAGGATGCAACAGCTGCAGGACTAGCACTTGGAAATTTCTGCTTGATAAGAGCAGCAAGCCCTGCAATGTGTGGAGCCGCCATACTCGTACCAGATATCATTGCAAAACTTTCACCTGAGTGTTTTAAGTTAATGAGGAAAGCTCAAATCAGAAACCACTTCGTCCTTAGTATTGGATTCATGAACATCTATTGTCCTTATCCTATCGACAACCACCACTTTTTATATAATGAACATAATTGCATAAAGGGAGGGCACATTAACATAATTCAAACATCATATCCTTATATAATCGTGATAAAATAGCTACCATGTGCTTTGTTGAACAGTAATATACCTTGAAAGTCAGCAGAATCAGTTCCTAATGAGCTCCAAGCACCCCATATTAAATTGCCAGGAGCTATGAGATTAGGTTTCATGATATCAGCATCAGCTAGTGAGGTGTCTTCTGGATCTGGTCCTCTGGCAGAGTAGTACATCACTTTGGGAGCAGAGATGCTGTAGTTAGCTTTAAGACCTCCTAATATGTTCGCTGTGCCACCAAACTTGATAATGTCTTTGGAGGTTTCATCTCTTACCAAGGAGCTATTATAGTAATCTAAAAATATCTGGACAGCAAAATACAAATAAATAATCATCAAAAACTAGGAACAAACACATGATTAAAAAGATGTTAGTAAATTAGAGCTATGAATCTCCAGTTTTCTGACAATACAGAATGTTTAGAAACATAAAATGGTATGGAGGTTAGTGTTTAGATATGCAGTCACATAATGAAAATGCTCGGATGTATATGTATCGAGGAGTTTTTTGTTGCATTAGCATGGAAGTATAAACTCAATATTCCTTGTATTGATACCATCATACCTTGGAATCATCCGTAGAGGGTATTACAACACCAGGCATATTCATAGGAGTTGGGTTAAGATGAAACCCAGTAACGAAGGGATCCATGTAGAATATTACTCCGACTGCACTAACATTCTTTGCTGTCTCCAGGGCCTTTTTTATAGAGGATAGGCCCAGAACAAATCTGATAGAATAACTGCATATCAATATTTTGCCATCAGTAAGATCTTCATTCATATAACTAGAATCTTGGCATTCTCCCAAGAACTCGCTCACTTCGGTTGTGCCATTTCTCAGAGCATGAATAGCAGCAATAAGAGGGTACATTGAACCACTGTCTGTTCTAGCTACAGTATGCAAACAATGATAGTGATGGTCAATTTTGAGTCCGTAAAAAACAGAAAAAAAAATCCAAGTAAATTGAAGTCAATGTAAGCAAGAGAAAAACAATACTTACGAGCAAGTCCAACTCCTGAGATTGTTAGATTGTTTCCAAGCACTAGACAGTTATTATATACTCTATCATGAGCTGAAGCACCCACAGTAAATATCCAAGGACTAAAGGAAGATACACTCTTAGGTGAAGGTCCAGTGTTCCCTGCTGCTTGCACAACAAATATTCCAGCTTTTACAGCTGAGAGTAATGACATATCTATAGGATTGAAAAAGGTCGCTAGCCCAAAAGGACGCCTGTTTGGTGTGATTGATAAACTTATGATGTCAACACCATCTTGAGCTGCCTGAAGTTGCATGTCACACAAATTACTATATAACAAATTCTTGTTTTTATGCAATGAATTATAGGCACAAATAACTAGGAGACATTTCTCAGCTATGGCCCGAGCACTCCCATCCTCCACAAATGCTAATATTTCATTAACTTACTTATGCTAGAATCCACCAAAATAAGATGAGATGACAGATATATCAGAAGAAAAATATTTGATTCTGCAAATCATAATGTATAATGAAGTTCAAGCTGACAAAATTATTGTGCACTTTGAAGTTGTGTTAAGGAAAAAGAATCTTATCCTCATTACAAATAAAAGAAAGAAATCCCCATCTTCAATAGATGCAGAAGATAGCATAGAGATTAGAACAGCTACTGGATGGCCTACCTCCACATCATTCTAGGAACTTTCAGTAGCCTCTTTCTTGCATAAAGTTTCAAAGTTAACATTGTCAAAGCATAAGGATATATTTCTATTTTAAAGAAACATACTCAAGTTTCTAATTTGTGGAGCTCGAATTCAATCTGTTCCTCATCAACTTCATTTTGATTGCATCCAAGTCACAGAAATATATCTAATTAGGTGACAAAAAGAGGGTGGTTACATAAATACAAAGTAAATTAAATATCTTTGATGTAATTTATAGCTATTTCAAAGATACTCAAGTATCTAATTTGTGGACTTCAAATTCAATCTATTCCTCGTCAACTTCATTTTGATGGCAACCAAGTCTCAGAAATATATCTAATCAGATGACAAAAGAGGGCTTGTGGTTACATGAATACTCAGTAAACTAAAATAGGAAAAAGTTATGTCATTTGATTTGGAAGTGGAACATTTTACCTGGTCAATTGCAGCAACAACATCAGCTGCAAAACCTCCAAAGCTTTTGTACAGAGCTTTATAAACAGCAATGCTGAAGAAAACTTAATCACTCAAGACAATCACAAGTAGAAAGGCATTATAAAAAGATTAACACTTTAATAGGTTTGACTTACTGTGCACGAGGAGCCATCCCACTGGCATTTCCAAAATGATGTCCAGATACAATTACAGGAACTCCATGGTTGCCAGCAGCAATAGAAGCAGTATGCCTGTATGCATAGAGAAAACATTGCATAAATAAAAATAAAAACTTGAAAAACAAAAGCAGGTCAATGAAGATGCCTCTTTTTTATTTCTCTGAATCTATGGATCATATGGTTCTATTGATTTGTAGTGCTGCTGTCTAGCCTTCCTAAACAGAGATACTTTAATAGTTTATCTCTGTCTATATAATTTCAAAGTGTGAAGTCTTTACTATAACCTTTGGCATTAGTAGAAGGAAAAGTAATATAACCTTTTTATAATTTCCATTTTTCTTGAAGGAACCTTTGGCATGTCATGAACATGGCACAAACGATGTAAATCTACATATTTCTTTGTGGATATTTTCTGTTTAGTTTGACACGGATACTCAATTTGAGTGCCTAATACTTTGATCCAACATCAGGTCATGTATGTTAGGAACATCTATACTAAACTGATGCCTTCACAAGGGAGAACTACCATTGATAGAACACTTGAACTGATTTAGTATAAAGGCCAACAATGTATTAAGCTACAGAAAATTGTAAAAGTGGCTTCGACCTATTAAATGCACATACAGACAGAAATATTAAGCTAGCATTAAATTCATTTCTGTTGATTGACACACAAAAAAGTAGTATTTCAGCTGAACCAACTTTAAATGAAAGAAAGTAGTATGTGTCAGTGAACATAATGTAAGAAATTTCAGGGAAGTGTCTATGCCTAAGGCACCAGAAGAGATTGAGCATAACAAGTCATTGAATGGAAGCTATTCTTGCAAAGTACTTACGTTCCATGCCCATCACCATCAAAAGGTGAAGCATAGTCCTGAGTCACATTGAAGATGCCCCTAATAATAGCAGATGCTGCAAAATGGCGAGCACCGACAAGCTTTCGATTACATGATCCAGATGGAAAATCCCTTGTGACTTCACAAACCCCAGAAAAATGAGCTGGTACAGGATATTGATTGATAGAAAGAGAGTCAGAGAAGCTTGGATGAGTTGGATCAATTCCTGTGTCAATAAACCCGATTACAATTCCTTCCCCAGCAGATTCTGGTCCACCTTCTTGAACCCAAGCTCCTTGAGGCAGACCCAGAAATTGAGGAGTGTGTGTAGTTGCAGTCCTAACTGAAAAGTCCAATGCTAAGTTTGCCACCTCATGCCTCCTAGAAAGCTTGACTGCCTTCAAGGTCAACCAATTCGTAATACAAATTGAGAAGTTGAATGCACCAAAAACAACTAAGATTGGTTCTGAGATCATTGCTCGTAATATACGAATAAATAAGTCAAGAAATTTTATAAAGAACAACAACCATTACATAATTAGTAAAATACAACAAAGCTGCCTTGCTATTGTTCTTTTGTCAGAAAAGCAATAGTGGGATACTGCACACTTTCATTCAATAAACCTTCAGCTTGCATCCCTGAATTAATTGGATATACATGTTGAAGAGAAATTCATTGTTCCGTTACAACGTCAGAATTCAAGTTCTTGCAAAAATAACTAGGCTCAGAAAGTGTAGTTTTCTGAAATTACCTAACAAGATTGTTCTCCAAACTACCATAAATTAGCTAAACTGAAATAAAATAATTGATAGAAAAGTAAATGTTGTGTTGACAATAGTTTATAGCTGGACAATTAGGAAATAGCACATATAAGAAGTTAGTGTAGCAGAGATGATAATGAAATTACTGCGAAGGGTTACTAGAAAAAAATAAGCTATTTTGGAGCAATTAGATGCACCTCAGATAGAACATAAATGGAAAAAAAAGGCTTGAGATGAGAGTGGTGTCAAAGACAATCATAAATTTTGTAGTTAGACAAGTTGAATCAATTATAGGCATGGGAAGTAGATGGCAATCAAAGAAACCCTTTAAACATGTGAGTGAAAGTGATATAGAAGTGTTGAATATTACTATGGCCTTGCATGGAATTCAATGGCAAAAAAGGTCCATACAGCTGACCAAAGATAGTTGGAACACATGACTTGTTATTGCAGTAGTGATTTACATTAATACAATGTATTACCTGTTGAGGTGTAATAAGCACAGCAAAGCCATTCAGCAGGTAATGAAAGCTATACAGCTTCAAATATTTCTCCCCTCTCAATGCCCTCCTTAGCAGCGAATCCTGGAGGCGGATTAGATATGAGCTGTAACTTGTATCTGTTCTTGATGCATTCCTGGAGCTAGGCCATAGGTAAAAAGTTTTGTCATTTTCAATAATAAACTCTGCATCCCAGATGTTCAATTAGAAGCTAATGTGAATTGTGAACAATAGAAGTGCCTTCCAGAATGAGACAGCAGTCTTAAAACAAATACGAAGAGAATATAGTATCCCAATCGCCTTCGTGGCTCGAAAAAGAGTAGAAAGATGCAACCGATAAGCATATTAAAAACGAAACTGAAGAAAAAGTACTGACATTGGTTTGTTGAGGGTAGTCAATGCTCCCGAGCTTCTGGCACCTACTACACTGCTCCCAAACCTCCTCACCTGATCGTAGTAATGAGCTGCGGGCAGCTGCTTCATGGTGACAATGTACACGGCCGCATCCTCTTGACAAAGACCTCCCGCCCACAGACGCCACAAAGCGAGCAACAACAGCGACACCCCCCAAAGGCCCTTCATTTATCAAAGCCCCCAAACCCTCAAAGCTCCAAAATCATCCCTCGAACAATAGAACTGGAATCCCAAACCAAAACTCAATCTTCAGATCTCTTATCCACTTCCTCCACGAAAAACCCAATTGGAGAAGACATAAGAAGAGAGCGTTGAGAGCGCCAGTTCAGAAAGCCTAACGGAGCAACTAAAAAGGGGTGAAAGAGTAGCGGAAAGACAAACGAGCATCCAAAGAAAGCCCTTTCTGCTTTGCCTCTTTTACTTTCCGAAAGAGTGTGAATCTCTTTTTATATTTGCTTCTGCCTGTGAAGCCGCTGCTACCACCAAAGGAGAAAAAAGAAGCAGAAAAGCCAACAGCAAAGCAAGCCACACAGGAACAATATCAGCCAAAGCAGAGCAAGGAGAACATGGTGGAGTTAAAAAAGAGGAACGGGAAGACAGAGGGAAGTTTTCCAAAACTCTTTCTCTCTCAGCAGAGGTTCATCTCGTTGGTCGATGCTGGCGTGTATGACCTCTCGCTTTCCCTGCAAGATTCTCTCTCCAACGTTCTAAATGTTTGGACTCAAAAGCCTGCCCACTTGGGTGGTCGTGTATCCATCAATCAATGAGGGAGGAGGCAGTGCACTACTGCGAACGTCCATGGGCGTCGTCATCGTGCAATTTGATTCAGTATTAACATCACTAATCTTTGCTTCCCTGCAAGATTCAATTATTCAAATCAGTTTCAGAATCGTTTCCGCGTGAACATAAAGATCACTCATGTTGATCGCAACTGCTCGAATTCCAGGAACTGGATTGGTCCAAAATCATGGATCACGGCAGAATCTAGCAGGCTAAAGCGACGAGAGTGGGCACCAGAGACAATAATAACACGGAGGGTGGTGGAGCACTGAACACTCGCTCGTCAAAAAGAACAAATAAAATTTTATTTTGCTCTTATATTTTATCTGTTTTTTATTTTACCTTTCATTATTTAAAATATTACAAAACTATGAACAAAATATAAGACAAAAATTAAAATGCATTTTAAAAAAGTATTTCATCGTATTTTTCGTGTCAAAAATACTCTATTGTTATAGCGGATAATTAGTAGATATTATATTATATTAAAATAAATCAATTCAACTTAATAAAAATATTATATATACAGTATGTCTATATTAAAAAATTAATTAAAATTATTATAACAACTGAATGTTTGTTGCTAGTCAAACTAAAATAATTTAATTAAGTTTAAATAATTATAACTAAATTGATTAAGAAATTATATAACAATTTCTTTATCTATGGTACTTTTAATAAGTATGATAAGATATTTTTTATTTTTTATTTTAAAAATATACTTTTGACTATGTTAATAATTAGGGGTATCTTTTTTATTTTTACCTCAAAAAATATTACCTTTATTATAATTGATTTTTTAACTAATAAATTATCAAAATAACTCTGATACTTAATTTTTAAAAAACTCTCAACATTTTGAACAAAAAAGTTGTTTTAATTTTAGGGCCAGAGGTTGTTTTTAATTTAATTTCATAAATTACGAATGACAAACTATAATATTTTAAACTATATAGGTAAAAATGAAAAATAGACCTAGTGTCTCTCTCCAGGCTCCCCTGCTTACAGACCGTCCAACAATGGCGCAACCACCCCCATCTCATTAACTCTCTCTCTCTCTCTCTCTCTCTGTTTCTCTCTCATTGCGAAATTAGAATTCCATCAATAGAAGTGGTGGCATGTTGCTGCAGGGAGCCGTTGGGATGAAAGGTCGGTCCACTGCTGGATTAGGTGGGCAGTGCTTTTGTTTGGTAATGGCAGAATCTGCGAAGGCATTGCGATTTTAGTGCCCGTGAGTTTCGTTTGTCTCATAGAAATTGCAGTGGCAGCGGATTGCTGCTCTTCCCACTTCAATTCATTATTAATTCGCCTGGGCATGCAAAGAGACAAAACAAACTGGAATTTCTATCTAGTTTTATTTTCGAGCTCTTTTGATTCGTATTAGACAGTGTCTTCTCACTTCTGTTACCTCTGCACTGAGAACACTCGCTTACCTTTTAGAACTAATCATGGTGTCGAATATCCAATGATGAGAAAGGTTTGTATTCAAAACCAACAAGAACATCACTTCTGATACTGTTGATGGTTTAAATAAAATACATCCAACAATGATTGAAGCGTGGCATGGTTTTCCTGTGCTTTGTTCATCGAGAAATGCGAGCATTTCCTCTTGTAAATAAATAAAATAAAATGCATGCAACCCAACCCAACACTATCATTTTTATGTTTCTAGTCACAAAAGGATTATCAGAGACCAGTTTGTCTGATAATTTTATTCTAATTGATACAACCCCACAATAGTTACATAAATAACATAGTTTATGTTCAGGAATTGGCAATTCACAACTTCCTCTTGCACATTGTTGATAGCATACAAACATGGATGGATGAAAACAATCACCAAACCTCACAAAACCAACTAGAACAGACATAGTTTCAGAGCTTCAGGCAGCGCCGAACTCTTCTTCCTCAGACCCCTCTTCGTATTCCTGAGCCGTCGCGTCTTGGTACTGCTGATATTCGGCTACCAAATCGTTCATATTGCTTTCTGCCTCAGTGAATTCCATCTCATCCATTCCTTCACCCGTGTACCAGTGAAGGAAAGCCTTCCTCCTAAACATAAGAGTGAACTGCTCGCTGACTCGGCTGAACATTTCCTGAATGGCAGTTGAGTTCCCGATAAATGTCGACGACATCTTCAGCCCTTTCGGCGGGACGTCACACACACTAGACTTGACATTGTTCGGAATCCACTCTACAAAGTAGGAGGAATTTTTGCTCTGGACATTGAGCATTTGTTCATCCACTTCCTTTGTGCTCATCTTTCCACGGAACATGGCTGAAGCAGTAAGGTATCGACCATGTCGTGGATCGGCAGCACACATCATGTTCTTAGCATCCCACATCTGCTGTGTCAGCTCTGGCACAGTGAGTGCGCGGTACTGCTGCGATCCTCTCGAGGTCAAGGGTGCAAAGCCAACCATGAAGAAGTGAAGCCGGGGAAAAGGAATCAAGTTCACTGCAAGTTTTCTCAGGTCAGAGTTCAGCTGACCAGGAAATCTTAAACAGCATGTGACACCACTCATGGTAGCAGAGATAAGGTGATTCAGGTCACCAACTGGCATACATAAATACCAAAGACAATATCAGAATGCAACAAGAGTAAATGTTAAATGAGGGCCATGCAATTCACAAGCTGTTACCAGAGAAATGGTACTCAAGAAAGTCAATCAAACTAGAGGAATGCAATAACACATACAAAGTAGGTGTCGACTTACAGCTGGGTGTGGCGAGCTTCAGCGTGCGGAAGCAAATGTCGTAAAGAGCTTCATTGTCAAGGACCATACTTTCATCGGCATTTTCAACAAGTTGATGCACTGAGAGAGTAGCATTGTATGGCTCTACCACCGTCTCTGAGACCTTTGGCGATGGAAACACCGAAAAGGTGAGCATCATTCGATCTGGATATTCTTCCCGAACCTTCGAGACAAGGAGAGTGCCCATGCCGGATCCAGTACCGCCTCCCAAGGAATGACATAACTGGAATCCTGTAAGTTATGGTAGTAAATATAGCTGTAAGTCATGCATATAAAACTGAAAACGGTATGAAAATCAAAATACAAATTGTAGCTCAAATTGGCTCAAAAGATCTCCCTGGCAAAAGGATAATTGGTTGCTTTTCCAGAATAACCAATAACACACATTTCTGGGGGAAAAATTAAACATATTTAAAGTGACATAAAGGGAAGAAAAATCCAAATAATTAAGTGAAAGAGGACATGAATTAATTCCATCTAAAGTTTAGCTAATTTTTGTTCTCTAACACACACAACTTGGTCATAGTCTTTCAATCAGAAGAAACATGTGGAGAACACTGATCTTATATGCATTCCTCAAACAATACAACTTCAAAGATCTTCCATAATGGCGAAGGGAAACCTGCCACATCAACTGTGTTCCAACTACATATCTCCTTTCGATACCATTAGTAGGTAACAACATTTCAATATATATATATATATATATATATATATTGAAAGGAAAAAAAATAAATTTAATTAAATTGTGTATAAGAAGATGTTCTTCAGACAAAGGATGTACTCTCAGTTAAGATTTAAATGAACAATTCTAAAGAGAGAAAAGGATTTATCTTAAAAAAAGTTCATACAAACAACAATTTTCTCATCTAGAGCCAATTCTAAATTTCAATAGCAGCTAAAATTGGGAGAGACTTGGTCTTATTTTTTTAAACTTGATTATTAGTTATATTTGTAGCCTTGTAAAAAGCGATAGTGCAGCAACACAATCAATATCCAAATTCATCATCATTGTTAAGTCTTGTTTCTCCTAACTATTTGAATTTTATCCTTTCATTGAGCTAGCAGTATGTTTAGAATAAGATTGGTTAGTTCATCTAGTACCTTTGATGCATATCAATATCGATAGGAAAATGATTTGTCAAACTTCAAATAGGTCTAAGAATAGAATAATAACATCATACATATATTTTTTCACATTAATACAATTACTAGACAATTAACACCTAACTTTTAGAAAGAAAAAAATGATATGCTAGCCCAAAGATTTCTTCATCTGCAAATTCAGAAACTATCTTCCTTGAATGAAAGACAAAATAATTGATCACTGAACTTTGCTTTGCACTAGAGCACTAACAGTAAATATGAAAATTTTGTAATTTTGGCGTCGATGCCAAAATTGATGCACAAATGTTACTTTCACCCTGTCGATTCCATAGCCGAAAGAAAGGGAATGGACAAAAGTTCCCTGTAAGCTAATTTCTCTCTTCTACAGATACTTCCAATTTAGCTAGTGTGCTTTCTATGCTTTGAACTTGATTTTTATTTTCTGTTTATCATACTTAAGGTCATGGAAAAGAAGCATTTGAATACAATCACTATTCCTTCAAGAAGATATAAGACACATTAGCAGATAAATCTGTCTCTAAGTTGAAAATCTAATTCTATCCTCAAATCAGAGATGATAAAAAAAGATACTACAAGAAAGTTCTCTCCAATACAGAAACCGCAGATGAAAACTTATAGGATCTGCATTTACATTGTGGTGTTGTTTATCATTTCAATTACACACTGCCAAACACCTGGAACAGAGATTACCTTACAGTAATTAAACAAGAACAGCCGAAGGTAGGAAACACATCCTTCTATTGATATGCATGCATCAAGATATGTACTGCCCCTTCAACTGATTATATACTCTCAGAATAGAATCATATTAGATTCAAGGTCTCAGATACTATACTTGATGACAATATTAGCATACAAAAAGTAAGAACCAATTGCCCCCAAAAAAAAAAACAAATTCAGCAAAGAAACACAGAGACAAGAACTAAAGATGAACAGCATGACAAGGAACGTAATTACACATGCAATTCGCAGAAAATTTAGTTTTAAAAGTAAAGTTCCATTGCGAATTCCTACAAATTCTCTCTTTTTTTTTTCATGGGGAATTGGGGAGGTATAAGAATTTCGAACCTTGCAAACAATCGCACTTCTCAACCTCGGCGCGCACGACATCGAGCACGGCGTCGACGAGCTCAGCGCCCTCGGTGTAGTGGCCCTTGGCCCAGTTGTTCCCAGCGCCGGATTGACCGTAGATGAAGTTGTCCGGGCGAAAGATCCGGCCAAAGGGCCCGGAGCGGACGGCGTCCATGGTGCCAGGCTCGAGGTCAACCAAGACGGCCCGCGGCACATACCTCTGACCGGTGGCCTCGTTGAAGTAGACGCTGACGCGCTCCAGCTGCAGATCAGAGTCGCCGGCGTACGCCCCAGTGCTGCTGATGCCGTGCTCATCGCAGATAACTTCCCAGAACTTGGACCCGATCTGGTTTCCGCACTGTCCCGCTTGGATGTGGAGGATCTCCCTCATCTTCCTGCGTGGAAGCAAACGGCGCAGAGGACGACGTGGAGGTGGCGGGGCGGATGTCGGCGAGCGGTCAGTGGTGGACCCCAAGAATATAGCTTGTCCTTCTGACTTTCTTACAGAAGATTTTCCTGATTATATTTATAGACAAGTTATTAATAAAATTATTTATAAACTTATCTAATTACCAATTCTCATTTAGTTTAAAATGTCATAATATATTATATAATTTCTAAAAACGAGATTTTAAACAATATATATATATATATATATATATAATAATTTTTGGCATTCTACTATTTTTTTTTATTTTTTCTTAATTTTAGGGGTCATTAGAGGGGAAGGCATTAGGTGAAACAGCTGACTTTGGTGGAGCAATAAACTTTAGGGCCTCTTTAGGAAATTGACAAAAAATTATCAATATTTTTTAAAAATAAATTGAAAAGATCAGACGGTGCGTGGAGCCCCACCCTTACATCAGTGGACGGTGCCGAAAGCTGGTCAAATTTGTGCGCCTTCCCAAACGTCCAATCCGATCGAAAAGCCGCCGCATCACCTCGCATCACCGTCTATATTCCATCGAACGGCTCAAGCACTTCGATGGCTAGGAAGCGAAGAAAATTCCGTGCAAGCGAATCTTTTCTCTTTATTTTTCCACCTCTCCAATTTCATCCTTTCTCCTGCGGCGTGCTTCCGCTTCCCCTCTAGTGGTAGTCCCCTTTCTCCTTCATTCTCCTTAGTCTTGTCTGCGCAGATGGCTTTCCTTCGATCGAACGTAAGTTGCATTTTCTTCAGATCGTGGTTCCTTTTCCTTTTGCAATTTTAGGTTTATTGACGAAATGATATCATTTCTTAGTTTAGTTTGTCTTGCTACATCCTTGATGTGTTTTATTTTTTTTTACTCTACTCTCTAGAATTTAATCTAAAATTGGATCTTTATGTATGTGCGAAATTCTTATTGTCGAGGTTTTGTTTGAGTGAACTCTGCTAGCCTAGTCGTAGATCGAATGCGATGTTACATGATAACGTTTACATTTTGTTAGATGTGAAGTTAGTAAGGTCTATCTTCTATGTGGTTTATTGTTCTCTTAGCAATGGGTTTGTTTGTGCTGTTTTATGTGAACTTTGTTTAATTTATGTGTTCATTCGACTAATGATATTAGTGATTTCTGATGTGTGATACATAAGCAACGATATTCAGTTTCTTTCCTTGAGTATTTTTTTATTATCTATATTGATATCAGCATAAACATTGTGCCTTGCATTTACGATATGCTAGATGTTCTCAAGGGGACTTTGATTGACATGTTTTTTAGTGAGGCTTGAGCCTATAAAGATTCTGGTGTGGGGTTTTCTATGGCTTCTTAGTGTAGCTTGTAGCTGGTAGCTGGTTTTGGTTGTGGATGTGCTAAATGGTTAAATCTCAATGACCATTGGTTAGAGAATAGAATCAAAGGTGAAACTTCAATTTGTGTGGGGCTTTCTATGGCCTTCCAGATTAGCTGGTACCTGGTTTTGGTTAGTCGACCAAGGAATCGACAAATTCTTGCGAACAAAAAGGTTTTGTTCCTAGATGAATCAACTAAATATCAGATTGACGTGATTGCTGGTTGGTTAGTTGATTGAATTCCTCGAGTGTGTGTCTTTGTTAAATGCTTTGAGTAATTATATATATTGTCTGGATGGGTAGGGGTGTGAGGTGGCAGCGGAAAAGATTTAAGTGTTGTATTTGTCCTTGTCATGAGGTGTAGCTGAACGAGGAGTTATGTTATTATGCTTGTGCTGAAAGGCATAGGTGTGTTACCATGTATGGCAGGTTACGCCAATGTCATACAGCCATAGCTCGACTAAACAACTTATGAGTAACATTCATGGGCAACTCATGAAAATAAACCTTATCTTGGTTAGTCATCCAACTTAACAGGCACTAGACATCAGTCTGACAGAGTTAAGATAGTTGTCATCTCAGGCTGCTTGAAATGAATTTAGGGTGTGGTCCTCTTTGTGGTTTAGACTTGTAATGCAGGATTTTGAGAGTTGAGGCAACATTCATTGTATCACGTCTGGCAATGATTATTTTGCAAGTCTTTTCTCCACACCAAACAATTGTATAACATACTAGTCCTTTTCCAATCATTTGAGTCACTTGTGCTAGTTAATGCACACAACAGTCACATGAGGGTGGCACTCACTTCCTAAATCAAGTTCATCACCTTAGATGACAACCTCAAGTTCTGTACTTGTATTGCTTCCGTATGATTTGGACAAAAAAGTCACTTATTCTGATTCAATGGAGCTCAAATCAATGTTAAACAAATTTAGAATTATTTTTCTTTTCAAATCTATTTTTGATTTGTGTTTTTTAGCTTGTTTAAGAAATAGAGATTTGAAATTCATGTCCACATACAACTTCAGGCTTATAACAAGTTTACTTAAAACCTTTTATAATTCTCTTGCAGTAATGAGACTTTCAACAAACTTTTGTAAAAGCTTAGTTACTCATGCCTAAATTTTTCATCAAATAAAATTTTAAAGTTTTTCATAAAGTTAAATGATTATTCATCATAGACATCGACAGCTGGCTAAGCTGTCCTCGTGTGGTGTTTTGCGTACACCTGAATCCTACAACCCCTCTCCCTTCTGGCTCGTTTCTGTGGGTGAGCATGACTTTTTTTTCCCTAGTATGCATGTTCTAATTTATCTGTAGCACATTAAGTATCGTACTATAATCCAGTTGTTAACTCATTTAATGTTAAATTTTCTGTATTTATTGATTCATGCCTAACTACCATTCAACTTTTAGTCAAATGCATCTTCTGGAATGGGCGTTGCTGAGGATTGCAAAGAAATATTCCTACAGCTTCAAAGGAAGAAGACTCATCGTTATGTTATCTTCAAAATTGATGAAAAGCAAAAGCAAGTTGTCGTGGAGAAGACTGGAAACGCTACTGAAAGTTATGATGATTTTGTGGCATCTCTTCCAGAGAATGATTGTCGTTATGCTATCTATGACTTTGACTTTGTCACTGTAGAGAATTGTCAGAAAAGCAAAATATTCTTCATCGCTTGGTAAGTCTTTATTCTAGATTGTTTATTTTATTATTATTATTTCTTATATAGTTGGTCTCTCTTCATACTTTTAATGCATGTACATATTATTTTAAGCTATTACATGAATCTAGAAGGCTCAAAATGGATACACCTAGAATTTAAAAACGAAATCATAAACCAGTAATTTTCCTCCTCATGTGTGAATTCCAACTCTTAAAATGAAGTCGTTGGCCTGTGACATCTTCAAGAAATTTTATAAATTTGGAAATCTTGTCATCTTTATTGTTATTCTTGAGAGTGGAACTGAAATTGAAGCCTGTCCTTTTTAGAGCAAATGGTTATAGTCTCCACCTATGTCTCAACTGTGTCATTTATTAGATTGTTTTGTTGATCAATAACTGGAACCTGCTCTAGAAGTTCATCTCCTCCAGCATAGCTGCAATTTATCATAGAAGTCAATTTAAGGGTGTAACTATTCTCTTCTTGTCTGTAAATATCAGGTCTCCTTCTGTGTCTCGAATCCGAGCTAAGATGCTGTATGCCACCTCCAAGGATCGGTTTAGGCGAGAACTCGATGGAGTTCACTACGAGCTTCAGGCTACTGATCTCACAGAACTGGACCTTAGAAATTCTGAGAGAACGAGCTCATTAATCTCAGTGATCTCATCGACTTATGAACTGCAATGCAGGCACTACCTGCAGTACTCATTTCATCGCGAGAAGATCATCTGAGATCCTGAGATTCCAGTAATCAATGGGTTATGCTGCTGGAATTTATGTATTAATCGAGCATCAACAGAAACTTGTATCCATAAATGGTTGAAACAAGTGCAACCTCTAAGACAAGTCTATCTTTATGGTACAAAGAAATATGAAGAATATTAACTATGTGGGATTTGCTTTTAGTAAGCAAGATGCTCACATAGGTGGTAATTGTTTTTCTTTCAAAACCCTCTTCAGTCCATGTTTACCTTCAACAAATAGATGGGCGGTCAATGAAGTTCTTTATTGAATTCGACCGTTGCATAACGTTCACGAGAATTATTGGCCTGTGAGCACAGCGAGAGGCATGTGACATTACTCTACGCTCTATTTAAACCCCGCTCGAGCTTCCTTCCTGCTCTATCCACTTGCTTGTTCACGCCAACCTACATCTACAGTTGGGAAGAGTAATTAGTTTGGGAATGGGGTTTGTTCTCGTCCTCTCTCTTCCTTTCATTCTCTTCTCCATCTTGCTTGGATTTGGGTGCTTCCTCCTTGGCAGAGCCAAAGGGAGGGAGCAGGCCCGCGCCGCCGTCTACACCGCTCCGATGGCCCCGCCTGAAGTAGTTGCGGTAAAGGAAGGGCCAGGCAACGTTTGAGAACTTGAACATGAATGAAGAGGAAAAGGAAGCGGACTAGGCAACGTTTGAGAACTTGAATATGAAGAGGAAAAGTCAATTGCTTCTCTACTTCAGTTTACTATATTATTTTATCTGACTGTGAATTCTTTTGTGAGCCGTGTATATGTCAAAAATAATTTTGATTTCTTCAAGAAAATAAATCACCTATTATTGTTTGGATGCAGAAAATATGTTTTTATATTTAATGCATATATATATATATATATATATACGAGTTTGATATCCTGCGCGAACGAAAAAACGCGCCCCGTGCGCACGCGATCCCGGCCGTTCATCGCGAAAAAAAATCCAGGCCATTCATCGCAAAAAAACACTGTAGCTTCTCTACGTCGTCAGCGTTCTCGCCGCTGCCGCTCCCCCGTCCGGCCACCGCCGGCCACCGAACCGACGGCGATGGATGCGCAACTCACCGGCGTCGAACTGGTGGCCGGATTCCGGCCGAATTTCGGCCGGAATCGATCAACAGCTACTGTTGGCCGATTCCGGCCGAAATCGGCCAACAACGTCTGTTGGCCGATTCCGGCCAAAATCAGCCGGATTCCGGCCAAATCCGATGCCGGAATGTGCGCCGGCGAGTTGCGCATCCAACGGTCCGGGTCCGGTGGCCGGCGGTGATCGGACGGCGGCGCGACGGCGACGGAAGTGGGCGGGGGTCGGCGGTCGCGCACGGATCGCGTAGGGTGAGTCACGCGGGATATCAAACCTCTCTCTATATATATATATAAAAGGAGCGATTTTGATATTATGCGCGACTGGCGATTCATCGTTCATCACACGATCAAGAGTCAGATCTAACCGTCCAAATATGGGAATGCATAGTGATCCGCCCGCCTGACCCCCCGCCACTTCCAGTCGTCCTCACCTCGCCGTTCGATCATCGCTGGGCACCGGACCGGCCCCGATCGACGCGCCACTCGTCGGTGCGTCGGCCAGCGTCAGATTTCGATCGGATTGTGGTCAGAATTCGGCATAATTCGGTCGGAACATGGTCGACAGTGGCATGCGACGTTTTCGGCCAAATCGCGGTCGGAGATTGGCCGGGGAAGGATCGACGTGCAACGGCGGTCCTGCACGCCAGTCTTTCTCTAGGCAGTCTCCGACCGCGATTTAGCTCGAAACGTCGCATGTTGTTGTCGATCACGTTCCCATCGAATTGCATCAGATTCCGACCACAATCTGGTCGGAATGAGCCGTCGATCGATGCGCCAACATGTGGCGCGTCAATCGGGCCCGGTTCGGTGGTCGGTGGTGATCAGATGGCGCGGCGAGGATGACTAAAAGTGGTGGAAATAGACTGTATCACATTCAAGATCATATCGCGTGGGTCATACAGAATATCAATTCTCATAAAACGAGTGACTATATAATTTTGAACAATAAGTTCAATTTCGCTATAACAGCAGTTTACTATAATTCATGGAAGGATACTTTTAGATATCTGGGACCCACAGTCACGTGGGTGGGATCCTGTTCCTGGCTCGGTGGAAACCGTTCGGTGTCGTACCACTAAAATACCAAAGAAAAATTCCACTTACTTCTTTGTTCGCCACTCTCTTCATCACACAGACCGCGATTGACGCTGCCGCAGGGGTTACTGCCTGCCGACGCCGACCGGACGCTTCCCTAATTCTGGCGCCGCCGGCGTTCTCTTCCTCTCATCCTCCTACTTTTCCTTTCCTCCTTTGCCTCTTCTCCTCTGGCGGTGTCTCCACGCGGAGTTAGCGTCGGACCGTATAAGCGAGCCGAGGCAAATGGCCGGGGGCACCCCTCTCGGCGGCAGCAGCGACCTAGGAGGCGGAATCAGCCCTGCCCTGGTGAAAATCTTCCTGGTTTCAATGGCCCTGGGCCTTGCCGGCTACATCGTAGGCCCCCCGCTCTACTGGCACGTTGCCGAAGCCCTCGGCAGCTCCTCCTCCTGCCCTCCTTGCGCCGCTTGCGATTGCTCCGCTCAGCCCCTCCTCTCCCTTCCCGAAGGTTCGCCCTCCACCCTCCGCATTCGTTTTATCATTCTCCAGCCTTTCTCGACCAGATCTGACGATGATCTGGCGCATCTTCCCTCTTGGATCTTAGGATACCCTCTTTTTTTGTTTCAGAATCTGTTAGTGACATTAGGATTGTGGATTTTTTGTGTTCGAAAGTTCTGAATAATATTTTTCTGTTTGCAGAGTTGATCAACGTGTCTTTCACAGGTTAGTTATATGCTTTCCATCCCTGATCTTTAATTGCTTTATAAATGTACATTTGATATTGAGTAGTTGAAATCATTGAGAATCGTGGATCCGAGTATAATCTAAGTAATTACTCTTACAGCCTATTTCTAATACCTTTTAAAATAGATGAACATATATTTGATAATCTAATGTTAAGATGGTACTGTTGAGTGTTTTATTACTCTTTCTTTTTTGATGGCAGATAAACCTGTCCTAGGAGCTCAAAACTTGTCACATTGCTAAAAAATGAAAGGAAAAAAATTACTTAATGGGTATCTTACGTGATTAAGAGTGTTTATGTTATGCTCTGTTTCTGTAGTACACCAGTTTAAGAAGAGAAACAAGATAGGTGTGTCATGGTGAATTTTTTATTCTGCACTGAATGTGTCTCTAACTATAATCTAGCGTCTTTGAGATGCAACCATTATTGCTCCTTGGAAGTGGTTAGAATGATAGAGTTACAATTTATCAAACCACTTTGGATTTTATTTGTTATACGTCCATATGAATTCATTTACAACATGTTATGTGAATTGCCTAAACATGTTGACCATTTTGAGTGGAAGAATTAAAGAACAATCTAAAGGAGATTAGAAGG
The DNA here is from genome assembly GCF_044706935.1 of Curcuma longa. Classification (NCBI taxonomy): domain Eukaryota; kingdom Viridiplantae; phylum Streptophyta; class Magnoliopsida; order Zingiberales; family Zingiberaceae; genus Curcuma; species Curcuma longa. The sequence continues at coordinate 9,789,167 of NC_133861.1, forward strand.
ACAATGAATTTGATAGAATTTTGATGTTGCAAAAGGAAGTTACTTAAGACTATGTTATGAAATATTTTTCATTTAAGCTTATCAAAACTTTCCAATTAGAGCAATTTGATTATAGGCATGCCTGAGGATGTCGATTGATAAAGATGTCATCACTATGAAGATACATTGAAAGACTTCAAGAAAACCAAAGCATTGAGATGGTTGGTGTAGGATAAGAATAATTGTAAATTGCTATGGTTTTTCATTTCTATCTTTTTAAGCCTTTTTGCTATACCTCAAATTTAGAGCCGTCAATTTGGATTAGGCCCATCGGATTGAACCGTTCCGTTGGGTTGAAATTTTGTCAACCCATTTTAAGGCGGGTCGACCCGTCTAGGCCCATGACTTGTGCAGGTTGGGCCATGGTGGGCTTGAGTTGGCCCGTGGGGTGAGAAAAAAAATTCTTTCAAAATTTAAAATTAAAGTGGAAAATTCAATGGGCTTAGGTTGGCTCGCGGGTTGAGAAGAAAAATCTTCCAAAATTTAAAACTAAAGTTGAAAATTCAATGGGCTTGCGGGTTTGATCCACCTAATCAACAAGCCAAACTCAAAAATTTTAACATTTTATATATATATTTTTTATTTTTTGGTGGGCTCGTGAGCTGGCTCACCTAATTCGCAATCCGCCTTAGTTGGGTTGGGTTGGAGATTTCTTAACTCGTCAAGATGGTGGGCCGGCTTACCTCGCCTCGTCATATGATGGTTTTTTGACAACACCACTCAAATTCCAGTACCTGCAGGACAATTATTATTGCATTCATCTATTGAATTTGACACATAATGTGTCAAATTTGGGATTAAATTCCAAGGGTCTTCCTTTTCCTTGTCTTTCATCCCAAACAACTAAAATCCTGCATGACCATAATAGTTACTGATAAACCTTCTGCAAGAGTCGGTCAATGATGAAACTAGCTGTTGTAGAATTTACTTTCGATGTTATTTTTGTTTTCTTTCACCCCATCAGCTATGATTCTCCAAACTCTATGTAAGAGTTCTTGCTATTCACCTATCTTATTTAGGTTCGAGTATCCTACATAGGTATAAATCTAGGATGCGATGAACTATTAAAAAGTTTTATACATGGTCAGTAAGGGTGATACTGTAAACATGGAGTGTTAGTGGCTGAATTTGACACAGGTATGATAGAGTGTAGATTAAGAGTCCAAGTAATATATCCAACCATCTACCAAAAAGACCTTGAACTCTAATTTATATGCTTCTGTTGGTAAAGAGAGATTTGAGCTCACTTTATCTTGGATCTTCAACATGTTCTTTAATCTCAAGATATTCTCAAATAGGTGTCTTTATTCAGCATTTATAATCCTCATGTCTCCCATTAGACTAAAAAGCAAATCTTATCGGACTGTGGCACAGCCCATTGTAGTTTATGGTTTATGGTTTATTGAGCTTTTAGGAAATAACACCTACAAAATGTTGATGTAACAAAGATGAGAGTTTTATGATGTATGTGTGGATCGACTAACAAGGGAAAAATGCAAATAATCAGAGCATTTAGGTATTGTTCCACCATAAAATAGGTTGAGAACATGTCTAAAGATGGCCAATAGATTATATAGTTACAAGACTCAAATATATTAAAGTGGATGGCATAAGAGGTAAAGGTTGACCCAAAAAAATATCAATCTAATAAAATGATTTAACTAATTTGAAAAATACAAGTGAGATTGCCTTCCGTAGAAGCCATGGAGAGATAGGATTCATGTACTCAACCATGAAATAATCTGGATAGACATGACTCAATGAGGATGATGATGACAATGTTCAAAAAAGTTGCCTAGATTGTTTGGTACTACGTGTGGCTTTTGCAATGGTGGGCAACCACTATGAATATGTTGCTGCATGTGTATCCAGCATTCTTGTCATCCAAATTATATACTACTTTCTGAATAGTTAATATGTTTTTTTTTCAAAATTTTAATGCAAGCTACAACTGGTCTCAGTTTCTATACAGTAAATGTTTGATAGGTATGAAAATGAAATGGCAGACAAGCAATCATCTGCAAGGTGCTACCCACACAAACTATCCATTTTATGTAATATACTTCTCAGTTTTCATTCTAATCATTCCTCCATAACTTAGGCTATGTGCGAAACCTTTTATTATACTGATGATTAATTGGTGCATGTTTAGCGGAGCTGTTAGTTGGCACTTCAACTACTCTGTGGTTGTGACAGTTAGAATAAGTCAGTTTAATGTTTCCAGGTGCATCATGTGCTGTTAGCCACTTCAAGCTGAGTATGTAATGCATGATTAAATAATACTATCATGCTCACTAATCATGATGCACGATTAGTTAATACTATCATGCTCACTGATCATTGTTTTCATTCTGTTTGCAGTCCGTTTCCTTATTCTCGCAAGCCTTTGTTTACTTTTTGCTAAATTCCTTTGTTGCAGATTGTGCAAAACATGACCCGGAGGTCAGTGAAGAAATGGACAAGAATTTCAGAGACCTTCTGGCTGAAGAATTGAAGTTGAAAGAAGAACAGGCAACTGAAGCTCAACATCGTGCCGATGTCACATTGCTCGAGGCAAAGAAGTTGGCTTCACAATATCAAAAAGAAGCCGACAAGTGCAGTTCAGGGATGGATACTTGTGAGGAAGCCCGAGAGAGGGCAGAGGCAGCACTATTGCAACAAAAGAAACTAACTGCTATGTGGGAGCAGAGAGCTCGGCAGCGAGGATGGAAAAATGCTCATGCTTATTAATGATATCATGTTCTATTTTCTGGTCGAAGGTCTTAAAATCAGTCCTAGAACCAAATGTATTTTTCTTGCTGCCTCCGAAGGAATCTTCCAAGTTGTCCATACTACTAGATTTGCTCCTCAAAGGGAAATGCACTAGTGAAAATTTGTTTCATATTTATGACAACGATTTTAATCCATACGCAGAATAACATCCTGCTACATACCGTCCTCCTTGTAAGACGCCTTTGTGTCCTTTTGTTGTATGAAAAAAATTGGAACCTCTTAATTAGAGGCATGACAAGTATTTTATTTTTTATTTCTATCTTTTTTTAAAGGGTGGTTTTTGCAATTTAAGATGCATAAATATATAGTAAACCTATGGAAGCCATTGCTGGAGATGGTTTGGCACCAGTTAGTTTAGCATCTGTTAAATCTGCACATGTCACAAACTGACAAACACAGCACCGCCACGCGAGACTCATGGAGTAAATCTGAACCTTCTAATTCAGATTAAATGGTCCTCTCACAGCCCTAAACAGACGTGTCAATTTGTCTGCTATTCGTCTCCCTGTGTTTCTCACATGGGGCTCTGGCTACTGGAAAATGAAAGCCAACCAGTGCCTTCTGCCAATCCCAGACCTGTTGATAAGGGAGCCCTCTTGTCATCCTGATAGCTTCCCATCCTCTTCGATATCAAAAGCGACATTTCAACTGGAGATCGGGCCGAGCCAAAAGCGAGTACGTATTCCAAGCAACCTTAGCTGCCTCTGGGACTTGGAAGCTCCCATACCTCCAATAATGGGTGGTCAATATCCAAACCAACAATGGAACATATCCAAGCCTGTAAACAAGGTTTTGATTTGCAGTTCCCCTTTACTATAAATGTGTGTGGCTCTCTTTCCTTATCTTCTCCGCTCCACTCAACTTCATAGCTCTACGCCTATGCATCAGTCCCATCTTTTGCTTCTCGCACACCATGTCGCAAGAAGAGAGCAGCTCCCCTGCATGGCTGGAGGAGCTGCAGCTGTCCGACGTGCTGACGTCCGACGCAGTCCGCTCGCTGCACGCGACAATCGAGCAGGAGTGGGACTGCGTCCGGCGCAGCGCCTGCCAGACCGCGGCCGGCCGGGCCTTGTGGAGCCACGCCGTCCATGACCCCATTGCCGCTGTGTTAGCAGGGGAGCGCTACCTCAGGAGCCTCTACGAGAAGATGAGGCAGGACAAGCTCAACAATGCCCGGGAAATTTCCGGCGTCATGCTTGCGGTCCGAACCTTGTGGTTCGATTCCCGTCTCGAAGCCGCCATCGACTCATTCGCCACCAGGCCTGCTCAAGTTGTTCTGCTTGGTGCAGGTCAGTATGAAATGGATTGAACGGAACGAGTAAGACCTTACACTGAATTAAACCAAAGGGCTTCAACTGACAGGGATGGATGCGAGAGCTTACAGGTTGAACTGCCTCAAGGAAAGCATCGTGTTCGAGGTCGACTTCCCGGAGCTGTTGCAGGTCAAGGCATCTCTGCTCAAGGAAGTGATGGCGTCGGCCAAAGAGCACCAGCATCCGATGCGAGCTAAGTCGTTGATCAGAGTGGCAGCAGACCTCAGAGAAGGAGACTGGATCGAGAAGCTAAAGAGGAGTGGATACCTGCCTGAGAGGCAAACAGTGTGGGTGCTGGAAGGCATTCTCTACTACCTCCCTCACCTCCTTGCCATGCAAGTCCTGGAGACCATCGCCGCCGGTTGCACCTCCACACACAGCGTCCTGCTCGCGGACTTCATGAACAAGTCCTCCGTTTCGCTCTCGGACTCCACCTTCCAATTCTACAGTGATTGGCCAGACAATTTGCTGTCCAGTATGGGATATGGACAGGTCAAGCTATCCCAAATAGGGGACTCTGATGCCCACTTTGGGTTGCTGAGTGATTCCCAGAACCTGTTCAATAAGCTAAGGAGCTTGCCTAGGTCCATGGAGATCGACCCTGAAGACGGAACACCTTGCCGAAGGCTGTACCTGGTGGAGGCCTCAGGGTGTTCGAAACAGAATGCTTCTAATTAATCGTCTCTCTAAAGAAAATTTGTGGTTTTGTAATACTCTTCTAATAAATTTGCTTGTAAAGTAGAAGATTTGACTGTAAGTCTGTAACAGAAATTTATACGTGCCTAACTATTTGAATTTTGAATTCAAATTAATTGAGAAATTCGACGTGGATTTTAATTCGGCCTGATGGTCAGCCCGTTGAACCGTTGGTCGTGCCCTCCACTGCGCGAACCGCAGTGAGCTAACTTCCGGTCGACGGAAACCCTAACATCGCTCCCCAACGCCTGCCTATTTAAACTCACTGGGCGAACCTTGCGGTGTGCTTCAAGGCATTTGACGGCGTATTAGCACTCGCCTCACTTTCTTCAGCATTTCCAGATTTCTGCTCCTCCGCTCCGTTACTGGCCTGCGAAGATGAGAGCGTGCGTCTCGATCCACATCGGGCAGGCCGGCATCCAGGTCGGCAATGTCTGTTGGGAACTTCACTGGCTCGAGCATGGCATCCAGGTTCGTTTTCCTTTTCGATCTCCCTTTGACCTACTGCTTTCTCCCCGATTGTTCATGATCTCGTATCTTCCGTTCCAGAAACTTTAGATCTATGAATGTTTGTTGCGGTTGGTAGTAGGATCTAGAATTTCGCTGTTACGTCGCTGACCCGTACTGCTTGTGTGCTGATCTGTTTTTCATTAATGAAATTTGATCCCCCCTGATGGTGTCCAAATTCTGAAGATATACATTATACAATGTGCTGGAGACCATCTCTGATATATGCTTTTTTTTTGTTATTTTTATATATTGGTTATTAGATCGATTTCGACAGTTTGAATCCTACGACTTTGGATAATTTTCTACCCCTTCTATTTTATGAGTGAAAGGTGGAACTGTGTATTTGTCTGGTTATTTAACTTGCGTTCTGTTTGATTAGTCTTCTTGATCTTTGCCAAATTTGCCTTCTAGTTCTTGTAGCAGCTTCTGCTTTTGGGTAGTAATCAATTAGCTCATCAATTTCCCTCATGCTGCAACAGAACGAAGCCATATTAATATGTCACAGCTTTTTATAGCACTTGATAATCGAACCAATTCTATACATATATGGAAGAAGTTCAACACCTTCTTCAGCGATACTGGTGCCGGGAAGCATGCCCCTAGCGCTGTGTTTGTTGATCTAGAACCTAATGCCATCGATGAGGTGAGAACTGGTGCATACCGCCAGCTCTTCCACCCTGAACAACTCATTAAAGGCAAGGAAGATGCTGCCGATAACTTTGCCTATACCAAGAATTATTTTATCACCTTATTTCGTGTGGGTTTTATGCACTTTTA
>NC_133861.1:9795373-9836625 GCF_044706935.1 Curcuma longa
GTTGCACAGTTTGATCTTTTCGTATCTTCTCAGTTGATATACCATGTGGATTACTTGATACCTGATATCTCGTTGATACTTGCTACCATGTATATGTTATTATTCTATACATGTTCATCCTGGTTACTAGATCCTTGTTATTCCTTCTGATATCTTTACATGCACTATTCCTGTACCCACAGAGCATCTAATGCTCACCACCCAGACCCTGGGTTGTTATATTTTCTCCCCAAGTAGAAAATAGGTACTTGGGCTTGGAGATTCGGTCGGCTACTGCTATCTCACATCAGAAGGTTTTCTTGTTAGTTTGCATTTGGTCTGTTGTTGTCTCCGGTTATATTTTATTTTTCGTGGACATGTAGTTATGGTTTGGATTTGTTATGACTGTAGTTGTGTTAGTTAGTATTTGTGGTTATTCGTTTGATTCGGATTTACGATGTTTTCCGTTACATCAATTTTGCTTATTGTGGACATTATGTATGTCATGTTAGTTGTTACGACCGTATAAGCCTTATATTGCATTTATGTGGTGTATCTGTGATGTCTATTGGACGAGTTGTCCTTATTTCAGTCGCCTGTGGCTGTGTATGCATATATGTATTAGGGGAATTGTCATAGTTACTGGGGAGATGCTGTCGAAATTTTTCGGACGGCCTTCCTGGGACGTGACACAACAACACAACATATGTTTTAACTACTAAACTATACGAATAAAAGCTCACACGGCCACAAACTACATATCCAACACATCCATGTAACAATACCAACCACAACAACAAACCAATCCACATATATGTACCAAGGTATGATTACCAAAACACATCAACTACATAATAACGAAAATCCCAAAGTACATCAATAGTGCTCGCAACAAAATCAAACGACAAACTCCAAAAATCCATACATCGAAAGCACAATCCAACAACCATATGAAATAACCCAAACTGATACTTCTCCTGCCGTGAGATGGGACAGTCTGACAGAACTCCAAGCTTCAAGTCAACATCCTTATCTGCTACTTGAGGAGGAAGAAAGGAAATTCTAGGGTCTGAGTGGTAAGTATAAAATACTTAGTGGATACTAGAATGGAAGTGCACAATATATATATCAACATGAATATCAAAGGTATACAGTCTCAATATGATACTTAAGGAACAAGGTCGACATACTACGTACAACTAATAAGTATCATACAATACGAGAATAATATATGTCATGTCACACAAATGCAACAATCATATAACAACAAGTGCAACAACCATAATCATATAACAACAAGTGCAACAACCATAATCATATAACAACAAGTGCAACAACCATAAATGTAGTAAACAACTACCAATAAATGCATGTACATATGTTATGCATGGTCACTGTCTGCACTCGCCACTCCCAGTCACCCACCCAGTGTAGTGAACTGGGGCGCCAAATAGGACTACTACACACCCTCCAACAACAGACCACTATACGTGAGTGGAGAGCGGAGAAATATTACTGTCTACACTCAACATCCCTTAGACACCCACACTGTGCAGTAAACTGGGGTGCATGACAGGAATCACCCGCTCCAACAACAAACCAGCTACACGCGAGGGGGAGGGGCAGTATTCCAAGAGAGCTATCTAGCTAGTTCTGGTAGCGCCCACACAGACAGTGATATAATGCTTTCACCTACACAAGTAGTGAGAGCCAACAACAACAACATGTTATAATGTTATAATGCACAGTTCAACAAATAACTACTACATCTATCAAGATATACACAACATCAATCATAATAAGTCAGCACAGATAAATAACAATTAATGAGACTGTATTGATGACAATGAGATCATATCAAGGTCAACAGTAAGTATTAAGCAACGAATCAAACAACTAATGTAATAAGAATAGTAACAGGATAATTAATAACAGATTTATACTAAATCATGCACTACGAAAGGACTTGTATTGACCAAATACAGGAGTACCTATCTGGTATGACGCACGTCAAAATCAAAACTTCTCCGTATAACAAGATCTACAAATCAAGATTTTGTAATTTATAAAAATGTAACACCCTCTAAATACAATATTATATTAAATTTTTACAAAAAAATAAACCCCAACCGAATCTAAAGTTAATCTAACCAAATTTAATCAACCCATTCCACACTTAGCTTCAACCAAGGTTAAACTAACCTAACCACATCTAATTAGATCCATAACAATTGTTACATCTGAATCCAACTAACCTAATTAGCACAACTCAACCATTAAATTAACCTAACCTAATCCATTTAACATAACTCGGCCAGATTAACCTAACCAAGTCCAATTAAATTCATAATCCAATTAAACTCATGCTAAGCAAACATGAGTTAATTTCATTTACCAACTTCAACCAGATCTAAACCAACCCAACTCAATCCACACCTAGCTTTAGCCAGATCTAAAGTTAACCTAACCCAACTCCAATTAAACTCATGTTAACCCAAAACAAAATTCTAACAAAATAAACCCCTCAACAAATCATAACTAACCTACTGGAAATAAATTAACAATTTGCCTCCATCCCAAAATCAGACAAGAATCAGACTGGAATCTCGAAATCATATTTGCCTCCATCTCGAAATGAGATCAGTAAGCTAAACCAATTTCAAGAAACTCCCATAGAACAGCACCTCACAGATCCATCTCTTTAATAAGCCATATCCTAAACTAATCCATCAATAACCGAACAATCCCACAGCATTGATCCAAAACCCAATAGCAAACAACCTAACCTAACAGAATCAATGCCCTAGAATCCAGCTAATCTATCAGCACAGATCCATCACCAAATCTCACAGCAACTCAAACTGATCAGAGCCTACAAATCTCAAATCCCACAAAATTTATCACGTAACAAACCTAATCAGATTTCAAAGAAGCCTTACCTCATCTCTGATCTGATCCCCTGCCCTAGCAACAAGCTCCCTGATGGCGGTGGCGACAAACTTTGCAATCAAAGTTCCCTGATAGTGGTGGCGATAGACTCACGATCAACGGTGGTGACACCTGCTTTGTGCATTTTTTAGCAGCAACGAAGATCACTACGTGCGGCGGCTGCAATCAGAAGACAACGCCGACGACTGGCTCTAGTCTTCTCCACGTTAGCAGCAACGGTAGAGGACGGCGGCGACGGAGGATTGCGACAGGATGAGGAAGGCGATGGTGGAGGATCGCGACAGGACGAGGAAGGCGGCAGCGAACTGCCCTCCTTTAAATTGCGTGAGGGTTGTGATTTCTTCGCTGGTGGTTGCGAGCATCGGCGTCGCAGGTCGGGCGGAAAAGTAGGCGGGCGACGAAGGAATTGCGATTACACGATTTGAGAAACTCCAGTGGATTTAAAATTGTGATTTTGGGATTTGGCTGAACTGGACCGCACGCGAACCGAACCAAGCCAAACCGAAACCTAGGGTTTACTGTGGCAAATTGGGTTCAATCTTGATTCGCTTAGTTCATTAACCAAACGACCTCCGATTTGATCTAAACTAGTTTTGTTAAATTCGTCTTTGCAAGACGAATCTTCTCATCCTTTTTTATTTTATCAAAACCTCTTCCATCATGAACCAAACTAAGTTGGTTCAATTTGGTTCAAAACTGACTTATTTGGTTTACTAACCACATAATTTCTGATTTGACCCAAATCAGTTTCGTTCATTTCATCTTCACAAGACGAGTTTCATTTTCCCCCACTAGCAAAATTTTTCATATATATCTAACATCAACCATTAAAGATTTCCTTGCAGATAAATATTAAGGATTGGTTCACTTTGAGGAAAAGCTTTGAAGCTCCTAAGGACAAGGAGGAGAAGCTCAAGGAGAAGGGCCCATCAATCTAAGACCAGGACAACTTGGAGTTTGAGAGGTGCTCAACAATTAAGGTGTGAGACATGGAACTATCGACCTCGTCATTCAAAAATGAGGAGGGAGCCCATTGACACCAATACAACTAAAAGCCTCAACCTCCAAGGTCATAGTAGAGGAAACATCCATATCTCTAACGATTGAGAGAGAGAGAGCCCTACCCCTTCGACGACTAACGATTCCACATGTATAAGAAGTTTATTTAATAATAATAAAAATTATATTGTATGCTTTGAGTGTAAGAAAAAATGATACTACAAGAGTAGGTGTCCTACTTTGAGGAAAGTGAAGTAGGCGCCTAGGGAACCCACATCTGTAGTATGAAAGGGAAAAGAGCACATAGTGTGCTTCTTGTGACGGGAAAAGAGACACTACTGAAATCATTGTCTAAGAAAAAGGAGACTCGAGAAAGACATGAGAGGAAACTCAGATTTTCTCTTAAGGTAAAGCATTGTTTAATTTCCTACAATTTATAAAAATATAATTTATCATTATGATGAGGAGCATGCTAGTAAATTAGAAAAAGTAAATTTTCATATTTTAATAGGAATAGTCAATTTGGTAAAAATTGCATGACGTTAATGAAAATTCTAGATTTAAGGATTTGAAAAAAAAGATTTAGAATTACACTTAAGAAAATCATAAATTATTCTAAGAAACAATATCTAGGTCTGAGAAGGCAAAAATCATACAAGAAGAGTCCAACTTATAACAAGGTCTCTTTTAATAGAACTAAGATAAGACAACCCTTTAGGTCTAGGAGTGGTATCAAGGGAACACGGAAGGTCATTCCTAAAGTTTATATTATAAGAAACTTAGATGGGTAATTATGAAGGTATCTAGAAAGTGTATTTCTAGTGAGTACCTATTGAATCCAAAAAGTTTCAGTAGGTATTAGATTTTTAAGAATATGATTCCTTCACACTAAATAAGTTTATGTTTGTGTCAAGATTAGGGTTTTGGAACATTCTAGGGAGTCAAATGCAATGTGTCAAATTGTACATTTGAAATATTATTAGAAACTAAAGTATAGATAGGATTATCATGCACTATACTCTTGCCTTGATTTGATAATGACATGTGTGCCTTTGATATGTCATGCCATCCCATTTATGATGAGTGTCATTATGACTTGTCTGATATCTTTTTTACTCTTGCCATGTGTACACATTCTATGTTGATCATGCCATGAAATGCATGTTATTTAATTGCATGAAATGAATTTGACACATGATTCGTTGTATATGCATCATGCACTATGTTACTTTCTTATTTAGCTCATGCCATGCACTAGTTATCATTGGAAATTTGGTACATAATATGCATGATATAACTTGTATATGGGTTTTACCATGTTAGCCACAAGTTATATGTATAAATTCATCTTATGCAACTAAGGATGACGACATCAATTGACATCCTAGGTTAAGAGAACATTGAGACATCTTACAAGAACCGTAAGATGATATCTTTTACTGTGCACTTATACACATAGAACAAGTGAGATGTTAGGGTACATATGGCTGCAAAATATGTCATTTTTAAATTTATTTTTTTGAAAACCTTGATGTTTTCTATTGTTTCATAGAAGTCACTGTCGATGGTTTTGAAAGTTTTAATGATATCCTATTGTTAGTAAAAAAGAAAAAATAACTATTGGTGCAATCACTAAGAGGAGACCCTATGTTTTGAAGAAGTATGCTTCAAGGGGAGGTGTTCTTGTTGGGATGTATACTAGAATCCTAACTATGTAAATAAATATTCTGAAATAAGAATCACATTTGGTCAATATTTGTATTTAGTTTTTTATGCAAGTGTCCATTTAATCTATATTGTAGATAAACATGGTGTGCGGAGTCACACACAGAAGACCATGTTATCAGTTCCTTATAGATTATAAACAGTGCTCACAACCAAGATGGACTGGACAAACCATTGGAGTGGTTGTAGTGTAATTTGGTCTTAGTCTGTCTTGACTATAGAATTACACTAATACACTAAGTGTGTATTGAGCTGGACCATCTGAGGATTGTTCGATTTATACTGACTATATAATCGAACTAAACCTCTGTTACTATAGTTGTACATGCTCTTAATCCCGATATAATAACAAACACATGTGCTTAGTATGTACTTCTTTAATTCATCAAAGGGTGAGATTTAGATCGATAGATCAATAGGCCCGATGAGTTGGGAAGTAGTATTATGTACATGGTGTGTTGTTGATTATAAAAGGAAACTGTGTCCTATAATCTAGGCTGATGATGTCCCCTTGAGGAGCTCATAAGGATTATCATGTAAACCCTGCAGATGGACCTTGTCCGCATGATAATAAGGTTGAGTGGTACTACTCTTGGAATAGATGTCGATTAAATTCGAGTTGTCAGTAACTCATTTAATTGACGGACATACGATATCTTAAACACAGGGAGATTAATGTACTTATAGTAAGAAGGAGCCCATACTATAATATGGGATTGGTACGATAGTGCAATAATAACTCTCTAGTGGAATGAGTTATTATTGATGGGCTTGAAGTTGGGTGTTCAGGGAGAACACAGGAAGCCCAAGTCCATCAGGAGGCCAAAACCAATTTCTCCTCTAGGTCCCTGCTGTAGCCTCTGGATAAAACCTCGTATCCACTTAAGAAAATTATATGAAATTTCGGATAGAAAATTTTAAGAATTTCTGAAATTATTTTTCCGGAGAAAAATTTTGTTAAGAAATTTCGATTAAAATTTCCGTTACGAAATTATTAATTTTTCTTCCGCAGAGAAAATTAATTATGATTTTTCTAATCAAATCTAGATGAGATTTGATTTGATAAGAATCAAATCTGAATTAGATTTGATTTGATTAGAATCAAATCTGGATGAGATTTGATTTGATTAGAATCATAATTTTATCTCTTCCGCAGACAAAATTGGTTATGATTTTTCTAATCAAATCTGGATAAGAAGATTTGATTTGATTATAATTATACCAAGTTTATGATTTAAATCATACCATATTTATGATAGAAATCATACTATATTTGGGAGATGGCTAGGCTATAAAAGAAGGGGCTTGGCAAGGGTTGAGAAGACACGAGATAATACTCTTGGTGGCCGAGACTCTCTCGGCAGCCAACCCCCTTCTTCTTCTCTTTTCTCCAGACAAAGAGAAGGAAGCTAGCCATCGGAGCGGAGAATTCTGGTGGAGAAATTCTCGAAGGATCGTTGCCCACACAACGTTCGAGAAGAGGAGAGGGATACATCAGAAGATCAAGAGGTCTTCGGGTACAAACTTCATCCTTCACAACCGTCCGGAGAAAGGTATAATTTAATGTTTCCGCATAAGTTAAATTATTCCTTTATATTGGATCCTGTAAACCAAACACAAGAGCCCAATGATCTAAATGCGTCGGACAACTTGAGATCGTTTCCGGGAAAATTTTTGTTCTGCAAGAATCTACCGGAACGGTTTTTCAAGACTTTCCCATCAGTTCTTAAAGGTACTCAATTGATCATGGTTTGAATAGATACGTTTTCTAAAGGGTGAGAGAGACGTCCTTGGATTAAGGAGAAGACAATTAGAATAAGGGGGAGTTATTCGCCTTGATGAAATGTTTGGTAGGTAGCCATATTTTATTTTATTTTGAATCTCAAAGGGGGAGAATGATTGGAGAACCTTTTTGATGCATGCCAAAGGGGGAGAATGATTGGTTTATTCCAATAAAAAAAATGCAACTCTTTTACATAGCCTATATATAGCCTGAGAATTTAGAATTTTTTGCATTTTAAATTAATCATGTACTATATATATATATATATATATAGATAGAGGATTGATCTGCTGGGCGCCTTATGTTGGGCGTCGCGTGGGCGCCGTCGACGTGGAAACCACGTGGCTGAGAGCGCGCGCACGTGGAAGCAAAAGCAACCCGCAATTCCTCCAAACCCTAACCCGAGCTCCTCTCTTTTCTGCTCGCCGCGCTCCTTCTTCCCCTTGCCCGCCGCCTCTCTTCTCCCCCTGCTCTCTTCTCCCTTGCTCGCCACCGCGCCCTCTGCCCGCCGCTTCACCCCTGCCCGCCGCTTGCTCTGCTCGCCATCGCGCCCTCTCGCTGGCTGCCGCGTGCACTGCTCGCCACCGCGCCCTCTGCTCGCCGTCGCAGATTCCCAAATCGGCAGTGGTGGCGGAGATGGGGAGGAGGAGGAGGATGTTTGCCCGGTGGACTGCGTGAGGGAGTTCAAGAAGGAGGAGGAGTTCGCGAGGATCACGGAGAGGGCCAAGGCGGCGGGGGCGCTCGTGGTGGTGGACTTCTACCGCACCTCCTGTGGTAGTTGTAAGTACATCGAGCAGGGCTTTGCCAAGCTGTGCAAGTGTGCTGGCTATAGCCAGGTGGAGCCGGATGTGGTCTTCTTGAAGTACAATGTGAGTGCCTGTATGATGTTTGTCGTTTTGCCCGTGTGAGATTTTCTAGCACTTCTTGTAAATTTGTGCTTCAGCACTTTTGGGTAGCGATCTCAATGGTGTTTTTGGAAGCATCTACTTCGTTCATGCTTCTTAAGCTATGTGGTAAATCACAGTCTCGTCTTGGTTTTTCAGTAACAGAAGCACAACGATCAAAATGTTTCTGTTATATTTGATTACAAAATTCTATTCATTTTTGTTCTCATTATTATAATAAAATATCAAAGATAATGATCCTCTTGGTGGATCGCATTTCCATTCCTTGGCCGGACATGACTAACTAAAAGATAAAGCTCCATTTTATAGTAAACTAGCAGTATGAATTTTCTTACATGATCAACTTTTATTTTGAACTTTTGCAGGAGATGTTGATGCCTTAGGGTGGTGGGAGTTATTTTGAACAAAAATTCTATTCATTTTTGTTCATCATTGATGAATATGATGAACAATCAGAGGTGGCAGATCGACTGAGAATAAGGGTGTGTTTCTTTCATTTTACTTATTAAATTTGACTAATAATATTAGACAAGTTTCACGTTGGGATCAAATGAAAGGCCTACATTCAAATAATGGTAAACAAAGATTACACCTTTAAGCTGCCCAACCAACTCCAGAGTGTGATTTGTGCAGGCAGTACCACTGTTTCACTTCTATAAAAATTGATGAACTTGTTGATTTTGTGATTTTCAATTTCTTCTAATGAAAAGAGGAGGACAGCTTATATACAGTGGACCTTTGGGCAATTTATCGAGGAACCTGAGACAATATTTTGAAGTAAGAAAAATCAGTTGCATAAATCTTTCCTGATGCAAATATCAATACAGTAGTTTCAAGCTATTTCTCGTATGTCAGTTTAGGCGATTAGTCAAATTGTTAACCTTGCTTGTTTTGAGTCTGTTGAATGCCTGACACAAAAATTGTATCAAAATATAAGTTAACCTGCAACACTTTTAGGTGCTTTTCTACTAATAACCTATTGCTAAAGCCAAATCACAATTACACTTGTTCTACCACTTCCATTTTTGTAATTTTTACTAATATTTGCACTCTCTGCTGCCATTTTCAGGCTGATTCTGTTCCTCTAGCAGTAGAAGGAGAAGCTTCTGTGAATGGCTCCAAGTAGATGGGGATTCAGCAGGAAGCTTGATTGGTGCAATGACCTGTTTCTTTTGCGAATGAGATTTCAAAGGACGAGGCTTATTTATATGAGAGTTGCTTATCCATTCAAACATTTGGTGTGCTTGATGTTTAGTGTGGTGTTGTGTAACCTTGACATTCCATCTTATTCTGCAATAAGATCAAAAGCTTCCTTTTCCTTGAAATCTACAGCCAACTAAGCTCTTTAGACATGGATTGATCCTGAACTTGAGTTAGTGATCTTATCTGAAAATTGGTTTAATTATCCAGATACAATATGACTTTTATTTTGTCAATGGTGGAGAGTGAATACTTTGACAGCTAACCAACTACGTGAATTGCGGCAAAAGCCATTGGCTTTGCCATAACAACTGTAAAGCATTGTTTGGCCAGTTCTGACCTTCTCAAAGCCAAGTTGTATATTCATGCATATGTAAAACATTGTTTGGCCAGTTCTGACCAGGAAATGTGAGAGTTCTCAAAGCCAAGTTGCATATTCATGCATAGTTAATATTGATACTGACATTTATTTCTCATGAGTAAAATTTAGTAGTTGTTTATCGTGGACTGTGTTCTAAGGTGAATTCAATTATGAAACTTGTAGCTAAAGATTACACGAGTGAAAGAATAAACAAATGAAAGAATAAAAGTCCAATGCATAAACTTGTAATCGGTCACAGGGAACGAGAGGAGTAATCAATTCAACATATGGAACAACATATTTTTAAGAGCAATAATCTTGAAGAACAATCAGCATGCAAAACTAAAGGATTGAGAACTCTTGGCACATCGATTCAACAAAACACGAAGACTATAAATTTTGTTGTTTCAAACTTCACAGTGTTTACATTGGTTTCTATAGCTTCAATATGCTTGAAGTAAAAACACCTGTGATAACTTGATCAAATGCTAAGTTTGGAGGTAGAGTCGAATCAGCTCATCACTAACCACGGATGGAGTAAGAACACCAAGGTCAGTGAACAGCAGCGTGAGGAACTGAGGTGGTGTGTAATCTCTTGCTGATGTTTCAACTTTAACATCAGGCGGAATAGGAACACCAAAGTCTATCGGTCGAAGTGCAGGTTCAAGGTCTTTTTGGTCCAATGGATACAAACGCGCAAACTGCAAAACGATTCATATCTAAGAAATAGCAAAATTGTAACAGCAAATGATGCCAAAATCCTTAGTTTGGGGCCAACCTCCAGTTTGATATCTAATGGAATGAGATCAAAGAAAGAGGTGATCCATATAAGATTACCTTGTAACTTTCGGCAGCCACATAAACAGGCTTGTTCATGCTGTGAGCCACAAGTGCAGTTTGATATGTCCCCATCATGTTAATTATGCCTCCACTTTCAACCACCCCATCAGCTCCAACAAAAACCATGTTAATTTAACATTGTTGCTGTGACTGCAAATGAAACATTTGAGGACTCAATTGCATTTGCCGGTTCATGTTTTTCGAGGGCAGAGTTTCGCTGATCTCTCCGGTGGCAAGTTTTAGACGCTGGACTTCAGCACTCAGTGCCTTGTTCAGGACTGGATAATACATGTCGATCACGAGGAAGGGATTAGTTTTGGATAGCAACATAATAAGAAAACCTATATAGTAAGAGAGATCAAAACACCAATTAGCAATTAGAACTAATCAGCGATCAGCAAACAAAATCAAAGTTGTTTATTCGCATATACCAAATCATAATTTCTGGGCTAGTGTTCATATCGAATTCATCAAATAGAGAACATGTAGAAGGAACTCACTGTATGGGACACCATGATACATCAATTTGTGGTTCCATGATGTTCAACTGACAATTTAGTTCTATTTTACTTGAATAATTAAACAAAACACAGCCTAAGAAGAAGCTTTAGAAATCAAATGATAGACTAAATTAGATCCCTTCCTTAGCAAAATGAAGAGCTTCTCCAACAATCTCCATGTGGCAAATAAGATTCCAAGGCCTTGCACTATAAATACGAGCGAGAAAAGTCCTACAATAGGAATATCTTTAGCGGCAGGTGGTGTCCCCTGAAAGAATAGGTAAATTATATATTCAGATTCTCAGGCAGAAATATTTCTTCTAACAAAATTAGAGATGGCATCAAGCAATGGTCTAGTGCGATGATCAAAGACTACGTTTGTAGCCATACAAAAGGGAGATTTTCAACATGAAACATACGTAAATTAATACACGAGGAATTTAGATTTCTCTAAACATACCTCTAAACGCATGCACAAGAGAATTTGAAACACTACAACAGGAACTTTCATCGCATGGCTTCCTATATCTTGCAAGCCACATACTCTATCTTCATTATGTCTTTCCATAGAAGAGGGAAGGTCACTGATCAAACTATGATATCCAGCTATCGTTGAGGATGAACTTGCTTCACTTATGAGGGATGATCTATGCAGTAGTGGATTAAGCCACTTTGTACAAACAAGAAATGCAAAGGATTCTGCAATGCTAATTAAAGATGCAGAAAACCGCTATAAATAAACAAACAAACAAACGATGGATGCAGTGATGGCACTAACTGGATGCAGTTTAAAACCTATGAATTAATGCAGTTTAAACTAAATGCTTCCAATCTTGTTTCCTACCTAAATGCAGTTTAAACCCTAAATCATACCCGTATAAACTAAATGCTATGAAATAATTCCAAATTAAGCAGTTTAAACCCTAACCATACCCTAGTACAGAGGGAGTAGCTGCGGCGAGAGGTTGGTAAACGTCGAGCAGTCGAGTAGAGCGCACTTGTCCGCGAGAAGGGAGCAGTGGCGCGGCGGCGAGCAAGGAGAAGAGACCAAAGGCGAGGGGAGAAGATGCGAGGGTGCGGTAGAGACGGAGCGAGGGGTGCGGTCGACGGGAGTAGGGGGAAGAGAGGCGCGCGAGGAAGAATCGCGGTGGAGAAGATGCTTCCGGAGCAGGGGAGAAGAAGGAGGCTCGGTTTGCGGCGGCGAATCGCGGTGGAGAGGATGCGGAGCTGCGGCGAAGAATGAGGAAGAAGGAGGCTCGGTTTGCGGCGGCGAAGAGAGGCGGAGGAAGAAGGAGGCTCGGTTTGCGGAGGCGAAGAGAGGCGGAGGAGAGGAATGCGGCGGCGAGGAGAGGCGGAGGAGGGAAGGAGGCGGCGAAGAGAGGCGGAGGAGAGGAATCGAGGAGCAGGATCGTCGCAGGAGAGGAATCGCGGAGGAAGGTTAGGTTTTAGCGAGGCTCGGTTTGTTTTTCTTCGCCACCACGCGCGCAGGATGCCACGTGACGTCCACGTCAGTTGTCGCCCACGCGACGCCCACCGAATGACGCCCAGCAGAACATCTCCGATCTTATTATAGGCAAGTTCTATTCCTTGTGTAAATTATCCCTGGGAAACTGATCTGTTGGGCGTCGTTTCATGGAGTTCGGATCCTCTGCGCCACTAAAGTCTCTCCCTGTGTCACTCACTAGACGACAAAAGATCTCACGCAGATCGCACGTGACGAGCGCGTCTGCTTAGTCCTGACGCAAAAAAAAAAAATCTAAAAATCTGAGTTCTCTCTCGCGTCCTCTCTCTTGCTCCTGATCGCCTGAGTCTCCCGCCGCCGGATTTCTTCTCCACCACGCGCCCTCTTCTCCAGCCACGGCCTCAGTACTTGCAAGCCTCTCTCGCGAAAGCCTCTCCAGCCTTGCCCTCGTCTCTCTCGCAAATCCTAACGCCCGCCCTCTCTCGCGACGTGAAGTCCGCAGCCGCCTCCCTCTCTCGCAACAGGCCACCGACTCCCTCTCCCTCGACAAGCTCCTCTCGATTTGATTCCTCACTTTCCCATTCGACCACTTCTTCTTCTCCTCATCCACCACCGCGAGTCGATTTCTCACCGGAAGAAGCGCGATCCAAACCCTGCCAGCGGCAGTCCCCGATGGTGAGCTTTGCTGCCAGAGATCAGATAAGGGGATTTCTCGCGAAGGAACCTCAGCACCGACTCGGCTACAAACGCGGGGCTTCAGAGATAAAGCAACACCCTTTCTTCGATGGAGTCAACTGGTCTTCGAGGGAGTCAACTGGGCACTTATACGATGTGCAAGCCCCCCGGAGATTCCAAAATCCTTTGACATGGAACGATTCGCAAAGCCTGCTGTATCATCAGCAAGTGAAAAAGCCACAGCAACTGTGAACCAGAAAGGTTATAACGAGTATATAGAATTTGATTTCTTTTAGTCGATCAACCAGTTGAGATTGTAGAATCTGTGGGAGTTGTATCAGGAACGCAGTTTTGTTTTGTTTTACCCAGTAGAATCTCTGTGATTGGATATCAACTCCAAACATGTATTCCTCGAGGATCATCACTGCATTTCTTGTTTGGAAATGTACCATCAACTCCAAATATGTATTCCTCAAGGATCGTCCAATATGCTCTCTTTGTTCTTTTATCAATGCTAGAACTTGTTTAAGTTAAATGTGAATTCGTTAAAAGTTTTAGATTTTGTACTTTTGAATCAACATTCAAGTGTTGTAACGCATTCATGTCTATTGAAAAGATTACTAATGTGAAGATTATTCTCAACTATTTTTTCAATCTCTATTGAAAGAACTTACTGTTTGCTTTAATAATACAGAAAGATTTTTCCCTCTTCGCAATCCTTGCAGAAGATGAGCTGATCTTTCTAATCTTTGCAATTTATCTCGTTTATAAATTTCACCTTTTGTTGTTTTCATTAATTGTGATTTTGAGCTTCTTTGAATTCTTCTGTTCGTGCTTTTCGCATTGCGATCATGCAAGATGATGGTCGTGGTCATGGCGAACGCACGCACTTTATGGATGAGCCGCTGCCTTCTTCTTGCTCTCGCTTCTCATGCGCCGTCGCTGGCATCCGCCTCTGCTGCCGTGACCCCCGGACGGAAGCTATGGACGCCGACGACGACTCTCCCAGGATGTTTGGATGCGGCCTGTTCCGCAGCCGGAGGGTGAGGTCGACCAGTTCGATCCCGGCCTTGGAGTCCGGATGAAGCGAACGCCGGACGCGGGCACCCTACGGCGGTGAAAGGGCTCCTACGATGTTACTTCCATAGTCCGCGTCCCGGTCCCGCTGCCTGCCTTGAAGGTCCGGGCGGCTACTGCGGTCGTCCAGCTGCGCAGGCCAAGGACGGAGGCGTGAGGGCGCGGTGCTTCCGGCTCCGGCGACAGCGCGCCAGCGGTGAGCAAGGGGATCGTGGCGGAGCTCGACGGGATGCTGTACGATCAGCAGCTGTACGATCGGCGGGCCTTAGGATTTGCGAGAGAGACGAGGGCACGGCTGGAGAGGCTTTCGCGAGAGAGGCTTGCAAGTACTGAGGCGTGGCTGGAGAAGAGGAGCGCGTGGTGCAGAAGAAATCCGGCGGCGGGAGACTCAGGCGATCGGGAGCAAGAGAGAGGATGAGAGAGAGAGAACTCAGATTTTTAGGGGTTTTTTTTTGCGCCGGGACTAAGTAGACGCGCTCGTCACGTGCGATCCGCGTGAGATCTTTTGTCGTCTAGTGAATGGCACAGGGGCGCAGAGGGTTTCTTGGCACAGAGGATCCGAACTGATACGACAGTGTGCTGTCGACACACTCTTTTCTGGTGCACACTGATGTGGCTGTTCTCCTTACAACGAGGCAATCTGTGACATCTGCAGGCGTTCTCTCCACATAGAACGCCCTACCCACACCAATCTGAACTGCCTCGTTTGTCAGGTCTGTAACTGCAGCTGCAAGTGCCTGTGAAAGAACGTTTATTGGTAAATTTATGAACAACCTGTTCCGGAGCAGTTCATTTCTTCTTTGACTGCATCGCTGATGCGCTGAATGTTGATGTCACAGAGTTCCAGATCAGTCTAGTGCCATATTCAAGGATCCACTTCATGCTCTCGTCCTGTGCTTCTGTCTGTTGGATTTGTGGATGGTGCAATCTGTGCGTGGATAGAACGATGATATAATATCGTTGAGGTAAAGTCGAGATTAGATTTAGACTCATCTTTTAAGACGAATGTAATGCTTAGCTAGTCATATATATATAGACAACCTAGTCAGTGACTAAAATTTGATTGATTGACAATTAAATACGTACGCAGACATACACATGAAGCAAACTCGGCATTGGAGGACGATCATCATGAATCTGAGAGATATACCAAAGCTTTCTGTAATCTGATGATTAAAGTGTCAAAATTTTCTTTTGGTTTTAACTTTAACCTAGTTATAAAATTTTCTTCTTCTGAAATGCATGTTACCACCACAGCAATCAAGAAACATCGATCTGTCATCGCTCCTATTCCGCTCATATAAACACAAGTGCGCAGGCGACGATCGCCACCAGGACGGCCCTGCCGATAGCGAGACGGGCCGCCAGCGGTATCGGCGCCGAGCTAACTATCTGGATAGGGAACAGGCAGGTGCCTTGCGAGGCATTGACGGTGGTGAGAACGGCAAGGCCATCGAAGTCGCACGCCCGCACGTCCTGATCCTGCATCTGGAAGTACATGTTGAAGGCATAGGAGGTGTTTCCCCTGGCATCGAGGTGGTTGCAGGAGGAGCCGTAGCCGAGAGAGGTGCAGTCGGAATTGTAGCAGGCGTAGTCCATGTTGGGCCCCACAGGCGAGTCGTCCTTCACCTCCGGTTTCAGCACGCACCACTGCGCCGGCAGATACTGCACCCCCTTCGCCCCCACCAGGTACTTGTCGTTGCCGTTTCCAGATAAGTCAATCGGGAACTTGGGCCGGCCGTCGTAGGTAAAGATCCCCCAGTGGCGCTCGAAGTTGCCCGGCAAAATGCTCTTCATGTCCTCGTCGATGAGGCCGAAGAGGTACGCGTCCATGGACCCCGGACGCATCGGCGTCCCCACCTTCTCGGCCATCCGCTTCAGGAACCCGTCGTAGAAACGCTTCGCGCTGGAGGGCGTCGCGTGTTCGTTGCCGTCGGTGGGCCACCCGACCTCCCCGACCACGATCTTCATGTCCCCCACGCCGGCCTTCTTCAGCGCCCACACCAGCGTGTCATAGTTGGCGTCGAACACGTTGGTGTACTGATGGTTGTTGTCGTTGATCGAGCGGCCGCCGCCGTCGAAGAAGGCGTAGTCGACGGGGAAGTTCGGGTTCAGGTCGAGGCTGAGGTAGGGGTAGATATTGACCACGAACGGGGAGCCGTTGGAGTGCATGAAGCGCACCATGTCCACCATAAGGCCGTGGATATCGGACCGGAAGTCGCCGGCCGACGGCACGGGGTTGTCGGATGGGGAGTTGTAGACGTCGGCGTTGAGGGGGACAGTGGCCTTGATTCGGTCTCCGACGCCGGCCTCATTGAGGGCCGTTTGGATGTTCTTCAGCGCCGGGAACGTCGTCTTCATGAAGGTCCCGTTGTAGCTCTTCAGGAATGGCTCGTTTCCAACAGCAACAAACCTGCAGCTCATAAAGAATTACAGAGTGATCCATGATATAAAGATACGCAAATCAAGAACGATTCAAGATAACACAAAAAGCAGCAGATCTTGTTGAAAAAATTGTAGAGACGCATACTTGATTTTGATTCCTCCATCGTGATAATACTTGGTGACGTTCTCCTTGACCCACTCCTTGGCGTTTCTATAGTCGGCGCTCATGCGGGCGAGCTGGTTGTTGGGGATGGCGACCATGACCTCGATATCGGTGCCGGTGAAGGCGCTGAGCGTCCAGTCGTCGGCGTCGAACAACTTCACCTTCTTGATCCCGTTGGCCTGGATCATTTGCACGACGGTGGAAGGGAGCATGGGGTGGGACATGATGGTGCCCCAGTTGACGCCAAGGCCAGGGACGGGAGACGAGGCTGAGGCCAATGCGGCCGCGGCCACGGCCACCGCGAGGTAGGTCCACATCGCGGTCGCGGGGCTGTCCATGGCGTGGAAGGAAATGCGAAGCGGGCAGAATAAAAATGGCGAACGGGCAGGTTTCAGAGAAGGTGGTGGCGCAGAACAGGGAGGTCCCCTGATTTGAGGAAACATCCTGCGACAGAGAGATGGAAAATAGAAGAGCGATAGAGAATTGCGATAATCTATATTTATAATTTTGCTCCTCAAGATCCAAGAAAAGATTTCGACAAATTAACTCTTAAAAAACTTATATTTATTTTCCAAAAATTAAATTCTACTTTAATGCTAAGTTTATTTTAAAATGCGGATTCAAAATAAAAAAAAAAAGTTTCCGTGCAAAATCAAACTGAGCATTAAATGAAGCCCAAGAGGGGACTGCCTTCCTGCATTTACGGCAACAAGAGACTTCAACAGAAGTCTGTCATGATAACTAGAATCTTTGCTTCCATTACGAATTTTCAATCATTGAATATCTATTTAAGAGGGATTTTTTTATTTAAAATGATATATTTGAAAGCATAGAATTGGCAACCGTGTATACTTTTGATATATCTGATATTTTAGTAATTTAAGGCATGATTTTTTTAAATATATATATTTATTATTTATCCCAATAAATATAATTTTCAAATCTCTACGATATCGTGCTCTAATTAATTTCCACCGCATTTATTTTAGGAATTGCCTCAAGCTGTTTATAGATGTACCTAACGCTACGCTTCTATGCGAGTTGACCGCACAATGCGTAAAATAGTCAAGCTGATTTTTTTAATTTATTAATAATTTGATTATGCTCGATTCATTATACACAGTAATCTGATGATTAGCACATATCTATCAACTAATCCCATCCTCATGTGCGTTAGTACTAAAAAAAACTCTCACTAGCACATCTCTCTCTGGGGTGGTCGGTCCGGTCCCATGGAAATTTCCTACCGACCACCAGAATAAATCGGAAAGCACATACGACGGCCAATCACTAGCCATATTTTTTTTAAAAAAGCTCTCACTAATTTTAATTAAATTAGAATGTTCCCAATTAATGCCCCTAATTTTGTAATTAAGTGATTCTTAGGCGGTCGCACAAACTTGACGTGGGGCTCTGGGTCGGTCGCATGACAGTGTATGGGTATTCAAATAAGAAGGGCCCGTTTCGCATCGTCGAAAACCGCTGTCTTTGGAATTTGGAAAAGGGGAAAAAGCTCCATTTTTTTTTCTCTCTCTCTCGGAGGCTTCGTCGCTTCTTCGTGGAACGATCAGGAAGCAGAAGCCACCTAGAGGGAGAAGGCGAAGGGGAAAGGGATCAGCGACGAGTGCGGGTGGTCGCTCGTTCGGGGAGAGGAAGCCGGCCGGCCGTCTCGTTGATTCTCCACGCCTCGCGTTCAACCGGAGGTTTGAATGAATATGATTTCTCCCGTCTGGCTGTTTTGTTTCCCGGCATTCCGTTTTCTGTTAGATTTTTCGTCCTCTCGTAAGTAATCTGCTAAGTATGTCTTGTGGCGTCGATTTGTTTTCTGTTTTGTTTGATTTTGAACTAAAATGTGGGAAAATTTTGGTTTGGGATGACTCTTTCTTTGTTTTGTGAGTCAGAAAAGGAATTTGTCGTTCTTAGCTAGCGTTTTTTCTTCTTCTTCTTCTTATTGATTAAAGGAGGGATTCTGTAGACGGCGCCTTTCTTTTCCAAGAAGTCCTTTTAGCTTTTTTTTACTCTGCCTGTGCTGAGCCATCAAAGTTACTAATTTTGAGGTGCAACCTTTTTCTGAAGTTCTCGAATTAGTTGCTTATTTATTTGATTGGAAGATTAAAGTTGTTTTCTTCCCCAAGTTGTTCATTGAATAATTTAGAGATTGCTGCTTTTTACTAGCCATTGACAACTTTTCCCGTCGTTTTCTAGAGAAAAAAATATATCGTTTTGACTTAGTTGATCGACAAGTTTTTTTTTCATCATTTTTTTTCTAAAAGTTTAAGATTTACGAAATGTCGATGAAGTTCCTTCATAGATCTGAAAATTGTGTTTTCCCAGGTCTGTTCTTCAGTTCCGGTTGAGCAGGAGAAAGGCTGCAACTTTTAACTTTGATCATGGTTGCGTCTGTGGCTGCTTCTGCCTTCTTCCCAGCCTCATCTTCCTCGTCTGTGGTGTCATCCAAGGCATTAAGGGCCATTAATGAAACTCCTGAAACTTTAGGCGTTCGAGGCATTGTAGCCAAGCCTGCCTCGTCTTCTGGGGCTATGCAGGTTAAGGCTCATGCCCAAGCACCTCCTAAGGTCAACGGAACAAGGGTCGTCCTGAAATCTGAATCCCACACGATCGAGGAAGAAGCTCCCTCATCCTCGAGAACATTCTACAACCAGCTACCAGACTGGAGTTTTCTCTTTGCTGCCGTAACTACTATCTTTTTGGCAGCGGAAAAGCAATTTACACTTACTGACTGGAAGCCCAAGCGACCTGACATGCTTGCCGATGCATTTGGGCTCGGGAAGATCATGCAGGATGGAATGGTTTTCAGACAGAATTTCTCCATTCGGTCATATGAAATAGGGGCAGATCAAACAGCGTCTATAGAGACCTTGATGAATCATCTACAGGTTGGTTAATTGGTGGATTATTGCTTGATTCACCTTCGGTTTAAACTTTCATTGTTTCAATTTTAGCAGTTGGTTTACATATTATGCAGGAAACTGCTCTTAATCATGTAAAGAGTGCTGGGTTAATGGGTGCTGGCTTTGGCTCAACTCCTGAAATGAGTAAGAGAAATTTGATTTGGGTTGTTACCAAGATGCAAGTCCTTGTTGAACAATATCCTTCCTGGTATATTCTCTCTCTATATCAAAATCTTGGTATTTCTTTTATCATTAGTTACAAAAAAAATAAATATATATATATATATATATTCCTTGTTTTGTGCCTCCTAAGTCCATGCTAGAAACATTAAGCAGCTTATGTGTCTGAGAAATTTTGTTCTCCATATTTTGTTTTCTGATGGTTGTTTTTTCTTGCACAATAACAAATTGCCGTTGCAGTTGTCTCACATGTCAGTTCATACATTGAATTCACTGCAGAAGTACAAGCTAAAATTAACTCCCGTCTTACTTGCTGCAACTTAGCTTCAATAGTTCATGCCTGTGTGTCTATATTTGGCTTTGCTATTAGGTTGAAATTCTAGTACTGTTTTTGTTAGGAGTTCTCTCTTTTAGTGAAACTACTCATTGATTCTACTGTCATATATCTCAACAAACAATTTATGTCATTTGTTGTTTTGGATTGTATCCTTTTTAATTGTTCTGATCATGATGCTTCTCCTTTTTTTTTTTTAAATCAATGATTTATATATTTATAGATTTTCTTCAATTATATATTACTGCTTTGCTCAAGCAAATATTGTTGTACTTTTATAAAATACTGCCGTTTGTCTATGCTACGAAATAACATTCTTAAGTGCTTAACAGCAAAATTAATGTATTATATCTTTCCTATAACAAGTTTAATATGTATTGTTTCTAAATTGTCTTCTTCTATCGATTTTAAGGGAAGATGTTGTTCAAGTGGATACATGGGTGGCTCCTTCTGGGAAAAATGGGATGCGTAGAGATTGGCATGTTCGGGACTATCAAACTGGCCAAACTGTTCTGAGAGCAACTAGGTTGGTTCTGTTATGGCATTTTTTGTGCAGCAAATCTTTTCGAAGTATGCACATTCTCTTCTTGTTTGAAAATTTAATGTTGGCTCATGTTGTCTTCTTGATTTTGGCCTTTACATGCAGTGTGTGGGTAATGATGAACAAACAGACTAGGAGATTGTCAAAAATTCCAGAGGAAGTCCGTGCAGAAATAGGATCCTATTTCATGGACCGTGATCCTATTATAAATGACGATGGCAGAAAACTTTCAAAGCTCGAAGATGATAATGCAGATTATGTTCGGACAGGGCTAACTGTAAGTCCGGAACCTTGGATGTGCATCTTTATTGTTTCAAGATTCCGTGAATATGATCTGTAAATATTTTGCCCTGTGGTCAAATGCAGCCTCGATGGGGTGATTTGGATGTCAACCAGCATGTTAACAACGTTAAATATATTGGATGGATCCTTGAGGTAATTTAATGCTACATTTATTTATTAGACATTATTATGAATTATTTTTTATGTCAATGCTCAGTAACAGTGTATCTCTCTGCAAAATCAAATGATAAAGAAGCCTATACCTTGAACGTCTACCTTCGAATGCTTAACTGAAAGTTGTTTCCACTTCATAAAATTTACTTCACAGCTGAAATGGTTGGAGCAACCACTAAGGACCCTATAGTTTAAATGTACAAAGCTGCATTTCTTTAAGAAGATGAGTCTAGAATGCATGCACCAGTCACAGAAGAGAGCACTAGAAGGTTTAGAAAAGCAATTAGCTACCTGTCTAGCTCTCATCAGTTTTTTCCATGGTAACTTTGTGTATATTTACAGTGCAAACATCATCCATGTCTTAGATTTGGTAATCCTATTTTAGATACGATTTTACTGTCTTAATCTCGTCGGCACACAAAATCTCCAACTTGCAACCTGGAGAATCTTCTCAACTCTTCGAGTTGATGAAACATCTCAATCTTGTCTGTTTGTTAGTGTGTCACCACATGGTGTTGGGTCCATTGACTACCACTGCAGCATCACATGCTGCATGCCTCTCTTTTCTCCCTCTCTATCTCACGGCATTCTGGGCCTGCACCGCGGTATGATCCGACTAAAAAAAGCTTCAATTATTTGAGTTGTGTTAAATTTTCGTCGGAAAGAGTATCGTCCCCAGTTGCATTTAATACTGTTGCTTTGTGGCGGGCCACCCGCCGCCAATGATTTGCAAGGACATGGATTAATCAACAGTGCCGTCTTTGCTTTGCATGCAGAGCGCGCCAATCTCAATCCTGGAGAGCCATGAGCTTTCAGGCATGACGATGGAGTACAGGAGGGAGTGCGGGAAGGACAGTGTGCTGCAGTCGCTGGCGGCCGTCTCCAGCAGCCATTCGCCAGAGACTGGCTTGGAGTGTCAGCATCTTCTACGGTCGGAGAGTGGAGCTGAGATTCTACGGGCACGAACGGAGTGGAGGCCGAAGCGCGCCAAGGGTCTCCTCCCAAACACGGGCCCACTTCCGTGATCGGAGTATTCTTTCACATCGATCCTGTCTTTGACAGAGCCTTCTTTGCCATCTTTCACATCGCTACACTGCTTGTATTCTTTGTTTGTTTGTTTGTTTGTTAATTTTCCTTCTAATTTGTGTAGCCTGCTTTCTATTTTAGATCCATCTTTCACTACAAAGATGGTTTTCCACATGAGAAGAGCCGAAACAATTAACAAGTGTTGATGGAGAAGAGTTGAATGTAAGAGGTGATCGGGAAGCAATGAGCTCTACCCCTCCTGCTCTGGGATGCCATTGTTCATTGTAACTCGTCGATTGTCATTCAAAATATAACTGAGAGATCAAAACTATTAAAGAACAATGATGATTCAAATAACAAATTCTTCTGCAATAATAAGGTGGAATTTACCATCACAGTGGTCTCGTATGATTAATTTCATGACTATTACAGTGGTCTTATACGGTTAATTTTACGATCATATGTAAGAAGATAAATCAAAAAATTATAGTCAATCGTGATGGAGAAGGATATTATCTCTTCAAATAACAAATTCAATTCAATCGATCTTGGTTGGAAAAAAATAAACAAATTAAATCATTAGTTCATGAATGTGCTGTTCTGTTCAGTTCATTAAATATAATGCCCTAGTTGAAGGCTTTACCACCAAGCCACTGGTTAACCTACCCTTATTTATGTGTCACATATCATTTATAATGATGGCGTCGAAAGACAAAAACCATAATATTACCCACATTCTCTTTTATAATCTCTCGTAGTAACCTCCTCAGTTTAAACTGTTGATCCATTGAGCACACTAACCTCTTTGAGCACTATAAGCTCTTTGAGCTCGTTCAGTGGAATTCGTGTAAAACCGTATCGGATTGATTTATCCCATCGAATAATTTAAATTGATTGAGTTAAAATTTAATCAACCCTGTTCCTGTTGAGATCCGCTTCCGGACCGAGCGGCTAACTCCCTTTACAGCACCTCGCTGGGGTTCGCTTGAGCGGCGAAGAGGAAGAGGAAAAAGGGTCCTGCAAGAAAGAAGCACGTGAGATGGGGGGCCAGGGGGTTCCCTGGCGCGACCACTCCGATGTTTAAGTTAGCGGCCGGAGAAGAGGATGAGAAGTGGAAGATGGAAAAAAGTTCCCGAACTTGTGCGTGCATACCTTCTCCAGCAAGATGCTAACCCTTTAAGGGAGGAAAAAACGTTGTGTCACATCCAAGACGTGATTGGGGTTCCATCACCGTTATGAACGTGTCCTGAGGTGTATCAGGGGGCGTGTCCAGAGGGATGGTGCAACTGGCGAGTATGGCCCATCGCTGACTTGCATTAAAGAAGGAGTCACATCAGGTATGTGCTCCTTTATGAGGGGCAGGTGAGAGGACATAGAGAACATTCATAACGAATGAGGGACGGAGTGACCCTTAGGAAATGGAGAGATCGGAGATGCCTTTTCTGATAGGACTTGTCGAATGAGGTAAGGGTACCTAAGCGGAGTTTTACTCCGAGCCGAAGTGGAGCTCGGCTCGGAGAGAGGCCTCGTTCCAGTACCGAAGAGAGTTTTAGCTCTAAAACTGAAAAGAAGTGGAATTCGGCTCCTAACCAAGGTGGAATTCGGTTCGGCAAGTGCCCCGGTATCCTAGTCGTGGCGGAGTTCGGATCACCGTGAGGCCATGGATCCGAGCCGAAATGGGGCTCGTCTCGGCCTTGAGACAGTTGACGAGGAGAGGCTGTAGGATTTGGTATTTGTCTACGGGGGGTTGAATAAGTGAGTGACCAGAGGCTTGGGTCGGGGGTTCGCTTGCTTTACATAACTCCTTGAATGTGGCTAACCCCGTTGCCTCTTCTGACTTGGATAACCTGACCTGAACCCTTACGCCCCATAACAAACCCATTTTAAGGTGGGTTCAGGTAGATCGACCCACTTAGACCCGCGATCCACGTGGATCGATCTGTGATCCGCGTGAGTTGGCCCGCGGATTAAGAAATGTTATTTTTTCTTCAAAATTTAAAATTAAAAGAAAAAATTCAATGAATTAGTGGGCTTGATCCATCTAAACCGCATAAACTACAATCCAAAGTTTAAAATTATAATATTTTTTATATTTTTTGACGGGCCCCATGAGTTGGCCCGTCTAATCCGCAACCCGTCTTTAGTTGGGTTGAGTTGGAAAATTTTCAACCCGTCAAGTTGGTGGGTCAGCCCCCTCCCTCCCGCGTCCTGCCATAAGATGGATTTCTAACGGGTTGGCCTGCCCCATCATAGGTTGGCTCATTTGACAGCTTTATCCAATGACCTCACACGATCGGTCTCACAACTATTTATGAAAAGGTAAATTGGGAAACTGCAATCGACCACTATGGGGGAAGGCATTATCTCGGCTTCATCGAAATTCAATCCTTATCTACTTCAACAAATTTACTCGCTCAATGTCATTTGACCAATGCTCCATGCCATCAAATCCATCTCATTCTAGATCACTGAGCCATTACTCAATGTCATATGATCCTGTCTATGAATCACCAATCCAACAAGCACCTCTAAAGCTCTAGGTCATTGATTTATTAAGCAAAACCTAACTTGATTCTGTTGAGTCCTTACAAACTCCATGCGCATATTAAAAACACGTATAAAACCTGATTTGGACAATACGAATTCCTACACACTAGATATACATGTGTTTTATTAAAAACACATGTAACATCCAACTTAAATCATATTGTCAACATATCAAAATACACATAATTGGACCCGACCATAATTAAGAAAACATTATTTCCCCAATAATTAAGTCATATTTGTTGACCAACTCAATTATTAAATCTTACGAAAGGCTCACATCCAATTGTTCTGCCCAAATTATATAAACTTTGAGAGCATTTGAGCACATAACTTTATAAAAACTCTCTAAAGTTAATAATCTATAGTCGATCGAGTGACCGAATTTATTCAAGAGTTTAACCAAGATTCAAGTCTTAAGATCTTAAATTCTTATTAATTTATTAATATTTTTCATTTTATTGTCACCTCTAGGAAGAGGTGAGGATATTATCTTTTTCAATCGAGATAGAATTACAATCAAGATTTTTTTTAATTTAGATATTCAAAAAAAAAATCATCAATTATCCGAACAAATTAATCCAAAAATACGAATAAGATATCGCTTAATAGGAGATACCTTTTCATTAAAAAAATGTTCATATCAGTTCTGGGACATGTCACCGACCGGATCTCCTCACCAGAATGGAGCTGGATCGAAGATGTTGAATTTTCGAGACCTGCAAATAAAGCAACCGTGAGCAAAAAGGTCAGGGGTGTCCTAGCACGACCACTCTAATGTTTAAGTCAGCAAAGAAGAAGAAAAAGCGGAGGAGGAAAAAGAAGAAAGTGAATGAGTGCTCGCGTGCGCGCGTACGTCTCTACAGCGGGGAGTGATCCTTATATAAATAAGGGAGAGGAAGAGATCCTATCACATCTCAATTAATCACATCCCAACTTAATTAAAGAAACGTTTTGTCGCTGAACATGATTTTATCAGAAAGATATAGAATGATCAGGATAAAAGTATCATTGTTGACATACGCTCATAAAGTCATTTCCCACGTGGGTGTCAGGGCGGCGATCATAATTACAGAGTATAAAATTGCCAGAAGAAATGATGAGAATGATGGAATCGACCACCGTACGTGATAGTCATTCGGCGTAAACCTTAGCCGAATCGATATCCGAATGAGGGGGAAGTAGTCAAGCCAATTGGGAGGCTGCGAGTTCACAGGAGGAGTCGGACGGTGAGGCGGCTAGAGGGAGGATTTGGCTCGAGGGAGAATTCGACTCGAGAGAGGATTCGGCTCGAGGCTTGTGCCTTGGACACAGTCAACTCCGTGTTCCATATTTGAACCACATCTGATTGAGGAGAGACTCGGCTCCTGGAGAAAAGGACCACGAGTCGAGAACTAATTCGGATCAGCCTTGAAGTCGATAGATATGGATTAACATGAGAGTCAGATCGGACGTCAAACTGCTCCCTCGCTCCCTCCCACGTTCATAACCATCCATAACAAAAAAAAAATAATAATAATCCTAATACGTCATAATTAAAAATTAATTTATAAATATCTGATTACTTATTAAAGTATTTTATAGTTGCGTCCTACTCAGGACCTATTTTCTCTCCATCTGATTCACCCTACGGTTATTTCCGTTAATTAATTCATCACCGTAATTTTCTGCTTATTTTAAGGCTCTTCGTCTTCGTCACGACTTGTGTTGGGATCTGAAGACTCCTCACCACGCAACGAGGCGCAAATCCATCCGCCAGAATCGGATTAAAGCCACTCCTCTACCCCCTCCTCTCTCTCTCTCTCTCGCTCTCTCTCTCTCCCATCCCCTTTCCTCTTACACCAACTTCCACCTCTTTTTGGCGCTTACTGCGTTGCTTCCGATCGCCGATCTCCCGATCTCCGCTGCTGCAGGCTGCAGAACGAGACAAACACGCACGGTGCACATCAGATCTCGCGACATGCTCCTCTGCGATCTTATTTGCTCCCTTTTGAGTTGACCTAGAATGGCAAGCAATCTCTTTGTTTCAATCAAACTTAAGAAGGGTGGCTCCTGATCGATCTCAAATGGGACAAATGATTTTTGTGTTCGCTCGGGCAAGTGTTTGAGCTGAAAGATTTGGAAAGGTACGCTACAATGTTTCGATCCCAATTAATGCTCTTAATTAACCCTAGCTAGCGAGCGAGCGAACCCATATTGGTTTGTTTTCTGATTGAAATGCTTTCAGCTTTTTGTTTCTCCAAGAATTAATCACCGCCGGCGATGTCGACCCACTCCCCTTGCGCCGCGTGCAAATGCCTGCGGCGAAAGTGCACGCCGGGGTGTGTCTTCGCGCCGTACTTCCCGCCGGACCAGCCGGGGAAGTTCGCGTGCGTGCACAAGGTTTTTGGGGCGAGCAACGTCGGGAAGCTCCTCAGCGATCTGCCCCCTGCGCAGAGGGAGCACGCCGCCAACTCTCTGGCCTACGAGGCGCAGGCGAGGCTGGCCAACCCCGTTTATGGTTGCGTCGGCTACATCTCGATCCTCCAGCAAAAGCTCAAGCAGGTCCAGCGCGAGCTCTACGAAGCAAAGAAAGAGCTTTCCACCTACATGGGCGCCGCCACGCTTGGTCCGTTCTTCGCCCACGGTCCCCCTGGCTCCGACGCGCCCTACGGCGTTCCAGTGATGAGTGTTGGGATGGGCCTCGGTCTCGCTGCACAGGAAGCGGCGGCTGCTCACCACCACGCCCAAAATTTTATTCATGAACCTCCGCCGCCGCCGCCCGAGTCGATGGAGGCCCAGCAAATGGGCATGGCCGTGGTAGCAGATAGGATGACGAGGTATGAGCAGCAACAGGAGCTTACGAGATTTAACGATAGGAGGGGATTTGAGCAGATGGGTGGTGGCACGTTAATGGCGTTTGTTCCGTCGCAAGAATCCGAAAGTGCATTTGTGCAACAACATTATTACACCGAGTAGCAGCGTGCAAGAAATAAGAAAGATTGATTGTTAGTTTGCTAGCTACTTCTTGAAATCTGCTTCTCTTGAATTATTCCCAATAACCAGAGATCGATCATCTTTAAAGGTATATATCAACCAATCTCACCTAGCTCGCCTCTTGAATCGAGTTCTTGCTTGGATGAACAGTACGTAATTTATAAGAGAATAAGCACTTATCATCAAGTTTTTGACTCTTATACACCATGGATCAAGTTTCTTAGCCTTTATCATCTTTCTTTCATCTTATTTGTGAGTCTTGAAGTTTGTACAACTTCGTTTATTTATTTACCTTTGGATTGGTGTTTGGCAAAACTCTGGCATTCCTTTTCACCCCAAAAAAACTCTGGCATATTATGAGCACCTCCAATGGTGCACTTACT
Source organism: Curcuma longa (assembly GCF_044706935.1). Classification (NCBI taxonomy): domain Eukaryota; kingdom Viridiplantae; phylum Streptophyta; class Magnoliopsida; order Zingiberales; family Zingiberaceae; genus Curcuma; species Curcuma longa. The sequence goes on from NC_133861.1 coordinate 9,823,732, forward strand.
TCGACGCATGGCTTCATGACAGGACCACTTTAATTCTCTCACACTGGTTGATTTGGTGGCACAGCATTAAGGATAGCCGAAGGAGACAAGCGACAAGTAGTAGGGGGAAAAAGTTCTATCTGTAAAGGAGAACAGGCAAAAGGAATGACGCTGCAGGGATTGTGATGCAGTTGTGGCAGTGCCCCCGCTCATTAATTTTCTCTGCTGTGAGCTTACCTACTTCTTTTTTCTGCCTTATACAAAAACCATTTTGCACTCATCCTGTCTCTGAGCCTTGTTTTGGCACATTTCGCTTATGTCATTCTTCTGTTTCATTATTTATTACTAGCTTTTCATATATATATATATATATATATATATATATATATATATATTCAGCTCAAGCTAGATAGATAGATAGACAGAACTTATTGTCTACAACTTTAATATGCATTTTTATAGATCAAATTTACTTGTTGGAATACACATCCTATGGAATCCTTCATGGATTTCTGCACCCACACCCAAATAAATTAAAGGCGATAGGGTCAACCTGCAAACAGTCCTCGCTCTAGAAGCAGACATAGCTGAGTGAGCTCAGGACTGGGAATACGTGTGATCCTAAATATATGTTAATCTCTGCTGCAGAACTTTGTCTATGCATCTGAAAAGTAATGATATTAGCAAACTGTTTCATGACTTGTGATAGTTGTCCACTTGTCGGTTCTTTAGGAATTTAATAGCTATTTAATACAGAAAAAAAAACTCTTTTAGAAATAGATGGGTGCGAAGAACCAGTTGAAATATGAATAATTTATTAATTAGCTATTTAGAGATGCTGCTGTTTGATTTCCCGACCTTATCTTAACTATTACATGGGCTTAATTCTAGATAATTCAAGAAGCAATTTATGAACACTTTTGTAAAGTAAACCTTTAGAACAAAATCTCCATTAGTTAGAGCTTGATGTTGATGATAGATGGATTTCGCCTGCTCTTTAATACCAATCTTTTGCTTCTTTCTTTATATATTTCTTATTTGGTTTTTTACATAGTTTTCTAACCTTGCACTGGGAAATTATACTTCTTCATATTCATTGCATATATGCTTCTGTAGCGGTTCTATTCGCTCTCATGGTGACTTCAGTTCTCATCCCATAGCGTGGAAATATTTGATGCTTTAGAGAAGAAATTTCAATGCTTTTTCATATTAGCTTTTGCAATCAACTATTATAATTAGAATAACTTTCATACCATTTTTTCAAATTGAAGACTATATCGATGTCATACTAATTAATTGCTTAGTATTTATGTCTAAGTTCTTTTTTTTTATGACTAATTTTTGGTTTTTTGTACGTTTTAATTTCCTTCAAATTCATCCCCCTTGTACATGCTCCATGCCTTTGATTTTTCTTGCTCCTATGGTTTTTAAAATGAATTTTACTGATTCTTCAAAATATATCTTAATCCTTTAACTTTATATTAAATATGTTATTATTTTCTATTCAAAGCTAGAGCAATAAGTTTAAATCCTTCTAAATAGTGTCTTTTTCTCATCGTATTTGGAGCCTTCCATTATCAAGTAAATAAACAGTTTACAATTTAACGATCGAATATTAATAGTTTCTCTCTCGCATCACAAATATCTAAAAATATAGGAATAGTTACGTCGTCTCTGCTCCGCTCATTATCTTGTCTCTAATTTGAACATCGGAGGGGTCACACCAAAATGCACATTGACCTCATATTAATCTTCTTCAAAAAGAAGAGACTATTCAAAGTTCAATTAATCTTGTTTGGTGAATAGTCGAGTCATCTTGATCGACATCTGAGTGATCAGTAGTTGACTTATTCTTCTTAACATCTGACTCGTTAAATTTTGACTCCTTAGTGTTCGATCCATCAGAAACTGACTCGCCATGAGTCAATCAATTGAGAAGATAGCAGCTGACTCAGCAAAAAAGATAATCAAGAATTAATTGTCAAAGAGTTGATCTATCTCTTATTCTTCTTGGACCGGAATATTATAGATAGTTGGTGACTAATATTTTGAATTAACAATGACACCTTTTTTGTTGATTTTGAAAGTTACAAAATATAATCATGCTCCAATTTCAAAGATTATGTAAAAAAAAAAAAACATCAAATTTTATTCCTTGTAATTAACAGAATTGGGAAAAAAAACTGAAAGGAAGAGTGAAAGATTTACAAAGTTAATGTAATTAGTAAATCAAACGAAAACATGGAGACCATGCATTTGTTGTCGATGCTTAATTAACAAAGATATAGTTTTTTTAAAAAAAATAGAGAAACTATAATTATACAGTAGATGTAATTTCTTTTAGATGTTAATGATCCATATCCGTACGTGTAAACTCTTCATTTAACTGAGCATTAAGATATTAGCAGAGCCCCTGCATGGCTCATGCAGCTCAACGTCCCATTTTAATAGGTGAATAACACTTTCTAGTGAACAATGACAAAACAACTATTTCAAACTAGTGTGTAGCAAATGCTTCCTTCTTAGATGCCCAAATTAATCTGTAATACATCATAATTAAAAATCTACTCATAGATATCTAATTAACTACAAAAACTTCTTTCAATTGCACCGTAACCCTAGAGGCACTTTTTATCATCTTTTATATCATTTGAAGTTGTACTACTTGGAACATAATCCCTTCCCTGGTACTTCTTGTTGCAAGACTATCAATGAATCAAATGACAACCTCAGAAACCTAAATCTACTAAATTCAGTGAATCAAATTAAAAGTGCTTTAAGTTGCTGAAATAAAATAGCAGTGCCTCTAAAAAACTGCACATTGTTAGTGCTTCAGAAGCATTTCAGACATGCAACAAACGAGTAATACCAATGTATTGATTGACATATCCACACCAGATTGAATACAGTATTCCTCGTCGATGCACTCGCGCACGCACACACACACACACACATGCCAAGTTTACTCGACTTATCGATGCGAAAGTTAGTCGAGGAATCGGGTCGGTATCCATTCGTGCACTTTGATAGGGAAGCTGTAGAATTCCTCATTTCTAGCATCATGCCTGTTGAAGGGTTTCAGCCATGAGAAACCCCTGTCTGAGTAAGAAATCTTAGCCTCCAGTGTGTTGTCTAGAACTATTGCTACCATTAAAGCCACTGTCGGAGCTGACGAGAAGACTGAATTCAGTATATCATTGAACTGTAAATACATAATAAATCAATTGTCATTCATCAAAATGGTTAGAAGAAACAAGTACCAAAAGGAAATGGCCTATTTTGCTACTGAAGAAGAACATTGCAACACCTTACCCATCCAGCATTTGTTTTAGCAGGTCCATGGCCAGCTGAAGCTGTGAATTCGTTGAAATACTGTGGAACCGAAATAGCTAGAAATAGTGAAGCACCTAAGATGTACAAGTTCCTCAAGGAATTGCTGTTGGCAAACTGAATGAATGAGATACCAATCGCAGCTGTAAGATTGAAACAGGTAGTTATTAGTAGGATATTGAAAAAAGCAAAAGGAAGAAGGAAATAACAACGCTTTCAGTGCATAGCTTACCAACAAGTCCAAAGAGAATGCAGTAGATTGCTGCAAATATTGGTAGTGGAATTGAAGCGAAGAAAGCCCCAAATTTTCCTGAGAAGTAAAGAATATGGATTCAGACACAGAGTGTAAATTGTGCTTGTTCTTGTCCTTATTGAAGTTAGTAATCTGTACCAATTATGGAGAAGAAGATCATAAAACCCGTCGATATTTGCACAACTCTCCGGCTTCCAACTCGTGTCAATCCCAGAAGCCCCACATTCTCACTGCAAATCAAACCGTCAGAATCATTTATGAAATGAAAAGCTTGTGGCACTTTTATCAGCACAGGGCCAATGCAGGGTCACCTACATAGATGCAGTTGAACCAGCTGCAGCACCAAATATCGATTCAAGCAACATGCCTACACCCTGCCCACACAAAAGCACAACACCAAATCCCTGTTTCAGTGATCAATCTCACACAAAATGTACAAATGGCACTTTAACCTGAAGGCCGACGCTTCGACTAAGCACATACGCAGGAGGCGGCGTGGCGCCTGCTAAACGAGCAGCTGCATAGTGTGCACCAGTAGACTGTGTGAAGCAAGGGTGAAGACATTCAGTAATTTAGAAATTACTGAATGAGAGAATCAAAATAGATTTTGACGATTGAATTTGACCTCACAGGCAGACACAAGCACTGCGCCAATCATCCCAAATATATGACTCGCAGAAAATATAGGCGTTCCCCACTGAAATGGGTATGGAATCTTAATCCTGGGACAATCAATGTCAGTCAACGAGGGCACTTAATGGAAATGGTACAGAACAATTTTGCTGAAATTCACCATGGAGCAGAGGATATGAGGTACGATCTATCTGTTCGGCAATGAATTTCAGTCTTCTCAGGGACATGGTTGTATGCACCGGCAGCCGTAAGAACAGCAGCAAAGGCCCATACAACTTTGACACACAAAATTATGGAGAACCTCTCCAGCAGAAAATAGGTGTTCATGTGATTGTGCCTTATGTACTGCACAGTGTACCAAGAAGACGAGTATGGCATTTGTTCAAGGAGATAATTTTATATCAACTATTATATATCTCTTTGAAACCTTTACCTGTTGTGCTGTAATCAACAACATTAGCAATATCAATGCCGGTAATCCGATTTCAACACATTTTCCTACCTGAACAGATTGTTACTTTAAAAAATTTATTTTCTAAAGGATTTTAACTCTTGAGAGAGATTAATCAGATATCAAACCTGAGGGAAGCCTCGCTCAAACAGCCCAAGTCCCACAACACATACCACTGGAACTATAGTTACAGGACTGCAATATCTGAAAATGGAATTTATAAATCATTCAGATGCAATTTGATAAAGAATTAACAATTACCATACTTCTACCTGACGAGTCTCTCCCATGTATTGGTGTAACCAAGAAATATGTTGGTGAATGAGGATATCATCAATGAACCTTGAATAGCTCTCATAGTATGGACAAACCTCTGCAGCAACATCAAAATCTAGTAAAACTTGTTGAATCTAAAACAAAACACAACCAATTCAAGACCATAAACCTTTCACATAAGTGTTGATCCATTTCCTACTTATCTTTTTCGCAAAGAATTGTGAAACTCCAGAATGTACAAAACTGAACTTATGTTGTCAATCTACCTGGTGTTCATCAGCGTAGGTCCGCGAAGCAAAGTCTCTAATAATTGACATTACAGGAATTATGAACACGAAGGAAGAGTTCATCACTGTGGGCAGGCGAGTTCCAATCAATGTCTGAAGGAGCGTGTTGACTCCGCCCATGAACAAAAGTGTTTGGATAACACGTGCTTTATCCCCCTGCTCCAAATCATCACGGAAGGTGTTCAATTCCTGAACTAAAATCTATGCGGGAGATCAAATTCCAACAACAAAGAAGAACGATGATATGTTTGGAAGAGACGGACATGGTCTCCACCCATTTGCGGGACGAGGAAGGAAGCAAGCATGACAATTGTTCCCAGCATAACGACGTAATGTTGGAAAGCAAGCATCATAGCTTCAGCTGCAACAATCAAACCATTAGCAGAATCATAAATCAATGGTTCTAACTTCTAGTAATGCATGACCAGGAGACATTTATCATAGAAGTGATTTAAAAACAGATAAGTTGCAAAGAGAAGCAATTGTGTTAATCACATCAAAAAGCAATTAACAAAAACAAAATTCCAAACAAATTAACTCTTTTTGGAGTTGTATGGCAAAGATGCTTGCTTGATAGAATTAACCAGAATTATTGCAAGAAGAGAACTTTTAAACTTTTAAGGAAAAAGGGTTTCTTGAAGCAAAGCCCCCTTGACATCAACAGTAAGAAGGTAAACAAAGTTTTCTCAAGACGAGAAGAACAGAAGTGTAAGGGACGAGGAGCGGAACTCACGCCATGAAGGGTTTGAGTGGAGGCAGAACTGGAGATTGGGAAGCTGCTCTAGAGGAGGGTTACTCTGGTGGATGTTCCCAAACCCAACAGGAATCGGCACCGGCGCTGGTGCGGGAGGAGTCACCACCGGTGGCGGCGCCAGGGGAGACCCGTGTGTCGCTCCCTTCTCACTTCCCATCCTCTGATCAGACTCAGCTGCCTCCCTTCTATTGTTTATTAACTTAAGACGAAGAAGAATAAGGAGAAGAAACGAGAAAGGAAACAGAAATGGGAAGTAGGCAGATGATGCTTGGATCAACACTGAAACAGAAGAGTCTTCGGAGGTTGAGTACTACAATAATCATCAAATAATTCGACCAAGTTGTGATTTTAATAACCCTCTGCTACTTGCCTCGAGTCTGATTATTAAAATGGATGGTGATTAATATGTAGACTTCTCGGATTCCTACCCTACGCTTAGACCAAACACTGTGTTCCTCTGCAATGACGGTGCCGCCCCGGAACAAGTGCATGCACGTACGTCCCCTGCATGCTTGATTTTCAAGGATGCTGCTGCATCTTCGTTAACGGAGCCCTGACTTCCCATCTTTCTTTAATTCAACTTCAATCCATTGTTGGCTATCATCACGAGGAGTCGACGAGGCATGTAGACCACGTCCATCTCATAAATAGCAGCAGCGATCACATCCAGAGTCACGTGGACGCAACATGGTGGAGACATAAGATAATATTGAGGAAGACGTACGGTTTCAGATCAGGTCGGCCAGAGATATCGCCACCTGTTCCATCTCCGTCTCCGTGTGAGTACTACCATTCAAACGCAGTCCGAACTCCTACGATTCTGTGGATTTGTTGCACAGTGCAACCCATCATGCAAATAGGGAAAAGATATATATACGACAGGTCAATTGGTCAAATGGGATAACGATAGAGATACAACAGGTCAAATACTAACGTCAGAGGATGGGAATCATTCAGTATATAATAATAATATAGGGCTTGTTCAGTAAGTTGCCAGGAAGGTCACTGATCAGTTGTTTAGCCTTTCTTGTTCAGTATGCAACTTTCGATCGAGTGTGAGAGGTTGGTTGAAGCAGGGCAATTCGACGTCAGACGATTGCAATATTTTGGCATGAAATATTTCCAGTGAAGTCACGGTGTCGTATTACTGACGATTTAGCAGTATCAAATGGTCGAAGAAAGCGAGTGGAAGCTTGACCTTACAGTGTATCCTTTTACAGTCGTCTTGTCCTGATCTGCCTTGTAACTGAAGTTCATATGAGTACAAAAGCATTTAAGAAGTCCTCTTCAAGTCTTGATTATGGTTCAGCCATGGGCACTTTGTCAATTTGTGTAAGATGGAAACTGAGAGTATGTAATACACATTGAAATGGAGGTTATACGGATTCTACAAGTATGCTGATTTTCCATGTGTATTCGATAGTAGTGCTCAACAACTAGATAATTAATGTTGGCTATATATTTTGAGAAAGTTTGCGAGAGACTTGCTAAGATAAGTCCACTGGGCAATTGCATCAGGTAGCTTTCGGCTTGTCTGTATCTCTTTGTAAGTGTTTATGGGCTTGGATTCCATATATATTGCACAAACTTAGAAGTTAATTAATTTTAATCGGTTGCTCAAGCCTCCTAATTCAACACTAAAACTAAAGGTTATACGTATGCAATTTTGAATTTTAAGTCTGATAAAATAATGTAACATAAGACTATTAATTACCCTAAACGTTCTTTTTTCATTTAGTTTTGTCATTGCTCAGTAGAACAAACTCACAAGACTATTAATGCATAATAGGTATGTTGTGAAGACAATGCAGAGGCGTGAAGTTACAATGTCGATCATTAGAAAAGCTTATGGATCAAGGCACTGAGATAATATCTGACAAAACCCTAACTCCTAATTGGCTGTAAGCCATTGATGCATGTGTCCAAGAGAAATGATTTATAAGTCATCCTTTTCTGCTGTTGAACTATATTTAAAATGCAGTCGATATGATATGCACTGTTTGTATAATGGTTCCTAATCATTTGGACAAGCAATATCCTAATAATTAAGTTAAATGCATCTGATTCCCCCTAACTTTGATAAAACAAAGGTTTCTCATAGGACTACTGCAATCCTAGATGAAATCTTTTGAGATATACTTTGTCATGCAACTTTGAGTTCTAATCTTCTAGGGGAGCTTGTTATCTTGCAACTTTGTGAGAAGCATTTCTTAATTCTGTTTAAACATGAAAATGCAAGTAATTGAGCAGTTAGTTTGGAGCTATATATCAGTGTCATATGATGTCTGATTTGTACTATAGTATCTTTTATCGGAAGGTTCATGGCACAGTGAGATCAGTGTGTGTGTTTTCTGCTGTTTTGTGATTTTAATATTTCTAATTGACAAATATCTATGATAACCAATTGTGAAGATGATTCAATTCATCTGAAAGTTTACCTTCTGTGGAAGTGAAATGTCGACTTGCTTGGTCATTAACTTGCAGCAACAATGATATGCATGTATGAATTTTGGACTTTTGTAAGAACTATTAAAGTTGTTTTGCACTGATTGAACTATTTGAAGATTTTGATTGAAAATATCTTATATTAACTGATCAAAATGCCTTTTAGACTGTTATAACATACAGGATAAATTAAGTTTTTTTTCATATGCCATTATTTTTTTTGTTTTATAAAAACAAACAAATTAGCTTTATTTTTATAATAAGAATTTTTACATAATAATAAGAATTTATACGGAACAATTATATGCTTTAGCTGTAAAATAAGAATTTTAGACTAGATATAGCTTAAGAGAATCTGAAGTTGAATTTTAAAAAAATAGAGAATCTTCACAACCGTTGGGTAAGCAAGACCATTCGTTGCGGACCAAATTCACATATTTTCCACGCATGTGAATTACGTGTTCGGAATATAAAAAAAAAAACCCTGTCGATCTTCTGACTCATGACCGGTCCATCTTCCACTCGGTTACCCGCAGCTGACCCTGCCCGCCCGGTCACTCCAAACGGACGGGCAAGATGTAGCCGCGTTGGAATATGAAGTGGGTCCCGCTTGGTCCGGTCTGCACACCCCGCGTGAGCCGCGGTTACGTTACCCTGCGCCCTCCTTCCTCGAACGAGACCGAGGCGATCGTACCGCGTGCACGCGCCGCCTCCTTTGTTTGCTCTCGCTCTCACGCCGCAACCTATAAATGACCTTCCCCACGCATCGCCGCCATTGCGCCCCCAAATCTCCAATCGCTCGGCCAATTCATGACGGCTTACCAGAGTACTCCTCCGCTCTTCGCCTCCGTCGTCGACTACGACGACGACGACTTCGACTTCTCCTATTACTACTCTTTCTTCCAAGACGCCGCCGCTGCCGCTGCCTCCGCTCCTCAGTCTTCATTGCCCCCCGCCGCTGACATGGAGCATAACTCCAAGAAACGTCTCAGGGTGGATGACCCCCTCACGACACGGTCCGTAGCGTTCAAGCCCTCCGCGTCCTCCTCCCCACCGCCTCCCGCCGACGAATTAACAGAGGAGGAGAATTCCCCCGCGCCGGCGGGGCGGCCGCAACGCCGCCTCTGGGTGAAGGACAGGAGCCGGGACTGGTGGGACCGGTACAACCACCCGGATCTACCCGAGGAGGAGTTCCGGCGCGCTTTCCGGATGTCCCGCGCCACCTTCGACTTCCTCTGCGACGAGCTCGGGTCGGCCATCGCAAAAGAGGATACGGCTCTCCGCGCCGCCATCCCCGTCCGGCAGCGCGTCGCTGTGTGCGTGTGGCGACTCGCTACCGGAGAGCCCCTCCGGCTCGTCTCCCGTCGCTTCGGGCTCGGGATCTCCACTTGCCACAAGCTCGTCCTGGAGGTCTGCACCGCAATACGTAACGTGCTAATGCCGCGGGCGCTCTTCTGGCCCTCCCCGGAAGCCGCCGCCGCCAAGGCCGCACGGTTCGAGGCTCTGTCAGGGATTCCCAATGTGGTCGGCGCGATGTACACGACCCATATTCCCATCGTCGCCCCCAAGGACGGAGTCGCGGCCTACTTCAACCGCCGCCACACGGAGCGCAACCAGAAGACGTCATACACTATCACTGTTCAAGGCGTTGTCGACCCCGACGGCGCCTTCATTGACATCTGCATCGGGTGGCCCGGCTCCATGCCCGACGATCAGGTGCTCGAGAAGTCGGTACTCTACCAGCGAGCTAACGGCGGCCAATTGAGCCACCAGTGGATTGTCGGCGGTGGCAGCTACCCTCTGCTGGACTGGGTGCTCGTCCCTTACGCCCAACCGAACCTCACATGGGCGCAGCACACCTTCAATGAGAGGATCGGGGACGTGCACAGGGTGGCGAAGCAGGCCTTTGCCAGGTTGAAGGGTAGGTGGGGATGCCTGCAGAAGAGAACCGAAGTGAAACTGTCAGACTTGCCGATCTTCCTGGGCGCTTGCTGCGTCCTCCACAACATATGCGAGATGAGAAACGAGAAGATGGACGCTGAAATGGAGTTCGAGCTGGTGGACGACGAAGTGGTGCCGGAGAATAGCATCCGAACGATGAGCGCCATGCGGGCTAGAGATACCATTTCCCACAACTTGTTGCACCACGGCCTTGCCGGAATGCCCTTCTTGTAGTCTTTGCTGCAAGTCCAGCAATCTGCTATTCTTTCATTCTGAAACAGAGAGAGGGAGAGACAAGCACATGTGGAAGGAACAGATGGTTCAGGGCAATGGCTAAGATTTGGCAGGATCAGAACAATTATACCACAGGTAGATCGGTAAATTAGATATGTCTCATAAAACTAGATTGCTTTTGGATTTTTGTCACCCATCTGGGTTGGTGACTTGGTGTGTTATTTTCTCCACAAGGAAAAAGAAATGAGACTGAATTCATTCTGCAACACGAGCAAAATAACAGAGCACTCTGTTTTGACATTCTATGAGTCATTGGTGGCACTTCGGTTGCTTGGTTATTGATAAAGTATCTTGTTTCAGTGTTCACAAATTTGGATCAAATTGATATCGAAACTAAGATTTATTTTAAAATCCTCTCTACGTTGACAACTGGATTAACTTCATTCGGATTAATTTGCATGACAGATCAGTTACCAAGATCGTAGTCTCCCATTAGAAACAGCCAACAGATGATCAAGTCAAACATATATTTATAGAACTGCTAAATTCTTCCTGGTCTGCGTTTTTTATTATGTCTGTTCACCATACTTTAGAGCCACAAAAGCTTTTGTGTTCCTAATTTTCTCCAGCAGCATCCCCCAAAGAAGCATCGTCCAATTCTACTCAAAACAACGAAGAATTATTATAGGCCAACTTTCTTCTCTGCTTTTGTTTGCTTCGGGTGTAATGAAGTACCGACTCAGTTCATAGGGAGCATGGGAAGAGCTGCTTTGCTTCCTGTTGAAGTCCAATTCTCTACGACCCACCACCAGGCTCTCGCCACCTTCCTCGCCGTGGCATGGATGGTGACCGCCATGACCGTCTTCCTCTCCTTTTGCGCCACCTGCAACCGCAAGGCCTCTGGCAAGACTTCCTCACCGCCGACGTCGACTCCCAGGAGCGAATCCCACGCTAAGTCCGCCTCTTCTGAAACAGCCAAACAGGGGAGATCAAACCGCCACAAGAGGCGCACGTCGAGGCAGACACATTAGCGGCGGCGGAATCGGAGGACATGGAGGTGACCGTCATCCCGGTCGAGGCCGCGGCGACGCACGGACCGATTCCGCCGACGGCGCTTCCCACGTCTACGTCGTCGAAGGGGAAGCTGTCGCTGAGCTTCGGCAGGGGGCTGCCGCAGAAGCTGAGGACGAGCCGGAAGGAGCGGAAGGGCGAGGTGGAGGACATGATATGGAAGAAGACGATCATCCTGGGCGAGAAGTATCATATTTAATTATGTTGAATAAATTTAAGTTCTCATCCTCTTCATCTTTTTTTCACAAAGAAAGGAACTGATTTTCCTTCCTTGTTCCTTCCCTCCTCACTCTTTTCCTTCTCCTTAGGCAAACAGTCTGGCTAAGAAGAAAATCAATCTGTCGATCAATATTTTGTAACAATACATCAACCAGCTTTAGAGCGTCAAACTCTCCAATGCTGAATTAAGTTGAAATGATATATTACTACAATTTTTTTCTTTGAAAAAAGATAATTAATAGATATGTTATATTTCACCATCCCACAGCTCCTCCAAGCTCTTGTAAGGCCCATTTGGATGAACAGCAAAGTCCCCTCGGAGCAGCCTTGTCTGCGCGACCAACGTCAATGATAAGAATTTCATGATCAGTTATATAATAGATTTAGTTCATGATGAATTACCTGTTGGATTTCAGCGAACCTGGAAAACGCATCTTGAGGAATGCACCAACTGAAAAGATCAATGTTCTCTTTGATCCGCGACTCGTTTGTGCTCTTTGGAAGGACACTGTGACCACTCTGAATTCCCCATCTTAGTGCAACTTGTGCCGGTGACTTGTGTAGCTCTTCAGCAATTTCTATCAAAACTGGCTCCTTTAAGACCTCGCCCTTCATCCATGAACCAGGGGAACCCAACGGCGAGAATGCCTAACAAATGAAAACGCCATTAAAAAAGGCTACCAAGTCAAGAATCATCGACAATCTACTCTGTATGTGGAGGGAAATAGCTTACTGAGAGATGGACGCCTGTGGACTGGCAGAATTTCCCTAAGTGTGTCTGTTGCCACACAGGATGGCACTCAACTTGGTTGACGGCCGGTGGCACTTTAGCAAAGGATAAAAGGTCCTGCAACTTCTTGGTGGAGAAGTTGCACACCCCCGATAGCTCTTGCCTGCCCAGATGCATAGAGGCCCTCCATGGCGTTCCAAGTCTCAGGTATGCATAGGGGAAGGATGGCACCCTCTTCGAACCGATGAGAACCTGGCTTAGTGCGAATTGGCCAGTGCATCTGCATGAATT
>NC_133861.1:9836725-9880171 GCF_044706935.1 Curcuma longa
AACTATATTTAAAATGCAGTCGATATGATATGCACTGTTTGTATAATGGTTCCTGGATCATTTGGACAAGCAATATCCTAATAATTAAGTTAAATGCATCTGATTCCCCCTAACTTTGATAAAACAAAGGTTTCTCATAGGACTACTGCAATCCTAGATGAAATCTTTTGAGATATACTTTGTCATGCAACTTTGAGTTCTAATCTTCTAGGGGAGCTTGTTATCTTGCAACTTTGTGAGAAGCATTTCTTAATTCTGTTTAAACATGAAAATGCAAGTAATTGAGCAGTTAGTTTGGAGCTATATATCAGTGTCATATGATGTCTGATTTGTACTATAGTATCTTTTATCGGAAGGTTCATGGCACAGTGAGATCAGTGTGTGTGTTTTCTGCTGTTTTGTGATTTTAATATTTCTAATTGACAAATATCTATGATAACCAATTGTGAAGATGATTCAATTCATCTGAAAGTTTACCTTCTGTGGAAGTGAAATGTCGACTTGCTTGGTCATTAACTTGCAGCAACAATGATATGCATGTATGAATTTTGGACTTTTGTAAGAACTATTAAAGTTGTTTTGCACTGATTGAACTATTTGAAGATTTTGATTGAAAATATCTAATATTAACTGATCAAAATGCCTTTTAGACTGTTATAACATACTGGATAAATTAAGTTTTTTCATATAAATTTAGATTTAAACTTCTATTTTATTAAGATAATTATTTTATATTTTATAAAAATAATTTTTTTATTTAATAACTAAACTTGGAGAATAGGAAATTGTTTTTATAAACTTATATTTAAGTCGTTTACTTTTAAATATTTTATAACAAATATAGGTTTAACTTCAATTTTTTTATCAACGTGATTATTTATTTATATTGCTAAATAGTTTATAAGATTATAAAATTATTACTTTATAAATTTAATATTAAATATATTTTCATGGATGCGTTTATTTTTTATTTTATAGAAATAAACAAATTAGTTTTATTAAGAATTTTTACATAATAATAAGAATTTATACGGAACAATTATATGTATTAGCTGTATAATAAGAATTTTAGACTAGATACAGCTTAAGAGAATCTGAAGTTGAATTTTAAAAAAAAATAGAGAATCTTCACAACCGTTGGGTAAGCAAGACCATGCGTTGCGGACCAAATTCAGATATTTTCCACGCATGTGAATTACGTGTTCGGAATATTAAAAAAAAACACCCTGTCGATCTGCTGACTCATGACCGGTCCCTCTTCCACTCGGTTACCCGCAGCTGACCCTGCCCGCCCGGTCACTCCAAACGGACGGGCAAGATGTAGCCGCGTTGGAATATGAAGTGGGTCCCGCTTGGTCCGGTCCGCTCACCCCGCGTGAGCCGCGGTTACGTTACCCTGCACCCTCCTTCCTCGAACGAGACCGAGGCGATCGTACCGCGTGCACGTGCCGCCTCCATTGTTTTCTCTCGCTCTCTCACGCCGCAACCTATAAATGACCTTCCTCACGCATCGCCGCCATTGCGCCCCCAAATCTCGATCGCTCGGCCAATTCATGACGGCTTACCAGAGTACTCCTCCGCTCTTCGCCTCCGTCGCTGCCTCCGTCGACGACGACGACTACGACTTCTCCTATTACTACTCTTTCTTCCAAGACGCCGCAGCTGCCGCTGCCTCCGCTCCTCAGTCTTCATTGCCCCCCGCCGCTGACATGAAGCATAACTCCAAGAAACGTCTCAGGGTGGATGGCCCCCTCACGACACGGTCCGTAGCGTTCAAGCCCTCCGCGTCCTCCTCCCCACCGCCTCCCACCGACGAATTAACAGAGGAGGAGAATTCCCCCGCGCCGGCGGGGCGGCCGCAACGCCGCCTCTGGGTGAAGGACAGGAGCCGGGACTGGTGGGACTGGTACAACCACCCGGATCTACCCGAGGAGGAGTTCCGGCGCGCTTTCCGGATGTCCCGCGCCACCTTCGACTTCCTCTGCGACGAGCTCGGGTCGGCCATCGCAAAAGAGGATACGGCTCTCCGCGCCGCCATCCCCGTCCGGCAGCGCGTCGCTGTGTGCGTGTGGCGCCTCGCTACCGGCGAGCCCCTCCGGCTCGTCTCCCGTCGCTTCGGGCTCGGAATCTCCACTTGCCACAAGCTCGTCCTGGAGGTCTGCACCGCAATACGTAACGTGCTAATGCCGCGGGCGCTCTTCTGGCCCTCCCCGGAAGCTGCCGCCGCCAAGGCCGCACGGTTCGAGGCTCTTCAGGGATTCCCAATGTGGTCGGCGCGATGTACACGACTCATATTGCCATCGTCGCCCCCAAGGACGGAGTCGCGGCCTACTTCAACCGCCGCCACACGGAGCGCAACCAGAAGACGTCATACACTATCACTGTTCAAGGCGTTGTCGACCCCGACGGCGCCTTCATTGACATCTGCATCGGGTGGCCCGGCTCCATGCCCGACGATCAGGTGCTCGAGAAGTCGGTACTCTACCAGCGAGCTAACGGCGGCCAATTGAGCCACCAGTGGATTGTCGGCGGTGGCAGCTACCCTCTGCTGGACTGGGTGCTCGTCCCTTACGCACAACCGAACCTCACATGGGCGCAGCACACATTCAATGAGAGGATCGGGGAAGTGCACAGGGTGGCGAAGCAGGCCTTTGCCAGGTTGAAGGGCAGGTGGGGATGCCTGCAGAAGAGAACCGAAGTGAAACTGTCAGACTTGCCGATCTTCCTGGGAGCTTGCTGCGTCCTCCACAACATATGCGAGATGAGAAACGAGAAGATGGACGCTGAAATGGAGTTCGAGCTGGTGGACGACGAAGTGGTGCCGGAGAATAGCATCCGAACGATGAGCGCCATGCGGGCTAGAGATACCATTTCCCACAACTTGTTGCACCACGGCCTTGCCGGAATGGCCTTCTTGTAGTCTTTGCTGCAAGTCCAGCAATCTGCTATTCTTTCGTTCTGAAACAGAGAGAGGGAGAGACAAGCACATGTGGAAGGAACAGATGGTTCAGGGCAATGGCTAAGATTTGGGAGGATCAGAACAATTATACCATAGATAGATCGGTAAATTAGATATGTCTCATAAAACTAGATTGCTTTTTGGTTTTTGTCACCCATCTGGGTTGGTGACTTTGTGTGTAATTTTCTCCACAAGGAAAAAGAAATGAGACTGAATTCATTCTGCAACACGAACAAAATAACAGAGCACTCTGTTTTGACATTCTATGAGTCATCGGTGGCACTTCGGTTGCTTGGTTATTGATAAAGTATCTTGTTTCAGTGTTCACAAATTTGGATCAAATTGATATCGAAACTTCATTCGGATTAATTTGCATGACAGATCGGTTTCGAAGATCGTAGTCTCCAATTCAAAACAACGAAGAATTACAGCCAACAGATGATCGCCATGACCGTCTTCCTCTCCTTTTGCGCCACCTGCAACTGCAAGGCCTCTGGCAAGACTTCCTCACCGCCGACGTCGACTCCCAGGAGCGAATCCCACGCTAAGTCCGCCTCTTCTGAAACAGCCAAACAGGGGAGATCAAACCGCCACAAGAGGCGGACGTCGAGGCAGACACAGTAGCGGCGGCGGAATCGGAGGACATGGAGGTGACCGTCATCCCGGTCGAGGCCGCGGCGACGCACGGACCGATTCCGCCGACGGCGCTTCCAACGTCTACGTCGTCGAAGGGGAAGCTGTCGCTGAGCTTCGGCAGGGGGCTGCCGGAGAAGCTGAGGACGAGCCGGAAGGAGCGGAAGGGCGAGGGGGAGGACATGATATGGAAGAAGACGATCATCCTGGGCGAGAAGTATCATATTTAATTCTGTTGAATAAATTTAAGTTCTCATCCTCTTCATCTTTTTTTCACCAAGAAAGGAACTGATTTTCCTTCCTTGTTCCTTCCCTCCTCACTCTTTTCCTTCTCCTTAGGCAAACAATCTGGCTAAGAAAATCAATCTGCCGATCAATATTTTGTAACAATACATCAACCAGCTTTAGAGCGTCAAACTCTCCAATGCTGAATTAAGTTGAAATGATATATTACTACAGCTGTTTTCTTTGAAAAAAGATAATTAATAGATATGTTATATTTCACCATCCCACAGCTCCTCCAGGCTCTTGTAAGGCCCATCTGGATGAACAGCAAATTCCCCTCGGAGCAGCCTTGTCTGCGCAACCAACGTCAATGAGAAGAATTTCATGATCAGTTATATAATAGATTTAGTTCATGATGAATTACCTGTTGGATTTCAGCAAACCTGGAAAACGCATCTGGAGGAATGCACCAACTGAAAAGATCAATGTTCTCTTTGATCCGCGACTCGTTCGTGCTCTTTGGAAGGACACTGTGACCACTCTGAATTCCCCATCTTAGTGCAACTTGTGCCGGTGACTTGTGTAGCTCTTCAGCAATTTCTATCAAAACTGGCTCCTTTAAGACCTCGCCCTTCATCCATGAACCAGGGGAACCCAACGGCGAGAATGCCTAACAAATGAAAACGCCATTAAAAAAGGCTACCAAGTCACGAGAATCATCGACAATCTACTCTGTATGTGGAGGGAAATAGCTTACTGAGAGATGGACGCCTGTGGACTGGCAGAAGTTCCCTAAGTGTGTCTGTTGCCACACAGGATGGCACTCAACTTGGTTGACGGCCGGTGGCACTTTAGCAAAGGATAAAAGGTCCTGCAACTTCTTGGTGGAGAAGTTGCACACCCCGATAGCTCTTGCCTGCCCAGATGCATAGAGGCCCTCCATGGCGTTCCAAGTCTCAGGTATGCATAGGGGAAGGATGGCACCCTCTTCGAACCGATGAGAACCTGGCTTAGTGCGAATTGGCCAGTGCATCTGCATGAATTTACTTGTAGGTTAGGAAAGCCAATACGAAGTTTGGAGATAAAAAGGACGTGAGGAAGCTAGAAAAGCTAAGAGAACATTTATATACCAAATACAGGTCGATGTAGTCCAGTTTCAAAGCCTGCAGCGTTTTGCTTAGTGCCTTTGGTACATCACATGGTGAGTGATCACTGCACCTGTTCATAGGATGGGCATCATAAGTCATGGTGGAGTTACTCATCGAAAAGGTCTACAATTTCTCTGTCTATATATGAACCTTTTTAACACTACTGACATTCTTCACAATCAGTAATGCTTATAATTTACAAGCTATTGAATGTCATGCACAGTCGATACTATTTACTCGATTATACTGTTGAGTTTCAGAATTGAACATCTCACAGGCAGTTCCTGTTTCTTCTCCCCTGTTCACTAATGTTTCATGTTAGCTATGTTTGAGTGGATACTTTGATCAAGGTGTTCCTCTATAAAACAGGTGAATTGCACCATAAAGAAGAAAATAAGAGACTAGGAAACAATTTAGTTAAGGAGTTTAAACCAAAAGCTCAACTGCATCATTTAGTTACCAGAGTTTGGAAGTTATCCAGAGATCACTGCGTTTAACCTTTCCAGTGGAAAATAACCGCTGCAAGGCATCCCCGACCTGTATTTTGGGAGAGAAATTGCTTACCTACCTCTTGTAGGTCATAGAACAACAGAGCTTAACAGGTAATTTTGAAAGTGGCTATTTCATAGAATGAAGGTTAGGGTATCTGAGGAATATCTACACTGAAATGGTCATCAATAAGCAGATAAGAAGACTATCTGTAGATCTTTCATCACCTCATTTTCGTTTCCATATGCACTTGCACAGTCAATATGCCTATAGCCAGCCTGAATCACGAATGCAAATAATACTTCAAAATCGTACAAAGGAGGCATTGAAACCCTTGAATCATGTGATTTTTTTACATTGAATCAAACAAGAAGTAACTTTTCGTGACCACAAGGTTCGACGTACCATGACAGCGGCGACGACGGCATCTCCGATCACGTCGGGCGGAGCTCTCCACGTTCCAAACCCCACCGACGGCATCATCGCCCCCGTATTGAGCTCAAAGTACCGTGGCCCATACTCGTCCATCCCTTTGTGTGTGCTTCTTCTGCAAAACGTTTACAAGAGTGAAGAGCGCCAACAGAGAAACAACGCGGAACGAGGTGTTCGATTAAATGCATCAACGAGCATATTTCAAACAGGGAGAGGAAGACCAATTCGCCACTACGAATCTCCTCTTCGATTTCTTCCCCCCTGTAAAGTTGGCATTAATGTCGGAGGTTTTCCGAAAAAGGAAGTAAAGTTGGAGATAGATCTCTTCCCATACAAATAGTCTCGTTGACTGCGTCAAACAACCGGGAGGGAAGATGAATCGAAGCCCTGGGCCATTCCCTAGATCCGATACACAAAATGACTAAATTGCCATCTTATTAAAATAAGAGAGTGACCAAAGTACAATTGCACACCAAAAAGAAACCAAGGCCATGATTCACAAATGAACCAGAACCATGAACCACTTTTCAAAAGAAAAAAACAATCAAATTTGAAGTCAGGACAGGACAGTCCATGCGAGTTAGTCGTCCAAATATCAGCAAATTAAAGAATGAATTGATTCGGAAGATCATCCACACTTGGGTAGGTCCGACGGCGGCGGAGGCAGCTTCTGGTTGGGAAGGCTCCCATCGAGGACCAGCCACGCCATCTTCAAGCCCCAGCTCATGTGCGCCTCGATGTGACAGTGCATGAACCACACGCCTACGTCGATTAATCCATCGGCAACAATTTAGTTGATTAAATTTCGCACCAATTAATTCTTGTTCCACAACTTCATTTACCTGGATTGTCGGCCAGGAATCTTATGGCCACCCATCCGCCGGCCGGAACGCCGATGGTGTTCCTCTCCACCGGATCCGCCAGGTTGAAATTGGCAGGGTCCTTGGCGGGGTCGAAGTTGCCGGAGCCCTGTCCCACGACGAAGAAGTTGTAGCCGTGGAGGTGCAGCGGGTGGCTCTCCGTGCCCAGAATGCTCGTGTCCTGCATCACCAACTCCACGCTGGTGTTGAACGGAAGCACCACCAGCTTCGTCCCGTTGCCCACCATCGTGTTGTTCGGCGGAGTTCCGGTGTAATTGAACTGGCGGAGTGGATACACCGGGAAGTCCGGCGTGTAGACGCCCCTCGATTGCCCGAAGTAGTGCGCCTGGAGCAGAGCCGTGGTCGGCATGGCGAACGACACGTTGTTGACGGCGGCCGCGAACTTGGTGCCGTTCGGCCCCTGGCACGTCCCGTTGACCGGGCACGGACTCGTCCCCAGTCCCACCGTGAAGAAGAACCGCCGGTCTACCGACTGCGGCACGTTAGCGGGGAATCGGGCCGTCGCCAGGCTGCGCAATTTGCCGGCGAAGTTTGCGGCGAACGACGTGTCGTTGAATGCCGGGAGGGTTGGTTTGTGGAGCGGGAGCTTCTTGTTGAAGGCGGCGGCGGCGGCTGAGGATACGATGTAGGGGTTCTGATATTCCACAAAGCCGGCGACGGTGGTGTTGTCGAAGGTGCCTTGGCCGGTGGCGTAGGGCCTGGCCTTCATGAGGAACATGGCACCGGGGAAGTAGGGCTTGGTGCGGAGGAGCAGGTTGGTTGTTTGACCGGGCGCTATGAGGACGGTCTCGGTGTCGAAGGGCTTCACGTAAACGGCGTCGACGTCGACGACGGTGACGGTGTGGTTGGCGATGCTGAAGAACAGCTCGTCATTGATTGCAGCGTTGATTAGGCGGAGCAAATACGCCTTCCCTGGCTTCACCTTGAGCTTGAAGGTATCTGCATGCCCATACATGCATATATAGTAGATATTATAGAATACCATCAGTAGATTTCTTTATGATTGGGTAATTTATCAGATTGGTACAGTACGTACGTTGAGCTGAGCAGTTGTACAAGGGACCAGGAAGGCCATTGATCGTGTAGGCATCTGAAACGTTAGGGCCTCCTCCGGTCTGAAGGGCTTGGCTAATGATGGCCTCTGTATCAGTCTTCCACCACTCCCCTGCACCCAAACCAGTTAATTATCCAATCAAAGTGAATAAAAGTGTACGTAATAGAATATGTATCGATACCAAGAATGATGGGGACTTCTTTGTAGGGTTTGGCGAAGGGATAGGGAACACCAAGCTTGGGAAGGATGATGATTGGGCCATAGAGGGTGGCCCTGAGCCATGAGATGTGGGCGTGCCAAAACAGAGTGCCTCTTTGTCCCACGACGGTGAAGTTGTACACGTAGCTCTGCCCTGTTTGGATGGGGCATTGCGTCACGTAGGCCGGGCCGTCCGCCCAGCCGCTTCGCAGCTGCCGAACTCCATGCCTGGCAATGGGCATCGAATCAGGTGCATGCCAACTTAAATTACCGTATTATCACTGCATTTTTTTCTCTTTCTTAATCATACCAGTGAATGGTGGCATTGTGGTCGGCATGGTTGGTCACCCTGACGACGACTCGGTCCCCTTCTCTGGCGACGATCTCTGGCCCCGGGAACTGCCCGTTCACCGTCAGGATGCTCTTCGTGCTGCAAAGCCGAGTCACATTTGCTATTTGTATCTGCAATGAATCAAATATGAACATTCGCATTTTGTTGTATATAATGCAACTTGAATCTACGCCCACGTCAACTAGCAACATACGTTGAAGTTGTAGTGCCTGGTTTGCTCGGCTCGCGTAGCATCCTGAAGCATTAACAGCAAGGAGAAGAGCAAGAGAAGAGGGGAGCCCATCCCTGTGCCTAAGTTGATGGATAGTTAATACAACTGAGCACAAGGAGATGAGATGGGGTGTGAGAGTTCACGATCAGAGAGCATATTATATATATACAGAACAGAAGAGATATGAGGCAGCTAGAACATAAGATGTTGTAATCTATTTGGTGGATATGAGGTCCACGAAGCTTTAGAGTGTAGACAAAGAAATATTGTACTGATTTAATTACAATGTGATATTTTTCTAGCTTTCATTCAATCTGGTTCCAAATTAACTGGACGTTTTACTGCCTCCCACAACAATGAGTGGTTAGTGCTAAGCTGTTCTCCCACACTACGCAGTCTCTTCGAGTCCTTAATTTTACTATAAGGATTGCAGGTGGAACAGTGGTTTGGTGGTGCAGCTGTACATGTCTTTCCTTTTCCTTTCTTCTCTGTGGTTCTAAGCATTAAGAGAGAGAGAGATGTTGGACCCAACTCGTGTGAATAGCAAGGATGGTAGGTTTGTACTTGACAAGGAAAAATGTCATAATTGCTCGGAAGAGTCAAATCTCATGAATGTTTTTTTTCTTTTGGACAGTAATGACTACGCCTAAACAATTGACATAATGTTCATTTTAATTCAATATATTCTGCATTGCGTACTAGTTTTGCCTCTAATGCAAGTATGCATGATAAGAAAAGTCTTCTCTGGGAGTTGGTGTTGATGTTTATTTATCAATTACACCACAAACTGGTGGAGCAGGCATAAATTGATCCATAATTTCAAATTGAATTTATAATAATGCGTTCCGGACAGATTTTGGTAACCTATAAAAGTAGATTTTGGTAACCTATAAATTGATCGAAAATATAAAGTGCACATAAAAATTAAGTAAAGAGCTAATTGTCAAGGAAATGAGTAATTCTTTTTAATATGTACACTAAATAACAGTTAGTTTTAACGAGATTTAACTGCCGGCATTTTAAAAACGTCAGCTACTGCCGACGCTTTCTCTAGTGTCGGCAAAATACCCTGCGTTCTCCGATCGTACCGACCTCCGCCGTTCTTGTTGTTGAGTTTGGATAAGGAGGTCGTCGCCATGGTCGATGATCTGGTCCGAGATCAAAAAGATGAGTTGACTTATGTCAAGCTCTGGCGAGTAATCTCCTATCCGTTCGGATTCCTGTCAAGTTCACTCCCGCTGGATGTCTCCTTTTGGGTCGAGTTCTGTCTAATAGTCTCCTTTAGGGTCAGGTTCACGTTAAGTCAGCTCCTACCGGATCCGCTTTGATGATGGCTGTTCTTGTTGAGATCGCCTCGTGGATCCGTCACCAGCCACGCAGCACCACAGTTCACATAGGAGGAAGAAGAAGATGATGAGCTTCGAGGCCTGCAAACACCAACTCAATGAGAAGGAAGGGCAGGATGCCATTGGCTCAACCACTCCGACGTTCAAGTCAGTCACTGAGGAGGAAAAAGGAGAAACAACTTGAAAGCAGAAGCGAGTTTTAAGATTGTGAGATTGCGTATCTCTGTATACCATATCAGGAGGTTATTTATAGACGGAGAGGGGAGAGAATTATACCAGCTTGTCTTATTGTTAATTAAGGAGAATATCTGCACAGTAAGATTTTGTAAGAGCCGAGACATCTTTCGTTAATTAATGAGAATATTGCGCGGTAGGATCTTGTCAGAAGAGATATCCTGTTCAGGATATGGAAAACATCTTATCGCGATCATTTGCGATTATTACGGATGAAATATCCACTTACCGCCATAACTTCGTATCATTAGATCATCATGTCTCATAACTGCTTGGCAACGGTGATATGACTGTCCAACAGATTTGATTGTGACTGACTGAGAGATTTGGCGGGCTAAGAGAGAAGGGTCAGAATCAGCACAACTTGAATATAGGGGTACCGTGCTTCATGAGTCGGAAGTAGGACTCTTGCTCTTAGCACCTTGATACTTGATTCGGACGGAACAAGGAAGTTGAACTGAGAGTTAGACAGACTGTGGCCCGAAGTAGGGTGGATCAAGGCCGAGTCCAAGTAGATAGGTGAGTGACTGAGTAAGGATCTAAGTGAGTGAGTGAGTCAGAACAGGTGGGGTCTAGTCAACCCTGGCATAGGGTCAAGTCAAGTCTCTCTCCTTATGTCTAACGTGTGTCTGACTTGAGACCCATCTTTGCGGTCGGATCATAACACCCGTAACAATGACAATAGAAAGGACAAAAAAAAAAAAAAGGAGTTAAAAAAGAGAAGTTAGAAGGGAGTTAAGATATACCTTGATTTAACCTTTCGAGTCAGATCCGTAGATTAAAAAATTAGAGAAAAGAGTAACAAGATAAAAATGATTCCGTTATGACACTATTACCTTGTATACGGGAAGGAGGAGACGCACAAGATTCTCAATGGACACTTTTTTTATAACTCAAGTGCTTTCTTTTTTAGTATCTTTGTAACCGACACACCTCGTTCTTTGATTGGTGTTATTATTAACGACGACAACACTCGATAAAATACACCTCCTTGAAATCGACGCCTCTTGTATTCTGTAACTGCCGAACTATTTCTAAGCTTGGTTGAGATTTATCAGTGCTGCTTCGAAGTTGACTCGGAAAAAGACTTGGTGGAAGCTCATCCATCCTGTTGAATTTACTTGGAAGAAACGATCTGACCCGAACTCATCATGAGGTAAACCGACTTGAACCAAACTCTGCTTGGGAATGAACTCAGGAGGACCAGTCCGACCTGATCCAAGCTTGCCCCGAGTTAGGCTGATTTGGACTGAACTCCCTGAAAACGAACTCAAGCGGATTGGTCTAACTTGATCCGAGCTTACCCCGAGTTAAGCCGACTTGAATCAAGTTCTGACTTGACTCGAATTGGTCAGGATTCATATTGATTGAGCCCGGTGCTTAAAGAATACCTTTCTGGCATAATGTTCACAAAAGATAGGTTCAAGGAAGACCGTCCAACTCTAAGATTAATTGGATCTATCTGTGGATACATGAATTATCATAAATAAATAAATAAATATGAAAGATAGATCCAAAATAGAAGGGAAGGTCAGTTTTGTTAGCTCACCACTTGCACTACGATTATAGATGTTTTTTTCTTGTCTGATTGTTTGAATGTCTCGATTGCTTATAGCGGGTCTCTGCAGAATGCTACTTAATTTGGTGTCTCCATCTTTAGCAACCATTCAAGTAGATTCACATCTTGACCAACAATTTTTGCCAATTAAACTACAGTTCAACGATTTGAAGAAACAAAAAATTGATGGCACGGTTATTAGGAAGTTTGCTCATTTTGCAGTAACACACATCTTCTTAGTTGTTCTTCGATCCTGTAATTTGTAGTTTCTGAATCAGTCTGCACAACTATGTATATAGAGTATATGACATCAATGCATATAGAGTAGCATTACTATTGTTGTGGTTTTACAAGCTTCGCTACTGTATCTTAAGCCATCAGTTGGAAACGAACAAGTAAAAATATAAGCTCTATCAAAAATATAGTGATGGCAAGGCAGAGAAGTGAGCAAACATCTTTACGAAGGTCTCCCATCCACAAAAGACGAGAAAATTCATAGAACAGACACTAAAGTTGAACGTACAATGAAAGAAGAAATTTCAGGCGCGCATAGCATGCACGTAACCCAGTGGGTCAACTACTTCTTACATTGTAAAAGAACTTTTGATATTGCCACAAAACGATTATGCTTGAATATTGAAATCCGAGAAGCATGAACCCAGAAATTGCTGCAGCTTACATGAACGGAGGAAGTATCACCCATCGTCGTGGATACCTAGGTCTCCCTTCTTTTCCATCAAACAACTGCAACAAAAAGTAGATCAGACACAGACATAACAGTGATATAATTTGCATCAGACCATGCAAGATATATAGTAACTGGATCTAAACCCTAAATTTCAGAAACCAAGCATATAAAGTAAGTAGAATTTCATCGATAGAGGATGGCGTCAGTTTACCTTCTTGAGTCGCCGGTGCTTCGCAAGGGCCCAGTTAGTCATTATGAGAGTAGCCACTACAAGGAACACACAACCTGGGATTGTTTGAGTAGCGATATTGAAACCAAGCCATTGATAGATCTCTGTGGTGTAGTTTGCACAAGTCACTATGTTGAACAAAAACCCACGAGGAATCTGGTAACCACCATTACCATCAGGGCTTCTGAGGCTCCTCAAGATGAGATGACAGTAGAAGTTTGCGAGCTGGCAAATCAACCCAAATGTGAATCCAGTCTTCATTTGAAAATCACTGACAGGTGTATACAGTGGGTGATTCACATGGTAAGCAATGTATGCTCCAAAAGTCCAGTAATAGGCACAGTTTCTGAATACATTGGAGAGAGGTGAAGTTGCATGGCTGAATCTATGAACAAAGAAAGTCTCCATGATACGCTTGAAATAATGGAAGCACCAATAGTACAAAGCATATGTCTGGACTGGGTAAATAGTACGTTCACCCTCATAACCGAAGTACTTGTACACTGGAAAGTAGTAGAAGACTGGGTAGATAACTAAAGGACCCAAATACTCCCAGAAGAAAAGAGTGCTGTAAGAAACTTGAACACCTAAATCCTTGACAACAACAGTTAGGTTGTTCGCATTCCCATCACAATAGTCTGCTAATTTTTTCTTTGGGATAAGCACCACTGGTTTTCCTTTACTTCCAGCTTGCAGTGGAAGGGTAAGGCGTTGTCTTGAAGGATAATATTTTTTAACTGCAATTTAAGAGGAATCATATGGAACATTACTGTCAGCGATGTACATCGAAATCTTAAGAAAACTTGCATATCTTGACAGAAGAAATTGAATAGAACTAGCAATATTATTAAATATTATAAAAAAACTCTAATGTAACAAACAATGCATGTATGTTGATAATGATTGTAAATGTACTAGAGGAAGTTCAGTCTCTTAGCATGTTGTCAAACTGTGCCAAATTGCACAACACCTATTGTGCCCATTGTTGGCGATTAAACATAGCTGAAAGAACGTACAGAGGCAAGAAAACAAGTCAGGATCTTCAAAGTGCATCAGTTCTCAGATTCATCTTAAATTACTAGAAAAAGAAAACAACAGTGGTACTTCTACATATGCTAACCTACTTTAAGATAACTACAGTATGCATTATTCTATACATGTGGATAGTGTAAATCATAATTTTATAAAAAAAACTCAAATGAATCATGTCTATTTAAGATAAAATTTTCTGGCTGCCAAGCTTTATATAAAGTCATATTATAATGTCAATGGAATTTCTAATTCCTCTACTTCTGCTGAGTTCCTTTGAGAATCTGAGTCAAACCAATATAAGAATATCCTAGTAATCTCCCTTGTTCATCTCTTTTTACTCGCATTTCTACATAAATTTATTTGTAGAATAGCTTGCTTAGCTTTTCTGGACAAGTAAACCTGTGACATTTTGACAAAGCGATATAGGAAAATTGTTTTGTCCTTCTTTGTCACAATAGTGATCAAGTGAACCTCTATGTTGACAGTCAATTAGATTAATCTTAATTACAATTTCTAGTTTCTTATAATTCCATTAAGCTTATATGGCATCAGTCCAGTCTTGTGGGTCAACTTTAAAGGATTTAGCTACATATGCAATGTTTACAAAAATAATGGAAATCAACAAAGATTAATCGCAAACAAATTTGCATCATTTATTCCCTATTATTATTTAACCCCTCTTCCAAGAAGATCAGTGGTCTCTTCTAAAATTCCTCACTTGTGGCACCAGATTCTGGGTGTTCCTAACAAGATTCTTAAGTGATTCATTTGCATAATGGTTATTTGTCAATGCATGATTTCAAGAAAGATCCAGCAAAAAATTCATTTACACTCCTTGTGAAGTAATAATTTTTTACCTTCTTTTATGAAAAATTGCAAATTTCTTTTGCGTATATAAAATTAAACATTGGTCTCTTACCAAGTAACTTCATGCTTGGGGATAAATAGTCACTTAATTGAATTTAGCATTGTATCTTGGACCATAATATTAAAATCCTGTCAATACATTAACTAAAGACAATGCATTCCAACTGAGTAATTCCATGTGATGGGTTGGGACTATGCTGGCAAAGAGGGGTTGATCATGTGAGGGAGGGCATTAAACATAGAAAAGTATAAGTTGAGATCTTTCCTAATACCTTTTGCAGTGAGTGAGTGAGTGAACAATTTAACAAATATCAAATTCATCAATCTCTTTTTTTTTTTTTTTTTTTGATAATAGGTAGACGGTCTTCCCCCTAGTTCGCCTACCATATAAATCCAAAGCACAACTTATGCATACTCATAAACAGATCTCAAAAATATTTGTCCCTAGATTCATCTCTTTAAACTTAGTCAAAGTTGCTATTAGTAATGAGTTTCGATACAAATCTTAAATGAATATATAGATTTTCTATATCCAACCTTTTCGTCATTTTGTTTCCTAAAGGTGTTTCATATCCACAAAGTCAGCAGAATATATGTGCAGGCAGTACTCTAACAAAGCATATACATAAATACCAATTTTTTCATTCAAGAAATCAAATGCTAACAAAGGAAATTTGGTCAAAATTCAAAATAACATTTTCTATAGTAAAAGAAGACATTAAAACCTAATTTTATAAATATATCAGGAAAATATGAAATATTATAATCTTAAAATTATTAGATTTGAGATTATAAATCACTTCATTTACACATTTTGAGCCACATAGCTACAATCAATCACAAATATTGAAGATTAACCAAGACCATTTACCATTGTTTATTACATAGGCACAATGTCAAATTACTACACTACAAAAATTAAGAAAAAAGATATAAATGAGACGCAGCTCAAGTGATGCCAAAGTACCAAGTTTGTAAGCATAAAATTTTAGGTATTGTCTTCTAGCCGTTCTACTCAATATTGCCGCAAAGGAGTGAGCATGTCTAAGTATAACCATTTCACTTTTGCCCCATTTGGAACCTAATGGAGGGTTCTAAGAAATTAAAGGCCTGAAGTAACTTACTTCGAGCATGTATAGCTTCCTGTAGATCGCTCACAGTAGCCTGTAAACGCACGCCAAGAAACAAAACTTTAAACTTGTATCGATGAACAAATCTATCAGAAAGAAAAATCAAATCCGAAAACTTCTGGTAAGCACATCGAACGATAAAGAGCAACAAACTAGAAATACAACCCACCGAAATCTCAAGAGTGAGCTTTTCAAGGGTTTTTGGACAAAGCCCTCCGACAAATCATTAAAAAAAAAAGAAATTCCTTATCAGACAGAGAGAAAGCGAGAAATACCTCATCGGGAAGTTCAATCCCACCCTTGACGACCTCCCTCCCACTGCGAGACACGAGGTTCACCTTCATCCTTCTCTACCTCCAAGCGTAGTCGGACGAGGAAGGAAAAAAAAGCTGGCAAAGCAAGAGCAGATCACAAACGGGGACGACAGCCCATCTGCAGCATTTATACCGAACAAACGACTCAGATCCGAGACGTCGGGCCGAATGCGGAAGATAAACAAGTAAATAATAATAATAATAAATTTTTTCTTCCTGTTACGCCCTGAGATCTACTGGATCCGTTGGATCGGCGAGCTCCTCCTGCGTCCGCCGTTCATCGTTGATCGCGCAAGCCTCTTTGTATTGATTGGGAGCTAATGCATATGGTTGGGAGTGGGCGATCGAACTAACCAAATTTAATGAAAAAAAAACAAAAAACAATCGATAAAAATTTTTCTGAAAATAATTTTTCTTATGAATGTTCTTGATTGTGAACGAGAGGCACGTCAAAGTTAAGAACGGCCCATCTACTTCTATAATTACTCAGGTTTGGGAGCACAAAGCATTTAAATTTCTTATGACCAGACTTTAATTTGTACTTTTTTTTTCTCGGCATTGAGTTTGATTACCATTAAATAGAGTTATTGAAAGGGATAAAATTAAAATAATATTTTTTCTGTCATAATTAATTATAATTTTTTAATTTATATTTTCATTGTAAAATTTACTGTATAGGATATGATAAATTTCATCTTCTACTAAAATACCGAGAATCTACAATTTAGATTAAAAAAATAAAAAATATATATAATTCATTTCTATTTTTCTCTCCCTTCAGTTCAAGCTTGACCGGTCGTCTGCATTCTCGCTGCCGGGCGTCGTATTGCTCTCCACCAACCTCCTGCTGAAGTACACCGCCGATCTCATGGCCCGCAAGCTCGGAAAGTTGGCCATGGACTCCGCTCGGTCCAACCGTCCCCTGCACTGCGTCAACGACGACAAGCCGCTTGCCTTCGCCGAGGTCGAGCCGCACGAGATCAGATGCTTCAGCACCGCCGTGGCCTTCACTCTTCCGCTTAAGCAGCCTCCTTCCACCCTCTCCTTGTCCTCTGGCTCCGCCGTCACGATCCGGCAGCCGTCCGCCTTGATCAGCGCTTCCAGCGTCTCCGAGCTCGGCGAAGATGGTGTCGGCGGCGATATCTCCTCTCGGCTGAGCTCGGAGGCGGGGTTCTCTACCATCGTCAGTACTGTCTTTGGCTTATCGTCTTGGTTCTCCTCGGTCGGAGCAGCTCGCCGGCGATGGCTCCTGTGCTCGTCCGTCTGGGTGGAGGCGTCACTCGACTTGGTGGTGGAAGAGAGAAAGGTGTCGCCTTGCACGCGTTTCTGGGTCTCCAAAGACTTCCCGGTGCTGGTGGAGGAAGAGGCGGAGCTTTCCATGGAAGCGGAGGAAGAGGAGTAGAAGTGCAGGATCTGTGTTCCTTTGAGCACGTACTCATTGCGATGAACAGGGTGGATGAAGTCATCTCCCAACAGGTCATGCCACACATAGCCATTTCTGTAGTTCCTGATATGCAACAAAACGAAGAATTGAGGGGGGTGGGTAAAACAAATCATCGAGATCAGATGATCCTTCTCCAGTGTTCTTACCTTTTGCAAGACCAGGAGTACATGGCCGCCATGCCCCGGCCTCTGAGAACATGGAGACGACTGATGACATCTGCAAACAAATCGTTCGATGAAATGCTTACAAGAAATCTTGATGATGTTTTACACTACCCATTACCTCTGAGGTAGAGCCCTTCTGCAGAGGAGAAAGGAACCTCCATGAAATGAGGTTGGTCGAGGTTGCCATTCCTCGAGACGTAGTAAACCACTTGAGCTTTTGCTCTCAGCTTCGGCTCTGTCCACACCTTTGTACTCTCTGCGCTCGTCTTCGAAGTAAGCTCAGCTCTCCCTCTGGAAGCAACTGCCATGGCTCAATCGTCCCAAGGTTTAAGAAGGTTTTCTCCAAGGGAGCTAGGAATTGAAGAGTGACATTTACTGAACATAAAGTCAGGTATAGAACTGAAATAAAAAGGACTTTGAAAAGGCAGAAGAAAGGGTGTGAATTCCCCAAGAAAGGAACGAAGTCAACCCTTGGCAATAAGTTATCAACCTCCATGCAGCTTTTCCTGCTGCACAAGCTGCAGTGACCCTGAAAAAGTTCGGTGTGATTTCAAAACGAAGATGGCGCCACAAGCATCTGTACCATTGGTCCACTGATTGGATTAATGCTCAGGTGTCATGTCCTGAAGAGCTTGTTCGTTGTGTTCCATAAGAAAGTGAGATTTTGAGTTTTTTACTTTGGAACTGGAAAATTGTGAGAAAGGAACCAAAGTAAATTTTGATTTATTCCTCATTTACTATTAATTAAATGGGAGATCTTGCAAGCGATAATTGAAATACGTGCATATTCAATGGATGTCTTATCCTTACAAAAATGTGCCAAATTCCAAGAAGAGGTGCAAGAATCACGCTGCTCTAACACCAAAGACAAACAAGAACAATTTGAGAGATGATGAGTGACTGCATTCTGTCCCGATTCAAAAATGTGTTGATGCGTACAAATCCCAGCGGAAAAAAGAAGGAACAGCAGAGTCGAGTTGAAATATAGACCAAGGTCATAATTAGTTCATTTCGATCGCTTGTATCATCAGTCACATCCATCATGTGGGAGGAGACCCGGCACTTGTTCTGTCTCCAGGTAACAGACAAATTGGTGTTGAAGGTGGCCACCATGTGATCTTAATCCAGAAATGGGAGCTCACGAGCTGGACGAGTCATCAAACTCAGCGAGCTGGCCGTGTCCTTTTGCCAAGAGCATGTTGCGCGATTCGCCACGAGATGGAAAGAATGGCATATCTCGATGGGAAATTGTGGCTTTTATGCTTTTTCTAGCTCACGATTTGCAGACGATTCCTCAGCTTAAATTCAAGCTCCACGGAGCTTAAACTTGTACAATTCCCTTCTTCCTTATCAGCTGCCTGCTGAAACGCACCATCCGATTAAAAATGGAGCTTGTTTAGTTGTTTGACAGTAATGCCAAATGTGTTTGGATTACTGCTAGCTACCTTCTCTATCAGAAATGCTATTCAGAGCAAACGACAAGAATTTTAACCTTGTTTTAATTTCTTTAGTCTATGAGCTGTAAATTGTTTAACTATTCTAGCACCTCTTCTCGCGTCTCCTTGAGAACAAAATATCGGTGACGATTCCACTAGATCAGTCCCTTTAAGTTTGAAATCCACTTTTATTATAAAATATGAGAGCTTGAGGGCTTCCATTCTCTAATTCTAAAGAAAGACAACATCAAGAGCAACATCGACTATTGAGGAACAGTAATTATTGAAAAAAAAGTCGCATGGAGGTATTTTATTTTTCTTTTCTAGTTGATATTAGGTATTTTACACTTATTAATTTTGGGAGTGATCGATTGGGTTCCATGAAATTTTCTATCAGTCACTAGATAAATCGAGAAGTACTTGCAACGGCTCATCCAGATAGTCCGTTTTCTCTGATCCGTTATTCACCAAAGGAAAATCATCCCTAACAGTGTGCCGCTGACTGAATCTCGAATTTGAAATCCCTGAGATTTGTCAGACAGTCTTAACTGCTATAGTATCGCTGACACCTCCATAATAATCCATGATTAAAGAGTCAAGAAGCCTGAAAAATTCGAATATGAGAGTCTGACTAAAGGATGGATTTAGCCAAATCAATAGCCTAGAATGAGGAAGGTATGGTTTCAAACGCTTTAAAATTGTTATGAGAAAACAGCCATTATTGGAGTCGGTGATCATTACAAAAAGAATATCATAACATGAGAGTCATTACTCAGATGAAAAAGATAAAAGGATATTGATAATCTTATGACAAGATATGAGAATTCTCTCTAGTAATTAATCTCTTTCATTTGATCACATATATAGTTTTTCCCTAGGAAGTCTCATTTAAGCATAGGAGCCATGCCAAGATAGATCGACGCCCTATGATCAAGTGTTGACAAGTATTGACTTGAACAGGAACCTCTTGAACAGAAAAATAACAAGAAGCACTCGGCAATAAGTATCCGAATTTCACCATAACAATTGGAACTCTCTAAGATCTGTATATATGGTGATTCTGAATGTTGTATATAAGGAAGACACCATGTTGCTTGAACAGTATTGTTTTGATAGATGGTTTGCTAAGGTGTTGACATAAATGCTGGTGGTCACTAGCTAGTCAAGTCATTTTCACTTCCTAAGTTGTGGTTGGTGGAAAGCATCGATCGACTCAGCAATGGCAAGCCAAAGTTGCTGCTGTGGACTTCATGGATCTCTCTTTCTTCATGGGCAAAGTGGTAGGACCATATGCCTCTAGTCGAGTGCAAATTGAATGCTTCTGCTCAAAACAAAAAAGAAGTTCTAGTCGAATTAATCCTTTTCGAGTGCCATATACAAAGTCATGAAGCAATAGCGTTGCTTGACAGTGAGCGAGCCACTTGTATGAGTGTTTGGTACTATGTTGTTTTATAGCTATTTAAGTGATAATATTTTTCTCGTGGCCGTTTTGTTTGTCTTGCTGATTCATAGTAGATTGTTAGTCGAACAAACAACTCGTCTCATGTCTATTGCAAAAACTAAGAAATAACTAATCATCTTCAGCCTCTTCAGCACTATGCGTCAAGCTTGGAGGTGGATGATATGGACACAGAGAAACAGCAGCATCTTTAGAGTTGAACCTTGTCAATCCCTAAGTATTGGAAGATGGCTGAATCTGTGCGTGTCCTGGGCAAGCAAGAAATGGTTAGTCTCAATACCCTCGGTAGATTTCAGAGATGATGCAAACTGATATGAGTTGTCGAGGTTAGTATTCAACACTATCTCCGTAAACGATATTGCTCCACTATATATATATATACTTACGGATAGCTCTGCTACAGGTGCTCCGTAAACAAGATTTTTGGCACTTTGCTTCACAGGAATCTCCTTTAGCAACTCAATCTAGGTAAATCTTCTGCACGATCTATATGATGACAGTAGGATACTCCCCTATTTCCACTCTTTTTCAAAAAAGAAAAAAAAAACTAAATTAGGGAGTAGACTTTTTAAATCTCAATGGGGAATCAATCCCTCGTTTGGGTACCTAGCTGTTTGGAATCCAAGTGGCAACCAACGAGTAAATTAATGTGGTCGACCGAGCATGATCCTGTCCTGATCATACAGTAGCTAGCACAACCCCCTTTCATGGAAGGACAGTGTACGAGGGACCTGCACGCTAAGCCCCGTTTGAAGACTCCTTTTGGTGGTGGTGTTCATTGATCACGGCACTTTCGCTTGGTGGGACTGCAAGCTTAGACAAGAGAAATGCTTCTTATATCAAGGAGCAAAAGGTGACACTTGCAGTTGTAGTTACAGAGCTCAGTGGATTGCTAAAGTTGGAAAACAGGCCACATTTGTAGCCCGACACGGACCAAATCTAACCTTGTCCGGGACCCGCCATGGTCAACGCTGTCACACCTCGGTTGATAAGAAGGCAACGCCATGGCTCCTCTGCTTCGCTAGCCCAAGCAAACAAAGGCCAACGCTAGCCATGTTCAGTTTCTCCTCTTACCACCCGGTTTTGTTCTATGTCGGCGGCTCACGACCTCCTTCCCGCAGCGGCCAATCGCTCCCCCTCCACTGCCACGTCTCCGAACCCAGCCACCCACCCTATCGTCGTCGTCGTCCTCCTCCTCCTCCTGCGACTACCTCGACTTTAAAGCTGGCCCGGTGAGGCGCGTCCTCAGCGCCGGCGACCTCCAGGTCGCCCGAGTCGTCAATTTTGTCCTCCCATACTTCTAAAAATCCCATTTTGAATCGATTGCCGCGTTCAAACCCGAATCTTTGATGTTGTTCGATGGATTGTTGTGATAGGGACTGAACTGTCCGAACGCGAGCCATCGAGTGGGGCGATACAGCGCCGAGGAGAGGAAGGAAAGGATCCAGAGGTACCGAAGCAAGCGCAACCAGAGGAACTTCCACAAGAAGATCACTGTACGCGCGTCGATTCAATACCGTTTCGATTTTGAAGTTATCATAACTCGATCAGATCTTTGTCCTTCTAAGTATGCGTGTAGGAAGACACTGGCCGACAGCCGGCCGCGAGTGAGGGGTCGGTTCATGAGGAACGAAGGCATGGAGATTGAAACAGAGACGGAGGCGGCGGCAGCGGAGGCGCCGAACATCGTGAAGTTATATAGCAACGGTAACCACGAGGAGAAAGAGAGAAAGAGACACAACGTGGACGTCGATTGGAGGAGCCATTTGCAAGCGGCGCTGGCGACAGAGGACGAAGCCGATAGCTTCTACGACGAGGATCTCATTGCCAGCTTCGCCGACGCCTTGTCCATCAATCTGTATTCCTAAATGCTATAAAGGAGGGAATGAGTCGGAATGCTTCTTCACCTATCAGTCATTTGCTTCCACGAAGGTGCCTTTATGACATCAGTGGATGAGTTCCTAAACGCACATGTAGATATATGGATATGTAAATTGGAAATCTCCCAGAAGATCTATAATAATCCGTGGTAATCTCAATCTCCTCTATCTGCCTTAGCATCTACTTCGGTAAATCTGTCCCTGGGGCAATGGTGCAATGGTAGGACATCCGAGTTGTAACTCAGGGACCCGCGGTTCAATCCCCAGCTACGGTGTATTTGTAGAAATTTTCTTCAAATGGGGAACGCAATCAAAAGATGCTGGACATCTGGATTGGCCGCCGTTTACGTTTCCCGATTTACCCTGGTGGTCGATGGGAAACTTCCGTGGGACCAAACCGACCATCCCCAGAGATGTGGCTACTGGGATTATCATTTTTTTTTACTTCGGTAAACCTGAATGTCCCTAGGATCATGATGCTGCGGTAGAACATTCAAATTGTCACTCAGGTACCCACGGTTCGATCCTCAATTATGATGTATTTGTAAAAAATTTCCTCCAAATGAAGATCGCAATCAAAGGATGTTAGGCATCTGAGTTGGCCGCTACGTGCGTTTCCCGATTTACCTTAGTGGTCGATGGAAAATTTTCGTGGGACCAATTAGTCACCCCAGGGATTAAATCAATGCAACTGAAATTATCATTTTTTTTTTACTTCTGTAAATCTCACAGATCCATGACTTACCATCTTGCATCTAAAGTGGGTTGAATGTCAATATATGCTCTAGAGTAA
Source organism: Curcuma longa (assembly GCF_044706935.1). Taxonomy (NCBI): domain Eukaryota; kingdom Viridiplantae; phylum Streptophyta; class Magnoliopsida; order Zingiberales; family Zingiberaceae; genus Curcuma; species Curcuma longa. The sequence goes on from NC_133861.1 coordinate 9,859,882, forward strand.
TCATTGCACTAAACAAATATTATCCTAGTAATATTTTGTAGTGTGAGTGTTGAATCTGTGCTCTCTCCATTTTGTGTTAAAGAACTTATTGAGCACAGCAGATGCTCTCGGTCAATAGAATCTTGAAGTTGCAGCTTCCCATTGATGAATATGCCCATCTAATATCGACACATAAAGATCGGTGAAAAGGGAAAGTGCGCGACAAGGGATCTCAAACAACATCAGTCAGCATATGAATGAACAAGAAACATTTGTAGCGTAAAAGGGTACCTTTCACTTTAATGTGCTCATGATGAAATTCCATTGACCAGCCACAAATTCCGTGGCCAAGCTTTGAAGGATTCTGCAATTACTAAACATTCTTTATCTATGTGATAAGGATTGATGTCGCTTTGACCTAGAAAATATTGAAGTGTGATTGAGCTATATGTATGTATAAAAGAGAATCCAAGTAGTATCGTACATGTAGTTCACTGTTAGACAAAACAGTAAAGCAGGATTAAAATAATCCACAAGCAATCATTTCCTCAAGTTCACTCGTAGTAAGGAGACATTGAACTATCTTACGCAACTGAAGGATGATAAAACAGAATTATGCCACTCATAATCAGCTAACCAGAAGGCAGTGAAACAGACTAAGAAGACATGAAGAGATTGTCACCAAAAGGCTATGATATTCAGATGGCTTGGCATCAAAAACAAGTTGGCATGGCATGACAACTAGGTAAATAAGACGTTTTAGAGGCAAAAGGGATTCTCCTTTTGGTGTCGGGAGAACAGGGGTATTAGTGATGGATGACATAACTGTTAGTATACAAGGGCTGAGAAGAAAAGGCTTTGGTGTTTTCCATGGGTGGAAGCTGTGACAAAAGTTGTGAGTGGAAGCAGTAGTAGTAAAGTTAATTGGTGCAACAATGAAGAAAAACATGCAAGGCAAATACAAAGTTCGAACAAAGTTAAGAAAAACAAACAAGGAAAATACATAGTTTGAACAAAGTTGGCCTATGATACCACTTGAGTTCACAAAAGTGTTTCCAAAATGAATTGTGTGCCTCAATCAACAAGAATCTCAATATATAAATTTTATTATTGACCAAAGGAAAAGGACAGTGAAGTAGGGGTTTAAACAGGCTTTAGAATAATGTTATCTCATTAAGGTAGGCAAAGTTGGATTGGGTGTAATGGAACCAATAAAATAGAAATATAATGTTATTTCAAACTCCAACGAAAATCAAATTTCAGCTCTATAGCGTTTATTATATTGAATCAGTTTTATTTAACATCATCATGTCCATTGTAGCTCAACTATATTACCATGCTCTATTATCTTATAGTAAAAAATATATCTCAAGGAAGTGTAATAATCTACCAGGATATAATTAACAACCATTACATACATCTTCAAGTCACTGGTGCTGTAGGATATAGCTGAACCCAGCTGAATTCCTCTTTGTATCTTACACTTGATTCACAGGAAGCTAGACATGTATATATGACAATGGTCCCCCAATCAAGCGAGTCGGAATCATTTTTCACACCAAGGTAATAAAGCAACTGAGGCATGATCTGAAAAAAGAAGACAAATTATATACAAAAAACCATTATAAACAGCTGTTACGTGATGAAGCTACCAGCATTCTCTAATTTATGTTATAAGACAAAAAAAGATAAACGAGCTGAGCTGATGAGGATCAGTAGAATATACTATTTATTTCAATCCTCTTTATTGCTACCCCAATGGTGAAATATCTATCAGAACAGGCTGATTCTACAAAATAATTACTTCCATTTTGCTTTCTGTTCCTATTTCCATAGCAATCGAGTATTTATCGTTCGGGCAGTATCTAAAATAATTGATAAGTTGTGATAAGAAAAATTATTTATGTACCAAACCTGGAATTCATAGCATAGTGAGCCATTGCAGTACTTGCACTTGGGTATATTCACCAATGAAGGGCGCCCAATTGATAAAAGCCACAGTGGATTTGCCATCAATTCTCGAGAATATCTATTGAAAATTGAAAATTACATCAGTCCACAATCAACATGAACCTTTTACTAACAAAACTGAACAACCGATACAAAATTACATATGAAGTATGTTATCATGATGTGATTGTTCATAGTAGTAAGACGAGAAAGTCTAAACTCCGTCCTCAGACTTAAGCATCAGTCAACTCTTACCTGATTGATAAATAAGATATGACTAGGATGACATAGGCATGCTTATCCACTGACAAAAAAAATCTGGAAATTATTGAAGAACAAATTTAACCCTCACCTCAAAACTTGGCTAGGACATTTGGAAATTCTTTCTTGAAATGAGGCCCAACTCTTTTTGTTATCATCAGCCTTAATAAAATATTACATGAAAGTTAAACAAATTATTCAAATAGAGAAGGCAATATTGAAATGGAAGTTAAGGCATACCTCAAATTTGTCCAACAAGAACTGATATGTGTCATCTGTTACGTGTTTAGGCACCAATGATGATGTTTCACAACTAGTATCTTCAGAAGCTTCCAAATCATAAGCGCATTCATCCTCTATGACCATCTCATATTCAGGCCATAATATACTACATGCAACTAAATCACCAAATATGTCAGTTAAAATTCGTGCCCTATTTGCATGTTAGAGTAAAATATGCATCCGACCTTTATCAGGAGGCTTTTCTCTGGGGACACTGGAACTATTAGTTTCCAAGTTACATATGATCTGATGGCACTGAATTTTATGGCCTGATTTCCAATGCATAGCCTGGTAGTCGAGAAGAAAACAATTATAGTTGAGAAAAGTCACTTAATCAGCACAGCTTTGTCAAGGTACCTGATGTTTCTCAGAGCAGTAACGTGCTCGCTTACAACTACTACAAACTTTCTCCCCTTTCCATGTGCCACACCAAGAGCAAAGTGCAGCTAAAAAAGCACCATAAAAGAAATTTTGGAAAATTTCTCAACATAAATTCATGGTGAATATTTAATCTCAAATGATTAAACCTTTTCTAAAAGCAATACAAACTAGTTGAAACCACATAAAGCAGAAAACAAAAATTAATAAAGGCATCATCATGATGTTACCTTATTTTTAACTTTAACCTATGTATCAAGCAATCAACAGAACAATTCAATCAACTAAAAGGATATCTAAATTGATCTAACAGCCAAGATAAACTAAAGAAAGGGGAAGCAATGCCAGCTGCTATAGAGTAAGATGGTTAGGTTCTAGAATGTGAAGTGGATTGGCCAGAATAAGTCAGGATAAGATATATTATGATCTAATAGTTGAAGATTACTTATAGATCTGCATACCCTGTTCTGTTCTCCATCTCTACTCTCAACATGTTTTAATCATCATTGTTCGTTAATTGGCAGTGTGCTTGCACCATGATGCATGTCTCAGGTGAAATCTTAGAAAGTGATTGCACTTTGAGTCCAATAGATGATTGATATGAGTTTTACTTCTGATAGCTATTGGTTTATCACTTCTGAAAAGAGATGGCAATTTCCATCCACCTTGCACTGAACTGCAGAAGAAGAAAAGAAAATCAAGCTTCAGATAGAATTAGTGCATAACAGGACATCCTGTCTTTAGGGCAATATTGATATTACTCCGAAATTTTTTTCCAAATAATTTCACATATTACTCTCAGCATTCTCATCTCTGTTAAATTTATTTTTTATACATGTTTCCTGTTTGCCCAACATTATGGCCCATGTAGTATGAGTAGCTGTACCACATTAATACAAGTTTTTTCATTAGCCTATCAGTAAACAAAGGCGAGACATAACTTCAAAAAAAAATTCTATTTCAATTGCTCACTTTTTATCTCCATCAATATCTCCTTGTTGAATAACATAACTGCTTAAAGTGAATTTTATATCCATCCATCTTATTTATTTTATCAATTATTTTACTAAAAATTCAAGTTTCAATATTAATCTTCATAACTTTCATCACTCAACTAGATATCATCTAAAATAACATACACCAAGGAGGTTCATTTTGAATATGATTGATGACTTCATCTAATAATAAAGTAAAAAAAGATAGTAATTAAAGCTGACTGTTGATGTGGATACTGTATGCCACCTTTATTATTATAATCATCGCTACCATTGTCAAGTTCTATTTGTCCCAACTTAATTATTATCCATTTTATTGAAAAACTTTTCCTATATTTCTCAAGCATCTTCTTAGTTATCAAATTTTGTTGCATAAATTAACCAAATTATATCATGATCTCCTAATTCAAACTTCAAAAGAAATATCATAAAGACAGACACTTTTTTCCTACTTCAATTTTCTTTGAAGCCACTTTAACCTCATTTGATCAGATATAAATCTATGATTCTCGAACTTATAATATCTTTTAGTCTCTAAACTAGATTGTTCCTGCCTTCCTGGTGCTGATTATGTAATTTGACATTTCTAGAATACTTATTATGTAATTAGTAAAAATAAGGTGTGTTTAATAGGACACATAGATATAAGAGAGGGGACTTGGTAAGATAGGAAGGTTAGTGCCCATGTCAGTCAACATATGGTGGCCAGTCATATATCAAACTGTGATAATTTTTAATTTTTTCCCCCTTCTTTGTTTACTTCTCTCCTAGTAACAATATAAGGACATTTCTTTATCTCTTATTCCCCTCAATTTTCAGTCCTCTCCCGCTCACCTGCACCCTTTATCAAACTACACCCTAAAAGGAACAGGGATCCTGTTGATATTATAGGATTCAAAGAGGCCTGTTAAGTACAGTCTTTAGGTTCTATAAAAGGCTAAATCACAGTGAAGATCACTCTAAAATTGCTTTCTTAATATATGTTGAGTAACCTTGAAGATGGTGACATTATAACTCATTGCAAGAGATTAGGTTTGAACTCCATAACTATTTCCTAAAATTCAAGATCATATTAGGTTCCCCCCAGGAAGTCTGCTAAAAGTAAATTGGTCAGCAATTTAATATGGAAAGCTAAAGCTTGTTACCCATACAATAATCCTAATCACTTTTTTCCATCTCCACTAAGGTTTTGTTATATTTTTAAATTTCTGTAGGATCACAATGCTCGTTGGATCAAGTCATCTGCCTACTTTGAAGGCACAGTCAGAAACAAATGAACCAGCATTTAACATGAGTGATTCAAGATTCATCTTAGCTAAAAAGAAATGAAGAGTAAAAATGACAAAACAAGATCATCAATTTTTTCAACAATTTTATCATACAAAGTTAATTACCTCCAACACTCAGCGGCTTGTCATACCCATCCCTCCTAGGTGGCTCACTTGAGTAGAAAGCATTGAATCGTGGTAATTGGCACCGGAAGACTTTCACACTTTGAAGATTAAAAAAAACAAATGCAAAAAAAATAAAAAGTGACATGAATGACAGAAGCAAGACAAAAAAGAAGTTGAAAGAATATTAATATGTAAGATTTTTGCAAAGAACACCGCCGCACCTTCGTCTAGGATCTTCTTCTCTGTGTTTCCACTGCTCATACTGGTTTTGGAGAAGACATGACATGGATGGGCACAAAAACACATATAACATTCGATGGAAAGTAGACTCTTTATCAGAAATTGGAGCATAAATCTGCAAAAATTGGGACCTTGATAGTTGATAGTATAGAATCACCATGACTAAGTAAGATATACACTAACAGTGCAAAAGTATATTTGCCTGAAGAAGAAACTGAAGAGGCTCTTCACAAAAATCACAAATAGAAGACTTCCCTGTAGGCAAGTCCAATGGATCCAACCATGCCTATAATGATGCAACTAGATGAGTACTTGAAATTATTTTAGGAAGGTCATTTGTCAAAGAAAAACACATACAGGAGCACCTCCAGTTTTGCTTGGGAATAGATGGCGAAGAAGGAACTTGGGGTGCTTGGGCTTCTCAAGAATACCAAGTGTTATGTATTCCTCTAATTCATCTTCTTCCTCTAACTCCTCCAACTCAATATCTTTATCAAGAGACAGTTCTTGGAATGATATGATGTCATTCGTGTCAGGCTCCATCCAATTTCAACAATCTAATGAAGCCAACAAATAAAAAAAATTCTTGAATTAATTTTTCTTAGGACACTCGAAGGTACACATGCTATGAAGTATCATACATAACCCTTTTTATTTATTTCTGCACATTGTATATATCTCTAGGTGATTGATTCTGGACTTATAGTGTATACATGAAAAAACTGTAGTCAACGTGTAAGTAAGTAGCATCACTGCACTAGTGAACTTCTGGACATAAAGGAACTCCAAATTTTTATCAGCTTATTTAGTTAAGTAAATGTATTTATGCCTAAACAAAGTATCCCTCATCATCTAAACACTATCATTATCTCCTTTTTGTGATTTCCCCATCTCAATTAAACAAACACTACTAATGTGCACAACCTCCCTCCTCACTCATCCATCACAACCGTAATTCATTTTCTGTATACTCCATACATTACACTTTTTCCATCCCTTATGATAGACCATCAAAAATAGAAGCAAAATAAGTTTTCCATTAAAAGTATACACTGCAAGGACAAAATTGAACAGAGCAGCGGCAACACAAGGTATGCGCACCTTTGCACTTTTGTATCAACAGGAGCCGTGCATCAGATCTTACTGACCATCAGAGCTCTGAGTGAGATCGATAATCATGGTGACATTGTGTCGATAAAATAAGTTAATGAACTCTTAATTGGTGGGAGGAGAGAACAGTGACAGAACCAAGATTTTCTCCTAAGGTGCCAATAAATATATAAACAAAAATCAATAAGATAACCATATATGTAAAAAAAAATCACTTTTTTAAAGAAATAATCAGTGTATACAATTTGGAGTGTTGTTCAAAATCAACATCTAACATGAATCTTTACCTAGTTACCAAAGACATCATGATAAACGAGAAATTTGACTATTCAGACATATCTCTCAGTACCATGTTATTTCACAAGGATGCAACAGGAGATATGCAATTTGACTTCAGAAGTAGGTTCTCTGAACAGACAATATACAATACAAATATAGCATATAGTTTCTTCTTTAAAGCTATGATTTTTTGTAATGTTTCAAATCTCCAACACGCTAATCTAACTAAATTGGATATATGAAGTCCATCAACATCAACTTCCAATTTTACTAGAGGTCAACACGGCATGTCTAACGTCTCAAATTAACTATGCTTCCCTTATTTCCATATTCCACACATATACACTATTTTAGAAGTCAAAGGAAAGATGTAGCAATATGCTGTGGAACAAACCGTTGATCCCAAAAGATAGATCATTAATTTTTAGTGATGGAGCACACTGGCTTGGAAAGGACTCTGATTGAGAACAGAGAAAAACAAACAATGAAGAACCAAAGATAACAAATAGGAACAAGATACTCGAGACGGTACGTACAGACTGAGAGGAAGTCACAACTGGAGTTGGAGAAGGCTGTGGGGATGTGGCTGCTGCTGCGTTTGCGGCTGCCGACGGGAAAAAGATCGCGACGAGGGTGACGAGCCGCGTGAGCCGCGCGACACGAAGCGAACACCTTTAAAACCTACGTATTAGGGAACTGCGAAGGGATTGTTTCCATAGAGCCCCAATATTTTTTATTAATTTCGTTATAGCACCACAGTACTTTACATAAAACTCTCTATATTTACCTATATAGCCGATTTAGTCACTTTTCGACGGAGCGGTCCGATTCAGAAACCAAATGATTTGTGAGCAGAAATTAATATTTGGAAACAATGATAAAAATATATATAATTAAACATTTTTAAAAGATGGGTTGCTTTCGAGTTATTAAAAGCAGCAAGGTTCACATTTTTTTGTCAATATATGTTATTAAAAGCAGCAAGGTTCACATTTTTTTGTCAATATATAAAAATAAAAATAGTTACTAAATTAATAAATAATAATAATTTTAAAATTAGTAAAAAATACTTTTAAAAAAAAAGTAAAAACATTTGAAATGGAATTATTCAGAAAATATATCAAGTTTTTATTAAGATATTTACTTTATTATAAAAATAAATAAAATGTGCTAGAATTTAACATTAATGATGATGATTAAATTATTAAATTTAATATAAAAATTTGTATATAGTTAAATGAATCATTATCATATAATAAAAAGTATGTATATATATATATATATAGGCTCTGAATTATACAATGGTAAGAATGAAGTAATCAAAGTAATTAACCTGGGCTGATACTTTAATAATTTTATTTATCTATCAAAATTAAGATAATCTTTCATTAAAATTATAATAAAATTTGAAATGGACCCGAGCTGAAGCTCAGGTACATTTGTACCTGGCTAAACGTACCTGGCTCCGACCCTTAAATACGTGGAGTTCTCGTGAACTACCAAAATGAGCCTTAAACATAATCATAAGAGTAATTTTTTTTAGCTCCTGAAGATTTTATTACTTTTATTATGGTTAGCAAGTTGGTCGATCGGTTTGTCCTAGAGAGTTTGATCACCTGATCATCTGATCATCGTAACTCGACATCTCTCGATATGGACCACGTTAATTAGAAATGAATACATGTATTTAATTCGATGAAAAAAAAAACATCTTTTGAGAATATCATCGACGATAGAACACAGGATCATCAAGTGGAAAAGAAAAAAAGACATGAAAAGATCGATGAAAGAAAAAATAAAGGTACACAATCATCAACAATCCCACACATTTTTAAAAGATCATTATAGGAAAGGAAAAACTTATTAAATTTATAAAAAACAAGATATATAATTAAAATAAATTTATAAATAAATTTAGAATAATTTAAAATTGATATTTAAAAAAAATCGCCCCGTCAGCATTGTTTGTCTCGATTTCATCGAGATTTGACTCTTATCCACTTCAGCAACTTTACTCCATCGTAAACCAACTCAATTATTACCCGAAAACCTAAATAATGACCTATGTATGTCTTATATCTTGAACTAACAGTAATACTAATTAAAATTGAACAAATTAATTTTTTCGATTTAGTATCCAAATTTATTATTAAAATTGAATAAATTGAATCAATTAATTCGATCGATTATAAATTAATCGAATTTTTTTTATTCGTACCCATTGGATAACATTAAGTAAAAAGCACCTAAATTACCAAACTGAACAGTAACTTTAAATCCTAGTTTTTTTACATAGCAAAAAGAAAAGAAAAAAAATGAGTCAAACGCCGGTCAAAGTGTGCAACGCGTAACTTCACAGTAATTACAACCCCAAGTGGCAACCGCTTGTCTTATCTACTCCTTCCACTCGGACGCCGGTCGAGTTCCGCCACCTTCAATTGACTAGGAGCTTCCCGAATATCATTTGCTACTCCATAATTGAGTTGACCGGCAATGTGTTAAATATGTATAAACTATCAAATTATTCAAAGAGATACATGATTTTTTTTGCAATTTGATAATCGATTCAAAGTAGGAATACAACGTTCCTCTCCCGGCACCATCCTTTGAAACACTCTTCTATCTTAACTTAAATCTATGTCATAATTCTTCACCCAATTATATATCTTAATTACGACTGTGTTGAAACAATTGATTAATTAACAAGATGCAGCGTTGAGAATTGTTAGAATCTGATATGCTGTATTATCAGAATCTTTCATTAATTTTCTGCTTATCCAATGGATCACCTTGCTTAACGGCTTGACTAATTTTAATTATGATCATTTAAATAACAAATAATTAACGTGGTACATTGTGCCTGGTCAAAAAAGTAGAACTAGAAATGAGAATTGGCATTGAATTAGAGCGCTATATAGTGCTCCCGTTCACCTCCCGTTCGGCCACAGAGCACAAATTAAGCGCGTGGAAACAGCAGCTTCTCGGTGTCTCTGTTCAATTCATAGTTCGCCTACTCTGCCATGGCCTACGCCACCGCCTTCTGCGTCTACGGCACCAATCTGGCCACAAAGCCCGCTGCAAGGAGAGGCGCAGCCGGCTCTGCTGCCCGCCGCCCCATGGTCGCCGTCGTGCGCTGCGTCTCGACGAGGAAGGAAACCGGCAACCTCGTTGTGGATCAATTCGATCTCCAGGAGTACATGGCGGAGAAGGCTCGCAAGGTGAACGAGGCCCTCGACTTGGCCGTCCCCATCCGGCACCCGGAGGTGATCCACCGCTCCATGCGCCACTCCCTCCTCGCCGGAGGCAAGCGCGTCCGCCCTCTCCTCGCCATCGCCTCCTGCGAGCTCGTCGGCGGCGACGAGAAGGCCGCGATGCCCGTGGCCTGCGCCTCGGAGATGATCCACACCATGTCGCTCATCCACGACGATCTCCCCTGTATGGACAACGACGGCCTCCGCCGCGGTCAGCCCACCAACCACGTCGTCTTCGGCGAGGACACAGCCATCCTCGCCGGAGACGCCCTCCTGTCGTTCGCCTTCGAGCACGTCGCCGTGAGCACCGTCGGCGTGGCGCCGGAGCGCGTACTCCGCTCCATTGTTGAGCTCGGGAACTGCGTGGGCTCCGACGGCCTGGTGGCAGGCCAGGTAAATATCACAATCGAAATAATCTAAAGTCAAATCTTTTTCTAAACACTTAATTTTCATGGAATTAATCTTAACTCCAATTCATGGGTCTCAGATTGTGGACATTTCGTGCGAGGGGAAAGTGGTGGACAAGGACGTGCTCGAGTACATCCACATCCACAAGACGGCGAGGCTGCTGGAGGCAGCGGCCGTGTGCGGGGCCATCGTTGGCGGCGGCAACGATGAGGAGGTGGACCGGATTCGGAGCTACGCCCGCTGCGTGGGGTTGCTGTTCCAGGTGGTGGACGACATCCTGGACGTGACGAAGACGTCGGAGGAGCTGGGGAAGACCGCCGGGAAGGACCTGGCCAGCGACAAGACCACCTACCCCAAGCTGCTCGGCCTCGACGGCGCCCGCGAGTTCGCGCAGTCCCTCGTGAGGAAGGCGGACGGAGAGCTCGCCGTTTTCGACGCCGCCCGCGCCGCCCCGCTCTACCACCTCGCCCGATACATAGCCTACCGCCAGAACTAGTTGATTTAATCATTATTTTATTTGCAGATATTTACACAGTTTTTATAGAATTAACGGTTTAACAGACATCATGATTAAATCGATCTTGGTCAAGATCTTGATCGTCCGACATCGAGATGTGCAGCACCTTAATAAAATATGATCTGATCTTCTTGAAACATTTAAACGATATGAAATATTAAGCATGCTCCACATCATTCCTCATGCTAAAGAGGAAATTCACCTAGCTATATCCCTCCAAACCAAATAACTAGTTGATGTGATCCTTTGCCTAGCTATAAGACAAAATCTAAGTCTAACTTTGATCATTCGATAATATATATTTTTTATTCAGAATATGTTGTGCCTTATCATTTACAATGTAAACTCATGAGAGAGGGCTGCAAACTGTTCATGAACGGAGCTCATAGTTAGTAATAGCAGGCCATGCGATGCATCATCCGCTCCCGGAGAATTCCACGGTACAAGGCCTCTCTGTTCCCCGGCATCTCCATCCGACGACACTCCTCCGCCACCGCCGTCGCCGCTCGCCGCCTCCGTCCTCGACCAGCCGAGTTCTCCTCTCTGCGGCTGGTTGCGTCGAATCCTGCAACTTCTTCCGCGAACCGCACTCTCTTTTTCCTTCGTTGCTGCTTCTTGTTCCGGTCCCCTGCGCGTTCAAAGAGCGGACGGACTGGTTTACAAGAACAAGGCCAGAAAAGAAAGAACAGTGAGGGGAATTAATTAACGACAGAGGACGTGGGGGATCGCCTGCGGAGGAGGGTAGGGCGGCGTCGGTGGACATGGAGATGGACTTCCGCCAGTAGAGTGCAATGAGGATGACAGTTCCAGAGACGGCGACGGCTGTGGCCAGGGCAAGGCCGTGAGAGCTGATAAACGAGAAAGAAGGAGACATGAGGAAGAAAACAACGGGCCTTTGCTTCCCCTAAAGACAATTTTAAATACTTGAATTATCGAAAACAAAAAGAGAAAAGAGGATTGAACAAGGCATTAAAAGTCTGGTGGATTTTAGTTTTAGGTATCGCTTTATTCTGACACGAGAGTGCAGTGCAGGAATCTTTCACGAAGAAGACAAGGAGGAAAGGGGCCGAATGGATTAAACCCACTCTCAATGGATCAGGCATCGTTCATAGTTTCTTAGAATTGTATCACGGTGAATGAATTTAATTTTTAAATTGAACACGTAAAAATATAGTGAATTTAAAAGTACGAATTTAATATAAAATATAAAAATTAAAAATGATCTTTTAAATTTTTACTCGTTTTATATTTAACTTTCAACCCTTTAATCCACCCCGTGGACAGTCCAATTAACATACGGGTAACGAGTGCGTGTAGTATCAGAAATCGTCCGAGTCCTTCCCTCCATTTATTTTATTTTATTTTTAGATCTCGTTGCATAGAAACAAGGGAAGCACCCCAGCTAGCTGGGTTCTCCTCTCCGTCGGCTTCTTCATTGCAGCACAAGCCCTAAACTATGGCCTCCTCCGCCTTTCGCGTCTCCCAATCCCGAGCCTTCTGTCCTCGAGCTCCACTCATCCCCACCTCCCTTACCGACCCCGTTCGCTTCACCTTCCCTTGCCGCCAGCGGAGAGGCGCCTCCGAGCGACTTCCCCTGCGAGCCATTGTCGTCACCGCCACCGAGAAGCCAAACAAGCGGCAGGCCTCCCGGGACTGTGCCTTCGTCGACGAGATAAGGGTAGTTGCGATGAAGCTGCACACCAGGGATCAGGCGGCCAAGGAGGGTGAGAAGGAGCCTGAAGGGCCGCCCCTTTTTAAGTGGGAACCGACCATAGAGGGGTACCTACGTTTCCTAGTTGACAGTAAGATCGTGTATGGTACCCTGGAAACAATCATCCGGAATGCCGCCTATCCCTGGTGTAAGTGTTTGGTAGGAATCTTTGATTAACTTTTTAGTTCCTTCTACTTTTCGTCTTTTATGTTTTCGTTTGCAGTCTTGTGTAATCGCACGAACTAATTGCGCCATCACGAATTTGAACTCACAACTCACTCGCTAAGAGAAAAATTATCTGGTTAGAGATACTACATATATGAAATCTCAACTCTTATATAGATTCTAAATAAGGTATGTTCTTTAGAAAATAATGCATATGAGATACCTAACAACTCTGTCATAAGTATAAATAACCTTTTATTTATAATAAAAAATTAAATAAAATAATAGACTTGTCATTCTCCCTCAACGAGAAGAATTGACTCTATCAAGTGGAAAATCAAGATCTGCGATAATATATAGTTGTGACCGCCCCCAGGGCATAGCTGAGTTGGTTACGACGTAGCAGACTTGCAGAAGAGGGAAAGGGTTCGAATCTCGGTGAAGCCGAGTAATACTCTCCTCCGTCGTGACCAACTGCAGTTTCTCGATTTACTTCCTCACAGATGGTCATGGGGCCGACCGTATGGGGCCGCTGGGTGGCAGATTCCACCTTTTATAGAAGAAAAAGTGAAGTGGGGACACCGCTGTGGATGAATTGATATGTTGTTGTTTCATTTCTTTAAGTAACTCATGAGGAGTCAAAGTTTGTCCTCACCAGCCCAAGCATCATTGATGTCCGAAAACCCTTGCTGATGAACTCGGTACTTTTGGTTGCTGCTATAAGAGGCTAGCATTCCCTGAGCATGTATAATGTGCTTGATCTGAGGAGTGAACTGTGTGGTAGATGGGAACATAGAAACTAAAACCGTGAAGATGTGGCCTATAGAAAATCCAATACACGGAAGACAGTTCGAATGCCCCTTGGTATAATAGTAGTGAGCATGAAGTTTTTTGAAGGAGTTTCTGGGAAAGCATTTGGGGTGGGTGCTAGCAAGAATATAGTCCCTTATTTTTAAACTCCTTGAATTTATGGTATGCGTTAGTGATAATTTTTTATGCTTGATTATCTAGTGCAATTTTTCTTTGAATATCTTGAATACACTCAGCAAAACTTTCAACTGACTCAAATAAACGGAAAATGGTAAGTAAAGGGATCAGCTCTATAGTTTGACGAGTTTTGGACCCATACACAACTTTGTAGACTCTAGCTAGACTAACTTGTATTCACCCCTTCACTCTAGTTAGCCTGCTTGTATTCACACCATTGTTCATTTATTCTTGACACTAGACACCTAAACAAATTTCCTAAATTGCGATTGATTACTTTTTGTTAGTCTATGGATGGAAGGATGATGAAAACTTAAGTTGAGTCCCAACTATTGAATAATTTCCATATGGTTTTCAAAAAAAATAAAATATTGGCAAACTTTATATCCCTTTCTGACACTGTGTAGTTCAACTATCTCTCTAAGAAACAACTTAACTATATATATCGGATGGATCGTCGTTGATTTTATTACACAAGATGAAATAGTGCTACAGTTTTAACTTGTTTTGTACAATCAACATCAGAATGAGTATTGATTGGCAAGTGAATGAGTATATTGTTTATTAGATTGTGTTGGATTAAAGAATGTCTTTGGGTGCTTGTCCTTTGCATCACCTGCAAATTATATTTTGATTAAATCTAGTAGTCAATGGATGCTACACTTGTTGTTTCTTAATTTCCTTGCACTAGCTAATAAATTTACTTAGCATGTAATTGGAACTTAGTTCAGTATGATATGTAGCTATTGTTTGTAGATGCTGAGTTCAAGAATACCGGGTTGGAAAGGTCTGACAAATTAGCTAAAGATTTAGAATGGTTTAAGGGCCAAGGGCATACCATTCCTGAACCCTCTCCTCCTGGCGATTCTTATGCTCAGTATCTGGAGGAGCTTTCCAAAAAGGATCCTCAAGCATTCATCTGTCACTTCTACAATGTATACTTTGCTCACACTGCTGGTGGTCGAATGATTGGCAGCAAGGTATTTTAATCTCTAAATATCATTTTCCAGATGTCATTGTGCTGCCTAAAAAATGTTTTGAAATGACACATTCAATTTGATGTATTACTAATGTTTGAGATCTTTTTTCTATATCTATTTTTAGTTTAGCTTTTAGACAGCCACTCTATACATTATAATAATTTGGTGAACCAGCATAAATATTTTCCCTTGGTAAGCATTTCATTAGCATTATTAGAGTTGCTGTGTTCATTAATTTGGAACCGAAATCTCACAATGAAGAGCCTTGTAAGAAGAACTAATATAAGAATGTAGAAAAAAATATGTGCACTATTAGATTATAAAAATATATTGTTATTGAGGATGTTCAGTATTTAAGAAATAGTCATAGACATCAATTGATCCTCTGAGGCCCAAAGATAAGAGTTTGCAGCATGAGTGCCCGAACTAATACTGAGAGTTCACGACTCCATTTCTGAATGCTCAAATTAGATCTATTCTGAATATATGGAAGACCATGAAGGGTCATAAATTTGGTAGCTGCTCACATTTATAGAAAGGCCCATATCATAGCTTAACTGCATTCTTGATTTCCATGCCCTTTGTATCTGTTGCAAATCAGAGTAATGCGGCACACAATAATCTCATTGTGTCACTCAATTTGCTTGGCCATGTCACAGCTTATTTGCGGTGGTACATAAGTGGTGTATGTACTTTGTCATAATGCTGTTAGCTAAATTCATTGATTCCTTGTCAATTTAACTTCATCTGTTCCTCCTAGGTAGCAGAGAAAATCTTAGACAACAAGGAACTGGAATTCTACAAGTGGCATGGCAATCTATCTGAACTGTTGCAAAATGTGCGCGATAAGCTGAATAGAGTTGCTTCAGTATGACCATAGACTCTTTTTTTGCCTATTAAGTTTCTGCTTCCTTTTTTTTCAGGTTCCCAACAGCACTTTGTATTTCATATTTTTTGCAGAACTGGTCTAGAGAAGAGAAGGATCATTGTTTGGAGGAGAATGAGAAATCATTCAAATATTCAGGCGATATACTCCGTTTGATATTATCATAGCAAATTAAGGATTACGACTGTTTTGCTGTTTCACTTCGAATTCGTCAGCGTGCTGTTTCACAATGCAATCATGTTATTGAGAACCGAATTGCATTAATTGCCAGTGGAAATTAAGTTAATTGGTAGGTTATGCCATAAATGTTCTAAATGCATTAATTGCCAATTAAATGGGCTGAATCTTGTGGTGGAACAGGGATGTAATTAAATTAAGTTCTTGGTGGTAAATTGAGTAACTTGGAAGACATTAGCGTTCTTTAAAATTTATATGAAATTGCCAATAGTTAAAAACACACACAAAATGATCGCCTTCCATTGGTTTTATATTGAATTATTAATGTATAAACAGAATTAATGACAAATAAATGAAGAGGATGAATTATTCACAAGCGACAGGTCAACGGCTACGTAGTCCCACGTCTCTGGGACTTTGAATATTTTATCAATTACATGTTTGTTACCCCGCGGTCGCTATCCACCCCTCAACAGCCCACCTTCCATGTACCAGACCCATCTTAACCGTCCATCAGGATTCCGCTGGCCTCCCGGACGGCCGGACACGTACCTAATCATCCTTTCCCTTCATCAAAACAGCGAAACGAGCTCGGATGGACTACACCGTGGCACCGAAACCGAGGGCGGCGGAGTGACCGACCACCGCCCGTCGCCTGGCCAATGGAGACCCAGCCTCCACCGCCGTGTCAGCTTCAGCGGCGGACTAAATGGATGGTTCCCCTGCTCACCTCCTTCTTCCTCTCATCCCTCGTCATCTCCGCCTCCCTCTTCGCCTTTTCCTCCTCTTCCATCTCATCCTTATCCTCCGCCTCCTTGTCCCAACAGGCCCTGCTCCTCCTATCCTTCTCCCAGATCCCTAGCACTGTCTCCGATGAGCCTCTCTTCGTCAGTCCAAGCTCCTCTCCTCTTCGCCGCATGACGCCGTGCCGCCTCGCGCGGTCCCCCGCCTCGCATACCTCATTTCCGGCTCCGCCGGAGACGGCAGTAGCCTGCGGCGGACCCTCCGGGCTCTCTATCACCCGAACAATCAGTACGTGGTTCACCTCGACCTTGAAGCCCCTGTATCGGAACGTCTAGAGGTCGCCGCTGCTATACGAAGCGATCCTGTGTACTCTCGTTTCGGAAACGTGAGGGTCATAGATCGGGCAAATATGGTCACCTACCGAGGCCCTACTATGGTTACGAACACGCTTCACGCCGCCTCTGTGCTTCTTAAGGAGCGCGGCGACTGGGACTGGTTCATCAATCTCAGCGCCTCCGACTACCCTCTCGTCACCCAGGATGGTGAGGTTTGAAACCCACCTATTATTTTGTCGCTCATATATAGTTTCCCATCTGCAATTGAATGTTGATTAGTTTTCTTTTTGATCTGTACTTGGGAATGTCAATCCTATTACCCACTTGTTCCTGCAAGTTAGGTATTGCCTAAAGTATTTGAATAATGGGTCCTCTTTGCAGTGCCCCTTTCAGCTTTTTTTTTTTATCTGAGGTAGTTCTCAACTGTATGATACCCTTGGTTATAGGCGTTGCAATAAGTTTCTGGCTAGTTCTTCCCAGATTCAGCAATAAAGTACATCATCTTTTGTTTGACTTTCTGATCATTCTACATCCGAAACAAGCAGTCTTTCTTGCACACAACCCTGCTGAATAACACGCTCCATTTTGTGACAAAAATAGTTATGGGATGGTCATGGCTATCTGTATCTTAGTTCATTTGTTACTGTCCATGCTCTTAAATCTTGATTACCTTTTCAAAACTTTTGTTGGGTGACTATAGGTCACAATTGATCCAATGTGTTATTTCATGGATATATTTCTGTTAATTGATATTTCAAATCAAATCCAACTTTGGTCACTCATATTGCAAAAAACATTTTGAAGCTTTGCTTACTGCATGGTTTCTTATCTTTGTTGAGCAGATATACTCTATGCACTTTCAAGTGTACCTAGACAACTGAACTTTATTGAGCATACAAGTGACATTGGATGGAAGGAGTACGTAGACACACTCATTAATTGGCAGCATTATAGACATTCCTTTGATTTACATCATGATTATTGATGCTCTTGAAATTGTAATATCAGGCACTTCCGAGCTAAGCCAATAATTATCGACCCTGGGCTTTATAGTTTGCAGAAAACTGATGTCTTTTGGATTACTGAGAAAAGAAGTGTACCCACTGCATTCAAGCTCTTTATAGGTACAAACACTAAGTGCCCACTAGTCCATACTTAAGGTGTACATGAATTATGTGCTCTTTCCTTTTCATTTTAGTGTGTATGTTTTAAACACATTATTCTGTGAAGAAGCTATTTCTCTAGTACTTGTTAGTTATTGTGAGATGCTTAAGCTAACATGATAGAAACATGTATTGGGGTTTGCTCAAGGGGAAATTTTATGATTTCCAAGTTATCCTCAAGTCTTTTTATAATAATGTTTGCAGCAGTTTAGTACTCGAGTAGAACAAGAGAGATGTTTAACCATTACCAAAGCTGCAATCCTACTTTTATATGAGAATTTTCTAATAAACTGCTTTCTTGGCTGTGTACGATTATTGTGGTTCATGGGTAATGCGGCATGTTCCTTTTTATCATTTGTCATTCAAGAAATTATTACAGGATTTCGATGACATGGTATCTTCTCATCTTATGTTGTAAATTTTACTAACATTGTGTCCGGTATAATCTCATTCTTTTATTTTCTAAAATTAGAAGAACTTGAAGCGTTAAAATCTGGAACAACGCTAGGATGTGGAATCAGGAGTCAAGATGTAGGCAGAGTTGGAAAAAGGGAAGAATTTGGCATTTAATAGAATCAACCTATTATAGCTATGTTGGTTTCACAACAATGGGATTGGTTTGGACGAGATTAATCAGGCCCCTGATTTTTTAAAATCTGCATAACCTTGGTACACTGTGCATGGTTTGTATTGACTATTTTGTACAGCCTGTTGATTATCTTTTGTAAAGGACAGGCCACAAATTCATTGTTGGGTACATTTGTGGCTACAATATTACAAGGCTATATCACTAGCCCTCATGTCTACAATGTAAGAACTAAATTAGATACTCCTTGAGTATAGGAATTGTGCTAGACTGAAGTGAAAGGATGTTGTACAAAGATGGAATCATGTGGTTCCAGTCTATAGGCATATATATCTCTTTCTTGTGAGTGTGGCTATGAAAATGATAAAACAGTTTGGTTGATTGGGGCCAAATGAAAAAAGCTTGGACCCATTTCTATGGTGATGGAAACTTAATAATGATTATGAATCATTAGTCTTTACTTTGAAGAAAAGAGTATGGTTCCTTCAATCTGAACATGTATGCTACAGAGATATAGAAATGTGAGATCAAGAAGCTCCTTGAGTCTTACATGATGTATGCTCAATAATGAATATAAAGCACTAGTCTTTCACTTGGAGCTAACAGTATGGTTCCTTGAATCTCAACATGTATGCTACAGTTATTGTGTGACTGGAACTTAACATGAATACTACAGACAGATTGTGAGTTTGAGAAGAAGAATGGCAATCATTAAGTGGATTAGAGAAGGGAAATAAGATTCATGTCAAACTTCTGTTGCCTTTTAAATTCACAAAAACTGCTTGAGACAAACTGTTGAATAGCCATGCCTTGTTTCTATAATTTTTTTTTAATCCATGTGAAGTTATGCACACTTTTATGACAGCATCTTGAGTTGATTACCCATGATTCTCCCACAATTTATGATAGATAAAATAGAGTCCTAGTGAAATTAGATATTAGTTTCAATGAATAATAACATAAGAGAAAATATGTTAAAGATGATAGTCATGTTCATGATTGACTCATGATCAACTGAGTAATTTCTATATTGAATCAATTAGAGTTGAATGTGACAATTAGAGGAAGAATAAAAGAAAACTCAATTTAATGTGGTTGAGTGTAATTTAAGAGATCGAGATATTTTCTAGAAATATATCCTTACATAAGTGTTCAATGGCAGCATGAGATCCATGCACTCATGTTGTTTTTGTCTGAAATGTACTCCTTTGTATGACTTGTTCAATTGTTCATATCATATGTTAATTTAGTTACTATTATTAGCAGTATATATATATATATATATTATGTCGCTGTGGAAAAATATGTTCAATAATGTAGCTACCAGTTTTTATCAGAGTTATTGAGGTTATAATAATTGATTTTTCTAGTGAGTTTCAATCCATTTTTTTAAACATTTTTTAAGATAAACTTACCAGCTATATTCTGGATAAACCTCTATGGGTTAAACATTAACGGTGTATGTTATTTGCTAATATAATTGGTTAATTGATTAGAGTATAGAGAATGAAT
>NC_133861.1:9880271-9950298 GCF_044706935.1 Curcuma longa
CGCCGGAGACGCCCTCCTGTCGTTCGCCTTCGAGCACGTCGCCGTGAGCACCGTCGGCGTGGCGCCGGAGCGCGTACTCCGCTCCATTGTTGAGCTCGGGAACTGCGTGGGCTTCGATGGCTCGGTGGCAGGCCAGGTAAATATCACAATCGAAATAATCTAAAGTTAAATCTTTTTCTAAACACTTAATTTTCATGGAATTAATCTTAACTCCAATTCATGGGTCTCAGATTGTGGACATTTCGTGCGAGGGGAAAGTGGTGGACAAGGACGTGCTCGAGTACATCCACATCCACAAGACGGCGAGGCTGCTGGAGGCAGCGGCCGTGTGCGGGGCCATCGTTGGCGGCGGCAACGATGAGGAGGTGGACCGGATTTGGGAGCTACGCCCGTGGGTGGGGTTGCTGTTCCAGGTGGTGGACGACATCCTGGACGTGACGAAGACGTCGGAGGAGCTGGGGAAGACCGCCGGGAAGGACCTGGCCAGCGACAAGACCACCTACCCCAAGCTGCTCGGCCTCGACGGCGCCCGCGAGTTCGCGCAGTCCCTCGTGAGGAAGGCGGACGGAGAGCTCGCCGTTTTCGACGCCGCCCGCGCCGCCCCGCTCTACCACCTCGCCCGATACATAGCCTACCGCCAGAACTAGTTGATTTAATCATTATTTTATTTGCAGATATTTACACACTTTTTATAGAATTAACGGTTTAAACTTTAAACAGACATCATGATTAAATCGATCTTGGTCAAGATCTTGATCGTCCGACATCGAGATGTGCAGCACCTTAATAAAATATGATCTGATCTTCTTGAAACATTTAAACGATATGAAATATTAAGCATGCTCCACATCATTCCTCATGCTAAAAGAGGAAATTCACCTAGCTATATCCCTCCAAACCAAATAACTAGTTGATGTGATCCTTTGCCTAGCTATAAGACAAAATCTAAGTCTAACTTTGATCATTCGATAATATATTTTTTTATTCAGAATATGTTATGCCTTATCATTTACAATGTAAACTCATGAGAGAGGGCTGCTAACTGTTCATGAACGGAGCTCATAGTCAGTAATAGCAGGCCATGCGATGCATCATCCGCTCCCGGAGAATTCCACGGTACAAGGCCTCTCTGTTCCCCGGCATCTCCATCCGACGACACTCCTCCGCCACCGCCGTCGCCGCTCGCTGCCTCCGTCCTCGACCAGCCGAGTTCTCCCTCTGCGGCTGGTTGCGTCGAATCCTGCAACTTCTTCCGCGAACCGCACTCTCTTTTTCCTTCGTTGCTGCTTCTTGTTCCGCTCCCCTGCGCGTTCATAGAGCGGACGAACTGGTTTACGAACAAGGCCAGAAAAGAAAAAGCAGAGAGGGGAATTAATATATTAACGACAGAGGACGTGGGGGATCGCCTGCGGAGG
The DNA here is from genome assembly GCF_044706935.1 of Curcuma longa. Lineage (NCBI taxonomy): Eukaryota > Viridiplantae > Streptophyta > Magnoliopsida > Zingiberales > Zingiberaceae > Curcuma > Curcuma longa. The sequence goes on from NC_133861.1 coordinate 9,881,687, forward strand.
AGGGTAGGGCGGCGTCGGCGGACATGGAGATGGACTTCCGCCAGTAGAGTGCAATGAGGATGACAGTTCCGGAGACGGCGACGGCTGTGGCCAGGGCAAGGCCGTGAGAGCTGATAAACGAGAATGAAGGAGACATGAGGAAGAAAACAATGGGCCTTTGCTTCCCCTAAAGACAATTTTAAATACTTTGAATTATAGAAAACAAAAAGAGAAAAGAGGATTGAACAAGGCATTAAAAGTCTGGTGGATTTTAGTTTTAGGTATCGCTTTATTCTGACACGAGAGTGCAGTGCAGGAATCTTTCACGAAGAAGACAAGGAGGAAAGGGGCCGAACGAATTAAACCCACTCTCAATGGATCAGGCATCGTTCATAGTTTCATAGAACTGTATCACGATGAATTAATTTAATTTTTAAATTGAACACGTAAAAATATAGTGAATTTAAAAGTAGGGATGTAATCGAACCGAGTCAAGTCGAACAGTAAGAGGCTCGAGCTTGAGTTCGGTTCGTTTTTCCGAAGCTCGAGTTCGATTCGAGCTTTAATTCTTAAACTCGAGTTCGGCTCGTAATGAAATTAAATAGTTCGCGAACGGCTCGAGCTCGGTTCGAAAAAGACTCGTTTTAAAGTTAAACAAATTCAGTTCGAGTTTGATTCGAAAATAGCTCATTTAAAAGTTAAACAAGCTTAGTTCGAGCTTGGCTCGTTAATATATAATATTTATAATTCATGTAATATATATATATATATATATATATATATATATATATATATATATATATATATATATATATATTCGTGAATCTCTTAACAAACATGTTCGTGAACTTTTAAACGAACATGTTTGCGAACACGTTCGTGAGCCTTTAAACGAACATGTTCGCGAGCTCACGAACCAAATACTGTTAAATTCGAGCTCGGCTCGTTAACTTAATCGAACGAACTCAAACGAACTTTTTTTCGAGTCGAGACTCGAATAGCTCGTGAACCGCTCGTTTACACCCCTATTTAAAAGTACGAATTTAATGTAAAACATAAAAATTAAAAATGATCTTTTAAATTTTTACTCGTTTTATATTTAACCTTCAGCCCTCTTGTCCACCCCGTGGACAGTCCAATTAACATATGGGTAACGAGTGCGTGTAGTATCAGAAATCTTCCGAATCCTCCCCTCCCCTCCCCTCCCCTAAATTTTTTTTTTTCCCCTTCCTTACCTTTCCCTCCCTTTCCCTCACCTCCTCCCAAACAGAGGCTTAGCTAGCTGGGACAAGCACTCTTCTCCTCTCCGTCGACTTCTTCCTTGCATCACCAGCCCTAAACTATGGCCTCCTCCGCCCTTTCGCGTCTCCCAATCCCGAGCCTTCTGCCCTCAAGCTCGCCTCATCCCCACCTCCCTTGCCCACCCCGTTCGCTTCACCTTCCCTTGCCGCCAGCGGAGAGACGCCTCCGATCGACTTCCCCTGCGAGCCATTGCCGTCACCGCCACCGCCACCGAGAAGCCAAACAAGCGGCAGGCCTCCCGGGACTGTGCGTTCGTCGACGAGATGAGGGTAGTTGCGATGAAGCTGCACACCAGGGATCAGGCCAAGGAGGGTGAGAAGGAGCCTGAAGGGCCGCCCCTTTTTAAGTGGGAACCGACCATAGAGGGGTAGTCCCGTTTCCTAGTTGACAGTAAGATCGTGTATGGTACCCTGGAAACAATCATCCGGAATGCCGCCTATCCCTGGTGTAAGTGTTTGGTAGGAATCTTTGATGAACTTTTTAGTTCCTTCTACTTTTCACCTTTTATGTTTTCGTTTGCAGTCTTGTGTAATCGCACGAACTAATTGCGCCATCACAAATTTGAACTCACAACTCACTCACTAAGAGAAAAATTATCTTGTTAGAGATAGGTTCTTTAGAAAATAATGCATATGAGATACCTAACAACTCTGTCATAAGTATAAATAACCTTTTATTTATAATAAAAAATTAAATAAAATAATAGACTTGTCATTCTCCCTCAACGAGAAGAATTGACTCTATCAAGTGGAAAATCAAGATCTGCGATAATATATAGTTGTGAAGTGGGGGCACCGCCCCCAGGGCATAACTGAATTGATTACGACGAAGCAGACTTACAGAAGAGGGAAAGGGTTCGAATCTCGGTGAAGCCGAGCAATACCCTCCTCCGTAGTGATCAACTGCACAACTGTAGTTTCTCGATTTACTCTCCTCACAGATGGTCATGGGGCCGACCGTATGGGGCCGCTGGGTGGCAGATTCCACCTTTTATAGAAGAAAAGGTGAAGTGGGGACACCGCTATGGATGAATTGATATGTTGTTGTTGCATTTCTTTAAGTAACTCATGAGGAGTCAAAGTTTGTCCTCACCAGCCCAAGCATCATTGATGTCTGAAAACCCTCGCTGATGAACTCGGTACTTTTGGTTGCTGCTATAAGAGGCTAGCATTCCCTGAGCATGTATAATGTGCTTGATCTGAGGAGTGAACTGTGTGGTAGATGGGAACATAGAAACTAATACTGTGAAGATGTGGCCTATAGAAAATCCAATACACGGAAGACAGTTCGAATGCCCCTTGGTATAATAGTAGTGAGCATGAAGTTTTTTGAAGGAGTTTCTGGGAAAGCATTTGGGGTGGATGCTAGCAAGAATATAGTCCCTTATGTTTAAACTCCTTGAATTTATGGTGTGCGTTAGTGATAATTTTTTATGCTTGATTATCTAGTGCAATTTGAATATCAGTATGAATATCTTGAATACACTCAGCAAAACTTTCAACTGACTCAAATAAACGGAAAATGGTAAGTACAGGGATCAGCTCTATAGTTTGACGAGTTTTGGACCCATACACAACTTTGTAGACTCTAGCTAGACTAACTTGTATTCACCCCTTCACTCTAGTTAGCCTGCTTGTATTCACACCATTGTTCATTTATTCTTGACACTAGACACCTAAACAAATTTCCTAAATTGCGATTGATTACTTTTTGTTAGTCTATGGATGGAAGGATGATGAAAACTTAAGTTGAGTCCCAACTATTGAATAATTTCCATATGGTTTTAAAAAAAAATAAAATATTGACAAACTTTATATCCCTTTCTGACACTGTGGAGTTCAACTATCTCTCTAAGAAACCGGATGCATCGTCGTTGATTTTATTACACAAGATGAAATAGTGCTACAGTGTTTAACTTGTTTTGTACAATCAACATCAGAATGAGTATTGATTGGCAAGTGAATGAGTATATTGTTTATTAGATTGTGTTGGATTAAAGAATGTCTTTGGATGCTTGTCCTTTGCATCACCTGCAAATTATATTTTGATTAAATCTAGTAGTCAATGGATGCTACACTTGTTGTTTCTTAATTTCCTTGCACTAGCTAATAAATTTACTTAGCATGTAATTGGAACTTAGTTCAGTATGATAGGTAGCTATTGTTTGTAGATGCTGAGTTCAAGAATACCGGGTTGGAAAGGTCTGACAAATTAGCTAAAGATTTAGAATGGTTTAAGGGCCAAGGGCATACCATTCCTGAACCCTCTCCTCCTGGCGATTCTTATGCTCAGTATCTGGAGGAGCTTTCCAAAAAGGATCCTCAAGCATTCATCTGTCACTTCTACAATGTATACTTTGCTCACACTGCTGGTGGTCGAATGATTGGCAGCAAGGTATTTTAATCTCTAAATATCATTTTCCAGATGTCATTGTGCTGCCTAAAAAATGTTTTGAAATGACACATTCAATTTGATGTATTACTAATGTTTGATATCTTTTTTCTTCTTGCAGAAGAAAAGAGATCTTTTTTTCTATATCTATTTTCAGTTTAGCTTTTAGACAGTCACTCTATACATTATAATAATTTGGCAACCAGCATAAATATTTTCCCTTGGTAAGCATTTCATTAGCATTATTAGAGTTGCTGTGTTCATTAATTTGGAACCGAAATCTCACAATGAAGAGCCTTATTGTAAGAAGAACTAATATAACAATGTAGAAAAAAATATGTGCACTATTAGATTATAAAAAATATAGTTATTGAGGATGTTCAGTATTTAAGAAATAGTCATAGACATCAATTGATCCTCTGAGGCCCAAAGATAAGAGTTTACAGCATGAGTGCCCGAACTAATACTGAGAGTTCACGACTCCATTTCTGAATGCTCAAATTAGATCTATTCTGAATATATGGAAGACCATGAAGGGTCATAAATTTGGTAGCTGCTCACATTTATAGAAAGGCCCGATATCATAGTTTAACTGCATTCTTGATTTCCATGCCCTTTGTATCTGTTGCAAATCAGAGTAATGCGGCACACAATAATCTCATTGTGTCACTCAATTTGCTTGGCCATGTCACAGCTTATTTGCGGTGGTACATAAGTGGTGTATGTACTTTGTCATAATGCTGTTAGCTAAATTCATTGATTCCTTGTCAATTTAACTTCATCTGTTCCTCCTAGGTAGCAGAGAAAATCTTAGACAACAAGGAACTGGAATTCTACAAGTGGCATGGCAATCTATCTGAACTGTTGCAAAATGTGCGCGATAAGCTGAATAGAGTTGCTTCAGTATGACCATAGACTCTTTTTTTGCCTATTAAGTTTCTACTTCCTTTTTTTTTCAGGTTCCCAACAGCACTTTGTATTTCATATTTTTTGCAGAACTGGTCTAGAGAAGAGAAGGATCATTGTTTGGAGGAGACTGAGAAATCATTCAAATATTCAGGCGATATACTCCGTTTGATATTATCATAGCAAATTAAGGATTACGACTGTTTTGCTGTTTCACTTCGAATTCGTCAGCGTGCTGTTTCACAATGCAATCATGTTATTGAGAACCGAATTGAATTAATTGCCAGTGGAAATTAAGTTAATTGGTAGGTTATGCCATAAATGTTCTAAATGCATTAATTGCCAATTAAATGGGTTGAATCTTGTGGTGGAACAGGGATGTAATTAAATTAAATTCTTGGTGGTAAATTGAGTAACTTGGAAGACATTAGCGTTCTTTAAAATTTATATGAAATTGCCAATAGTTAAAAACACACACAAAATGATCGCCTTCCATTGGTTTTATCTTGAATTATTAATGTATAAACAGAATTAAAGACAAATAAATGAAGAGGATGAATTATTCACAAGCGACAGGTCAACGGCTACGTAGTCCCACGTCTCTGGGACTTTGAATATTTTATCAATTACATGTTTGTTACCCCGCGGTCGCTATCCACCCCTCAACAGCCCACCTTCCATGTACCAGACCCATCTTAACCGTCCATCAGGATTCCGCTGGCCTCCCGGACGGCCGGACACGTACCTAATCATCCTTTCCCTTCATCAAAACAGCGAAACGAGCTCGGATGGACTACACCGTGGCACCGAAACCGAGGGCGGCGGAGTGACCGACCACCGCCCGTCGCCTGGCCAATGGAGACCCAGCCTCCACCGCCGTGTCAGCTTCAGCGGCGGACTAAATGGATGGTTCCCCTGCTCACCTCCTTCTTCCTCTCATCCCTCGTCATCTCCGCCTCCCTCTTCGCCTTTTCCTCCTCTTCCATCTCATCCTTATCCTCCGCCTCCTTGTCCCAACAGGCCCTGCTCCTCCTATCCTTCTCCCAGATCCCTAGCACTGTCTCCGATGAGCCTCTCTTCGTCGAGTCCAAGCTCCTCTCCTCTTCGCCGCATGACGCCGTGCCGCCTCGCGCGGTCCCCCGCCTCGCATACCTCATTTCCGGCTCCGCCGGAGACGGCAGTAGCCTGCGGCGGACCCTCCGGGCTCTCTATCACCCGAACAATCAGTACGTGGTTCACCTCGACCTTGAAGCCCCTGTATCGGAACGTCTGGAGGTCGCCGCTGCTATACGAAACGATCCTGTGTACTCTCGTTTCGGAAACGTGAGGGTCATAGATCGGGCAAATATGGTCACCTACCGAGGCCCTACTATGGTTACGAACACGCTTCACGCCGCCTCTGTGCTTCTTAAGGAGCGCGGCGACTGGGACTGGTTCATCAATCTCAGCGCCTCCGACTACCCTCTCGTCACCCAGGATGGTGAGGTTTGAAACCCACCTATTATTTTGTCGCTCATATATAGTTTCCCATCTGCAATTGAATGTTGATTAGTTTTCTTTTTGATCTGTACTTGGGAATGTCAATCCTATTACCCACTTGTTCCTGCAAGTTAGGTATTGCCTAAAGTATTTGAATAATGGGTCCTCTTTGCAGTGCCCCTTTCAGGGTTTGTTTATCTGAGGTAGTTCTCAACTGTATGATACCCTTGGTTATAGGCGTTGCAATAAGTTTCTGGCTAGTTCTTCCCAGATTCAGCAATAAAGTACATCATCTTTTGTTTGACTTTCTGATCATTCTACATCCGAAACAAGCAGTCTTTCTTGCACACAACCCTGCTGAATAACACGCTCCATTTTGTGACAAAAATAGTTATGGGATGGTCATGGCTATCTGTATCTTAGTTCATTTGTTACTGTCCATGCTCTTAAATCTTGATTACCTTTTCAAAACTTTTGTTGGGTGACTATAGGTCACAATTGATCCAATGTGTTATTTCATGGATATATTTCTGTTAATTGATATTTCAAATCAAATCCAACTTTGGTCACTCATATTGCAAAAAACATTTTGAAGCTTTGCTTACTGCATGGTTTCTTATCTTTGTTGAGCAGATATACTCTATGCACTTTCAAGTGTACCTAGACAACTGAACTTTATTGAGCATACAAGTGACATTGGATGGAAGGAGTACGTAGACACACTCATTAATTGGCAGCATTATAGACATTCCTTTGATTTACATCATGATTATTGATGCTCTTGAAATTGTAATATCAGGCACTTCCGAGCTAAGCCAATAATTATCGACCCTGGGCTTTATAGTTTGCAGAAAACTGATGTCTTTTGGATTACTGAGAAAAGAAGTGTACCCACTGCATTCAAGCTCTTTATAGGTACAAACACTAAGTGCCCACTAGTCCATACTTAAGGTGTACATGAATTATGTGCTCTTTCCTTTTTCATTTTAGTGTGTATGTTTTAAACACATTATTCTGTGAAGAAGCTATTTCTCTAGTACTTGTTAGTTATTGTGAGATGCTTAAACTAACATGATAGAAACATGTATTGGGGTTTGCCCAAGGGGAAATTTTATGATTTCCAAGTTATCCTCAAGTCTTTTTATAATAATGTTTGCAGCAGTTTAGTACTCGAGTAGAACAAGAGAGATGTTTAACCATTACCAAAGCTGCAATCTTACTTTTATATGAGAATTTTCTAATAAACTGCTTTCTTGGCTGTGTACGATTATTGTGGTTCATGGGTAATGCGGCATGTTCCTTTTTATCATTTGTCATTCAAGAAATTATTACAGGATTTCGATGACATGGTATCTTCTCATCTTATGTTGTATGTAAATTTTACTAACATTGTGTCCAGTATAATCTCATTCTTTTATTTTCTAAATTTAGAAGAACTTTAAGCGTTAAAATCTGGAACAACGCTAGGATGTGGATTCAGGAGTCAAGATGTAGGCAGAGTTGGAAAAGGGAAGAATTTGGCATTTAATAGAATCAACCTATTATAGCTATGTTGGTTTCGCAACAATGGGATTGGTTTGGACTAGATTAACTAGGCCCCTGATTTTTTAAAATCTGCATAACCTTGGTACACTGTGCATGGTTTGTATTGACTATTTTGTACAGCCTGTTGATTATCTTTTGTAAAGGACAGGCCACAAATTCATTGTTGGGTACATTTGTGGCTACAATATTACAAGGCTATATCACTAGCCCTCATGTCTACAATGTAAGAACTAAATTAGATACTCCTTGAGTATAGGAATTGTGCTAGACTGAAGTGAAAGGATGTTGTACAAAGATGGAATCATGTGGTTCCAGTCTATAGGCATATATATCTCTTTCTTGTGAGTGTGGCTATGAAAATGATAAAACAGTTTGGTTGATTGGGGCCAAATGAAAAAAGCTTGGACCCATTTCTATGGTGATGGAAACTTAATAATGATTATGAATCATTAGTCTTTACTTTGAAGAAAAGAGTATGGTTCCTTCAATCTGAACATGTATGCTACAGAGATATAGAAATGTGAGATCAAGAAGCTCCTTGAGTCTTACATGATGTATGCTCAATAATGAATATAAAGCACTAGTCTTTCACTTGGAGCTAACAGTATGGTTCCTTGAATCTCAACATGTATGCTACAGTTATTGTGTGACTGGAACTTAACATGAATACTACAGACAGATTGTGAGTTTGAGAAGAAGAATGACAATCATTAAGTGGATTAGAGAAGGGAAATAAGATTCATGTCAAACTTCTGTTGCCTTTTAAATTCACAAAAACTGCTTGAGACAAACTGTTGAATAGCCATGCCTTGTTTCTATAATTTTTTTTTAATCCATGTGAAGTTATGCACACTTTTATGACAGCATCTTGAGTTGATTACCCATGATTCTCCCACAATTTATGATAGATAAAATAGAGTCCTAGTGAAATTAGATATTAGTTTCAATGAATAATAACATAAGAGAAAATATGTTAAAGATGATAGTCATGTTCATGATTGACTCATGATCAACTGAGTAATTTCTATATTGAATCAATTAGAGTTGAATGTGACAATTAGAGGAAGAATAAAGAAAACTCAATTTAATGTGGTTGAGTGTAATTTAAGAGATCGAGATATTTTCTAGAAATATATCCTTACATAAGTGTTCAATGGCAGCATGAGATCCATGCACTCCTTACATGTTGTTTTTGTCTGAAATGTACTCCTTTGTATGACTTGTTCAATTGTTCATATCATATGTTAATTTAGTTACTATTATTAGCAGTATATATATATATATATATATATATATATTATATCGCTGTGGAAAAATATGTTCAATAATGTAGCTACCAGTTTTTATCAGAGTTATTGAGGTTATAATAATTGATTTTTCTAGTGAGTTTCAATCCATTTTTTTAAACATTTTTTAAGATAAACTTACCAGCTATATTCTGGATAAACCTCTATGGGTTAAACATTAACGGTGTATGTTATTTGCTAATATAATTGGTTAATTGATTAGAGTATAGAGAATGAATTTTATGCATGACGCATAATGAGAAGCTTTAGAAACTCTTATTCACGAAATCTAGTTTCAACAATAAGAAAAAAAACAAGCGAGGTGATAGTTAAGTTAAATGAAGAGGAAATTTTTGTAATAATTTTTCTGTACAATATTATTAAATAAAGAGTTCTGATGAAACTATCATGAATTTGATAAGGACTGAATGGTTAGGACTGAGGAGTTTCTGGAGTACTGGCTCTTCATCAAATGCTTCTTAGGCTAAATGGAAGTTCTCATAAGATTGTGATGTATGATCAATCATACTTTATCAGTGATAGTTGATAGTTTGGAAAAAGACAGCCATAAAAGCTCAGTGTGACACAGAAACAAATATTTATAGGAAAGTGTATACTTATGAGAAAATAACATAAAAATTACTACAATCCATGTTCAAAAATACTTAACTGATTCTATAAATTAGAAGAGTTGAATCTATTAGAGTGGAGTGTGTAAGCGATAGTGAGGGATTAAAAAAATATTACTCAATGTAACAAAAATTATTTAATTAATTTGAATATGGCTTGCATTGATCTCAATAGAGGATAAGATTCATGTAGTCAACTCCAAATAGTTAGGATAAGCATGACACTATGATGATGATGACAACGACTATCTAAAAGTAGTTCAAATGGACCATAAAAGATGACAAAATTGATTGAGATGTTAGCTTCATATTCAAAGGAAACTAATGAATTGAATAATTAGATTAGCTAAGTCAATTAGGATTGAAGGTACGAATGGTACAGAGGAATTAAAGAGAACATAACACCATTAAACGCAGCTTATGAGATCTTAATTTTAGCTGTGATATAGCCTTATCAGATTTCGTTAAGGGTAATGGATAAGATTGTGTATCTGACCCCAAATAATTCTGGCTCATGTTGTTATTATATGTATATTATTTGTCTGTGACTCCTATGGCTTTCACTGGAAATGTTGTTTGAAAAAAAACATGAACTTGCTATTGTTACCTCTACCTTCTGTTTGAATGGTGAAACAAAAATGTGTTCAAGAGAGCTCGAGAATCAAGATAGATGATTTAATTAGGAAGCTATTCATGAACTGTCAATTTCCAGTGAATTATTGGATGCATTTTCCTTGTCCAAACTTTGTGTCATTCCACTGGGGCATCAGTGGTTATTAATATGTTTTTTTTTCTCACACAGGTTCTGCTTGGATGATGCTTTCTCATCAGTTCATTGAATTCTGTTTATGGGGGTGGGACAACCTTCCAAGGACAATTCTAATGTATTATGCAAATTATATATCGTCCCCTGAGGGATACTTTCAAACAGTCATCTGCAATGCCCCTGAGTTTCGTAACACGACTGTCAACCATGATCTTCATTTCATATCTTGGGATAACCCTCCACAGCAGCATCCTCACCTTCTCACCCTAGAAGACTTCTCAAAGATGGTCATCAGCAATGCTCCATTTGCCAGGAAGTTTGGCAGAAATGACACTGTTCTTGACAAGATTGATAAGGATATCTTGGGCCGTGATCTGGATGGTTTTGTGCCTAGCAAATGGTATGATGCACTAAAAATGAATATAAGTGATGACCTACAGTACCAAGTGAGGAATGTCTCTGAGCTCCGGCCTGGTCCTGGTGCTGAGAGGCTTAAAGTGCTAATAAGCCACCTTCTTTCAGCAGACAGTTTCAACGAGAAGCACTGCATTTGATATTAAAGTTATGAATTGGAGCAGGAGGGATTAGCTTACTGATTGGATGCAATCTGACACGATAAAAAAATCTTTGCAAACAGCAGCTTATCAGTATCCTCTGTTTTTGTTGTACACTTACCAGGTGAAGCAGCGTTTGAACTTTCTTCCCTGGATCTGGGTAGATCGTAAGTTTATTGATGCCATCAAATTCCTGTGTATCCATTAGCCCCTGACAGTGTACACAACTGAATTCTACGTTTCCCAAAATGCGTATAAGCTCCATTGCTTTTGCCAAATTTTATTTCATAAATATTATTCTGACAATGTTTTGTTTGATTTTGTTGTTTGTGCTATTTCTTTGGCATTTCTTTGATATTGCTAATGGAAACAGTAGCCTAGCTTAAATGAGCCTAATTTTCCTAAATCATGCCATCTGGATTTTCATTTTCCACTTTTTCAGGTTACTTTGTGGAATTGTATGCAATTCTGAGATTTATCATCAACAAACAGAGTCAGAACCTATGAATGAATCAAATGGGCGCATTTGTGAAAGAAGCTTGCAAAAAAAAAAAACTTGGAACAATTCATGAACATATTTCTTTTGAAGTGTGGTCAAGCAGGATAGATTTAGATTTCTTGCAACTTCTATTCCCTATGACTAAAAAGACTTATGATTTGGATATCTTGCAGGTGTAAGGTAAATTTCCTGGAACAAAAGGTTTCTTCCAATTTGCATTTTTTTTCTTGCTAGGAGCAATTTGCTTACCATGATCCAATGCAGCGTGTTCGGTCCTCGGAAGCTCTTTCGATTTCTGAAAAATCAAAGACTTACACGAGAGTCAAGAGCAAGGGATCTCAGAATCCCCCATAAATCGTATGCTGAGGTACTTTTATCCTGGTCAATCTGCTATGGTAGTCTTGAAGTGTTCCAGTGGATCACTGATTGTAGAATTTGATTCTTCTTCACTGTTACATCATATAAACTTAATGCGAAGGAGTTCTTCACAACCTTTTTAAAACCATTGAATCTAAGCAAATTTAAACAGAATTAATTCCGACCATTAACCAATCAGTGACAGATTAATTTTGATCAGTTTTAAAAAGGGCATTCACATAAATCAGTGTGAAGGCTTCTTCCACACTAGATTATAATCTGTTGTTGGAGATACATGACCGCCGTAGGCTTTGTATTTACGCTACATCGTCATTTTGCTATGTGCTATTTTCCCCACATCTTAAGAGTTTTGACCTATGAGCTATCACTGTCGAACCAAACTCATTTATCGATGATGGTTCAAGTAGCAGGTTGTTGATACTGGCTGTGTCCAACTACGTGTTACCCATCAGTTCAACACTGGAGTCTTAAGGTTTTTTTTTTGCATCATGTGCAAAGCACACAGAGTGCAATGTGTGGGATAGACAATGGATGCCCTCGGGGCATAGTTGAATTGATTACGATGCAGTAAAGTTGTTGAAGTGGACAAAGATTAAATCTCGATGAAGCCGAGGCAATGCCATCCTCCGTTGTGGTCAACTGTCTTTTGCTGAAGAAGGGATAGACAATGGATTGGATCTAATAAAAGCGGTGTCAACCAATGTCTGAGCGAACCATTTCTGGGGTGCAGTCCAAGAGATAGCCTAGCTAACCCAAAGATTTTGAGTTAGCCTAGCTAGAAATGAGCTGGGGGAATTAATTCAATTCGAACATACTAACGAGAGCTTCCTTTATCCCTTGCAGCAACTGCCTTATATTACACCCTGTTTTGGCCAATCAGATTTACAGCGAGCTCGTTCTTGAGAACACAAATCATGAAATTGCGATCGGTCTCGATATACCAGTTACACATTATTGGCAATCTCTCTCTCTACATATATTTAAAAACTGGAATTGGAAAAGCTACTGAAGTGCAATCCAAATACATCAAGGAAAAGCATCCTGCCAAAATAGAAAGTAAACGATGGTGCAATGCAAATAAAAACTCAAGGCGCTTTAAAACTTTTGACCGGAGCAATTTCTTTCATCACATGAAATGAAATATCAGATCCTTTTTGTTTGTGCAGGAGGAATCTTGATTAAAGAACATGCTTTAAAAGCAAAAGGCAGAACAAAGATCGATCCGCTTCCGCTAGAAACTTTGGCCAACAATTAACATGTGCTACTACTAGAGCAGACATATCTCGCACTATTAATAAGACAGAAACTGACGTCAATTTCATTATCTAATGCATCGATCACAAGAAACTAAAAAGAAGACACTAAATGAAGTAGAAAATTAAGGTGGCAGCAACACACTAGTTCGGTAGTAGACACGACGTCAAAACCAAAAGAAGCAAAACAAAACTAGAAACCAGAAGCTCTCATTGACTCGTTCGTTCGTTCCGCCTTGATTCTTCTCAGACTTCGGTGCCTGCCATCGGAAAAAGGTCGATGAATTCAGGTTAATTTTCTCAAGAACAGAGCAGGCGATCTCATGAATTGATTGTTAATATACCAGAATCCCTTGGCGCATTGCAGCGGAAGCACTCCATTCTGCTCGCGAAGTTGTGTTCGTTGCAGCCCGACCTTTTAAAATCACGCTCATGATTAGGAAATATTATTCTTTTTCATTTGTTTAAAATTTAGACAGCGAAGAGAGGGATCCATGCAATGACACCTGTTGCAAATCCAGTCTCCGGACTTCCATCCTGCACGGCCCGCGCCGCCACCGCCGCCACCGCCACCGCCGAAGCTGTAGCCTCGGGACCGCGGCGTGTCGCTGTCGAAGCTGCCGCCGCCGGCGACAGCGGAGTCCTCCTTCAGGGCGGCGCACTTGAAGCAGCTGGAGCGGCTGGCGAAGTTGTGGGCGCCGCAGGAGCAGTACCAGTCACCGGGGCGGACGTCGGAGCCGATGAAGCCGAAGGACGAGCCTCCGCGGCCGCCACCGAAGCTGAAGTAGTCGGAGCGGTCGCCGCCGGTCGGCCGCGGGTCGCCACAGCGCTGGCAGGAATCACGCCGGCTGAAGTTGAGGTGCTGGCAGGACCTGCAGGTCCAGTCTCCGGGCTTCCTGTTCATCTTCTCAAATCAAAACCCTGCAAAATCCATTACTGATCAATTGGATTATGCAACAGGACTACTCTGCTTTATTTCAAAGAAAGAGAGAGAGAGGAAAAAAAGGAGCAGCATCTCTTTTACGTTCATGTTCATGCACTGGAGAACAATTGTCAAAGGACATGAAGATTACTAATTTTTTCTTAACATTAATCTACAAGAGAAACCAAGAAAGAACTAAAAGAAATGAGAGACAACAAACATCAAATCTCTTCACTCACCTTCACTTGGAGAAAGAGGAGAGATGAGGTGGAATGTGCCAGTATCAGTCGCTGTTGGCTTGGATTAGGTTTGTGAGCTTAGGGTGTCCTTTATACATCCATCAATGGGCCTCAACGATGGAGAATCTAAATTGTTTTTTCACTTTTCTTTTCTACTGCCACTCCTTGAACACTGGCCAAAGGACAAGAAGAGATAAAGAGCCTGGGGAAGGATGCCAAAGACTTACACTTGAACATGAATCAAATAGTAATTGACATCTTTTGAGACACCCATGAGGAGCATTTGAGTTCCATGCACCTAGTCACTTGTTTTTCTTTTTCGCATGAGTCTCAGCTGCCAGATATACAAGGCATGATAGATATCAATACCAAAAGTATTAATATGAATATGAAGTCATGAAAATTACATTACAAGGTTGAGAATTGAGAGTTGAAGGAAGGAATGTTTAGCTAGAGGCGAAAGCATCCTGCAATTTCCATAGTGAATTTCTCAAGAAAGTAAAAGGGGGAAGAACAAAAAAAAACTGATGGTTTCCGATAAATAAAGCAGGTCTTGGAGGATGGACTTGACCATCTTTTTTACACTCGTATCAAGTCCCTTGGAATGTTATTTTGCCATCCAACTCCAATATACATCCTTTGCTTTATCTGACAGCCTAAATCAGGGCTGTTCTTTTGCTTTTTGTGTGTGTGTGTGTTCTTCCCCCTTAATTACTTTCTCATGGAGAGTTGCAAAACCAGAGGATGATGTGTGCTCGATGGCTTCTCTCGGGCGAAGCCAAAGGAGTATTGGTGAAAGAGAGCAAAGGTAAGTTAAGTGCCTGTGGTGTGATTGGATTCTCTTTGGAAAATGCTTTCATCATGCAACCATCCAGCAATGCTATGATTAAAAACTGGACCAGTAATGCCGATTGCTCATGCACTCTTGATCTTTCTTCGTTGATGAGTGAATTTTGTCTTTTGCTTCAATGCATTGATTGGACCGAACTCATGCTGTACTTCAGATTTAATGAACCAGTAGCAGATCGTCTATTTAATATATATATATATATATTGATTCCGGTCAGACCAAACTAGCTACCGTTGAATCGATTCCCATCCCCATCATCAACTCACCATCACATCCGTCGATGATCGGACGGTCATTAGGGCGTGTCATGTTTACATCTTGGGGCAAACACTCGAAGACGCCCGGAGAGTAAAATAGAATAAACGGCGAAATTTCCCAAAAAGAACTCCCAATCCGACAAGATTAAACGGAGGGAGGGAGAAGGGGAAGCATCGTTCGATCGACGGGAGGATTCTGAGTGTGAGTTCGTTGGTTTCCCCTTTTTCAAATTTTTTTTGGATCGGTATTCGATTGGTTTGCGGTGGATTTCTTGTGGGGTTAATTGAGATTTGATCTTATTTGTCGATTTGTTGCTTGAGTTTCGTTCTATAGCCCCTTTTCGCGTTGATGTGTGACGAGACAGCTAAAGTAGGTATGGTTTAAATTGGAAACCTGTTTTCCTTGAGTTGATTGCTTCTCATTCGCTCCCTTTAATGTTCATAGTGAGGGATAATCTGGTGGTAGGCTATAGATGGATTGAAGTACTTCGTGTCGTTAGGATATGGTGGAAATCATGTTTATTTTGGATTAATGTGTGTGTTCATTGGAAATTGAGTTTCATAGCCTAGTGACATGGATGTGAATAGTCCATCATAAATTAATTGCTCGCGAGATTATTTGAATTATGAGAGTTAGTCCGATTAAATTGGACGAAGATTTCTGCCTTGAATACGAGTGAAGTTCATGGGTGTGAATACACAAACACTAACTCAAGTATGTTTAAGTGTCAATTCATGTGGAACCATTGGGGGTGAGAAATTGATTAAGAAATCAGATTAATGTTCGAGATTTGGGTGCACAAAGAATAAATGGAATTAATCTATTATTTTCTATTGAGAATTAATTAAATTAATTTTTTAAATTAATGAGCGAATGCATTTCCCAAGTAGGAGCAACAAGGAAAACATAATAATAACAATTAACTTAGTTGATTAAGTTAATAATTTTTTTATTAAAGAAAAAAAAACACCTATGTCTTTTCACCCCTTCAAAGATATCATTCACCCCTATAAATTAATCCCCTCTCCCCTCACTTAAATTTCTTAATTCTAAAGTTATGAGTTCTCCTCTTGAGTTATTCTCTCTCCCTCTCCTCTCTTAAGAGTTTTAAGGATTTGAAATTCGGAGTGTTCATATTTTGAGTAGTAGGTCATTATATCTTAGATAATTGTCAATCAATCATAAGCACCTGAGCAGCGAAATATCATTTTAAGGAAAGAAGGCTTGCCTTTGCTTAAACCTTAATTCTCTTATCTGAAGCCTGAAGGGGTAAATTAAACTGAAAGGGTGTGTCAACATGATAGAGATGATTTGACATTCTTAAGTCAGTGATCGATAATAGTAAATTGGTGACAATGCTATTGGAAGGGATGCATCTATAACCCAAAGGGGTACATCTATTGTCCAAAGGGGTGCATCTACCACTAAAGGGGTGTCTCGAAAACTGAAGGGGTGTGTCAAGAATCCAAAGGGAACATGATACGTGTCTCATATAGTCAACCAACCGATTCAACCGATTCAAGCCATTGACTTGCCAATGAAGATCTCTCTGAGTCGTGGAAAGGTCACAGACCTTTATACGAAGACAATGAATGTGGGTACGTTTGCAGAATATATAAATACCTAAATTTGGGTCAAAAGAGGTTATTGCAAGATATGCATTGATATATGTCAACAGTTATGATTTTTTCCAAAAAAAAAAAATTATGAGAGTTTCCTTTTATTGTATGTGGAGCAGATGTTGTTGATTTTTTTTATTTATAAGTTTATTCTGAAACTGAATGAGTTGCAGCTTTTGTTTGTTTTCTTTATCAATGTTACAATCATGACTGCTGAATATACGAAAGGTATCTCCATTTGCAGGTTAACTACATCAGTCTCCAAGGATATATAAAGCAGAATAACCTTAAAAAATTTGTGTGCTTTGGCTATTTGTTTTTCTTACAAGAATCATTTAAAGCAAATTATATAAAATTGGATAAGAAAAATAAAGTTAGTTTCAGAAGGAGTTGAGTGTTACTGACAATATATACCCAGTTACAAAGAAACTGTAAATCTTCATAGAAAAAAGATAGGAGTGGGCCGCTCCTACTTTCAGATGCTTCTTTCTGCCTTCCTATTATTGGGTGTTAATGGATGTTGTAATTTGAAATAATCTGTGAGCACCAGATTGCTGTACATCTTGAGCTGATGGAACGAGCAGCTAACTTGAATGGACACGAGTATATAATTGGTATATCAGAGAGCAATGATGCTTCAACCTCTCTCTCTTCCCAAACTGACCACAGTAACTCACATGGAACATTTGGTCAAGATAACCCTTCAATAAACACAGCGACTCCTGTCTCCCAATTAGCTTTATTCTCACAAAATGTATCTAATTCAACAAATTCTTCTTTGACAAGAACCGATAATCATCATCGTCGAAATAGAAGTCCATTGAATTCTGGATTGTGGATTACAGTTGAGCTTGTTGCTAATGTAAGCCAAATTATAGCAGCTATCATTGTGTTATCATTGTCAAGACATGAGCATCCCCGAACTCCATTATCTGTGTGGATCATAGGGTATACAGCAGGCTGTGTTATCACACTTCCACATCTTTGTTGGCGCTACCTTTATCTCCGTGCTCAGAGACCTGAGCAAGATCCAGCACATTCTAATCAGGGTGCTGTGGGGAACAACCATCCTGAGTCTAGTGTCTATGCTGATAGAGTCGTCATGCACAATCCACGGGAAGAAAATGGTCACAATTCATCATTAGAGTTGGGGCAAACTCATGTAACCACTAGTCCAAGGTACTTAAAAGTAATTATTCTTATTTCTGTTACTTGAATATAGTTCTATTTTGTTTTGTATTATTCTTTCTGAATTATCTAATTAACTCTTCTGCTAACTGATATTCACTGCCAGATTGTATGAACTTGGTTTAGAAAATTATCATGGACTTTGCTTTTTCATAATATTGTTCCCTATTGAATATGTATATATGTCACGAGAATGACTGCTTTGAGTTTAGTTGTTCAATTGGATATTGTTGTTGCATAAAAGGATAATCAGTTATAAATTTGATTCATGTTATGGTAACTCCATATTCAGAAAAACGTGTATGATAAGAGTTTTACATTATAAAAGATCTGTTGGTATCTAGCAAGTCAACAACATAGTTCTCATCAATAAGTTGTGTAATAAAATCGTGTACATTAAGTTGCAATAGTTAAAAAGTCTTCATTTTGTTATCAATTTTGACAACATAGATTTCAATGGATTCCCTTACAGTTAAAAGTACTACAGAAACTCATAACTTGTCACTTTTGCTTGTGATACTTTAAAATTGTCAAATATTTGTGTCCCGTCAGAACTGGAACTTTTATTGAGAAAATAATAATTATATAGCGATATCATATTTACATTTTTTTTTGCAAGACACTAACCATACTAAATTTTTGGCTAGGGCTGAAGCTTGGTGACCGCTCTGGTTTGGCCAAGAGGTCTCTGTTTCTCCACCCACATTTCATGGTTAATTGACAAAAATCCATGTTTAGTTTCTTGTTACTTGAATATTCAAACAACACAAAGTAATAAGTTCCTTGATAATTTGGATATTCAATCAAGACAAAGTAATGAGCAAGTTAAGTCAATATATTTCCAACTTTGTTAGTGGGAATCTCACTATCAATAAATAAATAAATATATTTATCAGAACCATCAATAATTTCAAAAAATATCATGTGTGATAATAGGTCATTATAGTGGAAGCGTCAAAGGTCAATGCCATACATTTGTGAAAATGAACCCATTAACTATATTGTAATGGTCTTGAAAAAAATTTAATTTGTGGCAAGCAAGTTGTTTCACTGGGAGGAAATGCCCAGCTATTCGAGCAAAGAGTTTATGGGTTAAAGAAAAAGACAGTGAACTACTTGTTTATCCACATCATATCTCTTCAATCCATCACTCTTGTACTAGTGACATTATTATCCTAGAAAAATATTAGCTTTCTGATGCAAAAAGAGCAGACACTGCCTCAACCCACAATCTCGTGAATTTACATGCCTCAATTGGCGATATGGTATGAAATAAAAGAGTATTCAAATATCTAAACTTTATTAATGATTTTGTAAAACGATAGGATGAGGCCTCTTCTGTTGGTCTTGCAATAGTCTAGTCTTTCTAGACTTGGTGAACATGTTACCCAATTTTTTTACAGTAAAAAAAAACTAAAAATTTACATATATATATTTATAAAACTAAGGATTTTCAATTATAAAGGGGGGAAAGCAACCTTGTTTTCAAATATGTTTGAAAGGGTTATTGAGTGGAACTAAACAACTTAGAAATTTGCAATAGGGAGATAAAATATGTTTAAAATTTAAACTACACACTACTTTGTTTTATTAACACTATATATATTGAAAACAAAGTTTTAAATTTTTTTATTGCACCATTCTCCATGAAGATCTTCATTCTTGATGAGTTGTCAATTTCTTTTGGTTATTCCTTCCAACAAGTACCAAAAAGCCAAGGAACTGACCATCACTACCATTATCACATTCTTTTTTTGTTGTGCCTTCTAATGAATAAGGAAGTTACTATGAGCTGGAAGTTTTGCGTGCATCTCAATTGTGTCCTTTATATCCATTAAATTTATATTGTTAAAAATTGAGTGTTGACATAAGAATAATTGAGTGTGAGCTATGGAAACTTTGATAGACACAGACAGAGGCTCAAATGTCTCTGATGGTAGCAAATTGTCTATAGTGAAAATCAAGATAATGTTTAAATAGGTTGGCAAGTTAAATAAATAAGCACGAAAGAAATTCTCCTTGTAGGAAGAGATGGTGGGCTTATGAATGCTAAGGTATAATCCCTTGCATCATGCTCTTTTAGTCTACAAGGTGTTAGTCAACATGGCTTTATAATAACAATAAATACTTTTTTTCCCTGTAGTTAAGCTAAAGTTCCTGACTGCATGATATTTGTTGATGATATTTTGCTAAGTGATGGTAGAGACAAAGGGATATCAAGTAAAATATCATCAACAAACATCATGCATTCGGGAACACTTTTGTTGATGATAATTTTTTCTGTAGTCAGTTGGCATCCCTTTGTTTCTAGCATCCTTTCCAAGGTCCTTCAGTAACACTTTTGTTAAAGATGGATAGTGAAATAGCAAACAATACTTATTCGCCAACACTTCCATTTACCTACTTGGGATACTTGATATTTAGTCAAAAGAATTATTAAATATATATTCTTTGATTGATAGTCGTGGCTTGTAGCTAAAACCTGTAATATCTTGTGTTGTATTTTTTAATGCACAATTTATAGTTCTAATATAGTTCTTGTAAATTGTAGATCTTCCATTTAATTGCATAGTTCTTACATAGTTTTTGTAATTAGACTCATGTGATTTTTATAATTCTATTTAGAGTTTTTGTCTGATATAGTTCTTTGTGAATCAAACATTATTATCTTTTGCTTCTCTAATTTCCAGTAGAACTAGTATAAAAAAAATCAAAATTTCCTAAATTTTTTGAAATACTTGAAAATTGAAAATCTTAGAAACTCAAACTGAACCAAAAAATATGGTTTCAGATTTTTTGATTTTTTCGGGTATGGACCCTCATATGAAATTTTTTTAATAAGCCCGATCAAATTGGATCAAGTCATTTTTTAAAAAAAAATTGCCCCTGACCCACACCCACCTCTTGAAGGGGATGGGTGGAAGGGAAAAACATGTGATAATGGGTTAGTGATGAGACTTGGGAATATGGAGGTTGGCAAAATAAGTTTTTGTGGTGGGTTGGGGGAAAATATACTTTCTGGATACTAATCGACACTACAGGAAAGAACAAGGCTTTTTTTTGGAGGGATGTGGAATTTAGGATCAGAGAGAATAGGGATTTGTTTTGAGATGATAGGGAGGTTCATGTGGCAATGAAGTAGGGGGATGCCTGCTACCAAGTTTTCCTCTTCTTGACACATTGTGCTTCTTGCATGGTCTTCAATAGGTTTGTAACCTTTGAGGGAGCTCTTTGAGGAGTGGACATGAGACACTACAAAAGTCTTTGAGGTGTCATGATGAGTTGCCCATTGATGGATTTGATACCATTTTTAGGAGCATACTAGATCAAGTTTGAGTGAGGATGTCTATTGTTCTTAGGGAGGGAAGAAGATACCCATCTTCTAGTAAGGAGCTTGGCTTCCTTATTGGTGAGATGTTATGTATACTCATATCAACTGTCTAACCCCTAAAAACTTGGTCTACAAGACATTTTATATGGGCACTCTCAATAAAACTACTAATTCTAAAATAAATGTATAAGAATACTGTGTTCATAATGGGTTAATTCTATATTTAAAATATAATTTCTTTATTTCTCATTGTTGATACGGAGCCCTATTGACTTGGTAGATAAACACAGGATGTTGCTTTGAATTTCCGTGCAAGAACATCTAAGTGGTGGGATTTATGTGGTTTGGAGTATGGTCTTCTTCGAGTTGAATCGGTTGGGTGTCAATCATGCAGTTATTATTATTTTTTTAATCATCTACTCCTTTGGTATACTTGTTAGATGCTCAACAGTCCCAACACTAACGTATCAGGCATGATACTCCTGTTGTCCTTTTACAAATGAGATGCACAATACCTAGATACATGTTTAAGTCAGATAGTTGTACTTGAGTTTGGGTAACATAGGTGAGAACACATGAAATATGAATTTATTGCCCTGTTATATGAGTACCTAGTGATATTACTTACACCAATTATCACTATAAATATGTGGCTTAGATTGCAAACAGATGCTGACTGTTGAAAAGGGAAAAAACTGGGGAACTGTCAAATGCTGTGCAGGAATCAAAGCACTTGTTAACTTTTATGCAGACTCATGCAGATTATCTGATTCTTAGCTTAGAGATCCTTATCTTCTATATCATGATAGTCGTGGCTTAATGTGATCACTTTATCTTTTTTTCTTCTGTGAATTTAGCAATTCTTCTGCCAATACAAACAACCAATTCGAAAATGTGTGCTTAGAATCAACAGTTACCCATCAGGGCCCAGAATGAGAAAATGTTTTATAATTACTTGTGTGGTTTGTACAGACCTGCTGGCTTCTAGTCTGAAGTCTTGAGCATATTTGATTTGACTAAAATTTAAGTCAACTGAGTGTGTGGAAGGGTGAATCAGAGGCTTAGGAGAGAGTAGTGATTAAGGAAAAAATTGTTTTGGAATGCTTGGCATTGGGTGATTCTTGTTATCAAAACAAATGAATAGAAAGTAACTGTGCCAGGTTATATACCTTGAAAAACTTTTACCTATCTAGATGCTTAACCTAATTATTTGTGCTTACAGCAATTGTATGTTCACACAATTCCCTGCATGATAGAATAGGGTTACCAGCAAAAATTCACTTTTTTTTTTGTTTGCAGGATAAATGCAATAGTTGGAAATTTCAAGACAGCCTTGGATTGTTTCTTTGCTGTGTGGTTTGTTGTTGGAAATATATGGGTGTTTGGTGGGCATTCATCTTCCCATGATGCCCCTAACTTGTATAGGTATATGTGGAATTGGAACACACTTTTTTTCTTCTTGATCATTTATAAATTGAAGATTCACTTTGACTTCTGCTTGTTCTCAGGTTATGTATTGTCTTTCTTGCATTCAGTTGTATTGGATACGCCTTACCTTTCCTTCTATGCACAATGATTTGTTGTTGCTTGCCGTGCTTCATATCTGTCATGGGCATAAGAGAGGATACATCTCATGGCAGAGGTGCCACCTCGGAGTCAATTAATGCACTGCCAAGTTACAAGTTCAAATCAAAGAGACAGAAAAGTAGAGGGAATTCAGATTTTGATAGCCATTCAAGTGGTGGCATACTGGCTGCTGATACTGATAGAGAACGCACTATTTCTGCTGAAGATGCTGTAAGTACCCTCGTCACTGTGATTATGTCATCTGTTTGCATATGCTAAAAGCTAATTGTAATTAACTAGGAACGACCACAACAAAATTATAAACCATTATATTTTCTAAGCTATTTGTAACACATGATAGCTTAAGTATTGTTTGCTAAATATTAAGGTTTTTTGAAAGCCATTTCTATCCAACAAGTAGACTCACTGTATACTCATATGTGGTATACATGGGGCATATGTAGTTGATAGTAAAAACATATGAAAAACACTTATGTTAATGAAAATGACTAACATTATACTAATCAATTCATCCAATACATAATTCCACAGAAAAAATATAACAATCATACAATAGACCTTGC
Source organism: Curcuma longa (assembly GCF_044706935.1). NCBI lineage: Eukaryota > Viridiplantae > Streptophyta > Magnoliopsida > Zingiberales > Zingiberaceae > Curcuma > Curcuma longa. The sequence continues at coordinate 9,905,211 of NC_133861.1, forward strand.
ATAACAAACAATGTAGAATAGACTGTTAATTAGCAACATGCATATAATATAATTCAGATCCAAATTTTCTCTGTTGCAAAATAATATTTACTTACAAGTTACTTGTCACCACATTAAAAACTTCATTTAGTATGTTGTAATCACAAGAATTAATGTTCTTTAGTAGAAAATTAATCAGAAAAGATCACATTGAGTTCTAGATCATTAAAGGAACTAAATCAATATTTTTCCCATTCCATAGATGACCCCCATCTGCCCATATATGCAATATGGTCCCTCGTCCAAAGTGCCTAGGTGGCCAAATGGACAGGCTTTCAGTAAATTATAATTACAATTCGGAGTGCAATTCTCATCTATTGGTTTTTTTGCTACACTACAGCATCACCATCATGAGCCCATGCAGCTGATTTCAAGTGATTGTTGGTAGGTAGAATACTGTTCCTTTTCCAGACTCCTTACTCCCACAGACTTTCCTGTGGACTAGTAAGTCTAGTTGTTGTTTAAGTAGTCACCATCTTTTCTATTTTTTTGACAAAAGATCAATCAATTGCCTACGCTCTTTCACATTCCTAAGTGAGATCCCACCAAGGTCAAATAAAAAGGTCTAAAAGTTCACGTTTTCTTGCTTAGGAGTACAAGGGATACTCATAAAAAAATTGTACCATCAGATGCTATTTGCAGGTGGATTCTGTGCATATGTAAAATAATATTTCCATCTCACCAAACAAGGGAATAAATTGAATCAACCTTCGTTATAGCTAGTATCAAGAATACCCTTTTAGTAAAAGTAGATCTATGTTCTTGTTGAAATTATTGTTGAATTTGATGATACAATGACAGTGATGCTTGTGATAAAATAAGGCCATCTAGGATCTGAAGGGTGGAAATCTGCATCATGAATATATATCTTAAGTTGTTGGAACTGTCTCAGCTGAATGACCAACTCTGCAGGTTTGTTGCATTTGCCTATCAAAATATGTTGACAATGATGAGCTGCGCGAACTTTCATGCACTCATTTTTTTCACAAAGAATGCGTGGACAAGTGGCTCAAGCTAAATGCACTTTGTCCCCTCTGCAAAGCTGTTGTAGGAGCCACCAATTCACAACCATCAGATACAGACCCAGGAATTCATCATTCTGCAGAATTGTTAGGGGTATAGATGCATATATATGCTCATTTTTGGTCAGGTAAGATACACAAGCACGCATATGGAAGTGGAAAGTTTGAGCAAGCCCGTGGATATACATGTACACAGATTTGGCAGCTGAGTTGGGCGTCACAAAGTTTTTTTATATACTTGTGTATGTATATAAAATTTCCAGCAAATGGTATTTAGATCCAGTCACAGTGTATCTCCATTTAGGTTGAATATACGTAGGTGGAAAGACAGAAGAGGAAGAGAGGAAGGGAAAATGTATACTAGTGATTCATACTCTATATGCTATTTTTTTGAGCCTCTCTGTCTCTTTATACACCTTGAAAAGTTTGATGCATTCTGTAAGATCTTAAGATTGAATATGCAGTTGCCCAGAACTAGCAAAACTGATCCTGATGTGTGAACTTTTTGTTGCTTGTTTTTCTTGATTTAACTCGGCTTATTTCCTGCTAACATGTTCCAATCTATTCCATTTGAACTATTCCTGGTAGATGTTCCTATCCTTGAGATTGTTTTGAAGTTAGAAAATGCTGATGTGGATTTCCAAGGTGCTTTCTTGACGTTGGAAATGCTTTCTTGATGTTGGAAGTGTTTTCATAATCGTCTTCTTGATCCCAAGTTTCAACTCGGATAAGCGTCTTGATAGCATCAATACCATCCTAAAGCCTACAAATACTTAGCCACATGGTTAAGAAAAGGGTTAGATCAAATACTACTATTAATCTAAGCACTTTGGTAATCACTCTCAGGAGGATCTTAAGTCCACTATATCCTTGAGACGGACTCAGATTCAAATCTTCAAAGTTCATTACACTTGAATACCATTTGTAAGTCTTCACTCTTCAGTTGATTGAAAGTTCTTTGGGTCCGGAGGGATCGGACGGACAGGGAAGCGGACGAAATGGCCATTTTCTTGTTATTGAAATAAAACAATCCGCGAACCATCTAAGAGATGCCACATTTTAATTAATCATAAAAATTGATTCTCCATTGATTTATTTTTCACTATTTTTTAATTTTGTAAATTTATATAATAGTTTTGGCTAGCCTCCTTGCTTTCGCGGCCATAACACAAGCACTGACGACGCGGAGCAGCACGCCCAGAGCGGCGGCGCCGCTCCAGTGCCAGTCGCTTCATCCTGCACGGATTGATGACATACAGGGCGAATAACCTCTTCCCCTGTCCGTGGAGCAGACCTTCCCTATTCGCTCCAGTGCCTGTTTGGTGCTTCAGCGACCTTAAGAATTAAATAATATGGTGCGATAATCAGAAATGCTTGTATCCGGAGCATCATTATTTCATAGCAGCGTCCGTTTGTTGCGTGTGCCACAGTAGTTTATACTAATTGGTCTGGTTGAACTACATGTTTTCACCATGCATGTGACTGAATTGAGCAATCGGTTCAGTTGAATTGTATTGCTGCAATAGAGACTGGTTGCTTTGTTGAGTTTATGTCATACAGTGCGATTAGAATTCCTAAAAGGTCGTTTTCTCTATTGAATTCATGGGCTTCTTTGACAAACCTTACTGATTCTATGCGTGTAATCAGAAGAAGTAAAACATTTATCCATCGAAACCAAAATCAGCCTCGTTTCAAAAAAATAATAATAATAATAAAGTAAAATAATTTTTAAGGTAATATATATTACATGATTTTTGGAACGTAACATGCGATCTATCTACAACTCTCAGATCAGAGCCAGAATGAAATCAACCAGAACTTACTCAACCTACGGGATTTACTCAACCTCTACAAGACGCCTGAGGGGATGGCGAACCGCACCGAGAAGGATCGACACAAGTTATCAGGCTCCGCCCATGCCTCCCCCTCGTCGAAGTTCTGCTGGTACGTCTGCAGATCGTAAGCGATCGTCGCTGGAGGCGGCGGAGGGCTTACCAGCTTCATGTTCTTCATCACGACCCTCCGCCACATCCGGCGCAACCGCGTGCTGGCCGGCGGTAGCAGCCGATGCGGCCCCCTCGTTTCTGGATCACGTAAACCTTCGCCGTCGCTTTCATCCGTCGCCGCCATCCGAGCGAACCCGGCGACGCTCGGTAGGTCGCCGGAGCACCATGCGCCGACATGGAGTGCCTGGTACGAGTAGGACCGCTGCCGCTGGAAGTGCGCCATGTCCTCTGCTCGTCGATCGTTGATCTCAACGTGTTCTGGTAGCTCGCGATTTGTAACGGGAAAACCTACAGCTGGCCCACAGCCGCGCGATTGCTTTTAAGATCTGTGCGTGGGCTCCACGACCACGCGGATTAGCTGTATTGCTGGCCGACGATGGCTAGTTTTCATGCATTGAAGAGGCCCCACGTTGCATATTTTGTTGTAGCCTCAATTTCACATGGTGCACCTTATTCCTACCGATAATTATTTTATAATTAAAAAAGTGGATTTAATTAAAAAATTAATATGACTGATGAATCAGTCAACGGTTGAACATTTCAGCCGTTAATGCATAAAAGCCAAAATGAGAGCAGCTTCGATTATTTATATGTATATATTTATTTATGAATTTACTTGTAGTCGTAATTAAAAGCTATACAATCAACACGGTTCTGGCACGCATTCGATGGCTTATTAAAGTACATAAGTGATCGATTAATTGGGTGGGCTCAGCGGGCAGTGACGTCGTCTTTGTTAATTAATTCTTTCTTTCTGCCCGACTTTGTGGACTTCTTAAATAAATATTTATAAAAAAAAAGATCAGCTCACAAGTTGCGACAGTCCTTGTTCTTTCCTCCACTAATTGGAATATAACAGGCTTTGATGATTTGGAATATATGCCAATCAATATGACGAAAATTGAGTTTGATCTTATCTTCTATGTGGTCCATCCGTGTTTTAATACATGCATTTTTCAAAGGTTTGTTTGACATCTAAGATCCATCTTATTTTTCAATAAAATTGACTATTATCATTGTAGTTGTGATATTATTCACTAACAGTCTATTTGAATGGGATGAGAGAAACTTCATTGACGAAAGAGAAACAGAGAAAAAGAAAAAAAAAAAGGAAAAGTAAAATATATGTTCCCTTCTTTAGAAGGGGTGGAAGGTTAATTAACTAATATTATCTTATTTGGAAAGATAAGAAAGGAAATAAAAATTAAATATATAAAATCATAAAAATACCTTCACTTTTGTAAAAAAAGACAGCATATATAGAGGACAGATGGGGCACATATAGAAGTTGAAATATAAAAAACTTTAAAGTAGACAAAGCATATTATTTGAATAAATCTCTATAGGAAAAGAATATTAGGATTATTTGTCTATATCCTCTTGAGTCTTGTCCTTGAAGAGATGTATAACGAGGACAGGCATCGACATCATGATTCATGAAGTACAATGATTAAATACTAGACGGTGATAGCATACATTATGTGAAGAGCAATAGCACCAAGATGAGATATTTAAATTGATAAATTAATTTAAAATTAATATTTAAAAAAATAATAAAATTGAAATAAAATATTTTTAAATTTTCTTCCTCCTTAAATCCTAAATCGAAATATAAAATATTTTTAAATTTATGAACCTGCAAAAATAAAATTTACTCTTCTCTTCTCTCCAACTTCTTAACTCACTCTATCACAGACAAAAGTCTTTCCTTCACTTTCCTTTCCTCGCTTCTTCCGCGTAAATCATACATACGTAACCTGATCCATTAAGTAACATGAGAAAGAAAAGTAATGTTCGCTCCCAAAACGACACGACCAGAAGTTATGGGACACGTTATTGCTTTCTTGGAAGACAAATTAAATTTGTTTGACTGAAAATTAAGTTTCAAGGAATTCAAAATCAGTTTAGAATATATCCTAAATATCAAAGGTGTTTTGGGGGAGAAATTAAGATGGTGGGATCCTCAAAAGAGTGTGTTTAAAAATAAATAAATAAAAGTATGTCTAAAATATTTCTTATACCTAAAACATCTTCATTACCATACTATTATAACAATTATGAGCCGCTACTATAATATGTTAAAATAAATTACATGCGTGCTATAATAATATTGAAATACAAGTATTTTTTTATTAAAAAATAGGTCGGAGAATTTGACGATTATGATAATTAGATATCCCATTTTAATTTTCGTCTTATTTTATTTAACAATTTATCATTCTCACCTTTCACATGGTGTAATAACGCTAGCTCCTCGTGTCCATCGTTTGTCACCTTTCACATGGTGTAATAATTGCCTGTGGGAGCTCTATCTATATCCAATCTCATATATGTGGCCATCCATCTTTCAGATGTAGAATGTTGCCCCGATGAGAAACATTATCACATCACTGTGGAGGACTCAACACATGATGTTGGTATTCTGAGGTTTGTGCAAATCCAAACTTTCTATAATTTTTAGCAAATGAACAAAACTATCTGCTTTATTTTAAATACACTGCGACAAAATTAGTTTAGAGAAAAAAAAATACAACGAGCAAAATAATTGTCCATCGTGACTTTTGTTCCATGGAAGGAGCTTCCATCGACAGGAGTAAACGAAGTCTTAAAAGTGAAGTCGTACGAACCATTCTTAAAATATTAATTTATTTATCTAATTTTGTACTACTTTAGATGTATAGTTTACGGCTTCCACGATTAAAAAAACACACACTCAACTTTCAAATAAACACACCCACTTTTTTATATTTACCAAATGACACAGTCATTTTCTAAAAAGAAAATTATAAAAATAATATAAAATTAATTTTTAAAATACCAAATGACACGTTTATTTTATTTTTTATATAATTTAGGTGTCTTTACTAATATTAAAAGTGGATGATTTTTCTCTTAATTTATCTATAAGTAAATTTAAAATACAATTTATATACATTTAAATGTCTATCTCTAAAATATTTATCTCTATTGAAATTTAAATTTTTAAATTTAATTTTTTATATTTTATAATTTCAACGCAATTATACTACATGCATGAAATTCACGGAGAGAGATGCCCCGCCCCCTCCCCTAAAATATAATTTCTGTCGCTTCACTTTTCTTTCTCTCAATATTTTTTTTCCAATGGGAATTCCTATTCTTTGAGAGTAAACATAGGATAGACATGTGCATAATACTTCAAATTTACTTAGTAAATAAATCGGAGGAAAAAACATCTACGTTAGAATTAGTCGAACACATCCCGACCGTTCCTGTTGAGATCATCTTTCGGGCACGGTATTAGTCACGCAGCATCGAAGTTAACTTCGCGAGGAGGAAGGAGACGATGAGCTTCAAAACCTTATAAGCATCAGCACAATGAGAGGGAGGGTCAGAGGTGTCTTGACTCGACCACTCTAACGCTCAAGTCAATCGCTGAAAGAAAAAAAAAATTGAAGGAGTGTGATGAAGATGTATGTATGCGTACCTGCATCATCAGCATAGACTAGAGGTAATATAGGCTAAGGTGAGAGAATCATATAGACTTATCTTGGATATCTGTGCATAGAGATCTTGTCAGAGCATATGTCTCATCCGAATGAGAAAAATATCTCATCATTATCATAATAGCATGAAATCGTATCATTTAGCATCATATCAGACAACATAAATAAAGGAGTAGGTCATGGTGTCATATAATGATTCATAATTTATTGACGGCAATTTGATTGACTGATGAAAAGAAAAGGAATCGACCATGTGTTAAGCAGGGCACTGAGAGAAAAAGGGGGTTAGTCAACGGAGGAGTCAGCCCTTTGAGCAGAACTTGATCGAACTGGGAGAGGACTAAACTAGGGGCATAAGGCCTAATTGCCAAGTCGAGCTCAAAATCGGGTCTGTCATCCTGAGCTTAGCCGTGTCAATGCTAGGTCATGGACTCGTGTTTTGAGGGGTCGGTCATTAGGCCCAAGCTGAACTTTATCACCAAGTGGGAGCTCGGAATTGAATACAGAACTTGGCTCTGGAGAGGGGAAGATTGGGTGTCCAACCCGAGTCGATCCTAATCGCCGAGTAGGGTGGGGTTCCGACCTAATCCAGGCACCGAGTTGAGGTCATCAGGACAGAACGAAAGTCAAGATGAAATGACATAAGTCAAAAGGTGAAGAACCTTCTGTCCGATGTGTCATAGGCTTTGACCGGTCTTTATGGGTCAGGTCCAACCATCTCATAACGCCCATCGGCATTATTATTAAAAAAAAAAAAGACTGACCGAACGCTATTGAATAATATAACTTGCGCGTTTGAGACGAGACAAAACGCGTTTGTTGGTAACAGTAGATTAATTTCGTCAATTGTGAAGTTTCGAGGAAAATGAATCAATCAGCCTATAAAATCGTGAATGGAGATTTAGGAACCATCCAGCAGCTGTTGTGTTCCCCACTATCCTCTGTCACTCCTTCTAAGCTGTGGATTTCTGATGGAGAAGGGGATGCTATCAGAAAGCAAGCAAAAGCAGCAGCAGCAGCCAGAGAACGAAGTTCTTCAATTTTCTCCCCTTCGTCGCCTTCCTGCTTCTCACGTACACAACTGCCGAAACCGCCTACCGGTCGCGGCACCAACCCTCCGCCTTGGCCTTCACACTCTTCTCCTACGCCGACCTTGTGCTACTCTTCCATTGCCTCAAGGTCTTCGAGCGGCTCGGCCCCGACGCCACTCCTCGGAAGAAGGAAGGCCTCAAGGCCCTCGTTTGGCTCCTCGCCACCGCTCAAATTCTCGCCTTCACTTGGCGGGTGGCCGCTGAGATTCCGCTTCCGATCGCCGTCGCCGTGTGGCTCGTGGCTGGCTTTATCACAATCAGCGGATTTTATTCGATGTTCTTTTTCTCTGAGGCAGATGTGGTCGATAAGGGTGGCCTCAATTACAGTGCCGTTGTCAACGAAGAGCTCTCTCCGGACGAAAAAGTATAAAGAAATGTTTTAGAAATTTTCTTTATATTCACATTTCGAAAAGTTACAAGTACATAGAGTTGAATCGATAACAATGTGAAATAAATTATGCAGAAATAAAAATTCTTATTTTTATCCATTATAAAATATAAATAATGAATAATTAGGAGTCTACGGATTTTTTTTTCCATCCATTCTCTTTCTCGTTCTTCTTTTTAAATTTTTTTTTTTCATCTTAGTTCCTTTTACGTCTGCAATGCTCCACACTTCCCGGGGAACAGAGCATTAATTATTTTTTCAATTAAATATTTTTCCTGTGTAAATGTGTAAGCAATATTTATGGTATTGTTTTAATTGATTGAATGAAAATTCTTCAAGTGACAATCAAAATATAAAGCGGCAGTTTTGAAATGATAAAACTCATCAATGATTTTATTAAATGAAATTTAGATCGAAACTATACAAATAAATATTGACTTGGACAATTCAAATAAAATGAAAAATTAAGTCGAACAGAATAATGACTTTAACTTTATGCATGACTATTCAAATATCTAACGGTCAAGTTTAATAGTACTTAAAATAACGAGAGTTCGTTCAATGTCTTTTTCAATTTATTTTACTGAGATCCACAGTATGTCGTAACAAAATTGAAGAAAGTAGTACTTTTCTGCAAGGAAGGGCTGGTCTATTTGGATGAAAATATTAGCTCACATACAAGTTTGATTTATAAATGTGAATACAGGAATATACGTATAAATGTCAATTCCTATGGAATCATCCATGATGAAAAATTAATCAAAAATAATTTTATTCTAAGATTAATTAATTAATGCTAATTAATCAATTAATGTGTTCAAATTAATAGTCAAATAATTAAAATTAATTAATTAATTGCCCTTAGGTTTCTTTCTTTCTCTCTTGAAAAAAGTTTTAAAGTTTTGAAAGCTCATTAAGATTTAAAATTTAAAGTGTACTGTTTCAAATCATAAATCATATTATATTTTGAGAGATGATTATTAATAAACCATAAGAATATAGGTAGGATAATATCATCTTATGGAAAGAATATCTATATTCATTACCTTTAACTTAACAAAGTTATTATATTCATCACACTATGTTATAATTCATTTACCGATGTAATAATGATCTTGCATTATTTGATCATAATCTAAATTAAATAATATTATTATTGACAATCTTAAATAGATAATCAAAATTAACAATGATAATCTTCAATCAAATATCCTTTTATTTTTATCTAAAACGATACTCGATAACGTAAGAATATTAAGTCAGCAATTGATCTAAAAAAAATGATAAATCCCAGTCAGTCTCATGGACTCAATCCCTGGGGGTGGCCGGTCCGGTCCCACGGAAATTTCCCACCGACCACCAGGATAAATCGGGAAACGCATACGGCGGTCAATCCAGATGCCCAGCATCCTTTGATTGCGTTCCCCATTTGAAAGAAAATTCTTACAAATACGCCATATCTGGGGATCGAACCGTGGGTCCCTGAGTCACAACCCGGATGTCCTACCGTTGCACCATTACCCCGGGGACAACAATCGATCTAAGAATATTAAAGTAGGTGATTAATAAAACCAAATCAGCGATGATAATACCGATAAGAGTGTCATCGATCTAAAAAAAATGATAATCCTAGTTAGCCCCATTGACTATCTCTGAGGTGACTGTTCCGGTCTCACGGAAGTTTCCCACCGGCCATCAGGGATAAATCGAGAAATGCATGCACGCAGTGGCCAGCCCAGATGCCCAACATCCTTTGATTGCGCTCTTCATTTAGAAAAAAATTCCTGCAAATACGCTATAGCTGAGAATCGAACCGTAGATGTTTGAGTGACAATCTAAATATCCTACCACGACATCATTGTCCCGGGACCGAGTGTCATCGATCTAAGAATATTAAGTCGGTGATCAATAAAACCAAATCAGCGATGATAATACCGATAAAGTGCCTACAAAATATAAAAAGGACTAAATTCACGTGGTCATAAAGAAATTCTAATTCTATGTTTATTCCAAAAGATAGAACGGACGAGAAAAAGGGCGAGGCACTCTCACACAGCCGTCGACGTGGGGTTACCGCCTGTTGTCCTAGTCGAAAGTGGTCGGGAGAAATTTAATTGCACCGAGGTGGAAGGAGGAAAAAGAATTTCCTCCCAATTTGAACGGATGAAAAAAATGAGTAAAAAAAAATATCTGCATCTAAAATTCGTCTGTCCATTAAATAAATAATAAAATTAAAAATATATAATTTATTTTTTCAAGAAGTAAACAGGATAAAAAATTCTACTATAGAAAATTTTCTATAATTTTTAGTTCCGTGCTTACAAGTAACCAGTTTTTATTTCCGTCGAAGCGCGTTGTCCAACGCGCAAAGAGACTGACTGGGCGATCAGGGACATTCTGACCGAACCTAAACGCGCTAATTGTAAGTTTCCTAGAAAATGAATCAATCAGTCTCTATAAATCTGCAGCAGGAGTTGAGGAAGCATCAAGCAGCTGTTGCATGCCCCACTATCCTCTGTCACTCCTAAGCTGTGGACTTCTAATGGAGAAGGGAACGCTATCAGAAAGCAAGCAAAGCAGCAGCAGCAGCAGCAGCAGCCGGAGAACGAAGTTCTTCAATTTTCTCACCGTCGTCGCCTTCCTGCTTCTCACGTACACAACTGCCGAAACCGCCTACCGGTCGCGACACCAACCCTCCGCCTTGGCCTTCACACTCTTCTCCTACGCCGACCTCGTGCTACTCTTCCATTGCCTCAAGCTCTTCGAGCGGCTCGGCCCCGACGCCACTCCTCGGAAGAAGGAAGGCCTGAAGGCCCTCGTTTGGCTCCTCGCCACCGCTCAAATTCTCGCCTTCACTTGGCGGGTGGCCGCTGAGATTCCGCTTCCGATCGCCGTCGCCGTGTGGCTCGTGGCTGGCTTCATCACAATCAGCGGATTTTATTCGATGTTCTTTTCCTCTGAGGCAGATGGGGTCGATAAGGGCGGCTTCAATTACAGTGCCGTGGTCAACGAAGACCTCTCGCCGGACGATAAAGTATAAAGAAGTGGTTGGGAAATTTTCTTTATATTCACATTTCGAGAAGTTCCCTTCGAATAAAAACATTATATATGCTTCGATGGAGAAGCAATATATCAATCATCTCTCTATTGCAATTGCTAGTATTGTATTACCAAGGTGTCATTTGTCTGCGACAAATTAAGAAAATTAATATAAAAAGAAGGCAAATTTCCCTTTTATAAAACTTTCAGTTGAGCAGCTACGCTCCTTTTCCCTTTCGTTTCCCACTCACGAACACTCTGAATGATCTCGATTTCAGGTACGATCGGGTCGAAAGGGATGCTATGGTGGTCGCCAGCGTTGAGAACAATGGCGGCGGGTCGGAGCTTCAGGCGACGGCGCGGGAGGTTCTGGTGGCGTGGGGGGAGGGAAAGGAGGAGGAAGAACAAGAGGGCTGGGGTTGCAAACGCCGTCACCGAAGAGGCGGCAAACCTCGCCATGCCTTCTTCTCCTTCTCCTCGGATCGCGCTTCTGTTTTTTTTCGATCCGATCGAACGAAAATGGAACAAAGAGATGCGGAATTGGAACCGGGATTCAAATTGTTGTCAGAGCCGCCGCCTTGTAATGCTGGTAAGCCGATGGATGGCGATCATCAGATGAACAGGATCTGTTTGATTGTCTAAACCGCGAAAACAAACAATGGGTTTAGGATGGAAATTTAAAATACAATCGAGACAAATATCAGCAGATTGGGATTTTAATTCTAAATTTAATAAATTAATAATAGTATGCATCCCCCCCCCCCCCCCCCCCCCCCCCCCCCCCCCCCCCCCCCCCCCCCCCCCCCCCACCCCCACTCTTGTTACATCCTAATACCGGCGCCGTCGTCTGCGAGGTCGACATGCCCAGCGCGGCAGCGCCAAGCCAACGAGATCAAGGAGCAGGTGGAGCCGACGAGGCTAACAACCGCACCGGCCTGGTGGTCAACAGCAACCGCTGCCGCCGCGAGGACAAGGACGCAAAGTACCATGCATCGAACGGCGCATGGGCAAATCCATGCGCAAGTTCCCGACGCCGGAGGACACAGACCTCGAGTCCATCTCTGCCACCTTCCAGGACGGCGTGCTCGCCGTCAGGGTCGATAAGAAGCATGCAGCCGACGGAACCTAAGAAACCAAAGAACATCGAGATCAAAATCGGAAGCGGCTCCTCCTCCACCGAGAACAACGGTGCCTGATAAACTTGGAAGCGCGGGCGCCGACAACAGTTTTGAGTTCTCGGATAGAAGCCAAACTCTGGTTTTGCCTTTTGTTCCCCATTGCCATAAGGAACACTCCAAACTGATATACATGATTCGAACTCGTATCGATCTGAAAAATCTATCCAATCTAATACAAATCCGATGAGCCCTTCAGTTAAAACCGCCTCTGATATTAATTATAATCGATCTCAATCAATGTTTTTCATAAACAATCGTAAATAACTTATATAAACGTTTAAAATAATAACATGATAAATAATTTTTAATTTGTATACAGTATTAAAAAGTTTGGACTTCATTATTATTTTTTATCTCTGTTCATACCCTAATTCTATTGTTTTTTTATGAGGCCTTCAATTAAAATCTGTTTTTTATAATTATCCAAGTGCCCAAATTTCAAAACCACATTATTGTCATATTCACAAAATTAAATAAATAAAAAACCTTAGGAGGCGTTTGGTTTCGTCATTTTTTATTTTCATTTTCTTATTTTCTATAAATTGTTGTTTGCTTTGTGTTTTTCAATTTTATTATCTGGAAAATGAGAAGCTATTTTCTAAGAAAACAGAAAATGACAAAATATCATTTTCTATAGAGAATGAAAACTGCAGTTGAAAAATAGAAAATTGAAAAAGACGGCTACAGTATCGCACGACTCCACATTGCACGATTATTTTAATAAAATAATTCATTAAATTAATAAATATAATTTAATAATTTTATGTTTAAAAAATAATTCATTAAAAATAATTATTTTAATAAATTCATTCATTAAATTAATAAATATACTTTTTTTTTTAAATTTTATCTTTTAACATTTAAAATAAATTTATATATATTTTAATAAAATAATTATTTTTATTAAAATAATTCATTAAATTAATAAATATAATTCCTTAATTTTATTTTTTTAATTTAAAATAAATTTTTATATATTAATAAAATAATTATTTTATTCTTTAAATTAATAAATATAATTCTTTAATTTTATTTTTTTTAATTTAAGATAAATTTATATTTATTTTAATAAATATAATTTGATAATTTTGTTTTAATAAAAATAATTCATTAAAAATAATTATTTTAATAAAATAATTCATTAAATTAATAAATATAATTTATTAATTTTATTTTTTTAACTTAAAAAATTTATATATATTAATAAAATAATTCATTAAAATAATTATTTTAATAAAATAATTCACTAAATTAATAAATATAATTTATTAAATTTATTTTTTTAAATTTAAAATCATTTTTTAATTTGTAAATATTTAAATTAAAATTTATTGAATTAATTAATTTGATTTCAATTATATTTTATATTACAATTGAAGTTATGTAATATTGTATTAGAAGGTCAGGTTTGATCCATTTCTAATATGGTTGATCTCCTTTTTGTATGATTTTTTCTTTTCCATGACAATATGATATTTTTATTTAAAAAATTTATTTTATTTATAATTTTTTATATTAATAAACCAAACATATTTTATAATTTTCTTTTATAAAAAATAGAAAACAGTATATTATACCAAATACATTTTCTGTTTTCTAAAAATTAGATCAGAAAATAGAAAAATAAAAATAAAAAATAAAAATTGAAAAATAAAAAAAAATTCTAAACCAAACGCCCCCTTAACTTCCTTCTTTTGATATTTTCCCCCTTTCTGCTATTTTCTTGCGTTCTCTTCTTTCTTTATCTTCTCACCTCAATATTTGTGCAAGATTTGATATACTTGTAGAAATAATATACTACTGTGACTGTAGCATGTAGGGTGATTACTCGGATTTACAAATTTTAAGTTTCAATACATATATCTCAGTCGTCTAGTTAAAATTTTCACGTGCACGACACTTTTGATTCTTCTGTTATTAAGAATTTACTCATAATTCATAAATTGTTAATTTATCCTCAATAATGCTATTTTTTTAAAAAATCGTCACATCCTAAGAAATATCCATTCAAATTCTGGTTGGTGCACAAATAACCTAATTTGATATGGTCAACTTGATCATTAATGCCTCTCTCTCTGCATTATTTATACTCGATATAGTTTAGATTATATTTCTTTATCTTATTTGTTGTATTAAAATTAAGAGTCATAAACTTTATTTTTTCTCTACACAGTTATCTTTTAATTTTGCACTAGCTGATTAAGAATTTTTATATTATGACATTTTCATTCATCATAAATTTGCTTAGTTATTTTCGATGAAAACAAAATTTATTGTCTACCGACCACCAAGTCTCGCCCTCAAAAGTCAAGCAAAAAAACTTTATAAAAAGAAAACATTGTAATATAATAGACACTGCTCTAGTTTTCACAATAGTTTATCTCGTAGATCATTTTTTTTATCACACTACTTAATCCTTAAATGTCCTTCAGACAAATTTTATAATCAGATTCATTACTGTTACATTCTTTTTAATATTTAGTTGTCTTGTTATATTTTGCTTACACTTCTATTCCATACATAAATTAGATTTTTATTCACAATAACTATAATTTGTAGAAGGATCATATATCATTGCTTACCTATATTGACCAAATATATATATATATATATTTTTCAATATGTTATTTTTCATGAGTCCTTTTTTTCTTCTTATAATAATTTTCTCAACTTCTCTTTGCAGACAAGTACTGACACTTTTCTATTGCAATATACCCATGCTTCTCCATCTAAACGTACCTAATATTTTTAACTTATTGATTTGTCCATTATATTATTCAAATTTATGATGTAGTTTTTATTATACGGCGATCGATGGCTAATTATTATATTTTGATCGGAGAGACCTTTTTTTCTTAGAAAAAAAAAATTATATCAAGGTAGATTTATGGCCTTAAATACTTACAAAATAATCAAGTTAATTAAGATATTTATTATGAGATTTAAGGGTTAATCATTCTTAACTAATGATTTTATATATATTATGATAATCAAACAGCCATACACATTGTTATCAATTCTTTATGAGAGAAAAAAACAGAACGCATTAAAATTGATTGTGATATTATTAGAAAATTAATAAATTGACAAGAGAAATTAAAATCACAAAATTAAATAAGGTAAACTGGGGCATTCAAATTCCTGCTTCAACTTAAGGAAAAAGAAATAGTTTATTGTAATAATCTTTTCGAAATGTGAATATAAGTTACGAATTGAGAGGATATTATAGCTTTATATATATATTTGTAACTTTTCGAACTGTCTGTGAATAAGAAAATTTCCCAACCTCTTTATACGTTATCGTCTGGAAAGAGCTCTTCGTCGACCACGGCACTGTAATTGAGGCCACCCCTACCGACCACTTCTGCCTCGGAGAAAAAGAACATCAAATAAAATCCGCTGATTGTGATTAAGCCAGCCACGAGCCACACAGCGACAGCGATCGGAATTGCAATCGCAGCGGCCACCCGCCAAGTGAAGGCGAGAGTTTGAGCGGTGGCGAGGAGCCAAACGAGGGCCTTGAGGCCTTCCTGCTTCCGAGGAGTGGCGTCGGGGCCGAGCCGCTCGAAGACCTTGAGGCAGTGGAAGAGTAGCACGAGGTCGGCGTAGGAGAAGAGTGTGAAGGCCAAGGCTGATTCGGCGGTTGTGTACGTGAGAAGCAGGAAGGCGACGAAGGCGAGAAAACTGAAGAGTTTCGTCCTCAGGCGGCTGCTGCTGCTTTCTGATAGTGTTCCATTCTCCATTTGAAGTGCACAGCTCAGAATAAGTGACAGAGGATAGTGGGGCACGGCACCCCTACCGACCACTTCTGCCTCGGAGAAAAAGAACATCAAATAAAATCCGCTGATTGTGATTAAGCCAGCCACGAGCCACACGGCGACGGCGATCGGAATTGCAATCGCAGCGGCCACCCGCCAAGTGAAGGCGAGAGTTTGAGCGGTGGCGAGGAGCCAAACGAGGGCCTTGAGGCCTTCCTTCTTCCGAGGAGTGGCTTCGGGGCCGAACCGCTCGAAGACCTTGAGGCAGTGGAAGAGTAGCACGAGGTCGGCGTAGGAGAAGAGTGTGAAGGCCAAGGCGGATTCGGCGGTTGTGTACGTGAGAAGCAGGAAGGCGACGAAGGCGAGAAAACTGAAGAGTTTCGTCCTCAGGCGGCTGCTGCTGCTGCTTTCTGATAGCGTTCCATTCTCCATTTGAAGTCCACAGCTTAGAAGGAGTGACAGAGGATTGCGGGGCATATGGTGCTTGATGCTTGCTGAACCTCCATTGACGATTTTATAGAGGTTGATTGATTCATTTTCTAGGAAACCTACCATGAACACGCTTACGTTCGGTAAGAGTGACATCGAATCGGTCAGAGTGTCACGAATCATAGTGGACTGGAGCCACTAAGGTGGCACGGTGACATGGCGGATTCCACCCTATTTTGCCGAAGAAGAGAGTGTCACGAATCGTCAACGCCGTTAGCTTACGGAATTAAAAATTATCGAAAATTTTCTATAATAGAATTTTTTCCTGTTCACTTCTAAAAACATATATTATATATTTTTTATTTATTATTTATTTAATGGACAGACCAGTTACGCATCTATACGTGGATATTTGTTTACTCATTTTTCCATCGGTTCAAATTGAAAGGAAAATATTCACTAATCCAAGCGGTGCAATTGACTTGCTCCCGGCCACTTACGGCTACCGCACGCCGCCTCGAGCGACGACTGCGTATTTACGGTTTACTTGTACGCGCGGAATTAAAAGTTATTGAAAATTTTCTATAATAGATTTTTCCCCTGTTTACTTCTTAAAATATATATATTATATATTTTTAATTAATTTATTTATTTAATGGACAGACCAATTTACGCATCTATGCGTGGATATTTTTTTACTCATTTTTTTCATCCGTTCAAATTGGGAGGAAAATATCCAACACGGTGCAATTGAATTTCTCCCCACCACTTTCTCCAATCATAACGAAGACTGTGTTTTACAATCAAATGGAGTTTATTTCTAAAAGCGATAAAACATATAAAATCAATTACATTTTGTTTTCATCGAAAAAAAAACTAAGTAAATTTATGTCAATAACTTTAATTAGTCAAGATAGGTGCATGCTTTAAATATCATACTGAATTGTTTAAAATATTAAGTTTTGATACAATATATAATTATAAAGCAAGCTTTAAAATATAAAGCAAGGTCGAAACAAGGAACCTTATGACTCTTAGTTTTGATACAATATATAATTATAATCTAAATAATGTAGAGAGAGGAATGAATATCAAATTAGATTAATTATTTGTGCACCAACGAGAATCTTAATGGACAAAGATTATAGATGATGGAACTCCGTTTGATCTTTCTTATGATGTGATGATTTTAAAAATCAAAAAAGAAAAATGTATTATATATTAAGGGTAAATTAAACAACTTGAGAATAAAATTTTAATGATAGAATAATCAAAAGTGGGGCGCACCTGAAAATTTTAATTAGATAACTGAAATATATGTATTAAAAGTTAAAATTTGTAAATCCGAATAATTACCTACATGCACAATATCAATCACAGTAGTATATATTTCTAGATTACAATTCAACTAATGAAAAAGTTCGTTGGTGGAAAGAGGAACACTTAAATGGCCGCCTCAATTTGACAGAGTTCAATGTGTATGTTTTCAGCTGCTTCGCTTTTGTCTCTGTGTTTTTACTATTTTATTTTTACTACTTAATGGATAATCAAATTAATTCGCATTATAAATAATTTCATGTTATAACATATTATTGTTTATTACTAGGTTAGCAATATCATATTATTATTGTTATTATTCAATAAAGATAAAAATACTTTAAATTATTAATATATAATAAATCAAAATTTTATATATTTAACAAAAACGATATCACATTTATTAATACAAAGTTATTAGATAATACTATATATTTAATATATTATTATTTACTTAAATAGATTATTATTTAATATTAATTTCACATTATTGGTTTAATTGAGAAATTAGATTTAATTTTTAAGACAATAGTGATGGAATAGGTACTATTTAATAGCGGATGCAATAAGGCTGATCTACTCATCTAGGGTTTAGGGTTTAGGGTTTAGGGTTTAGGGTTTAGGGATGAGTAGGTGTCCCCGGGGCCATGGTGCCACTGTAGGACAATCAAGTTGTCACACAGGTACCCGTGGTTCGATCCCCAGTTACGGCGTATTTGTAAGAATTTTTCTTCAAATGAGAATCGCAATCAAATGATGCTGGCCATCTGGGTTGACCGCTACGTGCGCTTCCCAATTTACCCTGGTGGCCGGTGGAAAATTTCTGTGGGACCGGATCGGTCTCCCTCAAGGATTGAGTCAATGCGACTAACTGGGATTATATTTTTTTTAGGCTATGAGTAGGTAAGAGATTTAAGTTAGAATTCACAAGCACTATCTTTGTATGCCTTCATTACTATTCAAGCTAAGATTGGAAAAACTTGGCTAAATTGGTGAGTTTGTCAAAATGAATTTTGTTTGTCAAATTTTTTTTTAACATATTCCATCTTTTTTAATTCGGGATTTGATGACTTTTCAATCAATTTAATCTGTTTTGTAAGAGGGAGTTTACCTATAGATCATAATGAAGAAAATTAGATCAAAGAAACAACATCCTATTGACAAAATCCTAAAATTTTCAGAAACACACTATCCCCTTCAGGGGCGGATGTGTTAGGGCCCGGGGGGGCCATGACCCTCCAGCCCAAGTTGAACCTTTAATGTGTTTAGATTAAACCCTTAGGGTTGCTGGTTAATAGGTTTTAGGGTTAATGGGTTGTTGATCTATTGGATCCTAAACCAACCCGATAAGCCGATAAGGAAACCTAGAAATCGCGAGTCTGCCTTCGTTGGGTCCCGATCGCGCCTCCGTCTTCTTCGTGTCTTCGTCGAGCGCGGCGGCAACAACTTCAGCTTTTCTAGTTCTTTTAGTACATCTTGGTCTATTTTTTTTGTTCAAATATACTAATCACAGAATTTCTTATGCTAATCACAGGAATGTCTGGAGGGTTTAGTTTTGTGACTTTTACATCTAGTGAAGAAGCTTCAGCTGCTATCAGTGGAATGGATGTGAAGGTAAATATGCATTAATATTTTTTTTTTTTTAGATCTTGTTGCATCATGAAAGTGGCAAATGTTTCATGGGATGTATAGAACAAATTAGTAATATGATTACATGAAATTTTATGGAGTGACTATATTATCAATGGAATGGATGTGAAGGTAAATATGCATTTCTGTTCTTTTTTGTTTATTTTAGATAATGTTAATAGAAGATGTAGATCTTGTTGCATTATTCATTATAAAAAAATGAAAGCGACAAATGTTTCATACTTTCATGAGATATATAGCACAAAGTAGTAATCTAATTCCATTGTATTTTATGTAATGATTATATTATGCTATGTTAGATTTTTGTGCTAAGGATTATAAATGTTAATTTAGTTATTCTTTATTTTTTTATATAATTATTTAAGTGATTAAGTTTGTACTTAGGTCCTTGATATGTATCTTTGGTCAATTCTTTTGTGCAAATGAGTATATCGTTTTCATTATATGACCCCCCCAAATATGAAATCCTGGATCCGCCCCTGATCACCTTGAATGTACCAAGAATGTCTGTTTACCTGTAGATATTATTTTTTGTTTCTTCATAAAAGGTTTTAGCAAAGTAAATTGATCGGGTGTGGATCATTCGAAAGTGACAAGATAGATACAAGCTAAACAGATTAGTCAAGATTTACAAGCGAAAGGAATCTAATTAAAGAATTAATCCATTAATTGAGCCAATAGATAAATTGGATTCAGATGCGTAAAATCAAGCATGTCCAATGGGTTAGATCAAGACAAACAAACATATCGACAAATGAGATTGGATGAACGAACCAAAAGAGTCAAAAGTGAATCTATCGAATGGCTTGGCAAATCCAGCTGGTCAAGATAACAATTTTTTATAAGAACATTATGATATTTGTGGAGATAATTGTAAGTTTTTATAATAACATTATACTCTAATTTAAACTAAACTATCAAGTTAAAATCAGAGTGCATGAGATGGTTTCATAAATTTAGTATGATTCGCAATTATCTATATATATATATATATCTTTATTTATTTATAATTTTTGTTGTAATTTTGATTAAAATTGGTACAGACACACAAATTTTTGAGTGAGTGATATTATAATAAGTTTGAGGGTGTAATTCGAAATTTACCCAAATTAAAATGGGCTGTGGCACTTGCACACCTGTTTCTTTATTAGGAGGCTTATTTGCCCTGGGAACGGAATGATTGATTGCTATTCGCTAGAGAAAGCGAGAGAGATGGCGAATAATGGTAATGCATAGTTTGACCTTGTTAGGGCGAAATTACAAGGGCGACAGCAGCGCGAGGGAGCTAACGGATTTGCTCGCGTTTATCCCAAAAATCTTCTCACCCTCTTCCATCGTCATCCTAGTCCCCGCTTGGGAAAGGCAGTTTGATTTGGACGAATCGAACTGGCCCGATCGCTGATGACGCGGGGATAGCGAGAGCCGATCCCTCGGGAAATCTGGTCCTGAGATGAAGGGTAGCTGCGA
Organism: Curcuma longa; assembly: GCF_044706935.1. NCBI lineage: Eukaryota > Viridiplantae > Streptophyta > Magnoliopsida > Zingiberales > Zingiberaceae > Curcuma > Curcuma longa. Next base: position 9,926,080 of record NC_133861.1, read on the forward strand.
CGTGGACGCTGGGACAACGGCGGCGGAGTCTTCCATTCCGCCACTGCTGGAATGGAAATTCTCGCAGGTTTTTGGGGAGAGGGCGGCAGGCGAGGAGGTCCAGGAAGGTATGATTTCCTACTTAGGTTGGTTCTTGGTGCTCATAGACGAGGTTAGGGTTTCTTGGGGACTTTATGTCCGCTGGAGCTGACAATTTACCTTCCACTAGTTTAGCCATATATTTGCTACTAATTATATAGAGTTGGATTCTACGGCTGTATCTCCTTCCTTTTCTGAACGAAAAAGTGGAACTTGTTTCCTTCTCTGGAGTATAAAATCATATTAATTGTGAAACTACTGCAAGATACGGTCCTACTCTACAAGTTTTTTCGTTTCCACTTTGTTATTTGTGATTGTGAACTGCTTAGCCGTTTGTTTTGCAATTATTTTCTGGAGAAATAAATAACTCATTCATACACTCGATGATACATTGTGGAAGCGTTGGCTGACTTGCTAATTCTTGCATACCAGCGATGCTAGTCGCATTCTTCAGTTAGCTATCAGCTACTGATATATTGAGTTCTTTAACCAGCTCAGAATACCCCTTCTAAGTTTTCCATCTCTGTTAAAAACATTTTCTCACCACTTATCTGATATGTCCGAGTTGGAGCTGATACAATGGAGTTGGGGGATGTCCTGTGAAGCCACTTATTTATCTTTTGGTCATGAAGAGTAAGAGGAATGCCCTTGTCATCATAAGAAGATTGACATCAATGTTTATGAGGAATGTTTGTTTTCTCCAGATATTACTTTCATCAGTGCATCTATGATTTTGTTTCCTTCTTCACTCCCTTAGGTGAAATACTTCACTTCCTTTACGCTTTAGGTGAAATGCTTCACTTCTTTTCCATTTTCATTCAAAAGTAATGCAGTTTAACTCGTGGGCATGTTTCTTAAATAATGAACTACTTAGTTTAGTTTGAGTCATCACTTTTTTTATTACTAGTATATGTTACAATTTTTGTTTTCATTTTTCTAAGCTTTTGATGCAGGTTCAATTTCCTTGCAAATCAATTGTTTTAGGATTTGTTAAGCATTGGTTGATATGAATAGTTGTTGTTTATGACGATTGTGACTAATGTTCAGATGGAACATAAATAATCATTAATCAGTTTTCTCCCAGCATTTTCACATCCAAAATATTTATGTACTAGCATCTGGCAGCTGCCCCTTTAGTTTTTTACTTATCTTCTCAATAATGGTAGTAAATATCTATATGATCTCAACACTCTTCGGTTACTTCTGTTACCGTCACCGTAGTCAACTACTACTAGACACCTGTATTATGACTGATGTTGAGTTTTGCTTCAAGTTCCTCTTTAAGATTTCTTTCTCATATCTGACATAAGATGGCTGAAGGGAAGTCTTGGCGCAATGGTAAAATTGTTGTCATGTGACCTTGAGGTCATCAGGTTTGAGTTGCGGAAATAATCTCTTGCAAAATGCAAGGTAAGACTGTGTACAATAGACCCAATGTGGTCTGACCCTTCCCTAAGACCTTGCACTGGCAGGAACTTCGTGCACTGGGCTGCCCTTTATCTGACATAAGATGGCTGGCATGAGCTTAGGTACCAATGGTATAGTTGCCCATACATAAAGAACTGTTCTATCCCATTTCCTTCGCTGCTAAAAAAAATTGACCATATCCAATAATTTGGTCATGACTTCACATTCTATTTCTGTGTAGTGACAAAGTTTATGACTTTTTAAAACTGTTTTCATAGTGAAGTTGCATATCTAATCTTATATTCTTCAGATCCTGTGAGTTGCTAACATTCTTAATATCTGTTTCGTTGCAGTTGATATTATTTCAGCGATTGAATTTGACAAGTCTGGAGATCATCTTGCCACTGGTGATCGAGGAGGGCGTGTTGTTTTGTTTGAAAGGACAGATGTTAGACACGTATGCATATCTTTGAACTTCTTGTTTGTGTTTTTTTGTTGTCCTGTTTCACTTTCCACATTTTTCATTTTGATTTACAGCATGGTTTCCGAAAGGACTTGGAGAAGCAAGATTGTCCAATTACTAGGCACCCTGAGTTCTGCTACAAGACTGAGTTCCAAAGCCATGAGCCTGAAGTACTTTGTTCTAAATAACAACTATCTACAATGTATCATGATATGTAGTAGAAATCTGATATATTTCTTTTCATATTATGCTGCAGTTTGATTATCTTAAAAGCTTGGAAATAGAGGAGAAGATTAATAAGATCAAATGGTGTCAGACAGTCAATAATTCTCTTTTCCTTCTTTCTACGAATCACAAGACTATTAAGTACTGGAAAGTAAGACCTTTTCTTTTCCAGGAGATTGTCATGCTTTTTGTTCAATCGTGTACAATACCCTTTTTTCCTTCTAATTTTAAATCTAGCTAATGTAAGAAGTTGTGTGATTGTTAGCTTTTTGATTGCACATATTTTTTGTTTTCTTTTCATAAGAGACATTTTCTGTTTATCTTTATCAATCTATAGTGGCTTATCATATATATTTTGTGGTTTTTCATATAATTTTTTTGGCATTATTGGATTCATTCTGATGGTGACCAGTAATTTCAGAGTTCTATCTAGGATTACATATGCTAGCATAATCAAAGATGATAAAAGCAAATAATTTGTTATCATGACATTTCAACTTTGCTATCATGACATTTCAACTTTGCATGTGCAATATTAAGAGTACATAAAAACTTCACTGAGCTGCAAAGGTAGCTTAGAGACCCTTTTATAAACACCATATATGTTAAGGGATGAATTGCAAATTTACTATAACAAAAAGTGTAGGGTAGAGAGGAGTACCTAGGGGAAAATCTCTAATAGCTTTTCCATTTACCTTTTCATAGTTTTAGAGGGGCGCCGTTCACTCTCCATATTGTGAGTTGTGTGATGTTTGGCATCTTTTACTAGTGACAGTGATGCCTAAGCAATCCTTTAGCACACCTTGGAGCAATTCCCATGCAAGCATCTCTGTTCGGCAACATTAGCTCCACAAGCATTTAATTTGACGTGTCTGTATGTGTGCGACATCACCTTTGTGGGTGTCAAGTGATGGACACAACCTTCTGCAAATCAGTCATCTTCCCTAGATTAATTTGCTGCCAAACCACCTAGACTACTTTGTCATTCAGCGATCTTGAAGCACCTCTGCACTACGTGGATATGGTTATTCTCACACCGCAAGCAGCATTTCTCCATAATTGCTCTTCATTTGTCATCTATTCTTCACAATAGTGATTAGGATCTCCAAATACCGCTAAGGGCAATGACTTCTCTTCATGACCCATGGTATAAAGACACCTTCATCAAGATCTATCTTTAATTCAAATGTCGGATTTCTCAATTACGGCTTTCATGTGTGTCCTTTTTCCAGTTTCTGGGTTTCTTGGGTCCATGATGATTACCATAAAGAAGTTGAATAAGAGGAACTATACTTTATGGTTCACTGCAATTCAAGATTGGTTCATGGGCCAAGGTATTTTGGATCTTCTCACCATGTACGTTGTTGAGATTCTTGAATCTAATTAAGTCTCATGGGAGCAAATTAATGCACATGTTTATCCTTCTTCTTTGTTGGACTATCAATCCTAGTGTTATGAGAACATTTTGTTATTACTCATGACTATTATCTCAGGATTTGTATAAGGTTGAAATCTTTCAGGTGTATGATGTGATTGATAATCTCTTTCAATAGTGACAACATGACACTAAGATGACCACTCACATTGTCTTCGAGGCTTTTTCAGTCGATTTTATAGACATCTTTCACCTCAAATGTTACTGCAAGATCACTTTGGCAAGCTCCTCATCAGTGTCTTCCTTTATATCATTCACCCTAAGCTGGAGGCACTGAAGATCAAGATATTGGGAGACCGTTCGATACTACCCTTCAGACGTGTATATATAGATGTTGTAGGCTTTGACCATTGCCTATCATCCTTTGATCCTACAATGGTTCTATTGGCATAATTACGTGGTAGTAGAGCATTCCATCAGTGATGCATGGTGGTCATGTTATTGAACAAGGCCTGCTTAAGTGTCAGCATTATAAAAAATTTAGTAATATGCAGGATGTTTACTATTCTTTCTATGGTTACTTAGCCATGCATTACATACATGTTATGTGGTCTAATTGAATTTTCTTCTTGGACTAATCTTTAAATGCACACCCACTGTATCCTTAATTCCACTATTTTATCCAGACTTCATTTGTTGGGCCCTTGAAGTAGGTTCTTATTGTATATTAGATGATATATGGTTCTTTTTCTTAATAACATTGACTATTTAAAGTATTTTTTTAACTAGTAGAAGTGTTAAATATGTGCTTTTATCTAGGTTAGCAAAAGCATTAGTTTTTTATTGCTCCAAAATTACATGCAAGTATGAGAAGAAATTCAAACGCGTGGTTTTAGTTAGAACTTGCATATGATTTCAATTTTCAGTGAATTGTTGTAAAATTTCAAAGAAAATGAGATGATTTTTCTTAATTTCATAATGGAACTTGAAATTGTATGTTTTAGACAGCTGTATTAATTGTTACTTCTTGAAACTATATAGGTGCAAGAAAAGAAAGTGAAGAAGTTTTCTGAAACCAATATAGATACTTCAGAAAATGGGAGCATTGCTAGCTCAAGTATAACCGCTACAAGATTTGTTCCGGATGGTGCTTATGCAGAAAGACCCCACAGTCACTTGAGCAATGAGTTTTCCATCCCTCCTGGGGGCTCTTCGTTGCTTCGTCTTCCAGTGGTACTTGTACTTATCCTATTGAATTTGCAAAATATGATTTACAACCTAGATGCATTAAAATATACAAAGGGAGTTCATCCATTGAACAAATTTACCTTGCACTTATAGCTATACTAACACACCCTTTTGCATTCACCTTTGGCTCATGCAATCTGCAACCTTTCACAGATTTTGCTTCTTAAACTTGTCTGCATTCTGTTTTACAAGTTGTAATAGATGTTTAGTATGTATCTTTGTATGTACATATAGGTGATGAGTCAAGAGACAAGCCTTATTCCTAAATGCCGAAGGATATATGCTCATGCCCATGATTATCACATAAATTCCATCTCAACTAACAGGTGAATCATGCATCTTTTAATTATCCTCGTCCAATTTTCACTCACTCTATTTTTTTTGTGTTTAGTTTCTTTATGACAAAGCTCTTTTGATCTTCCTTTACTCAATTAGTTATGTTTTTCTTTTGGGCTGCTCATCCTTTTAGCATGAAAAATATAAACATGCTTCTGTAGATAGTTTTTTTCTTTTTTACTCAATGTGATATCAACCACTAAAATTGATCATAAATTGGTTGGTTTTGGCTGTCTCAATATCTGAGCTATTGATGTAATATTGACTTTTCCCCCTTTACCAATAGCATCTTTAGAGGGGAGGGGGGCTTTGACTAGTAAAAAGCCACATGGATCCATGCACCTTATAATTGCGGATTAAAACCCTTCAACGAGCCCCCTTTGTGGCCATTTGTTTTGAAATTATCAATGCCCATTGAATTATTGCTTTAGGTGTTATTTTTGCCCATTATAGTTTTGTCCTTCACAAGGGTATTTATGGTCTCATTAGGTCACACAACTTTAATGGAGCTCATTGAGGAGTTGCATTTTAATGATTTTTAGGGCTTTAGGTAACTCATCCATGCAATGACATTGATACCAATTACTAGAGACACGATCAAATACCAATGCATGAGGATAACTAATATTTGGTTGATCGAGGAGAGTCAAATACCAAAAGGTCTCTCAAGAGAAGTGAATTGAGGTTTTCTTGGAAGAAGAAATTTGGGAGTGAACTTGTTTGATATTATTATTGTAAAGGGGGGTGCAATGGTAAAGTTGTTGCCGTGTGATCTTGTGGTCACGGATTGCAGAAACAACCTCTTGCAATGTAGGGTAAGGTTGCGTACATTAGATCCAATGTGGTCCGATCCTTCCTCGAGACTCCGCATTGGCGAGAGCTTCGTGTACCAGGCTGCATTTTTTTATATAGAGAGGGGGGGGGGGGGGGGGGGGGGGGGTTGCAACTTGGTCTACAAGGCTCCTAGACCACCCCCAATAAAATATTTTCATGCATAATTTCTTTGTTTATGGTGGACTAACAGCATATGTATATTAAACCCAACTACTATTATGATGCATCAATAAAGATTGAAAAATTATTAGATTCAATATAATTATTAAGGATGCGCCCATCACATTACTCTTCACTGCTACTGTGGTGCCTAAGCTAGCTGTTAATGTGCCAATGAAGACATAATGGATGTCTTGATTGAATGGTTTGTCTTGCAAGAGCTAGAATTTGTGTTGCATTTACATTCAACTTTTGTCATGCTTGGATGACCGCATCATACATTTTTGTGAGGAGGATGGAAAAAACATGTATGAGGAATCGAGAATGCTTTGTTAAGACATTTAGGTGTCAATTTTGATCATATTTGCTTCTATTGATCTTGATTTACACAATAGGCTCATTAGTGGCAGATTAACCTCTTTGTGATGTATCTAATTCATTATCTTTGTTATTGCATGGTAAAAAAGTAATGGATATATGATTAGAATTCATTCAGTCAAAACAATTGGAACTCCTTTCTGATTGTTTGCATTGTGCTATTGGAAATAGATGAATATTTATTTGAGCTGATGGTTTACATTTAGGATAGTTGGAGTTATTATTATTTTTTCTCTTTTTAATTATCATTAGATCGTAGTGCTTTGGCTGCAGTGGTTCTGACATTGATAGAAGGTTTGAAATTTCACTTCGATCTGGGGCTTTGATCCCTAATCAAAATGAGATGTTTCAGTGCCATGTTCCTAATGCAGAAATATGGTGCTGAAGTTATTGATGGGAAGAGGAAGGAATTGGAGAGGAGAAAATAAGATCAGAGGAAGAGAAAAAAGAAGAGGAAATCCTAACCTCATCATGGTTATCGTGCACAAGCTCGTATCTCAATAGGGGTGTCAAAATGAACTTGATCCGTCAACCTGGCCCGAGTCGACCCAAAAAATATCGGGTTAGAGTTGAGGGTTTTCGGGTTGGGGTTGGGGTTTTCTGGGTTGGATTGGATGTTGGGTTTGGGTTTGGGTTGAATAAGAACTTTTTTAGCTTCAAAGAAATCACAAACTTCTTATTCAATGTAGAACAATTTTTCCAATCTATCACTTGCTAAGGAGCAGAGGATATATGTCACCACTATGTACTTGTTCGTAGTACTGAGCAAGCTTTGTTGATGAATCAATGCTTAAATTTCCCAAACACCCTTTACACTTCCCATTTGTGCCTCTGACTTCACCATTAGAGGGATACTTATCTAGGATGGATACTCAGTTGCATATGAGAGTGAGAAGCTCAATGATATGAAATAAAGATATCTTGTGCACGAGAAGGAAATGATGACAATAGTCCATTGTCTATGAGTTTGGAAGCATTATTTGCTAGGTGTCATTTTGTAGTCAACATCGATAAAGTTACATTTTTCTATTTCCAAGCTAAGAAGTGATTGCCTCCAAAATAAGCTTGTTAATAAAGTTTCCTTACTGAATTTGATATGCCAATAGAGCACAAGCTGAGACAAACAATTGTTGCCATCGATGCTCTCAGTCTCAAGATTGGATCTCTTCTAGGAGACATGACAGCTGCAATAATGTTAGTCAAGTACAATCCTACTTTATAAGACACTCAGAACAATCTTAGTCCATTACAAACCCACTTTATGGACAACATTTGATTGAAAATACAAAGTGAGCGACAAGATGAGACACCATTGAAAGTGATTAAAGATAGCAAAACTCCAAGATTTTAGTTCCAAGTGGAACTTATCTATGCCAAAGGAAATCAAGTCTATGTTCCAAAGTTACCATGGCTTTGATGAGAACCATTTAAACCTTATGGACAGGAACTTAAGCTGCTATAGAATGCTCTTTTCTGGATAAAGATGGAGGATAAAAGGGTAGCCTGATGCACGAAGCTTCAACCAAAGCTGCTATTGTACGAATGCATTTTTCTGGCCAAACATGGAGAATGATGTTGAATAATACATTAAGATTTGCTTAATCTATTTGTAAGAAATGTTAGCAAGCCGAAAGCCAGCAGGGCTTCTAGTGTCAATGCTAGCCATCCGAACCATGATAAAGCATCTTCTTGGATTTTATATTGAATCTTCCTAAAGTTAGAGAGCTTGGTTCAATTCTAGTAGTGGTTGATTGATTCTCTAAGTATGCAATATTCATTGCAATTTCCACTCACTATTTGACATTAGAGGTGACACAAACCTTGTGATGAGGCACATTGTCAAATATTGGGGTGTCTTACGGTATCATCATCCAAAGACTCAAGAAAAGTCATGAACAACTTTTTAAGTTGTTGATGAGATTGTACTTCTCCATAAATTTACATCTTTAAACTTATGGGGAAATAGAGTGGTTCAATGAACTTTTCGAACATTATCTCAATCGCTTTGTGGTAGCCAACCAAAGGGATTGGGTGAAGTTGATTGACATGGCTCGATTCTCTTATAACTTGTAGAAGAGCTCAATGACCAACAAGAGTGCAATCAAAATTGTGAATGGGTGGCAACTGAACATCGTCACCCATTGGCAACTGGCGTCTGGCTATTGTTGAAATGGTGGTGTTGCATATTTGATGGCAAAGGAATGACAAAAGAATCAATAGATTGCAAATTCTACTTGGAATGGGCAGTTAGGAAGATGAAAAGGTGGATAGATTCGGAAAGGAAACATGTGAGCTTTAATATTGGGGATAAAGTCCTAATGAAGCTCCAACCTACTCCTTTCAAGATGTTTGAAAGCAACATTTATTTGTGTGAATCATGTATATGTTTTTGTTCGTATTTAGCATGCATTTACTGTCATATATGACATTATTTAGTTTAACTTTATCTTTTGCATTAATTTCTATATTTTTAGTTTGGATGAATGCTCTTTGTTATATTTGATGATAAGATGCGAAGATCTTGACTTTGGAGCTCGTTTGAAGACGAAAAGCCATTGGAGTGACAATTCAACATGGTCCATAGCTTGCCCGTGGCACTTGTCACGATCATGGACCACCTATGGGTGAAGATTCGACATCGGAACAACGATCGAGACTTTCAGCAGGAAACATGGCCAGGCCGTGACACCTACTATGATTGTGTTCCCCTCTGACTTCTTATGAGAAAGCATCTAGAGCCTACCATGATCAGGTCATGGTGCTTGCCACGACCATAGTGCTTCAAGATGACATTCCTCTTATTTTTAGAAAATTCTATCAAGCCTTCCCTAATTTTTGGAAGTTTTGTTAGCTCCCTTTATTTTTAGGAAATTATGTTAGTTTTTCTTTTTTTTAGGAAATTTAGTTAGCTGTCCTGACTTTTTAGGAATTTATATTGGGGCTATCCTACTTTTTAGGAAACCCTGTCAAGACTCTAAACCTAGGCAAGGGGTGGCGGCTAGAAGGCATCGAGGGATTAAGGGGATCTCCCCTTTCCCGATCGTGGGGTTGTCATGACAGGCGACCCCAAAAGAGAGTCGTCTTCGAAGAGATCCAAGGAGTGAGAGATTTTAGTCGTCAAGGAGCACGTTGAGATCATCTTAATGCGTCATCGACATCTACAAACTGAGTTCTTCTTACACTTCTCTTTATTTCGAGTTGTAGAATGCTTTTGATCATGTCTTTTGGCTTGTTTCTCCATCGTGATAGAGTAGTCTCCTAAAATTAGAAAGTAATCCAATGTTGATTTGATAATTATATGTTGTTATTTATCTCTTTTATCGCATGATGTGTTAATCCTTGATTTAGTTGTTATTATGCATAACATGCTAATATGTTCTAATGGACCTTAGCATAGATCTTGGGGTGAGGAAGAAGAATTGAAAGGTGAATTCCGATCTTGGACTTATAATAACTTGACTTGAGGAGTTGTTCGGGAAAATAGTTCAAACTCTCTCAAGGGTACCATTGACTATCACATAGCATAAAGTGTCTATCTTAGTTTGGCTACCACGAAAGTTGGGGGTTGCGTTAGAGTAGATGCACTGGTGTATTCTCAAAAGGGAGCATTGAGTACCTTAGGATAGACCACCTTCAAGCTTGATTGACATTGAAGTAAAAGAGAGATTTATAACTACATTATCAATGATCGTCGTGGTGAAACTGAAGTCCTAAAATTATCTCAATGAACTACTGATTTTCTTCCCGTCTTTTAATTTTGTTTTCTTAATGCAATTGCTTCATATCAATTATCCCATTGCTCGCAAACTAATACTCATCTTCATTGTCCCTGAGGATGATAATTTTACTACTTGACGATGACCGTGCACTTGCGGTTAGCACACATCAAACATTCACAAGGGTTTAGTGCATGATTACAAAGGTTTCTTTGCAAGCACCAAGAAGGTTGGGGAGGTTGCTTATAAGTTGCAACTGCTAAAAGGATTCCCAATCCCATGCAGTATTCCTTGTGAGCTGTCTGAAGCCCTGCTATGCCGACTTGCAGGAAGAAGGGTGCAACATCTTGTGCCATTCGCTACTACCCAAGTTGTAAATCGAAGAGCAGAGGAGATAGTAGTAACTCGCAAGAAGACTCTTCTTACTAGAGCTACTGAACCGGAATACCTTGTTTGATGGAAGGAGCTTCCACATTAGGGGCAAGTTGGGGGGAGAGCACTCTGCGACAACACAAAGACATCATCAAAGCATTTGAAGACTAACCAAGCGGAGTATGTTAGGAATGAGAAGTGGTCTCATGTCTTATAAAACTTTAATTTTCTTTTCTTTGTCTTGGAGCCATTCTGACACTTCAAATCTAGGCTAATGCTCCAGCATTTGCCTCATTTTGATGAACAAGAGGACAAAGAAAAGTGGCATTCAAATTGGCTCCTTGGAACCATTCATTGTTTTAGTAAGCATTTTAAATTTTGAACTTGCAGATGTTGTATGTGTAATCCTTGTTCAAGATGATTACGAAGAAGATTTGCTAACCCATTGGATATCACTTAATTCACATCCATTTCAAGATAAAAACAATTAATCATGAACAATGGTTACTTTGCTTTTGTGTGGGTGATGAGAATATCCATCACTGCAAGCTTTGCCCTTCAGCCTGGGGTTTAAGTTATAACAGAGTACCTAGCATCTGATAACCTTCTCCACTGTTTGATTCTTGGTGTGAAGTTGAACCTTTATTATAGGCTGATTAGATCTTCTCTAAATATGGACCAAGGTCAGACTAGCCATAGTCCAGCTGACTAAGGTGGCTGCAGTAATCATCAGACTTTGATAGTCTTAGAAGTCAGGAGGGGTGTGATGAAGAGACTAGATAACAGGAACAGCATTATGAGCTTCTTGAAGGTTCTGAAAAAGATTGGGTCAGCTTGACCATTGCAGGTCAGGAGCACTCTAGCATGCTATATAGTTTTTTAGCATATATCATATGTAAATTGGTGGATTATGATTGACTACTTCAGAAAGGTTGTTATTTTAGGAGGTATGAACACTTGTGGGCTGTGGCTTGTGTATTAATTTGGTTAAACCTTTGTGTGAGGTTTATTTATGGATGCTATCTTTTGTGCTTCTCCTAAAAAGTATTTTTACTGTACTGTAGTTGTTAAAAAAAAATCTTATTTTCTTAGGATCTGGAGGATTTATCTTACTTTATAAGAATATGTGGGACTTTTCAGTAACATGCTTTAATAATTGTCTTAATCTTGCATACTGCAATATTATTATATGTCTGCAAATATGTTTACATCTACTTGTCATTTGAGCTTTGTTGAAACTGATATTTATTTTCTTTTCAACTCAGTGATTGTGAGACGTTCATATCAGCTGATGATCTGCGAATAAACCTTTGGAATTTGGAAATTAACAATCAGAGTTTTAATATTGTTGATGTGAAACCTGCAAATATGGAGGATCTAACTGGTATCACCTCTTAATTGGAAGTTAAATTAATTCTTTGCTTTAAAACTTTGATCAGGCACTCTAAGTGTGTTAGTCATTTTTGTAATTTTTAGCACATTCTGCCTACTTAAGATGCAATATTAATTGCCTTGAGTTTTTATTCAGTAGGTGATTTTAATAGACCCAACTAGGTATCCATTCCTTTGATCTTCAGAAGTTCATTGGATGACATGGTTAAGAATCTCCATAAACACTGCAACACTACCAATACACTGGCAACCACCAACTTTGTTCCAGGAAGCAGATTAGTCTGTCCTAAGATTTCAAGTCCCCAATGGCATTCTTAGTCTAAGGTATGACTTGCTTTGAGGAATTAGTCTGTCCAAATAGAATTTGCCTCTGCCTGACAATTAATTTCTAATTAGTCTTTTTTATTTGTGTTTTTATCCTGATAAATAAGCATATTTGTTGGGTTGTTGATTGGTGGCTCTTTGATATGCAATAATGCAATAGGAATATCACAATAAAACTGCACAATCAGACTTATCCATTCTCTAGTGAGAATTAGGGAGCCTATTTTAACTTCAATTTTTTTTCTGGATCGCTTTGTGAAGTCATTGGGAAAAAAATGGTTGGTTATACCAGATCCTTTAGTTTATGACTTTTCTTGAGGGCACATTGTATGATCCGTGATACTCAGCTTACTAGATATCCTAGCTATTCCTGTACTATTTCTTCTACAATCCTTCTACATGTGCATATACTGTTCTATCTGATAATTCATATGTATATATTCACAGCCTACATTTAGAAAACTTTATATTCACAGCTTACTAAAAATTTTTTTTCTGAGTTATGATGTTTTTTGAAATGGTACATTCTATTAGAGGTGATCACATCTGCTGAGTTCCATCCAACCCACTGTAACTTGCTGGCTTATAGTAGTTCAAAGGGCTCAGTCCGGCTTATAGACTTGCGACAATCTTCTTTATGTGACAATCATTCTAAGATGTAAGAAATTCCTTTCCTTATTCTATTGATGTGAGAATGACTTGAGGAAAATCATGTGCTACTCACTAAGTAGATTTTATCTCAACTTCTTGAAGTTATCTGGTATGGATAATAAGATACTTTACCAACAGATTTGAGGAACGTGAAGCTCCTGGTTCAAGATCATTTTTTACAGAGATCATTACGTCAATTTCAGATATTAAATTTGCAAAAGATGGAAGACATCTCCTTAGTCGTGATTATATGACTCTTAAGGTTGCTGTCTTATTCTCACTTCTTTTCATTTTCCCCTTTATCAGCACATTTGTGCAATATCATGGAAGCACAGGTTAGTGTCAGTTGGTTTGCTACTTGGAGTGGGATAAAATCTACTCACTGATAGTCACTACTACAGTAGACATGACATACTAGATTAAGTACTTAATGTGTATATATTAATTGAATTTTGGTTATTTCAAACAACAATACTTGAAATCCTTGTTGTGTCTGTACTAGACATTGGCACTTCTCATATTTTCCTAGGTAGATACTCCAAATTGCATCAGGATGCACTTGTGTCATCTGTGATTAATTCTGCACCATTATCTGTAGAATTGGCAAAGGCCTCTGAGTTTATGCCAAAAGAAATTCTTATAATTGAAACCAATATCGTACACACACATTCCTGTTGTACAGTTCATGCTTTTACCATACTATATGAAGAACCTAGAGCCTGCATTCTCATGCTAATCAATCCACTATTTTTAAGCTAGATTGAAATATTAACTTTTCCTCAAGTATATTATCTTTAATATATATGTTTGAATCTGTTCTGTTTTATTCTTCTAAATTCAGTATCAATTGCTCAAAGTAACAAGTAGATGCAGATAATCTGTTGAAAGAATTTGCTTATAACTATCAATTTGCTTATAATGATCATCTTATTATTGAGCATGTTTGTTCAACTGTTTGCAGTAATGGCACCCTTTTCTGTCTTCTAATAATTCTCTAGGCCATCTCCACGTTGTGCTGCTCTCCCCTCTACTCTTCTTCTTGTCTTCGTACCTTAAAGTTGCCTATCACTCAAGTGTTTGGAGTCAACTTGACGAATTTATCCCTCTGTTAATGGAGATTTATGCATAACAATATCACTAGTGATACTCAAATAAATTACTTTTTTATTATATTAATTAATATTGTTTTGCCCTTCTACCTATGCCTTCTATGTTAAATGATCCAATCCTTCTTTTTAAATATACTCTATACCATCTCAACTTATTTCCTCTTAATATTATCCTTTATTGAAGCTAATATTTAATTACTCTCAAATATTAATATGTATATTTTTCATTTTATCTTTTCTAGTAATTCTACAAATCCATCTAGTATTTTATTTTTGCTACTTTTACTTTTCAACATGTTTTTTTCCTCCTTTGATCTATAAAAGTATGATGGATAAAAGCACATTGTTATTATACTTTCCTTTGAGGCTAATGGAGATATAAGAATCAACGTGTTATTTTCTGACAACCCAACATGATATATAAAGTATGATGGATCAAATCACATTGTTATTAAACGTCCCATTGAGCCTAATAGGGATATAATAATCACACAAGATCTAGAAGTCTCTCCATTTTGACTAGTCATTCTTTAACTTATTAATTAATCTTCATCAATATCCTTGAATAATAAATTCAAGATATCTAAAAGCTCATACAAAGATTTCATAATATCCATCATAACTATTCTACTGAAACTACATTTTCTCCACAATTCAAAGCTTGAATTAAATTAAATTACGCACATGAATTAGCACAACATCATCTAGAAATAAATTTTATAAAAATTATTATAAAGATCTACTTGAAGCTATGACCAAGCCTAGATGGATAATACTCATGTGGGTGTGGGTGTGGGTGTGGGTTTAAGTGTTTGTATTTTCATTGTAAGTTAAATTGAGCCATGTTCAAACTCGATCATGTCCTTGAAGTTTAGTGGGGTGAAATTCATGAACATCTCTTAGATCAAGCCTTGGAAATGCATATAATGTAACTACTTAATATTCTTTTTGTAATTCAAGCAACAATTAATTTATTACAGTGAAAACAAATAATGTTCTCTTGTCACGATAGCCTAAATATTTTCTATTGGTTGATTTGTAAGTTGAAGTTAGTTTTACTGATTTTAATGTAAAATTATAGGACCTTAATTTGTTAATAGTTGAATTTCCTCTCTTGGCTTTATGTTATTGTGTATGTCAAAATAATGATAATACAAGAAAATATATATATAAAACAACAATACTATCAGCATAGCTTTTGAAAGCCTATGAATAATATGATTCAGTGATGATTTTTCAAGAAGAAAGTTGATCCATTAGAAATATAACAAAAAACATAATTAAAAATCAAGGTAATATTCATATGCACATGTGATAATAAATCAAGGCCTATGAAGACATAAATAGGAAAGCAAATGAATTAGCTCATCAGTGATAATAAATTATAAAAGAAAGCACATGTGAAGAATTGAACTCTTGACATTTAAATATAAAAATTAATTCTTTTTGTATAAACTTGTTTCTTATGTGTTTTTTGTTGTTTGTTCAACAGCTGTGGGACATAAACATGGAATCTGGTCCTGTTGCAACTTTTCAGGTCCATGAGCATTTAAGACCTAGGGTAAATGCTTGGTTTTAAGTATTCTACATTTTCTCTGATCGAATTAATATTATTGGCTCTATACTATGATGGAACAGTTCTAGTGACTATAGTTTGCGCTTCTCTGCAGCTTTGTGATCTTTATGAAAGTGATTCAATCTTTGACAAATTTGATTGCTCCCTTAGTGGTGATGGGTTGCATGTCACGACTGGAAGTTACAGGTATAATCCAGCAGGTATTGTAGTGATGGTACTGCATTCTTCTGGCGTATTTCTGATATTTTATATCATTGGTGAACTGCAGCAATCTTTTTTGTGTATTTGGTTGTGTTCCTGGCAGCAATGAAGCAACCACTTTGGAAGCCAGTAAAAATCCAATGAGGTACAGTGGCCATAAAACTAAAAGAAATTCCTCTGTTCTCTCATTATGCCCTCCAGAAAATGTCTATTTAGCAATATATGGACATAGAAAGTAACAACCTCAGAATGCAATATAAAAGGGCCGTCTTCTTTGAACTTGTATAAAGAAATAAGTTTATCATGCTGATGACATTCATTTGTATATGTTCATAACGCAAGTAAGGTTGTGGAATTCGATTGACTTGATGACCAGTCCCTCAGTTATAACCACCTACTAATTTGCGGGGATTTTTTTCTCCTTTAAATCCTTTTAGATACTTTGGATGTTATGGTTTCCTTCCAGATTGGAGATCTTTGTTTCTGTTATTGATTTTGGTAACATCATATAGCCAATCACAAAGATTTGACGAGTGCTATTATTTGTTGAGGCACTTATTGTCTGTTACCAAGCAAGGTGATATTTTGTTTATTCTTCAACTGTCTTGATTCTTCATGTGAACCAGCAGACTATTTTCTTGACTCATTGTCTGTTACCGAGCAAGGAAATAAGTCAAGAAAGTTTTGCCTAATGGAACTTGGTTTTGGCACATTTTCAGCAGTTGAACCAGCAGACTATTGTCTCCCCTTCTCTCCTTCAGAAGTTGATATTTAATGGACGTTATGACATTTGTGCCTCTACTGTAATTTATTAGAAATATGTGAATGGAATTAAGTTTTCACTGGGCTATATTAGTTTGTCTTGCTTTATTATTGAAGCATCAGGTACAGTTTGACTTCTTTTCATGTGACTATAGGCTGCAAGTGCAGAACTCAAAGTCTGCAAGATCTATGAGCAGCTTCACACGTGGTGTTAGACGAGGTTTGGGATCTCTAAACTATATTTTTCTCCCAGCAGTCTTTTGTTCTATGCCATCTTATGTGATCTTAAATGCCACAGGAGCAGAAAGTTCTTCAGACTCTAACGGGAATTCGTATGATTTCACATCCAAATTACTCCATTTAGCATGGCACCCAACAGAAAATTTTATTGCTTGTGCTGCTATGAACAGTTTGTACATGTATTATGCATGAAGATACTAGGAACGGAAGCTTTCATTTTTTGCAATTTTTTTGTTTTGATTTGTTCCTCGAGGCACTTAGCTTTTGATGTTCAATGAGCTAGGTGTGGGAGCATGTGATTTTTTGCATGCTCAAGTGTGGTAAAAAATTTGCTACCCAGGTTCAATAGACATTCTACTTTCCATGGAAGCGTCTTCTGATTAATTTTGTGGGAGAGATTGAAGACCTTCACTAATGTTTGATGGCACCCTTGTAGATTGCTGCACCTATTGCAGGTGTTTTCATGTCTCAAAGCAGGGGTTGTTCTGCATCTGGATGTCAGGGCATCTGTACTTGTTGGACATATATACCAGAGCTTGGGGAAGTTCTTCTCTTGCAAAGCGTTCGCATATAATATTATACACGGAAATCCTTCAGCTTTTTTATCTTTGGAATATAGTATGTTTTCAGTTTAGAAATTGTTCAGGCAATGTAATCTCGATGGTCATTGATATTAAATTTTTTAAGCTGTCAAATAAGTTGGTCTTGATGCCTTCCGGTTCTCGTGTTTTATTTCTGATGTAATTTCATTTCCACTGTTTGTACCTCTTATGATATTAGCCAGGGGGTGTTCGTTGTTTGTGATTTCAGTACAAATTTCATTAATCTCCTTTTACATTACACATTTACACTATTGCTGGTTGATATATCTTTGGCCATCTGTTTTTTTTGGCAAATTGATTCTTTTATTAATCTATAACCATGCATTAAACTTATTTTTTAGGTGCATTATTGTATGATCTGCAGGAACTAGAGTTTTAACTCTCAACTATAAGAACCCACGAATAGAGGGGTTTTCACACTGGTTCATCCGTTTGAGGAGCGTTTGTTCTTTCTATCAAGAAGAAAATGCCATAACCATAAAAAATAATAATTTCTTTCTATCAAGTCGATGAAAAGTGAGAAGGAAACTTTTCAAATGCCTAATGACCATTATGAAAATTCCTAATGAAGTTATTTAGTCTCATTAATGTTCCAGCTAGGTGCATTAGTAGACTTGTTGAGCATTGTATTTTTAGAGTATCAGATTAATTTTATGATTGTTTTAATAGATGATATCTTGGTGAATCTTAAATCACAAAGTTTTCATGAGGAATAGTTTTGGAGGCCCAGAGAAAAAAAATAGTTGCCATACTAGTTGATTGCTAAGTGTTGGATTTCCAAGTTCTAAGAATGGCATATTAGTTGCTCTGCAGAAGATAGAAGCCATGTGCAACGTGGGCAATGTGAGACTGGGCATGAGATTTACAACTTTCTGGGACTTATAGGCTACTTACATTGATTCTTGAAGGGACTTCCAAGATAATGACAGCTTGACTAGATTGACAAAGAAAGAAGTGAAGTTCATCTCAAACCTGATAATTGCTTTAGTTCTAAGCTTTCCTTTTGGTGAAGGTTTTATCTGTTTGCTATTGCTTTTGGTGAAGTTCGCTCGTAACGAGGACATATCACCATAAACTTCATGTTAGGACTATTGAGATCTAAGAAGGGTCACAATTCAATTTAGGTCACCGTGGGACGATCGAATCACTTCTTAACTTTCTATGAGATCAACTCTCAAGACATTATGTGCTTCTATGATATTTCAATTAATTATATCGCTTCAAATCATGATATATTCTTCACTACTTGATATTTTAAAAATGCCTTTAGAGCACTTTGGAACTACTCTATGCTATCTTGTCTATCTATAAATAAATAAAATATATTAATAAAAAAACGTCTAATGAGTTATGAAAGTTGTACAATATAAAAATAAAATAAATTGTGGATTAGAATGATTTAACGTAATGAAATACTTCAAATAACAAATTAAAGTGAATTTAATATATCAAAAATTTAAGTTCAAAATGTAACAACTGAAAGAATTCAACAGCAAATGTTCTATTTTATTTATTTATTTATTTCTAGGTTGTTGGTCTCCCACGTCGAGCTCAAATTTTGGAGGGGTTCAACATTTACTGCGTAGCATGCATCAAGGTGAATCTCCCATCCTCCCAGTGAAAACTATGCTCTTCCTACTCCCCTTTTATCTTATTATTATTTTTCTTTTCCATTCCATCACTGACATTGACAGCTTCTTCTGTTCCTCTTCCTCCTTCCTCCCCATCCACCTATTCGTCTCCTTCAACGTCAGATCTCAATCTCTTCTCTTCTCCTCTGTCAACCTCACAGTCACTACTTCCTTAATCAGCTATTGACTGAAGATCGACCACAGATTCAACCTGTCAACCACTGCCTCCTTCAACTACTCACTCATGTCAAGTTTTTTATTACTTACTTTTATTTACAAGTCATTAGTTAATTAGATACGGTGGCACCGTGTGCATTTTTTAATCTATTTAAAAATAAGATGTGATTTATTTAAATTTATTGTTTGTTTCAAACAATTCGTTTAGATAACTTGCTTTATTATTAGACACGTTGTAAACTTGTTTGCGCACTTCTTTGTTACCATTGATTTCTCTATTTAAATGAGAATTTCAAAAAATTATTTGGACAAATATATGCTCAGAAAAACTTACATAGAAAAAAATATGATTTGTTATAGATCTCATTGGAAATTAAAGGTTAAAACAGTGAATTCTATGGGATGATTTTCTGTCGTGAGATTATTTATTTGCTACGACATAAATTAAAAACGATGACAGAAGCCTCAAAATGGAAATATTTGATTTTTGGAAGAGTACGATGTTGTCACTTCTAGAAACACACGTTGAGGCGAGAAGAACACAGAGAAGATAAGCACCCGAAGACCAAACAGACACGATTCCATAAATTTTGTGAAGAAAGAAAGAAAAAACTCTTAATATTACATGGTCCTCCGTGTCCTGCTTGCTGCTGAAGGCTGCTTTAGAATTTTTCACCTATAATTTATGCACACACATGCAAACATATTATATTATTATAATTGGTATCCATCAATGGTTCTACTATTTAGCTGCCGTGGCTTTGAAGCAACCTATAGATTCATCTCTGCACAGTTCTCTCTCTCTCTCTCTCTCTCTGCAAGCTTCTTCTGTCATACCAGTCCACAAAAGGATCATCATATCAGCACATCCCAAGGTCTCTTGTTCCTCACCCTCTTTCTTTTTCCCCTTCTCGGAATCCTTCGTAGCCAAAGCAAAATAATATCCTGTTTCCATCATTTCATGCAAGAAAAAAAAATACTGAACCAGCTCCAACTTTACCCATCACGCCAAAATATATTTAGTTTTATGTTATGTTAACTCTCGCAAGGTGGTGGTGGTGGTGGTCGTCTTTCCTTAAGGAGACAGATCAGAATTGTCTTTTCCCTTTATTTATGTATTTATATATTTATTAAGGGTTTGGTTCTTCGTTTTGTGAAGTAACAGCAGTGAACAGCCGTTTTCTTCTTTAGCTTTGGTAGCTGAACTGCCCAAATCTAAAAGCCCAAATACCTCTCTCTCTCTCTCTCTCTCTCTCTGTATTTGGTGTCAGTGTGCTTGTTGAGAGAAGCCTTTTCCTTTGATTTTTTTTCCCTCTTGGGTTTCAGTTAAAGTAGAAGGCATTCTCTCATATGTAAGTTGTTTAATGTGTTCCTTTTGCAATTCCTATTCTTATTTCTTCTTCTTCTTGATTGGTATCATATCTCTGTGTTTTATCTGAGTTACCTTCTGAAATGTTTTGATTTTACACGCTAGCTTGTTTTCTTTTCAGGCGATCAAGAAGATCGAGATCGACGCATGCGAGTGCTGATGAGTCATAATTCCAAGAATTAAACAAAGCCATGAACGCAAGCCCCATAAGCTCAGTGAGCAGTTCCAGCCTCATCGACGCCAAGATCGAAGAGCATCGCGTATTGTCTGCATCAAAACTCTGTCCTGGCTGCGGCCACAAGATCGATCCAAGGCCGGTCTGTGTTCATTAATTTTTGTTCTTCTTAATCTTGAACAAAAATAATTAAAAAAACAAGCATGCAAGCAAGCAAACAAACAAAGATTAATCTTTCCTGTGTATCTTACAGGACTGGTTTGGGCTACCTGCCGGAGTAAAGTTCGACCCGACAGATCAAGAGTTGATAGGGCACCTGGAAGCGAAGGTTAAAGCAGAAGAACTAAGATCTCACCCTCTGATAGACGAGTTCATCCCCACCATTGAAGGCGAAGATGGCATCTGCTACACCCACCCTGAGAAGCTCCCAGGTTTGATTTAATTAAATTCAAAAAGTCACATTAATTTCCCTTTGTTTATAATTACAACTTGCATTATTACATTTTATGTCCTGCTGTTACTAATTAATTAAGTTAATTAAATAGATTAATCGATGAGAATTAAGATGGTATATATATATATAGTTTGGTAAGTGGTTCATCTGACAAGGAAAAGAAACAAATTTTCAGTTTCCTGTCGCACCTAACCTAGCTAACTCACTGATCCATGCATGCACTAATTCGAAGGGCAGCACTGCTGCAGGGGTGACAAAGGATGGGCTGAGCAAGCACTTCTTCCACAGGCCCTCCAAGGCCTACACCACCGGCACAAGGAAGAGGAGGAAGATAATAAACCAGAGTGAGGACGAGCAGCTCCAAAGCCAGAGAGGGTCAGGGGAGACGAGGTGGCACAAGACAGGCAAGACCAGGCCTGTGATGGTCAACGGCAGGCAGAGAGGGTGCAAGAAGATCCTGGTGCTCTACACCAACTTTGGGAAGAACAGGAAGCCTGAGAAGACCAACTGGGTGATGCACCAGTACCACCTAGGGGAGGCGGAGGAGGAGAAGGAGGGGGAGCTGGTGGTGTCCAAGATCTTTTATCAGACCCAGCCGAGGCAGTGCAACTTCTTGGTGTCCGAGAGGAGCTGTAATGCAAACGCTAAAGCAGCAGCAGCTGCTGCTGCTGCTGCAAATGTGTTGGAGCACAGGATGGAGAGTGGGAGTGGAAGTAGATCCTCCATGGAGGTGGCGAGCAAAAGAGACCATGTCGAACATTCTGTCTCCGGATACAGTGGCATTGAGGTGGTGCACCATCACCAGCACATGAAGCCAGTTGAGGCCTTTAGCTTTGCTCCTTTTAGAGAATGTTTTTCTGAGGTAATTACACATGTAGTGTTTCAGGAATTGATTCATGGAAACTATTATATATTCTCATTTTTAATGATCAGCCAGAAGAAGAATTTAAGATGGATAACAAGTGATTAATTATAATGGAACAGACCGCGAGATCTGGTCACGAGCGTGGAGGAGAGCTACAGCTACGGGATCATCAGGTGGTGCAAGCCTCTGCAGCTTTCCACATGACGAGGCCTCCTCCTATGAATACCATCTCCGCCATTAATGCGCAGCTTTCCTCGTTGCAAGGCATTGCAAAGACCCTTACCATATGCTTTTGCATGCCCAAAAGTCTCAGGTGCATATTAATATTATTTAAATCGAAAGTTAGATTTTAGAAACAAATTGTCAATTTTATCCTTTTAATCTTTCTGAAGAAAAAGAATAGTTATTTAGAATATAATCTTGAACAGCAACAGCAGCAGCAACAACAACAATTACCACAAAGACAACAGAAGGTGGACAGTAGATCTGCTTCTTGTTTGGAAGAAGTGGTCATGAGTTGCACCTCTGCCGGAAGTAAAGCAGTGAGTAGCAACTTTCCATCACTGAAATTTAAATATAAATCATTACTTTTCTATCTTTTATATTCTTTTTTTTTTTCTTTCCATTACAGTGGTAGAGAATTGTGTCTGTATACATAGATGATCAACAGAATAAGAATATATATTTAATTACAAGAAAGTAAGGAACTATTTCTTCATTAAGATCTCCTAGATGAAATTAACTGATCTTAAAATTATAGAGAAGAATTACATTTTTATGTGAACGCATTCTTGTATTTTGAACATAATTAATACCAGTAATTGCAAGGATCCTCTCTTTTCCTTTAATATGCAACTTGTAAAAAGTGAAAAGGGGTGTAATTAAGCTTTTGATCTTTCACACTAGACTCTTACTGTCGTCTTTCAATTTAATTATTATAAATAAAGATAAAGGAAAAGGAAACTAGAGACTTCTTTTCTTCTTTAATTCATGAGTACTACTGATTTATGCAATATAAAATAATATCCTTCGATCATTTCCCTTTACTAGTGTATAGTATAGATTGCCAATTATAACATGCAATAACGGTGTGTAGCATTGCACCCATTTTCTATATATTCATGTTTATTTGATTTTGTTTACCCTTTTTATTTCAAAGAAAAGGATTGGTTATCCTTTTGTTAGATATATTACATCCTGAGCTACGTAACTAATTAAAAGTAGACTAATAATGACTAAAGCTGTTTTTAAAAAAAACTGAAGAAAAATGGTGAATTTATAAATTATTTCCTAATAACTAAATCTCCTCTAAAATGAGATCATAGCTGAGCTATATTTTCAAAATCCTATCTATTATCACTCATATATTCTGATCGATGTATGCTCTTCTATTATTCTTAGCTCGTGTGCTGTTAGTAATTTGCATGCTGTGTGGCAGGAAGCATCAATTCCAGAGCCTCAAGAGACAGAATGGCCGCAGTACCCATACTGCTGGCCACAAGACCAAGATCATCATCATGTCTAATGAGGAAAATGGACAAAGCCAAGAACCATGAATTATGAGAAGAAAGAAAGAAAGAAAAAGGGTATAATCATGATCACTCTGCTGTCTTTAGTGCTTTGTCAAGTTGAGAAAGAGAAAGATTTGAAGAGAAAGATCTATTCAACCAGTCAGGTTTGGATAAGGAATCATAAAACCACAATTTAATACATACAATTGCAATTTGCAAATAAAAGACTGTTTTGCCAAAAAAAATGGAAAAAAAATGACAGAAATAGTTAGAGAAGCTAGGAAGGCTATTGATTAAGAAACTGCATGAGCCTGGTTAAAACCATGCAAGGGTTGTGTATGTGTATATAATCTTCATAAATAACTGATCGTCCCTGTATTTTAATTGTAAGAATCATGCTAATATCTTTATTTTGCTTCCTAGTTTGTTATGAACTTAACAAGCTAGATGGGGGGAAAAGGACAAGAAATAATTTTTTACTAAAGGATATACTTGGTTTTTTTTTGTTGATGTTACTATAGCATAAGTTGCTGGCCAAATTTGATAAGAATAATAATATTATCATTATGACTTGATATATTATGTTGAC
>NC_133861.1:9950398-10032686 GCF_044706935.1 Curcuma longa
CCAAAGTTACCATGGCTTTGATGAGAACCATTTAAACCTTATGGACAGGAACTTAAGCTGCTATAGAATGCTCTTTTCTGGATAAAGATGGAGGATAAAAGGGTAGCCTGATGCACGAAGCTTCAACCAAAGCTGCTATTGTACGAATGCATTTTTCTGGCCAAACATGGAGAATGATGTTGAATAATACATTAAGATTTGCTTAATCTATTTGTAAGAAATGTTAGCAAGCCGAAAGCCAGCAGGGCTTCTAGTGTCAATGCTAGCCATCCGAACCATGATAAAGCATCTTCTTGGATTTTATATTGAATCTTCCTAAAGTTAGAGAGCTTGGTTCAATTCTAGTAGTGGTTGATTGATTCTCTAAGTATGCAATATTCATTGCAATTTCCACTCACTATTTGACATTAGAGGTGACACAAACCTTGTGATGAGGCACATTGTCAAATATTGGGGTGTCTTACGGTATCATCATCCAAAGACTCAAGAAAAGTCATGAACAACTTTTTAAGTTGTTGATGAGATTGTACTTCTCCATAAATTTACATCTTTAAACTTATGGGGAAATAGAGTGGTTCAATGAACTTTTCGAACATTATCTCAATCGCTTTGTGGTAGCCAACCAAAGGGATTGGTGAAGTTGATTTGATGACTCAATTTTCTCTATAACTTTGAAGAAGCTCAATGACCAACAAGAAATTGCAATCAAAATTGTGAATGGGTTAACTGAACATCGTCACCCATTGGCAACTGGCGTCTGGCTATTGTTGAAATGGTGGTGTTGCATATTTGATGGCAACGGAATGACAAAAGAATCAATAGATTGCAAATTCTACTTGGAATGGGCAGTTAGGAAGATGAAAAGGTGGATAGATTCGGAAAGGAAACATGTGAGCTTTAATATTGGGGATAAAGTCCTAATGAAGCTCCAACCTACTCCTTTCAAGATGTTTGAAAGCAACATTTATTTGTGTGAATCATGTATATGTTTTCATTCGTATTTAGCATGCATTTACTGTCATATATGACATTATTTAGTTTAACTTCTATCTTTTGCATTAATTTCTATATTTTTAGTTTGGATGAATGCTCTTTGTTATATTTGATGATAAGATGCGAAGATCTTGAGTGACAATTCAACATGGTCCATAGCTTGCCCGTGGCACTTGTCACGATTATGGACCACCTATGGGTGAAGATTTGACATCGGAACAACGATCGAGACTTTCAGCAGGAAACATGGCCAGGCCGTGACACCTACTACGATTGTGTTCCCCTCTGACTTCTTATGAGAAAGCATCTAGAGCCTACCATGATCAGGTCATGGTGCTTGCCACGACCATAGTGCTTCAAGATGACATTCCTCTTATTTTTAGAAAATTCTATCAAGCCTTCCCTAATTTTTGGAAGTTTTGTTAGCTCCCTTTATTTTTAGGAAATTATGTTAGTTTTTCTTTTTCTTTTAGGAAATTTAGTTAGCTGTCCTGACTTTTTAGGAATTTATATTGGGGCTATCCTACTTTTTAGGAAACCCTGTCAAGACTCTAAACCTAGGCAAGGGGTGGCGGCTAGAAGGCATCGAGGGATTAAGGGGATCTCCCCTTTCCCGATCGTGGGGTTGTCATGACAGGCGACCCCAAAAGAGAGTCGTCTTCGAAGAGATCCAAGGAGTGAGAGATTTTAGTCGTCAAGGAGCACGTTGAGATCATCTTAATGCGTCATCGACATCTACAAACTGAGTTCTTCTTACACTTCTCTTTATTTCGAGTTGTAGAATGCTTTTGATCATGTCTTTTGGCTTGTTTCTCCATCGTGATTGAGTAGTCTCCTAAAATTAGAAAGTAATCCAATGTTGATTTGATAATTATATGTTGTTATTTATCTCTTTTATCGCATGATGTGTTAATCCTTGATTTAGTTGTTATTATGCATAACATGCTAATATGTTCTAATGGACCTTAGCATAGATCTTGGGGTGAGGAAGAAGAATTGAAAGGTGAATTCTGATCTTGGACTTATAATAACTTGACTTGAGGAGTTGTTTGGGAAAATAGTTCAAACTCTCTCAAGGGTACCATTGACTATCACATAGCATAAAGTGTCTATCTTAGTTTGGCTACCACGAAAGTTGGGGGTTGCGTTAGAGTAGATGCACTGGTGTATTCTCAAAAGGGAGCATTGAGTACCTTAGGATAGACCACCTTCAAGCTTGATTGACATTGAAGTAAAAGAGAGATTTATAACTACATTATCAATGATCGTCATGGTGAAACTGAAGTCCTAAAATTATCTCAATGAACTACTGATTTTCTTCCCGTCTTTTAATTTTGTTTTCTTAATGCAATTGCTTCATATCAATTATCCCATTGCTCGCAAACTAATACTCATCTTCATGGTCCCTGAGGATGATAATTTTACTACTTGACGATGACCGTGCACTTGCGGTTAGCACACATCAAACATTCACAAGGGTTTAGTGCATGATTACAAAGGTTTCTTTGCAAGCACCAAGAAGGTTGGGGAGGTTGCTTATAAGTTGCAACTGCTAAAAGGATTCCCAATCCCATGCAGTATTCCTTGTGAGCTGTCTGAAGCCCTGCTATGCCGACTTGCAGGAAGAAGGGTGCAACATCTTGTGCCATTCGCTACTACCCAAGTTGTAAATCGAAGAGCAGAGGAGATAGTAGTAACTCGCAAGAAGACTCTTCTTACTAGAGCTACTGAACCGGAATACCTTGTTTGATGGAAGGAGCTTCCACATTAGGGGCAAGTTGGGGGAGAGCACTCTGCGACAACACAAAGACATCATCAAAGCATTTGAAGACTAACCAAGCGGAGTATGTTAGGAATGAGAAGTGGTCTCATGTCTTATAAAACTTTATTTTTCTTTTCTTTGTCTTGGAGCCATTCTGACACTTCAAATCTAGGCTAATGCTCCAGCATTTGCCTCATTTTGATGAACAAGAGGACAAAGAAAAGTGGCATTCAAATTGGCTCCTTGGAACCATTCATTGTTTTAGTAAGCATTTTAAATTTTGAACTTGCAGATGTTGTATGTGTAATCCTTGTTCAAGATGATTACGAAGAAGATTTGCTAACCCATTGGATATCACTTAATTCACATCCATTTCAAGATAAAAACAATTAATCATGAACAATGGTTACTTTGCTTTTGTGTGGGTGATGAGAATATCCATCACTGCAAGCTTTGCCCTTCAGCCTGGGGTTTAAGTTATAACAGAGTACCTAGCATCTGATAACCTTCTCCACTGTTTGATTCTTGGTGTGAAGTTGAACCTTTATTATAGGCTGATTAGATCTTCTCTAAATATGGACCAAGGTCAGACTAGCCATAGTCCAGCTGACTAAGGTGGCTGCAGTAATCATCAGACTTTGATAGTCTTAGAAGTCAGGAGGGGTGTGATGAAGAGACTAGATAACAGGAACAGCATTATGAGCTTCTTGAAGGTTCTGAAAAAGATTGGGTCAGCTTGACCATTGCAGGTCAGGAGCACTCTAGCATGCTATATAGTTTTTTAGCATATATCATATGTAAATTGGTGGATTATGATTGACTACTTCAGAAAGGTTGTTATTTTAGGAGGTATGAACACTTGTGGGCTGTGGCTTGTGTATTAATTTGGTTAAACCTTTGTGTGAGGTTTATTTATGGATGCTATCTTTTGTGCTTCTCCTAAAAAGTATTTTTACTGTACTGTAGTTGTTAAAAAAAAATCTTATTTTCTTAGGATCTGGAGGATTTATCTTACTTTATAAGAATATGTGGGACTTTTCAGTAACATGCTTTAATAATTGTCTTAATCTTGCATACTGCAATATTATTATATGTCTGCAAATATGTTTACATCTACTTGTCATTTGAGCTTTGTTGAAACTGATATTTATTTTCTTTTCAACTCAGTGATTGTGAGACGTTCATATCAGCTGATGATCTGCGAATAAACCTTTGGAATTTGGAAATTAACAATCAGAGTTTTAATATTGTTGATGTGAAACCTGCAAATATGGAGGATCTAACTGGTATCACCTCTTAATTGGAAGTTAAATTAATTCTTTGCTTTAAAACTTTGATCAGGCACTCTAAGTGTGTTAGTCATTTTTGAAAATTTTTAGCACATTCTGCCTACTTAAGATGCAATATTAATTGCCTTGAGTTTTTATTCAGTAGGTGATTTTAATAGACCCAACTAGGTATCCATTCCTTTGATCTTCAGAAGTTCATTGGATGACATGGTTAAGAATCTCCATAAACACTGCAACACTACCAATACACTGGCAACCACCAACTTTGTTCCAGGAAGCAGATTAGTCTGCCCTAAGATTTCAAGTCCCCAATGGCATTCTTAGTCTAAGGTATGACTTGCTTTGAGGAATTAGTCTGTCCAAATAGAATTTGCCTCTGCCTGACAATTAATTTCTAATTAGTCTTTTTTATTTGTGTTTTTATCCTGATAAATAAGCATATTTGTTGGGTTGTTGATTGGTGGCTCTTTGATATGCAATAATGCAATAGGAATATCACAATAAAACTGCACAATCAGACTTATCCATTCTCTAGTGAGAATTAGGGAGCCTATTTTAACTTCAATTTTTTTTCTGGATCGCTTTGTGAAGTCATTGGGAAAAAAATGGTTGGTTATACCAGATCCTTTAGTTTATGACTTTTCTTGAGGGCACATTGTATGATCCGTGATACTCAGCTTACTAGATATCCTAGCTATTCCTGTACTATTTCTTCTACAATCCTTCTACATGTGCATATACTGTTCTATCTGATAATTCATATGTATATATTCACAGCCTACATTTAGAAAACTTTATATTCACAGCTTACTAAATTTTTTTTTCTGAGTTATGATGTTTTTTGAAATGGTACATTCTATTAGAGGTGATCACATCTGCTGAGTTCCATCCAACCCACTGTAACTTGCTGGCTTATAGTAGTTCAAAGGGCTCAGTCCGGCTTATAGACTTGCGACAATCTTCTTTATGTGACAATCATTCTAAGATGTAAGAAATTCCTTTCCTTATTCTATTGATGTGAGAATGACTTGAGGAAAATCATGTGCTACTCACTAAGTAGATTTTATCTCAACTTCTTGAAGT
The DNA here is from genome assembly GCF_044706935.1 of Curcuma longa. Taxonomy (NCBI): domain Eukaryota; kingdom Viridiplantae; phylum Streptophyta; class Magnoliopsida; order Zingiberales; family Zingiberaceae; genus Curcuma; species Curcuma longa. Next base: position 9,955,526 of record NC_133861.1, read on the forward strand.
TATCTGGTATGGATAATAAGATACTTTACCAACAGATTTGAGGAACGTGAAGCTCCTGGTTCAAGATCATTTTTTACAGAGATCATTACGTCAATTTCAGATATTAAATTTGCAAAAGATGGAAGACATCTCCTTAGTCGTGATTATATGACTCTTAAGGTTGCTGTCTTATTCTCACTTCTTTTCATTTTCCCCTTTATCAGCACATTTGTGCAATATCATGGAAGCACAGGTTAGTGTCAGTTGGTTTGCTACTTGGAGTGGGATAAAATCTACTCACTGATAGTCACTACTACAGTAGACATGACATACTAGATTAAGTACTTAATGTGTATATATTAATTGAATTTTGGTTATTTCAAACAACAATACTTGAAATCCTTGTTGTGTCTGTACTAGACATTGGCACTTTTCATATTTTCCTAGGTAGATACTCCAAATTGCATCAGGATGCACTTGTGTCATCTGTGACTAATTCTGCACCATTATCTGTAGAATTGGCAAAGGCCTCTGAGTTTATGCCAAAAGAAATTCTTATAATTGAAACCAATATCGTACACACACATTCCTGTTGTACAGTCCAAGCTTTTACCATACTATATGAAGAACCTAGAGCCTGCATTCTCATGCTAATCAATCCACTATTTTTAAGCTAGATTGAAATATTAACTTTTCCTCAAGTATATTATCTTTAATATATATGTTTGAATCTGTTCTGTTTTTATTCTTCTAAATTCAGTATCAATTGCTCAAAGTAACAAGTAGATGCAGATAATCTGTTGAAAGAATTTGCTTATAACTATCAATTTGCTTATAATGATCATCTTATTATTGAGCATGTTTGTTCAACTGTTTGCAGTAATGGCACCCTTTTCTGTCTTCTAATAATTCTCTAGGCCATCTCCACGTTGTGCTGCTCTCCCCTCTACTCTTCTTCTTGTCTTCGTACCTTAAAGTTGCCTATCACTCAAGTGTTTGGAGTCAACTTGACGAATTTATCCCTCTGTTAATGGAGATTTATGCATAACAATATCACTAGTGATACTCAAATAAATTACTTTTTTATTATATTAATTAATATTGTTTTGCCCTTCTACCTATGCCTTCTATGTTAAATGATCCAATCCTTCTTTTTAAATATACTCTATACCATCTCAACTTATTTCCTCTTAATATTATCCTTTATTGAAGCTAATATTTAATTACTCTCAAATATTAATATGTATATTTTTCATTTTATCTTTTCTAGTAATTCTACAAATCCATCTAGTATTTTATTTTTGCTACTTTTACTTTTCAACATGTTTTTTTCCTCCTTTGATCTATAAAAGTATGATGGATAAAAGCACATTGTTATTATACTTTCCTTTGAGGCTAATGGAGATATAAGAATCAACGTGTTATTTTCTGACAACCCAACATGATATATAAAGTATGATGGATCAAATCACATTGTTATTAAACGTCCCATTGAGCCTAATAGGGATATAATAATCACACAAGATCTAGAAGTCTCTCCATTTTGACTAGTCATTCTTTAACTTATTAATTAATCTTCATCAATATCCTTGAATAATAAATTCAAGATATCTAAAAGCTCATACAAAGATTTCATAATATCCATCATAACTATTCTACTGAAACTACATTTTCTCCACAATTCAAAGCTTGAATTAAATTAAATTACGCACATGAATTAGCACAACATCATCTAGAAATAAATTTTATAAAAAATTATTATAAAGATCTACTTGAAGCTATGACCAAGCCTAGATGGATAATACTCATGTGGGTGTGGGTGTGGGTGTGGGTTTAAGTGTTTGTATTTTCATTGTAAGTTAAATTGAGCCATGTTCAAACTCGATCATGTCCTTGAAGTTTAGTGGGGTGAAATTCATGAACATCTCTTAGATCAAGCCTTGGAAATGCATATAATGTAACTACTTAATATTCTTTTTGTAATTCAAGCAACAATTAATTTATTACAGTGAAAACAAATAATGTTCTCTTGTCACAATAGCCTAAATATTTTCTATTGGTTGATTTGTAAGTTGAAGTTAGTTTTACTGATTTTAATGTAAAATTATAGGACCTTAATTTGTTAATAGTTGAATTTCCTCTCTTGGCTTTATGATATTGTGTATGTCAAAATAATGATAATACAAGAAAATATATATAAAAAACAACAATACTATCAGCATAGCTTTTGAAAGCCTATGAATAATATGATTCAGTGATGATTTTTCAAGAAGAAAGTTGATCCATTAGAAATATAACAAAAAACATAATTAAAAATCAAGGTAATATTCATATGCACATGTGATAATAAATCAAGGCCTATGAAGACATAAATAGGAAAGCAAATGAATTAGCTCATCAGTGATAATAAATTATAAAAGAAAGCACATGTGAAGAATTGAACTCTTGACATTTAAATATAAAAATTAATTCTTTTTGTATAAACTTGTTTCTTATGTGTTTTTTGTTGTTTGTTCAACAGCTATGGGACATAAACATGGAATCTGGTCCTGTTGCAACTTTTCAGGTCCATGAGCATTTAAGACCTAGGGTAAATGCTTGGTTTTAAGTATTCTACATTTTCTCTGATCGAATTAATATTATTGGCTCTATACTATGATGGAACAGTTCCAGTGACTATAGTTTGCGCTTCTCTGCAGCTTTGTGATCTTTATGAAAGTGATTCAATCTTTGACAAATTTGATTGCTCCCTTAGTGGTGATGGGTTGCATGTCACGACTGGAAGTTACAGGTATAATCCAGCAGGTATTGTAGTGATGGTACTGCATTCTTCTGGCCTATTTCTGATATTTTATTTTATATCATTGGTGAACTGCAGCAATCTTTTTTGTGTATTTGGTTGTGTTCCTGGCAGCAATGAAGCAACCACTTTGGAAGCCAGTAAAAATCCAATGAGGTACAGTGGCCATAAAACTAAAAGAAATTCCTCTGTTCTCTCATTATGCCCTCCAGAAAATGTCTATTTAGCAATATATGGACATAGAAAGTAACAACCTCAGAATGCAATATAAAAGGGCCGTCTTCTTTGAACTTGTATAAAGAAATAAGTTTATCATGCTGATGACATTCATTTGTATATGTTCATAACGCAAGTAAGGTTGTGGAATTCGATTGACTTGATGACCAGTCCCCCAGTTATAACCACCTACTAATTTGCGGGGATTTTTTTCTCCTTTAAATCCTTTTAGATACTTTGGATGTTATGGTTTCCTTCCAGATTGGAGATCTTTGTTTCTGTTATTGATTTTGGTAACATCATATAGCCAATCACAAAGATTTGACGAGTGCTATTATTTGTTGAGGCACTTATTGTCTGTTACCAAGCAAGGTGATATTTTGTTTATTCTTCAACTGTCTTGATTCTTCATGTGAACCAGCAGACTATTTTCTTGACTCATTGTCTGTTACCGAGCAAGGAAATAAGTCAAGAAAGTTTTGCCTAATGGAACTTGGTTTTGGCACATTTTCAGCAGTTGAACCAGCAGACTATTGTCTCCCCTTCTCTCCTTCAGAAGTTGATATTTAATGGACGTTATGACATTTGTGCCTCTACTGTAATTTATTAGAAATATGTGAATGGAATTAAGTTTTCACTGGGCTATATTAGTTTGTCTTGCTTTATTATTGAAGCATCAGGTACAGTTTGACTTCTTTTCATGTGACTATAGGCTGCAAGTGCAGAACTCAAAGTCTGCAAGATCTATGAGCAGCTTCACACGTGGTGTTAGACGAGGTTTGGGATCTCTAAACTATATTTTTCTCCCAGCAGTCTTTTGTTCTATGCCATCTTATGTGATCTTAAATGCCACAGGAGCAGAAAGTTCTTCAGACTCTAACGGGAACTCATATGATTTCACATCCAAATTACTCCATTTAGCATGGCACCCAACAGAAAATTTTATTGCTTGTGCTGCTATGAACAGTTTGTACATGTATTATGCATGAAGATACTAGGAACGGAAGCTTTTATTTTTTGCAATTTTTTTGTTTTGATTTGTTCCTCGAGGCACTTAGCTTTTGATGTTCAATGAGCTAGGTGTGGGAGCATGTGATTTTTTGCATGCTCAAGTGTGGTAAAAAATTTGCTACCCAGGTTCAATAGACATTCTACTTTCCATGGAAGCGTCTTCTGATTAATTTTGTGGGAGAGATTGAAGACCTTCACTAATGTTTGATGGCACCCTTGTAGATTGCTGCACCTATTGCAGGTGTTTTCATGTCTCAAAGCAGGGGTTGTTCTGCATCTGGATGTCAGGGCATCTGTACTTGTTGGACATATATACCAGAGCTTGGGGAAGTTCTTCTCTTGCAAAGCGTTCGCATATAATATTATACACGGAAATCCTTCAGCTTTTTTATCTTTGGAATATAGTATGTTTTCAGTTTAGAAATTGTTCAGGCAATGTAATCTCGATGGTCATTGATATTTAATTTTTTAAGCTGTCAAATAAGTTGGCCTTGATGCCTTCCGGTTCTCGTGTTTTATTTCTGATGTAATTTCATTTCCACTGTTTGTACCTCTTATGATATTAGCCAGGGGGTGTTCGTTGTTTGTGATTTCAGTACAAATTTCATTCATCTCCTTTTACATTACACATTTACACTATTGCTGATTGATATATCTTTGGCCATCTTTTTTTTTTTTTTTGGCAAATTGATTCTTTTATTAATCTATAACCAGGCATTAAACTTATTTTTTAGGTGCATTATTGTATGATCTGCAGGAACTAGAGTTTTAACTCTCAACTATAAGAACCCACGAATAGAGGGGTTTTCACACTGGTTCATCCGTTTGAGGAGCGTTTGTTCTTTCTATCAAGAAGAAAATGCCATAACCATAAAAAATAATAATTTCTTTCTATCAAGTCGATGAAAAGTGAGGAGAAGGAAACTTTTCAAATGCCTAATGACCATTATGAAAATTCCTAATGAAGTTATTTAGTCTCATTAATGTTCCAGCTAGGTGCATTAGTAGACTTGTTGAGCATTGTATTTTTAGAGTATCAGATTAATTTTATGATTGTTTTGATCAATGATATCTTGGTGAATCTTAAATCACAAAGTTTTCATGAGGAATAGTTTTGGAGGCCCAGAGGAAAAAAAATAGTTGCCATATTAGTTGATTGCTAAGTGTTGGATTTCCAAGTTCTAAGAATGGCATATTAGTTGCTCTGCAGAAGATAGAAGCCATGTGCAGCGAGGGCAATGTGAGACTGGGCAAGAGATTTACAACTTTCTGGGACTTGTAGGCTACTTACATTGATTCTTGAAGGGACTTCCAAGATAGTGACAGCTTGACTAGATTGACAAAGAAAGAAGTGAAGTTCATCTCAAACTTGATAATTGCTTTAGTTCTAAGCTTTCCTTTTGGTGAAGGTTTTATCTGTTTGCTATTGCTTTTGGTGAAGTTCACTCGTAATGAGGACATATCACCATAAACTTCATGTTAGGACTATTGAGATCTAAGAAGGGTCACAATTCAATTTAGGTCACCGTGGGACGATCGAATCACTTCTTAACTTTCTATGAGATCAACTCTCAAGACATTATGTGGCTTCTATGATATTTCAATTAATTATATCGCTTCAAATCATGATATATTCTACTTCACTTGATATTTTAAAAATGCCTTTAGAGCACTTTGGAACTACTCTATGTTATCTTGTCTATCTATAAATAAATAAAATATATTAATAAAAAAAAACGTCTAATGAGTTATGAAAGTTATACAATATAAAAATAAAATAAATTGTGGATTAGAATGATTTACCGTAATGAAATACTTCAAATAACAAATTAAAGTGAATTTAATATATCAAAATCTTAAGTTCAAAATGTAACAACTGAAAGAATTCAACAGCAAATGTTCTATTTTATTTATTTATTTATTTCTAGGTTGTTGGTCTCCCACGTCGAGCTCAAATTTTGGAGGGGTTCAACATTTACTGCGTAGCATGCATCAAGGTGAATCTCCCATCCTCCCAGTGAAAACTATGCTCTTCCTACTCCCCTTTTATCTTATTATTATTTTTCTTTTCCATTCCATCACTGACATTGACAGCTTCTTCTGTTCCTCTTCCTCCTTCCTCCCCATCCACCTATTCGTCTCCTTCAACGTCAGATCTCAATCTCTTCTCTTCTCCTCTGTCAACCTCACAGTCACTACTTCCTTAATCAGCTATTGACTGAAGATCGACCACAGATTCAACCTGTCAACCACTGCCTCCTTCAACTACTCACTCATGTCAAGTTTTTTATTACTTACTTTTATTTACAAGTCATTAGTTAATTAGATACGGTGGCACCGTGTGCATTTTTTAATCTATTTAAAAATAAGATGTGATTTATTTAAATTTATTGTTTGTTTCAAACAATTCGTTTAGATAACTTGCTTTATTATTAGACACGTTGTAAACTTGTTTGCGCACTTCTTTGCTACCATTGATTTCTCTATTTAAATGAGAATTTCAAAAAATTATTTGGACAAATATATGCTCAGAAAAACTTACATAGAAAAAAATATGATTTGTTATAGATCTCATTGGAAATTAAAGGTTAAAACAGTGAATTCTATGGGATGATTTTCTGTCGTGAGATTATTTATTTGCTACGACATAAATTAAAAACGATGACAGAAGCCTCAAAATGGAAATATTTGATTTTTGGAAGAGTACGATGTTGTCACTTCTAGAAACACACGTTGAGGCGAGAAGAACACAGAGAAGATAAGCACCCGAAGACCAAACAGACACGATTCCATAAATTTTGTGAAGAAAGAAAGAAAAAACTCTTAATATTACATGGTCCTCCGTGTCCTGCTTGCTGCTGAAGGCTGCTTTAGAATTTTTCACCTATAATTTATGCACACACATGCAAACATATTATATTATTATAATTGGTATCCATCAATGGTTCTACTATTTAGCTGCCGTGGCTTTGAAGCAACCTATAGATTCATCTCTGCACAGTTCTCTCTCTCTCTCTCTCTGCAAGCTTCTTCTGTCATACCAGTCCACAAAAGGATCATCATATCAGCACATCCCAAGGTCTCTTGTTCCTCACCCTCTTTCTTTTTCCCCTTCTCGGAATCCTTCGTAGCCAAAGCAAAATAATATCCTGTTTCCATCATTTCATGCAAGAAAAAAAAATACTGAACCAGCTCCAACTTTACCCATCACGCCAAAATATATTTAGTTTTATGTTATGTTAACTCTCGCAAGGTGGTGGTGGTGGTGGTCGTCTTTCCTTAAGGAGACAGATCAGAATTGTCTTTTCCCTTTATTTATGTATTTATATATTTATTAAGGGTTTGGTTCTTCGTTTTGTGAAGTAACAGCAGTGAACAGCCGTTTTCTTCTTTAGCTTTGGTAGCTGAACTGCCCAAATCTAAAAGCCCAAATACTCTCTCTCTCTCTCTCTCTCTCTGTATTTGGTGTCAGTGTGCTTGTTGAGAGAAGCCTTTTCCTTTGATTTTTTTTCCCTCTTGGGTTTCAGTTAAAGTAGAAGGCATTCTCTCATATGTAAGTTGTTTAATGTGTTCCTTTTGCAATTCCTATTCTTATTTCTTCTTCTTCTTGATTGGTATCATATCTCTGTGTTTTATCTGAGTTACCTTCTGAAATGTTTTGATTTTACACGCTTGTTTTCTTTTCAGGCGATCAAGAAGAGATCGACGCATGCAAGTGCTGATGAGTCATAATTCCAAGAATTAAACAAAGCCATGAACGCAAGCCCCATAAGCTCAGTGAGCAGTTCCAGCCTCATCGACGCCAAGATCGAAGAGCATCGCGTATTGTCTGCATCAAAACTCTGTCCTGGCTGCGGCCACAAGATCGATCCAAGGCCGGTCTGTGTTCATTAATTTTTGTTCTTCTTAATCTTGAACAAAAATAATTAAAAAAACAAGCATGCAAGCAAGCAAACAAACAAAGATTAATCTTTCCTGTGTATCTTACAGGACTGGTTTGGGCTACCTGCCGGAGTAAAGTTCGACCCGACAGATCAAGAGTTGATAGGGCACCTGGAAGCGAAGGTTAAAGCAGAAGAACTAAGATCCCACCCTCTGATAGACGAGTTCATCCCCACCATTGAAGGCGAAGATGGCATCTGCTACACCCACCCTGAGAAGCTCCCAGGTTTGGTTAATTAATTAAATTCAAAAAGTCACATTAATTTCCCTTTGTTTATAATTACAACTTGCATTATTACATTTTATGTCCTGCTGTTACTAATTAATTAAGTTAATTAAATAGATTAATCGATGAGAATTAAGATGGTATATATATATAGTTTGGTAAGTGGTTCATCTGACAAGGAAAAGAAACAAAATTTCAGTTTCCTGTCGCACCTAACCTAGCTAACTCACTGATCCATGCATGCACTAATTCGAAGGGCAGCACTGCTGCAGGGGTGACAAAGGATGGGCTGAGCAAGCACTTCTTCCACAGGCCCTCCAAGGCCTACACCACCGGCACAAGGAAGAGGAGGAAGATAATAAACCAGAGTGAGGACGAGCAGCTCCAAAGCCAGAGAGGGTCAGGGGAGACGAGGTGGCACAAGACAGGCAAGACCAGGCCTGTGATGGTCAACGGCAGGCAGAGAGGGTGCAAGAAGATCCTGGTGCTCTACACCAACTTTGGGAAGAACAGGAAGCCTGAGAAGACCAACTGGGTGATGCACCAGTACCACCTAGGGGAGGCGGAGGAGGAGAAGGAGGGGGAGCTGGTGGTGTGCAAGATCTTTTATCAGACCCAGCCGAGGCAGTGCAACTTCTTGGTGTCCGAGAGGAGCTGTAATGCAAACGCTAAAGCAGCAGCAGCTGCTGCTGCTGCTGCAAATGTGTTGGAGCACAGGATGGAGAGTGGGAGTGGAAGTAGATCCTCCATGGAGGTGGCGAGCAAAAGAGACCATGTCGAACATTCTGTCTCCGGATACAGTGGCATTGAGGTGGTGCACCATCACCAGCACATGAAGCCAGTTGAGGCCTTTAGCTTTGCTCCTTTTAGAGAATGTTTTTCTGAGGTAATTACACATGCAGTGTTTCAGGAATTGATTCATGGAAACTATTATATATTCTCATTTTTAATGATCAGCCAGAAGAAGAATTTAAGATGGATAACAAGTGATTAATTATAATGGAACAGACCGCGAGATCTGGTCACGAGCGTGGAGGAGAGCTACAGCTACGGGATCATCAGGTGGTGCAAGCCTCTGCAGCTTTCCACATGACGAGGCCTCCTCCTATGAATACCATCTCCGCCATTAATGCGCAGCTTTCCTCGTTGCAAGGCATTGCAGAAGACCCTTACCATATGCTTTTGCATGCCCAAAAGTCTCAGGTGCATATTAATATTATTTAAATCGAAAGTTAGATTTTAGAAACAAATTGCCAATTTTATCCTTTTTAATCTTTCTAAAGAAAAAGAATAGTTATTTAGAATATAATCTTGAACAGCAACAGCAGCAGCAACAACAACAATTACCACAAAGACAACAGAAGGTGGACAGTAGATCTGCTTCTTGTTTGGAAGAAGTGGTCATGAGTTGCACCTCTGCCGGAAGTAAAGCAGTGAGTAGCAACCTTCCATCACTGAAAAAATTTAAATATAAATCATTACTTTTCTATCTTTTATATTCTTTTTTTTTTTCTTTCCATTACAGTGGTAGAGAATTGTGTCTGTATACATAGATGATCAACAGAATAAGAATATATATTTAATTACAAGAAAGTAAGGAACTATTTCTTCATTAAGATCTCCTAGATGAATTAACTGACTTAAAATTATAGAGAAGAATTACATTTCTATGTGCATTCTTGTATTTTGAACATAATTAATACCAGTTATTGCAAGGATCCTCTCTTTTCCTTTAATATGCAACTTGTAAAAAGTGAAAAGGTGTAATTAAGCTTTTGATCTTTCACACTAGACTCTTACTGTCTTTCAATTTAATTATAAATAAAGATAAAGGAAAAGGAAACTAGAGACTTCTTTTCTTCTTTAATTCATGACTACTGATTTATGCAATATAAAATAATATCCTTCGATCATTTCCCTTTACTAGTGTATAGTATAGATTGCCAATTATAACATGCAATAACGGTGTGTAGCATTGCACCCATTTCCTATATATTCATGTTTATTTGATTTTGTTTACCCTTTTTATTTCAAAGAAAAGGATTGGTTATCCTTTTGTTAGATATATTACATCCTGAGCTACGTAACTAATTAAAAGTAGACTAACAATAACTAAAGCTGTTTTTTAAAAAAAACTGAAGAAAAATGGTGAATTTATAAGTTATTTCCTAATAACTAAATCTCCTCTAAAATGAGATCATAGCTGAGCTATATTTTCAAAATCCTATCTATTATCACTCATATATTCTGATCGATGTATGTTCTTCTATTGATTCTTGTTGCTCGTGTGCTGTTAGTAATTTGCATGCTGTGTGGCAGGAAGCATCAATTCCAGAGCCTCAAGAGACAGAATGGCCGCAGTACCCATACTGCTGGCCACAAGACCAAGATCATCATCATGTCTAATGAGGAAAATGGACAAAGCCAAGAACCATGAATTATGAGAAGAAAGAAAGAAAGAAAAAGGGTATAATCATGATCACTCTGCTGTCTTTAGTGCTTTGTCAAGTTGAGAAAGAGAAAGATTTGAAGAGAAAGATCTATTCAACCAGTCAGGTTTGGATAAGGAATCATAAAACCACAATTTAATACATACAATTGCAATTTGCAAATAAAAGACTGTTTTGCCAAAAAAAATGGAAAAAAAATGACAGAAATAGTTAGAGAAGCTAGGAAGGCTATTGATTAAGAAACTGCATGAGCCTGGTTAAAACCATGCAAGGGTTGTGTATGTGTATATAATCTTCATAAATAACTGATCCCTGTATTTTAATTGTAAGAATCATGCTAATATCTTTATTTTGCTTCCTAGTTTGTTATGAACTTAACAAGCTAGGGGGGGAAAAGGACAAGAAATAATTTTTTACTAAAGGATATACTTGGTTTTTTTTTGTTGATGTTACTATAGCATAAGTTGCTGGCCAAATTTGATAAGAATAATAATATTATCATTATGACTTGATATATTATGTTGACAATATATAAATCTTTTATAGATGTGATAATATGATGCTAATGACGGTTAACATAATATATATATATATATATATATATATATATATATATATATATTACAGTGAATTAAGAAAATATATGAGATAGAGTAGGAAGATGAATTAGAAAGAAATCAATCAAAAGTAGGTTGAAGATTAACTTCAGCAAAAAGATGGAATCTGTCACCCTAGCGGTCCACATGGTCGACCCCACAATCATCTGTTAGGAAGTAAATCGGAAAACTACAGTTAGCCACGATGGAACAGGGCATTATCTCAGTTTCGTTGAAATTCAATCCTTGTCCACTTTAGTAAGTTTGCTCCGTCATAACTAATTCAACTATGCTCCAGGGACAAGTTGAAGATTAACCTCTTTTCCTAAATTAGAGATGATAATAATTAGACACCAAATATTTTTAGATTATTAAAGTCAAATTGAATAATTGGTGATTTACACAAACTTTGATGTGAAAATATATTTATTAAGTTTATAATCTAAATTCTGATATATGGTACAAGTAGCCTGCGGAATGAACCTTTATTATATATATATATATAGAGAAAAAAAAATGATAAATCCCAGTTAGTCCCATTGACTATCTTTGAGGTGACCGACTCGGTCTCACAAAAGTTTTTCACCGGCCACCAGTATATATATATATATATATATATATATATATATATATATAGAGAGAGAGAGAGAGAGAGAGAGAGAGAGAGAGAGAGAGAGAGAGAGAGGGTTCATTTTGCATTTTTATGAAGTCATAACTCTTCTCTTATTCCTATTTTGATATAGCAATTTTTTCTCCTCTACTTTGATTGTTTAATTTTTTTCTTCGATCGATCCTTTTTGTTGGTTTGTTAACTTCATTATTATTCCTATAATATATAATACGTCTATGACTTTCAAATTACTATCTAATTTCAAACCAAATGATTAGCATGGTCTATAGATGATATACATGTGTCTTAATGAATGATGAAATAGTTATCCAAAGGAATTCGAGATGGAGCCAAGGAGGGAGGACATGGTGGGGTGACTCCCCCTTTCAATTTTTTAGTGCAAGAGGTGTAGAGATATATGAATGAAAGATGAATGAGGGGCGAATAAAGGGCAGCGATACGACCGCCCCTTTCAACGTAAATACACATCTTTCACCCTCCCTCTCCGAATATGAAATTCCTGACTCTATCCTTGTAAAGAATCATTAGATGACGTACATTTTTGTTATCAATTAGGAGGGAGAGGACTAAGGTAATTAAGGAAGAAAGTCTTCCAGACCAGGATGCGAACAACATGGAAGAAGGAACACGAGAACATGCATAGTGAGAGAGTCCTTGGTATTGCTAGATAGTGGGTTTATGAAGAAAACAGGTATACAATGCAATAAAAGAAGATCGAGACAGAGGTCATAACCTAGGGAACCAAGAGGGGGTTACATGCTTAATTGGTCGAATCAAAGAGATAACTAAATTAACATCAACTAGATACATCAAACAACCCACAACAATGATATATATATAGAGGATACATCAATTTCATGACAAGTGAGGAACAAGGAAGAACGAAAATATGGGAGGGAGCCAACTCTCAAAAGGATTAATTAAGAAGAATCGTTGATGGGCTTTTACTGTTATATATATGATAAAGGATTATTGTACGCAATCTTATACATATTACATTACAAAAGATTATTTTTGCCATTCAAATTCGTGACTATAAAATCACACGATAATATTTTTACCATTTTGCCAAGGCTCTTATTCAACTTGATATATATATATAGCATAGATGAATCTTGAAGGAACTTCACCAAATTAATTAGATAGGAGGATCAAAGTGAATAACTAGAAGATTTGCCTTATTCTTCTCAGTTCAATCTCCTAGTGCTAGCTGATCTCGTATAGACTAGTTTGATATAAAGATATCCCAATAAAATCAAAACTCACTTTCCAGTTCCCAGTGACCATACTTTAAGAAGAATCCAATTCTGTTTAGCACTATAAGATGGAAAGTTTACCATCTCACTTCAAGTTGTGCAATGTGGCAGATATATTTGGAGAAAAGGTTACCATTAGTTAGGAAGATTTTGACATCCATTAATCTCGCACTGATCACGGATGTATAATCACTCGAACATTTTTTTTCTGTTCACAATCATTTTGAGAATCCTAGTATGAATGCCTCTTTTTATGTATAATTATTATGTTTGTGTATGAAATCTAATTTGAGCATTATATATAAATATAAATATATATACGTGCGTCCCTTTCAGCAGGAGTTAGCAAAGAACATCTGTCTTCTTCATATCATAAAGGCAATGCTTATCTCTCTCTCTTTAGAGGATCTTGGATGACCTTCAAAGGGCATTTGGTCCCATAAAGAAATTGCAGAAGGAATTAATTGGGTGGTGGAGGAGAGAATAAAAGAACATGGGGGCTTCCTTTCTTGATTCTTCAAATGACTGCATGCTTTAATTATAAGGATGATTCTCGCCCTTTAATGCTCTCCCATGTCCCTTAGTTAAGCATACTTTTAGGGTTTGGTATGTGTGGAATAAAGACATTATAATGCTATATGTCGAACAACTCCTTTTACACCAGGGAGTTGTTAGGCAGAATAATCAAGTATGCACCCTCTAATTCTTTGGTTTCCATAGCATTTGTTCCTTACTCTCTCATCCTTTTGCTTGTTGGTAATTTAGGGACCTCAAGTTATTCTTTTAACATATTCCACTTTTTGTTGTTTGGACTCTATGATGCTAAAACAATCTTTTGTGGTTTCCCCATTCTTTTTTTCTTTCTTTATATGTTCTTTGTGCTGAGAGAGAGAGAAGCAAACTCTTTAACTAATAAACCTAAAACCAGTGTCTGCACCAACTGCTTGCCCTTAAAAACAGAAAAAGGACAAGCACTGGAGACCAATAATTCTCTGGTTAATTACTTGGAGGAACATGTAGAAAGGCTTCATCCAAATTGTCACTGCAATATAATACTAGTGCTCAAGTCCAAAGAAGCTTAAGACAATTATTTTTGCATTATTAGCTGACAATCATGCACTTAGTAATTAGAATCTGAACACTTTTGCTGAAGGATGACCTGCCTCCCTGCTCTCTTTGTAATTAAAAACTAAAATAACAGTGAGCTCAGAAGCAACTGCATGACCTAAAACCTAAGGAACTGGGCCAGAACCCAAACTACAATAGGAGAGGCTTATGCTGGGCCTTGTGGACGTAGGCCTTCAATGGATCTTATAAGATGTTTGAACATGGGAAAAAACAACAAATTTGATTAGTTTTGGATACAAATTAAAGTTGGGATTACTGCAAGGACCTAATTTACAACCAGGTGCGCCAGAAATTTAACATATAATTAAACCAAAAAGATCTATTTAAAGTATCTTCGAAAATATACAATTAGGATATGCCACCTTAGAGATAAGATGAATCAGAATGGCTTAAGTATTCCAGCAGCGGCTCGGGAACTGCAAATTTTGAAAGCATGCTTCACTTTCTCTTGATGAAATACACAGATGTGGAATTTCGGTTGCAGATCTTTAATGCTAAACTCTCCAGTTGTTGTTTGTGGATCATCAGAGTTTTTTTTTAAAAAAATTAGAAGTCCCGGCAAAAATAACTTAAGCCTGACATCACATCTAAGCATCAATTACATGCATGCATGCCTAAAATTTTTGTCAGAACATGCCTCTCAAATCTGTGAATCATTATCTTCACTTCCTGAAGCAAGATCCACTGCAAGCATTTCACCTTCTTCCCAGGGAGAAAGGTAAGCACAAACCAGCCATCCTTTGTCGCCATCCCAAAATAGGTCTATAAAGTGCTTGTGTTTTTGTTGCAATGACGAATGACGTGTAGGTACGCTCAAGCTTATAAGGTTGAAGCGATGAAGAAGAAGGCGACAGCGGCAGCGGTTACGGTAGCGGTGGGTGCGGTAGCGGCGGCGGTGGCTGAGGCTGTGAGGCGAAGGATGGGGCGGAAGTCGCGAACGAAGGAGATAGTGAAGCAGCTGGAGGAGTCGTGCGCGCGCCACGCCGGCGCCAGTTCCGTTGTGATCAAACTGGCTAGTGATGGATCCGGCATTGGAGCTGCTCTTCTTGCAGCCTCGCATTCACAATAGAATTTTTTTTTGGGATTTTCTTTTAGATTCTTTATCTTTAGTATCGTCTACAAGATAATGTATTTCTTCAAAAATGAAATTACTACACAATTATATTTTATCCTGTGGTATATTTTATTGGCCCGAATAGTTAAAACATCAATAATAATCTAAAGACTCTTAACGATTAAGTTAATTAACTCATTCTAATTAGTATCCATTCTTTAAAAAAAAAAATTCTTTATTTTCAATAAATTATATTTGAGTGGGTTGAACGTAGCCGGCTCAATAAAATTATAATATAAAAATAATTTAATATTATAGACATTATTTTTCATCTATTATTTTTAATATTCGTTTAAGCCAAATAAAAAAAATGAACTATTATTCATTCCATGAATATTTTATTTCTTGTAAAAAATACATATTCTTAATATTATCTTCGGCGAACAAACTGAACAATAACTAGGACCGAAAATGAATCAAAAGTTAGCATTCTACTTGATTAATGCTTATTTAATTTCATTCAATATACATAAGTTCAATTAAATAAATAAACATGAATAATTTATTAATAAATTAAATGAATAAACTTGAATATATATATATATATATATATATATAATGCCAGTATGCTTCTATCACAATATGGCATGGCAAGAGAGCATTGCAAGGAATCAATATCATTCCCATAGGTCATTTCAGTAGATGGATTTCATTAGAGAAAAAAAAAGGCATTAACAACAGATCATGAGTTGCTAGGAAGCTTCCAAATTTATTAGCAAAGATTGGAAGCTCTAGAAGGTGATGCGATGGCTGAAACTTGAAATCTTCAATGCTAGGCAATGATCAACCATATCTATCTGCAGAAGATAAAGTAAATTTACAATAAAAAATAAGGAAAAAAGCATGCACATAAGGGCCGAAGGAAAGATGATTACATTACGATTTGGTAATGAAGCTTACATCTAGAATACATACTGCTTCTATTTGGTGGAGGAGCTCCATAATTCTGTGGAAGAAAAAGAAGAATGTATAGGCATCAGATGAAATTAAATAAATATAGTTTTTGAAGCAATACACATTATTGTCAATATGAAAGTAATCAAACAACAAACAAGAAACTAAAGCATAGTAACTTTTTAAAATTACTTTCCAATGGAAAAAAAGAAAATGAAATTTACTTGAAAATTACCGGGATACTCTGGTACAACACTAGAACCTGCTGAAGTTCAACATATCAAATCGTGTGTAAAAAGCCTTTGGTTATCAACAATGATACTATGTTGGCATGCACCCCTGTTGACATGATTTCACTGCCAATGACCAAATGACTTGAGATATCGTATCAGTTGGCACGAATTAAACATCTTGTGCCATCTGTCCACCAATGCACAGAATGGTCACAATAGGTGGAAGAAAGGAGAGTTTTTGTATTTTCTAAAAGTCTGTTTCTGAGTGTACATAAGTTGTGCTATGAAATTTTCCGGGAAGGCTATTTACTTCAAGATTGGGAAGGAAAATTCTAGACATCTAAATTATCGAGGAAGGAGTATTTCCTTCCATGATATGCAAGCATTCTGTGAGTGAGCAAAGGGGTTTGCTTAAGCTCTATGCCAACTCAGTGAGTGGGACAACTTTGTGAAAATTTGGTAAAACCAGAATAAAACATATAGAGACTAGAGATGCAAGACCTAGAATATGTGTCCCAATCAAAATGACACACAAACAAACATGATGTTGTGATTCCAAGCCTAGCGTTTAGCAAAAATAGTCAGATAAATGCAAGATGTTTTTAGAAAAACTTAATGATGTGGAATCAAAATGCAATCCCAATCAATCCAAGAAATTACATGCATTGGAATCACAGAGTCTCAGAGGTTCGTAGCAAAAACGCCAAGTGATCGATAGCATCACTTTTGTTGCATTGGATCGCCGCTGCCTTTAGCAATAGAAGATCTGTCCTTCTCCTCCTTCAGACCCATCTCTCCCAGCTCTCCTGCCCTCCACTTCCCTCTCCGCTCTCTAGCTGCCTTCGGACGCACACT
This sequence comes from Curcuma longa, assembly GCF_044706935.1. Classification (NCBI taxonomy): domain Eukaryota; kingdom Viridiplantae; phylum Streptophyta; class Magnoliopsida; order Zingiberales; family Zingiberaceae; genus Curcuma; species Curcuma longa. The sequence continues at coordinate 9,972,857 of NC_133861.1, forward strand.
GTTCGGATTTGGGGAGGCAACTCGAATTCAAAAAAAAACAACGACATATCTTTCTGAAACTCTAGATCAGAAGCGGAAAAATTTTAACCTTTAATTTGGCGGCGGCGGCGTCTTCCCGCGGTGACGAAGGCGAAGGAGGCGGCGGCGTCTTCCCACGGCGAAAGATGGCACAAATCGGGCGGTGGCAGGCGGTGGCGTCTTCCCAGGGCGACGGATGGCACAGATCGGGCGACGGCAGTGGCAGATCGGCGGCGGTAGGCGCCGGAGTCTTCCCAGGGCGACGGATGGCACAGATCGGCGGCGGTAGGCACTTCCCACGGCGACGGATGGCACAGATCCGGGGCCAGCAGCGGCGTCTTCCTGCGGCGACGAAGGCGACCGAAGGTTCGCAGAGATCGACCGGCGGCAGTGCCGTCTTCCTTCGGCGACGAAGGCGAAGAAGCGATTTTGGGATTGCGTGGATCGGATTCGGCAGATCGGCGTCGAGCGGGGCTTCGTCGGAACGGGGGGAAGATTTTGGGAAGGCGGGATTTTATTTTCGTCGCCACGGAGGCAGCGGACGAAGCGAGTACAAAGAGAGAAATGGGTTCCACGTCAACGTCGCGGATGCGTCGCGGAGGAGAAGGCGCGCAGCGGATCTGTGAATAATTAATCAACTCATTAATATTTATAAATAATGTTCATGAATAATTAATATTTATGAACAATATTTGTGAATAATATTTATAAATCATACTCATCAATAAAATTTTTATGTTAAATAGATAATTTTTTAAAATAAACAAATAAATTTATATTTTCTCAATAACTAACCAAACAAACTTAAAATATAAAAATTTTAAATAATCAAATAAATTTGAATTTAGAGCATAATAATATCTAAACTAACCAAGCACTACAAAAAAACAATTTTTTAGCGACGAATTTTTGGGACGAATATTATTCGTCGCCAATCAGCAACGAATTTTGGGACGAATATAAATTTCGTCGCTAATCTGCAACAAAATTTGCGACGTACAAAATATTAGTTGCCAATTTAGCAACTCAACATATTCGTTGCCAAAGCAGCGAAACCCTAGATCTGGACTGGCGCCACTTTTTCCACGTGAACTTGGCGACGAATCCAGTATTCGTCGCCAAATTGGCGACGAAATCCAGATCTAGGGTTTTGTTGCTTTGGTTTGAGCTGCTTGACCATTCTCAGACAAGAGCTTTAATTGAAACTTTTGTGCCTTTACCTTCATCCTTCGACACCAGAGGAGTTCCTATTACTCTGATCCAGATCAAAATGCTACCTGTTGATATTGATGTTGTTCTGGAGTGATATTTGTGTAAATTGATATATGTATGTGGATGTGGATTGATATGTATATTAATTTATAGAGTATGGATTGACGATATATATGGATGTGGATGTTTGTGATTTCAATTTGTGTGAATTGATATTTGTATGTGGATGTGGATTGATATTAATATGTGTACAGGTTATTTGTAAAATTTGATTCAATCCGATTGCATCGTGTATTGTATATATGGGATAATCAACAAATAAAGGGGTATGAAAGAAAATATTTGAATTTGCGACGAAAATGATTTCGTCCCTAAATTCGTCCCCAAATCCGTCACAGATTTGCGACGAAAACTGGATTCGTTGCAAATCTGCGACGAATTCTGCGACGAAGATGATTTCGTCCCCAAATTCGTCACAGATTTGCGACGAAAATTGAATTCGTCGCAAATCTGCGACGAAAATCGAATTCGTCGCAAATCTGCGGGTTTTGCGACGAATTTTGCGACGAAAATTTTTTCGTCCCAAAATTCGTCCCCAAATTCAACCCAGATTTGCGACGAATATATATTTCGTCGCAGTTTTTTGCGACGAATATCTAATTCATCGCAGATTTTTGCGACGAATTTCAAATTCGTCGCAGATTTGCGACGAATTCTATTTTCGTCGCAAATTCGCGACGAATCATTTTCATCGCAGATTTGCGACGAAAATATTTTCGTCGTAAATTTGGCGACGAATTTGATTTTCGTCGCCAATCTGCGACGAATTTGGGGACGAATTTTTGTTTTCGTCGCAAATATCTGCAACGAAACGAGAAATTTTGTCGCCAAATTTGGCAACGACTTTATAACAACGAAAAAGAATTCGTCCCAAAATTCGTCCCAGAATATTTTGCGACGAATTTTTTTTTAAAATTCGTCCCAAAATTCGTCCCAAAATCACTGTTTTTTTTTAGTGAAGCTAAGCTTTTTAATAAGCTTAAGTAAGTTATAAAAGTTAATAAATAATTGTTTAATATTATATATATAATAATTTTAATTGATTTATTTTAATATATTGTAATAATTATAATCTTAGCTACATATTATAAGCTATAACGTTAGTAACTACTATGCCCGAGTTATGATACAGTGATAAGATATTCATGTAAGTTTTTAAATATTTATGATTTGATTTTTAATTATGATATATTATAAGATATTAGATTGTAGATCATTTATTATAAATATTTTTAAATTTATCCTAAAAAATTTATATAAGATTAAATTGATCCGATCAAAAAGTGATAAGTAAAAAAAAACGATAGCTACTCCACTAACTCATAAACAAATATATTTTTTAATAGATTAATATATTAAAGTATTATTTTGATTTTCTTTAAGGGTACTTTTAGATTTTTTTATGATATTTATTATTATTTAAAATATTAAATAAAAATTATATCTGCTAGAGTGGATGCTATTGATAACGTCGCACGAATCACGAGGAATCACAATCGGAACATACTCCATTTCCCACGCGAGACCCAAATGATTTGGCCTTCCAAATTTGGATTATTCGCTCGTTTTTGGCAGCGGGCGTGACAGTGAGTTGCCCACGTGTCATTTTTTTTGCCGTCAGATCGGATTTGGCACGCAATGCAACAGCGATGATGATGAAAAGATGTCAACCCACCCGAACCACCCCCGCTGCCCTGATCTCCGCTCGCTGCCTCGCTTGTTCTTTCTCTTCCCTTCGAAACCCTAAACCCTTGATCTATTAATTCAGCCGAAATCCATCTCACTTTCTTCCCCATTCAGCGGTCCGTTGCTTCCTTGGCGTTCACTCAGCGGCCGGCGACCTTCCATCGTCTTTTCTAAGCGTCAAACTACTTAAGGTCCGACCTTCGCTCCCTTTTTCTGTCGGTTCCTCTTGGCCAAATTGATCTTTTGTTTCTTGCTGCCTGATCGAGATTGGTCGTTGCCTCTTCTTCGTCTTCTTTTTTGTTTTTAAATTTGTGGTTTTCATTGGTTCGTCAATTTGTGAGCAAAGAGTCTAGTGAGGAGAATGAGGAGCCGCCATGATATAGTTCCGCATTTGAATGATTTTTGGAGAAGTCAATCCTTTTTCGATTCTTCTACGTGGTAGCAAGGAGGGTTGTCATTGGTCTTCGGTCTGTATTAGCTGTCCGAGGTTCGGTTCTTTATGTGGTTCTGTATTTTGCCCGAGTCATTTTTTGCTGCTTCTCTTGGTAAACCTTTCTTTTTCTTTTAGAATTTTAAGCCAAGAGCACCAAACTTGGGAGAATAAAATGATCTCAGAATTCGTGACGCTAGTGAAACCAGAATGAACTATATTAATGGTAATATTGGGCATTTATTTTATGCTAGTGTATGATTCTAATCGCTTGACCTTGTTATATGTTAGGCATGAGCTAGTACAAGATTAGAAACTATCACTAGTATTGAGACAATAGATTCACGGTGAAATCCTTCTTAAAAATGGATTCTTCCTTAGGAATTTTTAACACTAACATGAAGCTCGTCATCTCTATTCTCTGGTTCATCCAATTAATTATTGCTAATGCAATTATTATAAGTTGCAAGTTTTAATTTTGTTCTATGAAGTAAAACCAATTACATTGAGAATGGTTTTTATAGATTGTAGGTTTAAACGTTCCAGTATTTTACAATCTTCCGCAGCATATTTAGTTTAGCCATTAATACACCTGAATAAGTGAACTGGTTTTTGTACTTACTAAGAATGGTACAGTATTTGATGTTTTCTGGAGCCATTCAATTTTGTTCTCTTTTTTATGAATCCGCTAATTTATCATTCAGGATTGAGTTGGTTATAAAAAGTTCTTTGGTTGGTGATCCAATACCACACTAAGCATTCTTGTTCCCAAATGACCAGCATGATTGAATCTGATTTGAAAATTGAACGAGCTGAAGAAATTAAGGTTTTAGCTAATGAAGCATTCAAAGGTATATCTATACCTTTTTATTTTATTTTATTTTATCTGGTCTCTTATATTGTAATTATTACAACTTGATATGACCACTGTCATAGCACTGCCAAGCACAATAATTTTGCACTGTTAGCAGAAATGAAAGCAACTTTTGTAGTAGATGCTGTATGAAATTGATCTTGTTACCAATCTTAAACATATCCTACATTATGTACACATGAATAGACCCTTCCCCGGGACTCTGCATTGACATGAGCTTCGTGCACCGAGCTGCCCTTTATATGCACATGAATAAATGCATATATTCGATAGTTTTAAGGATGGGAATTGGCATGGATATCTGCATAATCTTGCATATTGTGCTCTTCTTCTGATCAACAAATCAGGAATGTGTATGTGGTTTTATGTTCCTTAATAAAAATAGCTTTGTCCATCATATCAGAAAGAAAAACAGGTGGTCGTTATTGTGTCATTTTTTTTTTCATTTGGGAAAATCTTATTATCTGGGTTTGAACATCGTATTCTGCTTTATCTCTTTGAAGTTTGAACAACTGTTAACAGGAAATTTGTATGAGCTTAATTTGAATGTCAATGCTTCATACTACCATCGATGGCTCTGCTTCTCTGGTTTATCCATTAGGAGGACAAATATGGGTCTGCCAATACAATTTGATGTGAATGTCAATGCTTGATGCTTTCATTGACTCTGCTTTGCTGCTTTTTTCATTAGGAGGACAAATATGGATGTGCAATACGGTGCGTTTTGTTGAGGTTCAGATCTCAATTTCAAAATCTGATTTTGGACCTTATGACTAAAGAAAAATTCCCATAATTGGCTACACTCAGTTTGAATCAGAAAAAAATTGAGTTGGAAAAATTTAGTCTAGTGTTCTACTATTTCTTAGTGTCTAGGGAGAGATGCGTTCTAAAATAATAGAAGTTTTAATTTTAAAGCTTAGTGGACTTATGTGAGCATATCTGAAATCCCTCCCTATACAGTAGATATAAGGTGACCTGATTTGGTCATATGACCTGAGATTTGTTGTAAAAACGCAATGCTTATCATGAGGCGTGATTAATGCTTGTTATACTAATGAGGATACTATGGATGAGGACCTCAAAGCATTAATGATCTAGGTGGTCATCCTTGCATTCATTAATATTGCCGAAATTCAAACTTCAGTGACCTACTATATGGAGGTAGTTCACACAGCTAGGGTTTCAACAAACAATTAAAGATCATTATCAAGAGCATGACAAACTTCTAAGATGCATTGTAGCCCTTATTGTGCGATGACCTCTATAATGCTTATTGTTAAGTTCGATTGGATAACTGCTTATCTAATAAAAAAAAGCGTAGTCCGATGTACGAAATTCCCACCAATGCTGAGTCATGGGGAAGGGTTGGATCATGTTGGATCTATTGTATGCAATCATATCCTGCATTGCAAGAGGCAGGTTCCTCGACTCGAACTCGTGACCACAAGGTCACACGGTAGCAACTTTATTGTTGCGCTAAGGTTCTCCTTCGGTAACTACCTATCTAATAACAACAACAACAATCAAGCCTTATCCCACTAGATGGGGTCGGCTATATGGATCTTTCTTCACTATTGAGTTCTTTCCCTTACTATATCATCATTATATTTAAATAAATTTTATCTTATTTTATTGCTGCTAATCGAGTCTTTTTTAATTTTTCTCTTCCTTGTTTGATATGCACATTTGTCGTAGTTTTAATCGCTTAACTGAGGCATGTATTGGTCGTTTAAGTATATGTTCGTCCCATCTTAAATGTGTCTTCTGGAATTTTTTCTCAATAGAAACAATCTGACTTTTTTCTAATGTTCTCATTTCTTATCCTGTCAATTATCGTGTGTCCGCACGTCCATCTTAATATTCTCATCTTTGTAATTTCCATCTTTTATAAATGTGCTCGAGTCATAATCTAACATGTAATTCCATATAACATACATTGCAGGTCTATTCATCGTTTTGTAAAATTTTTCTTTAAATTTTAGAGGTACTTATGATCACAAAGAATAACTTACGTTTTCCTTTTTCTTTAAATTTTAGAGGTACTTTATGATCACAAAGAATAACTTACGTTTTCCTCCATTTCAACTATCCTATTTGTATTTTATGTAAAAAAATCTCTTTTAATCTCTCCATTCTTTTACAAAAATGATCTTAAATACATAAACTTCTCAGTTGTAGACAACTCGTTCTCCTATCATAACAATTGTCTTATTACCTTTAATATTACTAAATTTAAATTATGTATATTTACTCTACTAAACCTAAAACCTTTCACTTTTATTATTTTCCATCAAAATTCGAATTTAACATTCACTCCTTCACGTGTTTCATTTTCATTTACTGAAATAATATCATCTGCAAATAACATGTATCACGGTACTGTATCTTGGACGTACTCAGTGAGTTCGTCCATGATTAGTATAAAAAGATAGGAATTTATAGATGATCCTTAGTGTAATCTTATCTTTATAGAAAATACTTTGGTTAATTCGCCTGGGATTTTCATTCTTGTCATTACATCGACATGCATATCCTTAATTAGTTTAATATACACTATGCTAATACCTCTTTTTTTTTAAATTTTCTATATAATTTCTCTTAGAACTCTATCATAAGTTTTTTCTAGATCGATGAACACTATATGTAAGTCTTGCTTTTGTTCTTGATATTTTTCAATTAGTTGCCTAAAAAGATGTATAACTTCGATTGTTGACCTTTTAGGCATAAATTCAAATTGATTTTCGATCATCGTGATCTCCTTCCTTAATCTTTTGTTTATTATTCTTTTTCAAAGTTTCATTGTATGACTTATTAGTTTAATATCTTTATAGTTTGCACAATTTTGTACGTCTCCTTTATTCTTGTATAAGGGAACTAGAGTATCTACCTCTACTGATCAGATATTTTTTTGTATATCAGGTTGAATAACTTTGTAAGTCATTCAATACCTTATTTTCCTAGGCACTTCCATACCTCTATCAAAATATTATCTGGTCCAACTACTTTTTTATTTTGCATCCCATTTAAAACTTGTTCTACTTTTGAAGTTTGAATTCTATGATAAAAATTTAAATTTTTATACTTATTTGACCTACTTAAGTTATCTAAGTTGATCACCTAAACTTTCATTAAAAATTGATAAAAATTTCTCTTTTATCGGACTTTTATTTCTTCATCATTTAATAGTACCTCTATTACATTTATCTTTAATATATCTTATTTGAATATGATCTCTTGTATTCCTTTCTCTCACTTTAGCTATTTGGTAATGTCCCTTTTCTTTTTTGTATCCAATTTTTGATATGTTCAAAAGTTTTATTCTTGGCTTCATTTACTGCTTTCTTGGATATTGTATACTTTTTAAAAATTTTCTCACTTTTCCTTTACTTTTTCTGAGAACTTTCTCAATACATCATCAAGATTCTTTACTTGGTGATGCCTTGGTGGTGCACATCTCTTTCACTCATTGAGTATACTCTTGGTTGTTATTTTCAACTTTAATATCATCTTATTCCATGTCATATCCGAATCACCATGTATTTTTTCTAATACTTGTACTTCTACCCTCTCCTTAAATATATTTTGTTTCCCATCTTTTAACTTTCAGTATTTAATTCTAGGAATCGTGCACATTTTTTTCCTATTGATACTATGCTTAATGCGCATATCCAACACTACTAACCTATGTTGGGTAATTAAGTTTTCTCCAGGGATGACCTTACAATCTTTACAAGTATTTCTATCCTTCTTCATAATCATAAGTTATTATTCTCACTTTTGAATGTGATCAAGTATTCTTTACTTTTCTTGAAAAACATATTAGCTAGTATAAGGTCATATGTTATCGCAAAATCCAATATAGTTTTTCCTTTTTCATTTCTTGTTCCAAGCTCATAACTCTCATGCACCCTATCATATTCCTCATTTTTCACTCCTACATGTCCATTTAGATCTCCTCCTGTTAAAATCATTTTGGTTGGCGAAATGTTCTGTGATGCCATCTAGGTCCTCTCAAAATCTAGATAGGGCGACTTCATCTAATCCTATTTGAGGTGCATATATGTGAATTACATTAATAGTTTCTTTCGACACCACTATCTCGAAAGCTATAATTATATGCCCCTTCTTAACTACTTCTACTATTTCATCCTTTAGAGAACTATTTACAATAATACGTATTCCATTTCTTGTTTTACTCTTTTATATTTACCATTATTTAAAATCTAAATTCTCTAACATCTTTGCCTTCTTTCCTACTCATTTTTTCTCTTGTACACACAAAATATTAATTTTTCTTCTAATCTTCGTATCTACTACCTCCTTTGTTTTACTAGTGAACGTTCCTAGGTTTCATGTTCCAAATCTTAGACAATTAATTTTCTTATAATATTTATTCTTATCCAATAACAAAGAAAAAAAACCATAGAAAGTAACACAACTTATAGCTTATCCAATAACAAAGAAACAAAAATTGAACAATAGAAAGTAACACAACTTATACTGTTAATCTTTGCAATTCTACTCATTCATATTGAGTGGGTTGAAGTGTACTGAGATTGACTCAACGCATAATTAACTAGGAATATGTATTTTTTTTATTAAAAGTATGACAATTTATTAACTTAATAGGAATATGTATCTTTTTATTGAAACAAGACCTGCTTTCTTACCATTTTAAAACACACGTGTTATGATCATGAAATAATTAATAGTCTTCTGTGAATTTGCAAGTATATTGTATTTGACTGTTCGTAGAACAAGTGAGAGCTTTTTTTGTGGGTTTAGTTTCAGTACTCTTTTGGAAATAATTGCATTTGGTAGTTAGATTATGCTTTTAGAAGCATTTTAATATCATTTTTTTATCTTCATGATGTATTTGCTGGCATGACAACTTATTCCAAAAGCTCAAGTTATTATGAAAAAACAATTGTGCACTTTCATATTAGTTAACACACGAGTTATGGTCATGAAAAATTAATAGTGTTTTATGAATTTGCAATTATATTGTATTTGATTGTTTGTAGAATAAGTGAGGGCAATCTTTTTTATTGGTTTAGTTTCATTAATTTTTGGATACAAAATGCATTTACTAGTTAGATTATGTTTTTAGAAGGATTTTAGTTTCACTTTTTATTTTCATGGTGATTTAAATGGTTCTAGAACCTTTGACTTATTTCTTTCCTTTCATTCAGCCAACAAGTTTTCACAAGCTATAGATCTGTACAGTCAGGCTATCGAACTGAATGGTCTTAATGCTGTTTATTGGGCAAACCGTGCATTTGCACATACCAAACTTGAACAATATGGAAGTGCTGTCCAGGATGCAAGTAAGGCTATTGAGATTGACCCTAGATATTCAAAGGTCAGAGAAGTTTGGTATGCTTATTCTTTCTTTTGTCCTAACTCATCTTTGGTTATTACATTCTTGATTTTGTTGACAGGGTTACTATAGACGTGGTGCAGCATATCTTGCTATGGGAAAATTTAAGGAAGCATTGAAAGATTTTCAACAGGCATGTTTTGTTTTACACTCATATTACTCATTCACATTAAGAGCACTTGTCCACATTTGCGCCATTTATCAAGCAAATGATGCTACAATCATTTCTTTGATTATAATGCTATTGTATGTTAACACTCTAGTACATTCTGTTGTATTTTGAAATGTTTTGCATGACAATTTAATTGGGACAATGTTTGATTGTGCCTTCCTTTCATAGTCAGCATCGATAAATTCCTAACCATGTTCTGAGAATCATTCTTGCATTTATGTATATCAACAGGTGAAAAAAATTAGCCCAAATGATCCTGATGCAACTAGAAAGTTGAAGGAATGTGAAAAGGCTGTCCAGAAAATTAGATTTGAAGAAGCCATTGCTGTGAATGAATCAGAAAGGCACTCAGTTGCAGATTCAATAGATTTCCATTCTATAGGTGATTTTTCAAATCTAAAATCATCCTGATTGCTTCACTTTTCTCATTTATTATTTCTTTCTCTTTTTTGTTTTATAATTTCTGGTAATAAATTACTTCTTAATTGTTCTATTTTACCGAAAATCAGTTGTTCTAATTTTCTCCCTTACATCTCACATCTTGCATTATTGTTATGCTAGTGCATTAGCCTTAAAATGCACGGACTATCTAAGTAAGTTACAGAAATTTCATATTCAGATTTAAAATTTATGTTCATTCAAATTAAATTATAAAATTTTCAAAGTTAAATCCATTATACTACATGTGAATTTTGTATTTATGAGAGTTGAGTTTTTTTAACTTGACCTTTCTTCGGTTTTTATAAATAGTTATAGTTGAATAGGCGAATAGGTTTCAAAAATATAATTTCAGAGTTGGATTTAAAATTTATATTGCTCATATAAATTAAATTATAAATTTGTCATAGTTATATGAAATGAATTGTAAATTGTAAAAATTTTCAATTAATATGATAAATTAATTTATTCAATGAAAAAAATTATTAAAAGGGCAGTCCAATGCACGAATTTCCCGCCAGTGCGGGATTCTAGAGAAGGTCAAACTACATTGAGTCTATACAAAAATTGAATTCTGATCACTGTTTGAATAAAATAATTTAATAAATCAAAATATTTAAATATGGACATTGAAAGTGGATCAGTGAGGCATCTTTGACTATTAAGTAACCTTATTCAGAATTAGCATATATATTATTTACCTTTCTTTTCAATAGTATTTCATTTTCATGCAACACCTTATTGTTTATTAGAGGTGGATGCACAATACACTGGTGCAAGGATAGAAGGTGAAGTAGTAACCTTGGAGTTTGTGAAGAAAATGATGAATGATTTCAAAAATCAAAAACATCTGCATAAAAGGTACTTCTGAAAGCTATTATGTTAATACTTGTTTTTCCCAGATTACCATCTATCTCACTTTTGACAAATCTTTTGAATTATTACTTCAGATATGCTTACCAGATTGTCCTCGAAACCAGACAACTGTTGCGAGCTATGCCTTCTCTTGTCGATATCACTATTCCAGACAGATGTCATTTTACCGTTTGTGGAGATGTGCATGGCCAGGTATGTAATTATCAATAAGTTTGCTGTTTGAACTAACAACATGCTAAGTACTTCTTAGTATTTTTTTTGGTCTGTAAATTCACTCCGTCTGTAGTATATTATTTCATGGAAGTTCTCTGTGGTCAATTGCAGTTTTATGATTTATTAAACATATTTGAGCTCAATGGGCTTCCTTCTGAGGAGAACCCTTACCTATTCAATGGAGACTTTGTTGACAGAGGGTCCTTCTCTGTTGAAGTTATTCTGACTCTGTTTGCATTGAAGTGCATGTGTCCAACAGGTTAGTGTACTTTGCATTGCTGAGGCCAAACTGTTGCAATTCAGTAGTCTATTTATTAACATGAATTATCTGCTCATTCAAATTTTCAGCTATGTACCTTTCAAGGGGTAATCATGAAAGTAAAAACATGAACAAAATTTATGGTTTTGAAGGAGAGGTCAGATCAAAATTAGGCGAGACATTTGTTGAACTCTTTGCGGAAGTATTTTGCTACTTGCCTTTGGCACATGTTATAAACGAGAAAGTCTTTGTAGTTCATGGAGGACTTTTTAGTGTGGACGGTGTTAAACTTTCTGACATTCGGGCAATTGATCGCTTCTGTGAGCCTCCAGAGGAAGGTACTGTTGCTGAATCTTGATCTTTTAGTTTGATGTGGAGGTGAAAACAATCTATGTCTTCTAAAACTATTAAATTCTTTAGTTTTCCATGAAAGTACTGTCGTCATATTCAGTATTTCATTTACAATATATTCTTTTATGTTAAATCTGTGTTGTAGCCCAATTCATCCACTGACCTTGTAAAGGTTACTTGAAGTGGAAATTTAGTGATCAATCTCATCGGAAAATGCCGAGGATCTGTCTTCTACTTGTCTCATTTCTTATATCATCTCATTTTCTACCATGAGATCTTGCAATATTTTTTTCTTGAATCTTTTGCAACTTATAATGGCATCTTACATTACAAATGCATACAATCAGACACATAGTATTCGCATTTCCATGTTAGGAACCAAGACCTGATATGACTAATGCTCACGATATTATGTCAAAAAGAATTCTTCATTTACAAACCATGCCATGATCTATAACCTCCTTTTTATATATATAAAAACTATGACAGAGTTGGTATTTTGCTTCCACTTAGTTGTCTGTGGAATTTCTGTCTGATTGATTTCAGGTTTTTGTGGATGTGAGGAATGAGGACTGTGTGATAATTTTTATTTCACTATGTCTAGATTAGTTTCTCTCATCATATAGGTATTGGTGGTTATGGTGTTTATTGTGTTCTGTGCAACTGATAGCTGGCGTTACAAGCGATTTTCAGCACATGTATTACTGATCCAACAGGTTGCTGAACCAATATCACACTGGTATTCTAAGTTCAAAGCTCACCTAGAGACATGCTAGAGAAATCTTTCAAAATTGTTTAAAATTTTGATAGACTTGGAGTTACAAATGTGCAAAGGTTATTTGTAATTAGAATCTCATGTCACAATGGAACAACACATTTTATAATTTATACTTCTTTATCGAAAATTACTGTTTCTCCATTTTGGTTGTCATTGCAGGGTGATTTGTAATTAGAATTTAATGTCACATTGTTACAATGGAATAACACATTATACAACTTATACTTCTTTATAGAAAACGCTGTTTCTCCTTTTTTTTTTTTTGGTTGTTATTTTTATTTCTATGTTGCTGCAAGACATGTAACTCTTCAACTTTCTTAGGTTTCTCCATTCACCTTTGCTTAGAAGTTTACTCATTATAAATCTTCTGGCATAATTAGAGTGATTCCTTGCTTTATTTACTATTTCAAATTGAGGCATCACCTGTTTTTGCTTGCGCATGCTCTTCCTGTTTTTGCTTTATAATAAGTCTTTCTATGTTCTGTGTTTGTCAACTTCTTCAGAACTGAAGCTTACATAAGATTCTTAAGCCCAAGTAGGTAATGATTGGCTGTTATTTGCTCTATCTTGCATAACATAGGAATCCTATTTTATGTTTTCTTTTTAGGTTTGATGTGTGAACTGCTTTGGAGTGATCCACAACCTCAACGAGGAAGAGGCCCCAGCAAGCGAGGAGTTGGGCTTTCTTTCGGTGAAGATGTCACAAAGAGATTTTTACAGGAAAATAATCTTGGTAACATGCCTACATATCACTTTTGTGCCTTTACGAATGCCATTTTTTATGTATTTTTATATTGTTTTTTGGCAGATCTCGTTGTGAGGTCACATGAAGTAAAGGATGAGGGATATGAGATTGAACATGACGGAAAGCTTATTACGGTATTTTCTGCTCCAAATTATTGTGATCAGGTAACTAAGCACTAATATCTCAGATAATAGTTTTATTATTATGCTCAGAACTCTTTATCTGTTTGTGTTATTTCATTAGTCCAGATTAATGAACTAATATGAATAGCCAAAAGTTGGTAGATATAATACTAATATGAGCTTACAATTATGATGCAGATGGGCAACAAGGGTGCATTTATACGCTTCACGGCTCCAGATCTGAAACCAGATATTGTTAGCTTTTCAGCGGTGGTGGGTATCAGATTATTTCATATCATGCTCTCTAGAAGCTTAAATAATGATACTATCTTGTCAATACTTTTGGTCCATTTAGAGACTTGTATGAGCTAAATCTGATTTGCTATCTCCAATATGCAGCCGCATCCAGATGTGAAGCCAATGGCATATGCAAACAATTTTCTCCGGATGTTTTCATGATCCACAAGAATCAAGCCTATAGCATTCTTGCTTCGTTACTTAGCACGTTTCATCATCAATGGCTGATCGGTGATGCAGAATTTTGCCGAAGCAGTTCTTTTTTGTTGTCTCAGTACTATGCCACTTGTTATAATTTCTAAGCCGGGCTACTCCTTTTTATTATTTATTTTTAGTTTTTTTTTTGTTGTTAGTTTTTCTCTTCTTTTTTTTATTTCAGCAAAGTAGGCTGAAGAGGTGCACATTGTTTAATGATTTAACTCGTGCATTGTAAATGTCACAAAGATGATACTAGGCTTTTCTGATTTTGGAAATAAGCCTGTGTCAATTTATTTTCGGAGCTGTGCTTGTTGGAGCTGCATCTAGAATACAGTGAGATTTGGACACCACTGGTGTCATGTACTTTCGTCGTACTTCCAATTCAGGTGGTTTTTGACAGCAACGCCGCCCCATATATAAATTATCGTGAAATAAGTTAAAGTGATAAAATTATAGACCAAACAGGTCTACGATCTATTCATAGCGTAAAAAAATGGCAACAATAATGAGATAAAAAAGGTATTTGGTCCACATTTTTTTAGAGAGTACTTAATATGTAAGGACTCCTATATCTTTATAAAAATTTAAATGCAGTGTTAAATAGATAAAAATATTTACATTATAAATTAAATAAAAATAAATATTATAAAAAAATTAATAGTTTAAAATTTAGAATATTAAATATAAAAATACTCACTCATAAAGTAATCGAGGTAATATATGTGATAATTAAGAAAAGAATTAATATTTTTTTATACGAGAAATAAAATAGATAGAGAACTCGAGTTTTAAGTTATGGTATATAAGAAAAAATAAAATAAGAAATAGAATGAATATTATTGTAGATAATTGAGATACATTGTGAGCAATGTGTGCTCCATCAAAGACTCTATATGTACTCCAAGGATATAATGTAATGGTAAGAGATATGATGCTTCTCTCAAACAATCATGGTTCGAAACTCACATAGTACATGTATGTAACGTTCGAACAATTAGTAACATTGGGGGTGCTATGTCAAAAGCCGCCTCACTTCCTAAGTTAACTTAGTATGTGGAATGTGAGATCGGACCATACAACTCAAGAATAGTTAACTCGTAAAATTCAAATACCTAGTATAAAAAAAATATCTTTGAATTATCTAAGAGTTGTCAATGATCAATTTAAATTATTATAATATAAATATACTTTATTATTTAGGTTACTAAATTTTTTGATTATTTTTTTTTCAATCTCACTAATTTTTTAATTGTATCAGTGAAAGTAATTCAGAACAAGTTATAAAAATCTTCGTATATGTATTTAGATTTGGATTTAAAAGAAAGATATTCTACATAAATAAATTTAGTGATTCTGCTAGTTTAATATTAAAATATTTAAATAAATTTAAATTGATAATTTTACTAGTCGATGAAATATAAATAATTATATTTGAGAATATTTGACTCTAAATCTAATAATATATTTTATTTTGATATGTCACTTCAACTATTCATAACTACATCAATTGAAATTTATAAGATATTTTATAATATTTATATCTTATATATATTTCTCAAAACAGAAGGATAATTTTTTAAAAATATTTAACAAAATTAAATAATTTTAAATTGAAATAGGGTATTCTGAATTTTAAAAGTTTCAATTCTTTTTGTATTTTAACTGTTAAAATTTACTCTAATTCATCATCAATAAATTAAATATTATTAAAATTTAAATAAACTATTAAATAAATTTTCTTCTATTCATTAGAATTAAGAATTAAAATCGAAAGTAATTGAAACAGAATTAAAAATTGACATAAAAATAATAAAATAAATAATTTATTTATAAAATTGAGAGATTAATGACCGATTAATCATAGTCATCAATAAAAAATAATTAAATAATTTCAATTATTTAACATAAAAAAATATGTTATTTTAAACGATTGCGTTTCCGCGGTCGGAGTAGTCGATTGATTGGCCAACCGTAACAAAATAAAAATAAAAAAAAAGCTTGAATCGACTATTTGAATCGTCAATTCATGATTAAAAAATAGGCTGGAATTGTAACGGGCACGTATAAGTAGATCAATGGGTTACCGGCGAAACAAAAGGTAGCCCGGTTACAAAAGATCAATATTTTAAATCAACGACGTGGTAATTAAATTTTTCCCTAAAATAAATAAATAAATAAACCTAGTCTTGAAAAGTTTCTGAATAATGATAAATTTCAATTAGTCCCAATGACTATAGGTGATCAGTCCGGTCTCATAAAAATTTTCCATCGATCATTAGGATGAATCAGAAAATGCACATAGCGATCAGCTTAGACGTCCAACATCTTTTGATTGTGTTCTCCATTTGAAAAAAAATTCCTATAAATACATCATAGTTGAGGATCGAATTGTAAGTGCCTGAATGATAATTTAGACCTATCGCAGCATCATTGCCCCGGAGACGGAAAAAAAAAGTTCTGAATAATGAAGCGCCAGATAAGGGGCTATGTCATAATCATGAACGTGGAGATACAATTACATTGCAAAGTCAAAAAAAAAAAAAAAAACAGCTAGCCTAGCAGGCTAGCTAGCACTGTGCCCAGAAGAGAGATCCATGTGGGGAGGTGGAAAGATCAATTAAATGATACTAATTACGCACACCATTCCATTTCTTCATTCTAATTCCAATCAAATTAGACAAATTTGAAGAAACGTTTAAGCTTCTAATATAAGTAAAAGATATTTTTTTTTTTTAATAAACAAAATGAGACTTGTGGGGAACTTTTTTTTGCGTAAAGCGGAGGGTGGCGACTGAGATGTGATAGCCAAGATGAGACTTGTGACTGAGATGACCAAGACGAGATTCGAAACCGAGATGACTGAAAAGAGGTTGGTCGAGACGAGACTCAGGATCGAGACACCTACGATCAAAACAGTCGAGATGAGACTTTGGGACGGAATAAGATTGCTTTGAAGACCCAAGTGAAGTCTAGGACTGAGCCCATGTTGAACCTGAGTTGGAGATGACAGCTATCTCATATTGACTTATCTTATCAGGTCAATCTGAATCTTGACCTGCGCTTAACTCTTGATGTTTAGCGTAGAGGAAGCCCTGTCATCTATGACATATACATCCGTGTGTAATTTAAGTATTTTAAAACTTAGATGCCGTAATTCGTCAGCATTTTAATCTGTCCCTGTAGTCATGTGGTCTTGCTTGGTATCCACCAGAACTAATAATGCAGCAACATGATGGTCTCAGATTCCGACATCTTAATTAGCTAGCAGATTTGTCCACTTCATTATAACACGAATTCAGATCTGAGACCAACGATTCACATGCTACAGCTTCAGATCCAAACGAAAGGAAAAAGCTAGCAGGAGATGGATCAGACCGATCGAGAGGAGCAAAGGAAACAGTAAATTTCGAGCCTGCCTTTAATTTTAACAAGCAGTTTATAAGTTCCATATATCCACAAAGATGCATGCATGATGTATGTCCTTGTCAATCGCCAACCCTCTTTCCCTAGCTGCTTAAAACACGCAAACACAGAAAAGATGCAAAACAAACCCCTCTGTTCGGCTGTTCCTCGACCTCTCCTCTCCTGATCCTCAATGTCCGACTCAGAAACGATCGGCTTGTCCGACGAACGCTCGCCTGTCACCAAGGTTCAGCTCGTGTCGAGAAGCGTCTCCGAGGGCCTCCTGATCAAGTTCCCGGACGCATCGGAGTTCCATTTTGACTACGAAACGAGCAGTCTCTGGTCGCCCCCGGTACTGCTGCGATTCGTCAGCTCCAAAGACGAAATGCTCGAAGAGAGCAAGGGCCCTGCCGCCGCCGGCCGACAACGCCGAAATGGATTCCACAAGGTCAGTTCGTTCTCCGTGAATCAGATGGCAGGTAGCCATTGTTGTTGTTCAACTCGTTCGCGTTTTGGCTGTAGGTGCTCTGTTGCTTTCGAAGGGAAGAAAGCTGGTGGCATGAAGAAGGCCGCTGAGCTTGAGTATCTTGTATTATTAGTTAAGTACGTACAGTGATGTATAGGTTTCCAAGAGAGATTATATTTTTCTCGATCTTCTTTCTTGAGGTTTACACTCTGTATACCTCATCGTCGGCATCACTAACTCGACAAGGAAAGAGATCGATCGATTGATTGATTGGTTGATCTCGATCATCTGCATCTGTCAGTGATGAATGAGGACAAAAGCATGCATACAAAACTTGGACGTTTTCATTTAAGGAAATAGATAAATATTCTGGTGGGGCTGAAGAACCTTGCAGACAGGCTTCTTCACACTCGGCATCGCATTCATTAGTTACCTTCTACTGTTTTTTCTTCTTCTTCTATATAAGGCATAAGAAAGCGACTCATAGTTATGTGAAGGAACTGAGGGTTGAACAAATGTGAATTGCATTTTATAAATAATTGATTACTGAAACTTTTTCGACAGAAAAAAAAAAGATGATGTGAATCTTTTATCTCTTTCTAGTGACAACTCATCTAGTCATCTTGAATGCTCTATTCGATTCTTATTTACTAATGAACTATACTTTGGAACCATAATCAGCTTATAAAAGATCACTATTAAATAAGGGTGTAATTGAATCGAACTGAATCGAATAGTAAGTTACTCGAGCTCAATTCATTTTTCTGAAGCTTAAGCTTGACTTGAGTTCAATTAGAACTTTAATTCTATATCCACCACTTGTTATACTTTGGAGTAACATATTTATGTAAGCAAATATAAATATGCATTAGAGTAACATATTTATGCCCCAGTTGATTACGACGTAGTAGATTTGCAGAAGAGACAATACCTTTCTGTGTCGAATCCTGCAGATAGTCGTGAAGCCACCTTTTGTTGAAAAGGAGTAACATATTTATTAATCTCGGCGAAGTAGATTTTGAAGAAGTAACAAATATATTACTCCTTGCGCTGAAGGAGTAACATATTTGTTTGGGAAAGAAACGGATGAAGAGTTCAGGTCGCACGTTTCACTTCCAGAGAATAAATGCAATAATTTTTTTATAACAAAGTTGTCAATTAAAATACACATTGTTTATACAAATATTATGCGATAAAAAAAAAGGGCAGAGTCGAATCACAATATTGACAGCCACGGAATACCTTTTCATTGAGAGTCTTCTTGTTGATTTGTATCTAATTGTGAGACTGATAATACTGAACTATTTGGGACGAAATCATCTTTTTATTGCATTATGCAATTAAAAAAAGTAAATTTGCACTCTAAGTTCACGTACGTGTTTGAGTTTTAAAATTATTAAAATATTTTATAAAATTTTCAGACGATTAGTATTAATATTGTTAATTTCATTTAGTAGAATGATAAACGCATCAAAGTAAAAAGAGTTTGAAGAAACTGGAAGTCATTTTGAAAAAAGATAAATTACAGGGTTTGAAATGAAAGTTTCACACACCAAAACCTAATTATTCATATCCCTTCCGGCCGCAGCATCGCAATCCTGCTCCCTCGACCTCTCTTTCACGAGTGCGACAAATCCGTTGGCGAAGGTTCTGCAAAACCCTAATTTCCAATCCTTCAATCGCCGAAGATGCCGAACCTGGAGTGCCGGATGTACGAGGCCAGATATCCCGAGGTGGACATGGCGGTGATGATTCAGGTGAAGAACATCGCCGACATGGGCGCATACGTCTCCCTCCTGGAGTACAACAACATCGAGGGCATGATCCTCTTCTCCGAGCTCTCCCGCCGCCGCATCCGTTCCGTGTCCTCCCTCATCAAGGTCGGTCGTCAGGAGCCCGTTATGGTCCTTCGTGTCGACCGTGACAAAGGCTACATCGATCTGTCCAAGCGTAGGGTCTCGGAGGAGGACATCCAGACCTGCGAGGAGCGCTACAACAAGAGCAAGCTTGTCCACTCTATCATGCGACACGTCGCAGAGACCCTCGACCTTGACCTGGAGGAGCTCTATGTACACATCGGCTGGCCCCTCTACCGCAAGTACGGCCATGCCTTCGAGGTATCTCACAGGAGAGCTTACCGTTCTAGATCTCCGTTCTGTGTTGTTTTTTGTGTTTGACCTATCATTTTCCTGCACTTATGCTGAACAAAATGTTTCTTATCAACGAAATCCTTAGGCATTCAAGATAATTGTAACGGATCCTGATTCAGTTCTGGATTCGCTTACTCGGGAAGTGAAGGAAATTGGGCCTGATGGACAAGAGGTACGATTTGTGAGTTATTGAATCGTTTCTGGTTTCTTACAAAATGGAGTTTCTTAGTCTAAGATAGCTGCAGGTGACAAAGGTGGTTCCTGCAGTGACACCCGAAGTAAAAGACACATTGGTCAAGAACATTAGGAGACGGATGACACCGCAACCAATGAAGATACGAGCTGATATAGAAATGAAGTGTTTCCAGTTTGATGGTGTTCTTCACATCAAGGCACTGATGCTTAAATGTTCTTGATGTTATTTTTCCCCCTTCTGGAATATTATTTGAATTCTCAGATGTTGATAAAAGAGCTTCACTTGCTATTATGTGGTTTATTAGGATGAATCATATTTGAACCATTCTTTGCAGGAAGCTATGAGGAAAGCTGAAGCTTCAGGGAATGAGGATTGTCCTGTCAAAATCAAACTAGTTGCTCCTCCACTCTATGTTCTTACTACACAGACCCTCGACAAGGTAACTGTAAAGCTCACTGATTAATTTGTCACAACTAGTGCCTCTGCATAATTTTTCAGAAAATAAGTTTCTTTACATATGTCTTAACATCAATGCCTTCTCAGACTAACAGAATGCCATCTATACTATGAGGTAGTACTGCATAATCAGAAAAAAAAACTTCAGTTGTATGATGCTTAATGTATCATTGTAGTGGTGCTAGTAGGATACACAACAAAACATAACTGTTTTTTCTTTATGAGATGAAACATAATAGTTGTGAGATGTGTGGGGAAAATGAGATGACTGATTGTTACATATAGATAAATAATTAGTAGGATAAGTGGGAAAAGTGAAATGACTGATCGTCAAATGTAAATAAAAGAATTAATTTGAAGTCAAACCAGCTTCCATCTAATTTGCATTCCTCCATTGGTCCCTAATATGGAGAGTGTTGGGTAAAAGGATGAGTGAAGTTGCTAGTCACTTTTGTGATACATGGTTCATTTTTTCCCTAAAATCTATGTTTCCATACAGTGTTTACGTAAAAAACTGCTGGTGTTAATATTTAGATTATCTTGAATTTTACAAACTTTTCTTTTATATATATATATATATATATATATCTTAACATTGTGATTTAAAATTAATTTTGTTAGTCATACTTTGTTCATGGCACTCACCTTAACATTGTAATTTAAAGTTAAGTTTGCTAGTCATAGTTTCCATTTGTTATCATATTTGTTCATAACACACTTTTTTTTCTGTTTGATTTTTAATCAACTGGAGAAAATTTTAAGTGTTTTACATGCAAATTTCACATCATTAGAGAAGTTTTAAAAGAATTGACCTTGACTTTATGGATGATGTTTCTGGTTTGTCCTATAACTTGTTGACAACTTGATGAAATACGAGATGGTTGTATCAATCATGGTATAATAGGAGTCAGATGCCTTAGTTGATGATTTCTTGATGAAAGGAGAAAAACAAGAATGAAAAATCCATCGTAAGCAATATGTTAAAGCCTCATGATGCATGTATAATACGACCAAGTTAACTGAGATTTGAGCGAAAAATAGTAGTTAAATCAAAACTTCATCATCATCAAGTTGTGCACTTCTTAACTACAAGGTTCAACAAATGGATCTAATTCCTCCATTGAGGTCTACACTTGTCACTAATAATATCCAATTAATTAAATTATTTTTGTTACATTTATCAAAAAAATTCTTTGTTCTGTCAAGCCTTTACTACTAACTCTGATTGATTCAACTAATCCAACTGTAAGCTTAGTTGTAGCAATAAAGTAAAATAAAATAACATATTCTTTACCTCTAGAGGAATTTATTTCATTTGGATTAAGTTACTTTATTGATTTAAGAACTATGCCTCATTGAGTAGATTGGAAATTAAATATGAAGTTACCAATTATGTTTTTTGACAAGTATATTTTGTCATTTAATTGATCTAGTGCAAGATCCATTCTCATACTCTTAGGCTTCATATATTTGAAGGGACAAGGTGTGAGCTATAATTATATCTTGTGATACAAGATATGTGAGGGGGTATTATTCAAAACACAACCCTAGATACCCTGTACACGTACCTAGATGTTATTAATCAAGCATGAAATACTATAATCACACTCCCATAGTTTACATGTTTGTAGAAGGGTTACCCCTGTTTTATAAGGGTCCACAACACTCTTCCTTAAGATGGTTAGAAAATATTGTAGAATCTCAACTTGTTATCTACATATTCCACCGTAAAACTTTCGTATCATTTGGTCATCAAATTATTGACAAAGGAACTTGACGGTTTAATTAGATTGTACTTTCTCTCAGATGGAGTGACAATCAATCTTTATATACTTTGACTCTTTTGAAACATGAAGTTTAAAGCTACATCTATGGCAACTTGATCAAGGATTTAACATGATTTGTTAATTCATTTAGTATTAATGTGAAAAGATATAGACTTAGAGATGTCCCTTTATGTAACCTCACAAATATAGAAGATTATTTATCACACTTCTTGACACTCTACATTGACTGAATATTTCCATACATGTTTTTTGTAACACCAATATAATTATTAGATATTATTTTCTTTTTTAAAACCCATCATGATGAATGATTATGGATTTTACCATGAGTTTTTTTTTTGACATCAATAAAATCATATGCAAAGCTTTCTTCTTTTCTCTATATTCCTTTTATTTGTTGTCTTATTAAATAAATAACATACATGGTTGATCATATGAAATTGAATTGTTTTTTTTAATGATCGTCTCTTTTCTTTCATCTCTCAATGATCTCATTACCAAGGATTCATAGTATGACTAATCAACTTGGTACTTGTATAATTAGAACAATTTTGTGTGTTACTTTTATTCTTATAAATAGGTACTAAAAAATTTCTCTATTTTCACGATTATCTTCTTAATTCTCAAATTTTGCTTAATAAATTTGCTAACCAAAATGGCCCCTCCTAAGGTCTTCCAAACCTAATAGGAATATCATCTAGGCCTACGCTTTACCTATCTTCATTTTTTTTAAAGCTTCTTTAATGTCACTTGAAAGAATCTTATATGTGAATTTATGATTTCTTGATCTTCCATATTTTCAATATCCAAACCCAAACATTATCATTCTCTACATTTTTTCTTAGTTTTTTCAATTTGATAAATATCTTTTTTCTATTCTTAATTTGTAGATTATCATAGAACTTTTCATATGTTTTAAACTTTCCTATGCTTGTTACTTTTTTGCCCCCAATTTTAACTGATTAATACTTGTTCAAAATATCTTAATTCATTTAGACTCTTCAAAAAATATATCTAAAATCTTGATCTTATTTGTCAGTTAATCCAAATAACATCAATATTATCAGACTCTTCATTTCAAACTTTTCTCATCATTCTATCTTTAAAAAGTTATATATTCTTGTCCTTGAAATATTACTAGGTGATATTAGTTAGTTGAGCATTTTCCAATTATTATCTTACAAGTTTTATACACTTTAATCTACATTTCTGGTAAGGAAAAAAGAACTGTATTCGACTAACTCTTAAGAGTAATCAACTTTTCATCTCTCTGCCTAAAACGAGCATTAACAATCATGATGTGCACTTTCATAGTTATGTAGTTGCTTATACTATGTCTCATTGTGTGTTTAGCTGTTACTGTAGATCATGGTGCAGGTAGACATGTTTTCTTAACTCAGTTTTTTTCCTTATTGTGCAATGTGCACTCTTTATAGGAACAAGGCATTTCAATTCTCAATATTGCGATTAAGGCTTGCACCGAGGAAATTGAACTGCACAAAGGAAAACTTATTCTGAAGGAAGCACCGAGAGCTGTAAGTTATATTTCCCATTATGTTCTATAGTGTCATCTAAGGAGTGTTAAGTTACTTAGCTTATGAAGTTACATGTGGTCTTTTGTTGTTGTTATTGTCAAATCTTTTGCAAATTGATGCCAAATTCTACATTTGGGGCTCTGTCAGTTGTTTGCATTCTGCATATCAACAAATTGGTTTTCTTTGTTGAATATGAAAGTGTTATTTTTAGTGAGGGCTTATGGGATCTTCATAATTTAGATGGAAATTTTTCAGTGGATGATGAAATGTTTTTATGTTCAAGTAGTCATTGTTCCAATTTGATGAGGGTTGAGATATAGTTGTTAGGATTATATTATTATTTTGATGCTAACAAACGTTGGATTGTTTTCTAGGTGAGCGAACGAGATGATAAGTTACTCGCCGAGCACATGGCAAAACTACAATCGGCAAACAATGAGGTCGATGGTGATGAAGGCAGTGAAGATGAGGAAGACACTGGAATGGGTGAATTGGATGTGGAGTCGGGTGTTAACATAGATTAACAGTTTATGAACAGATGTGCTATCTTCTTTCTTTCTATATTTGGTTGTTGCTTAAAGAATTTTGGATGTTAAAATTAAAATTATCAATGTCTCAATAACTTGTCGAGATCTTTTGCTGGGTTTTGACTGAGTGGTGAATGCCCAGATCATTATTTATTTTGGCTTTGCCTGTTGATTGTATCCATTTCTTTTCTAGGATTTGTTCTACAACATTTACCAAGCAATCTGACGACAACTAAAAATTTAGTATAAAAGCTTGATTTTTTTTCTTCTGGATTTAGCTTTTGTTGGACACGACAGAAACAAATAAAAAAAGGAAGAAAGAATTATAAAAAATTATTCGATGTATATCATTATTTTTGGAATGGAGTACATATTCCGGTTGAGTGAGATGATCAAATCAACTCATGTTTGCTTTTCGATTTAATTAATTGTAAATCAAATAAAAGGTTTTACTTTCTAAAAGTAAATGATATATTTAACTAAGATTCTTGTAAGATAAAAAAGTTTGTATTGAAGAAAATACGCCAACTATAAAAAAAAAACATTAACGCCTTTTAGTAGTGAACTGTGTTTTCCTCCCTTGATCATTATGCAGTTATTCACCATTAAAAGAAAAGATAATTGCTGTTTTATACTCACATATAATATTATTTATAAGAATTTATAAAATTGACAGTGCAAAACTTTAAATGGTTTGATGATGCTATTTTTTAAAAAAAAATTAACCAATTTTTTTTTTTAACTTCACATTTATAATGAATACTAATTTACCTAAAATCAATAAAACTAAAACATATTTAAGTAGTACTATTTTAAATAAAGCTTAAATTTTAAGCAACAAACGTCTGACAATAATTCTCAAATTTTCTAAGTATTGTATGTTGAAAAATATTCTGAATTTTGAGTTTTTTAATTAATAGTAGTGCCCATATGTTAATATGTTATGAATAGGATAATTAATTTTAATTTAGTAATATTTCTAAGTTTTAAAATTTCTAAACTATAAACAACTTATAATCGTTATTTTTTTTTAAAATTTTTTGATCATATTAAAATGGTTGAATACTTTTATAAAAATTATTTCCTAAATTAGTTTTAGGAATTATTTTATTTTCTAAAATACAATTCATTGTTTTAAATTAAGTTTGCAATTCAAATGATTAAGTTTATATAAAAACTAAAATCCAAGTTTCAGCTAATCAAATGCACTAATATTATTACAGCCAACTACATTGCCAATTAGATAATACTCTAATACTCTATCAAATACTCTAATACTCTATCAAGAAAATGATATACGAGGCTACTAAAAATAAAATAAGGTAAATTTTAAATTATCTCTAACATTAACTAGTTTTTAAAAATATATTTTAGAATTTAATTAATGTCGAAATGCCTTTAATTTATAATTTATTGTTAAAATATTAATTTGAGTTTTTTTAATTACTAGTTAAATTACACATTTATTAATTAAAAGGATTCAATTAAAATAAAATTTTAAAGAATTATTTTAATATTATTAAATTTCGAGAGCATTTTAAAAGCAGATAAGTATCAGGGTTAATTTGTAAATTACCACTTTGGATCCGGTTCTTAGAGACTCGATCCGGAAACTCAACCCAGCCCGATTTATTAAAACTCGACACAAGGACAGTTAATCGACTATCGCCTCGCTCGTAGCGAAAACCCTTCCTTGAGACACCAGCGGCGGCTTCTCTTCGCCACCATGACCAAATTTAGGAAGCTCGGCCGCCCCGCTGCTCACCGCGTCTCCATGCTCAAGTTCTGTTCATGATCTTTCTCTTGTGTTCTCCTCTATATTGAAATTTACTCAGTTTCCTGTTTCACATTTCAGGACGATGGTTTCGCAACTGGTGAAGCACGAGCGCATCGAGACCACGGTCGCCAAGGTAGTTTAATTGGGGGGGGGGGGGGGGGGGGGGGGGGGGGGGGACTTACCGTTTTCTTTGGTGCCTTTATTTAAAATTTCCCGCTTGTTCTCAGGCGAAGGAAATCCGACGACTTGCCGATAACATGGTGGAGCTTGGAAAAGAGGTGTGTTTGATAGGTCTTTTTTTTTTTTTTTTGTCTTTTTGTTAATACTTTTGACTTTGAATTTGATGCATCGTTTCTAAAATGGTAGAAAGCAAACCTAAAGGTTGAGCTTTTCTGTCAATGCTTATTCGATCAATTTAAAGAGAACCAAAATTATAGATCAAACAGTAGCTCTACTGGCTGTGCAAGATAATATTTGCCCTCCATTGCATTTGTTGATGATGTATTTCTACACGATAAGGAATTTGAGATTGTTTTCAGTGTCCTAAACCACTCAACAGATGACCGACAATTGTAGGCACTAACTTGCTCCCTGTTTGAATGAGATTGTATTTTCTCATAACAGATTTACAACGCTGAACTTTTGGTTCTCAAGGCAGCACTAAACTTTTCTGTCTTCTATTTTGTAGGTTGTGTTGATTCTACAATAGATATCAAATGTAAGCAGGAACAAAATCCATATAGATTCTTGGACATTAGATTAGGAAGGACACCATGTGACTATAATGTTGAGATAAAGGTATCATAATGAATTTGTTGGACATTTTGTACATTTTGGGTAAAAAGGGTTTGCTTGGACTAATAGAACATTGGATAAACAAAGCCTGAAAGTGAAGATGATGCTGTTGTCGCATCTTGTTTCCAGGATCTAGTTAGTTTAGGCCAATCCTAAGATCCTAAAATGTGGTTCCTCTTCTTCTTTATCATCTCCTTTCTTTCTCCCTCCACTTCTATTTTGCCACTGGTTCATGCTTCGGCACTTTGACATGCTATTGAAACTGTATTGGTCTAGTGAAAGATTGAAACTCCAACATATTTCAATATTTCAAACCTCATTTGTAATATGATTGTTTCTTATTCTAATAGGGAATGGACTGAATTTCTAAAGATCTGTTGTAATACACCTGTCTTGTAACACAAGAAACTCAACTAGGACTTTCTAACTCTAAATTCTAACCACATGCATATGCTTCTCTTATTTAAGGTTTTTTGTTCTATTCTTTTCAGTCTAGTAGGCCAATGGTGGAAAAATCTTTTTGAAATTCAGGGCAAATGAATATAGGTCACATGTCTGACATCTTTTATCATCTGATTGATGTTTTCTACATTTGCATGATTTCTCAATAATATAGTAGGGGATGGAGCCCAATGGCATGGAAGGATCTATATTAATTGAACTTTAGTTCAAACAATGTTCTTTTGTTATTAATATTATGCATAAGTTGTAGTATGACTAGATGGGTATAATTATTTTTGCACAATTTTATTTTCAGGGTACACTTCATGCTGCACGCAGAGCTGCTGCCTTTGTTCGTGGTGATGATGTTCTTCATAAGCTGTTCACAGAGCTTGCTTATCGCTACAAGTAATGTTTAACATTTCGTTCTTTCTTTCTTTGGTGAGAATATTAACCTATTAACTTGTTCAGCTGGATAAGTTGCTAAATCTAAGTAAAATTTGTTGTGAATACTAGGGACCGAGTAGGTGGATATACAAGATTTCTTCGAACACGCATACGAATGGGGGATGCTGCACCAATGGCTTACATTGAGTAATGTTCATTTTCTCAATTTAGTTGGCTACTTTAGTGCTGATTGTGGCATTGCTTACCCACCTTTTAACGTATGTTTTCTCATTACATATTAGGCCTGTTACAGAAGATTCCATTTCCTGTTCTATTACCAGATGCCTTGTCATCATCTATTAGGACTCTTACCAATCTTACTTTAAATTCGTTGTCATCCATACTTCTTTGGTTGAATCAATGATAGTTAATGAGTGATAAATTTTCTCAACCATCAGTTTTGTAGAAGGAAAGGGAATCTATGGATCTGTGTGTGTATGCACTCTAGCAATTATAGCGCCAAGTGTACATGCATTCTGATAGTTCCAACATTTATTATATTTTTATGAAATCTGGGTTTTTTTCCCTTCATCTTCTTATTTTTCAAGTATCTCTGTTGACTTAATTTGGCTTAAATCTAAAGCTTGAACCCAAAAGGTATGACAAGTCAAATGCTGTTATATTCTTGGTCAATATTGTTCTAAAGTCGTTTTATCTAAGTTTAACTAGATATAATTTTTTTTCCAGCAGCAAGAAAAACATTACCTCTAATCAGACAAAAATGCAAGTTTTAGCTTCTGAATCATTTGTTCCACGTTTTATGCAGGTTTGTTGACAGGGAGAATGAGCTTAGAGAGGCCAACTTACCACGGCCACAGCCACCGCAGAGGACCCCACTTGATCCATGGGCAAAATCACGTGCTAGCCAACAGTGGGCCTCTCCAAAAGACAATGCAAAGTCTGGATCAGAAAACTAGTGGTTTTGTTTCATTTTTTTGTTAACATTTATGCACAACTTTGATATACCTTGCCATGTTTCAGACATTTATGGGCATTCATATTACTGTCTGTTACTACTAGTCCTTAAAATCAAAGGGATATTCATCCAATCTGATCTGGGTACAAGTTGATACATTACATGAGGTTGTAATATGGTAAATAATATGGCATGTAACTGTTGGTGTCCAATTTTAGTAATTATTTTGGTTGAGGCCTTATAGCCTGTTTGTTTAAGGGCCAACTGCAAGACGACAAGTATCAAAGTTTGTATTCTCTCTACGCTCACAATTAGAAATAGCTGGCTGATAAGCCAAGGATGCACTCTCAGGAATTCTTATACATTGTTATGTGGTTAATATTTATCTATCCTGCACGTCTGACTACTACTATATGCACAATTTAGCACGCAATATGTAACTGGTGAATAGAAAATGGCATTTATGTATGTGCTAATGTGAAAGCATCCTAGTGATAGTTAAGTTGATATGCAATTAAGTTGTTATGTTGGTTGGTTTATGGATTGTTAATTTTTAAGGATTCTCAGGAATTCGCTTGGTTAGTTTTTCTACTTGCAAATGAAATATTCACATTCTGGAATTCCTACTTGTTTTTTTGTCGCATTCAACTTTCTTTTATAATGAATTAGCACAGAACAAAGAGATCATATGGAGGAAGTGGGTGTGCGTAGGGTTGGCCTGGCCAAGAAAACTTAGATAGAGGGCCTTCGCAAGGACCTCTTCTTTCCGTATCGCTTTCAAAAGCCGCAACGCATTGACGTCAAGTTAAGTAAAAGAGTAGGCATAGCCGCATAGGGTTCTACGCATCGGCCAACTCCGTGCGGACTCGCCCATTCACTTGCGACCTTCCGATCCTCGAGGTGTTCGTCGCCTTTATATAAACAAATACGTTGCACCCACCCCTCTCACCTCCCTCACCAAACCTGCCAAATTTTCGCCTTCCGATCGCTTCTCTCTCTCTTCTCGATCCAGGCGAGATGGCGGACGCGAAGCTGAAGGCGCAGATCGGAGTGTGGAGCACCGTGAAGCCCTTCGTCAATGGAGGCGCCTCCGGGATGCTTGCCACCTGCGTTATCCAACCCATCGATATGGTCAAGGTAAGAAAACTTCCTCCAGCAACTTTGCCTTTGTTGTTGCGGATCTATAGAAAAGAAAAGTTTAGATCGGAGAGATGGTATCTTTTGGAGTTTCATCTCTGATGTTTGTTGGATCTGAGATCTTTAGTAAGGCGTGCTTGGTCTCTGGTTTGTCATCGTTCTATGTGTGGTTGATTTCAGGTCAGGATCCAATTGGGTCAGGGATCAGCAGCACAAGTCACAAAGAATATGCTTGCGAACGAGGGTTTCGGTTCATTTTATAAGGTTCGATTACTCTGTTTTGTTTTATTTAACGGGGTTGGTGGGTTTGCTGTTACTCTCAAATTGTTTATGGGTTTTAAATGTTTAAAGAAACAAAAACTAGTGTTCCTAGGGGAAAAAATAGTGAGAATTGTGAAAACTCTACTTCAATTGCTAGAATCGATTAGTTAACATGTAGAGAAAAGTATTTCTGCTTATCTTCATAGAACATAGGCAAGAACATTCAAACCTTCAAAATGAGAACAGGATGCAGAAATCTGAAATTTTGTGCATGTTAACTTTATTATGCTTTCTCAGAAGCTCTATGGGCATGGATTCTCACATAGTTTTTAGTTGATGAAAATCAAAATAGTATGTAAGAGTTAGATGATGTCATCAAGAAGTATAGGAAGGTAAAACAAGAATGGAAGCAGAACAATTATGACAGCGAAAATTAGTAACATTTATGAAGTAGAAAAGCAACTTGCTCACATAAACTATTGATTCTAATACTAGAAAACATATACTAGGAAGAATGTTGCAATAAGTTTTCGTAGTTGATCGGCTTTATCAACAAAATCTCTTTGTATCTATATGAATTTGGCATGCTGGAGGGATCTCTAATTTTTATGATATTTTTGGTTTATATTATATATTCCCTCTCCTTTATCTTTCCTAATTTTTTATCCTTTTTCCTTTATGTTATTGCCATTTACTACTTTAGGTTATCAACAATTTGCCATCTTTTACATTAACTGATGCATGGGCTGAAGCCCCAATAGTAGAATATAAATGCGTCGAGGCCCCACCACATGCCCTTGGCTAAAGCCACAATTGAGAATATATAAATGGGTTAAAGAGTGGTTTGGGTGCATATAGGCTGAAGCTGCATTTTGTGTAGTTTGTGGCAATGCTCTTGATCAAATAGATTGATTAACAGTGTTACCATTCCACTTATTATTCTTTTTGTATAGTAATCATCTCAGCCTCAAGTAAACTCTTATCATTTCTACTTAAATTTTGATCAACTTATGCTTTAATTTACATGCTTCCATCTTTGAATAATTAGCAAGGACAAGGTAGCTGCTACTTTGGTTACACCAAAGTTATCCAATTCATTATAGTAACAATTTATATAAAGTCCATTTGACAATGAAATTATTATCTACAGGAATTGTCAACCCAGATTCAACTCAAAAAATAAAGCAATATAAAAGAACAAATATCAACAGATAGAGACAATCAATCTATTTTTGAAATAAACCCCTGGGATGGTACCCATGCTGGATAGCATATAACATGAAAATAGAGCAGATTTATTAATTATCATTCACTCATGTTATAACCCCTTTATTAATCTGAATTTCACCCACCCCATTTTAACTTTTAAATATCATTTGTTCTGCCTTTCAAAACAGGAGAGCATTGTATAATCATAAATTTCAATTATTTATCGAGTTATTCGTGCAAAAAGGGTCTTGTGAGTGAAGCAAGCACCCACTTTAATGGATAACCTGTAGCTCACAAAATTTTAAACACTGTCTTTTCTTTTCAAAACAGGATAGCATATATAATCAGACATTTAAATTATTTATCTAGTATTAATCATGCACAAAGGGTCTTGTAAGAGAAGACAGGCAAGAATCACCCAC
Organism: Curcuma longa; assembly: GCF_044706935.1. Taxonomy (NCBI): domain Eukaryota; kingdom Viridiplantae; phylum Streptophyta; class Magnoliopsida; order Zingiberales; family Zingiberaceae; genus Curcuma; species Curcuma longa. Next base: position 10,004,890 of record NC_133861.1, read on the forward strand.
TTTGATGGAGAACCTCTAGTTCACTAAACTCCTCTAAAATTCAATCCCACTCCCAAATCACAGCAGATTAAGGATGATATAGTTTGATTTTCAAGCCTTCCTTCGCCATTGGCCACAAGATCCCAGCTAAAGAGATGTATTTTGCAATCAAATGTAAGTAATACTTAACAAAAGCCCTAACTCAAGAACAAAGCACAATCTAACCTAGTACTTACCAAGAGGAGATTGTGTATCTGTGACAAAAAGATACCGGATAATCCTTCTGGATGCTACCCCAATTAGATCAAGGCTGCTTTCAACACACAATCATTAAAAATACCTCTGACCAAACCTCATCAAAGGTGGTAAATCTCAGGAACTCACCTAAGCGAGTAGATCAGCTCACTCAGGGAGGGTAGATACCCTAAGTCTTTGCTACTGCTTGCAAACAGGTGGAGGAAGAACAACTCTAAAAAATGCTTTTACATGAAAAAGAGGAGGCTCTACCACTCCCTTGGCTTGCCTGTGATACTTACCCAAGGAAGTGATTTTCTTGCTGTTAGATTGCAAAGAGGACAAAGCTCGTGTGAAAGAGGAAATTTTGCAAGTAATCTAAAGAGAATACAACCCTATCAAGATTGGATGCGCATGTGAGAAAGAAGGAGACAGAGATTGTAGTGAATTGTGGTGTCTACTATATCAAGCCATCCATAGCCCGTCCTCGCAGGACTTGACACTTGTATTAGGTCAAAGGTCGTGCAAAAGAGATAGTAGCTTGCCAGATATCTCACGGAGAATACATTCTGATCAAGATTGGGATGCACATAGGGGAGGGATAGAGCACAGCAAGAGGTGTCAATCAGGCTCAGTCAATGCCGGGCACGACGTCATCGTAAATAGCACAGCCGCTGTGCCTAACATAGGGGAAGGCTTGCAGTTTGTGCCTGATGCACATCTCCTGGCTCATGTGTCGTGACATGTCTAGACAAAGTCAGGCCATGCCATGACTAACATGGTTGGGGGCTAGGCATGAGTTGCTTGCTGGGCTTGCCAGGACAAACAGGTCCTGATTCTATGATTTTAAGATGATTATTTATTTTTTATCCTGAAGGACCTGACTCATGCTGGGCATAGCGCATGCCTTCCTTTTAAGTTTTAACTTGACTTTTAGTTTAGTTGAGAAAATTTCAGAATGGAGAGATTGATTCCTTAAACATATATACTTTTATTGTATAAGATGATTTATTGCTCTCCTTAAATTTTTTCATCAACCCTGAGCTTATATTTGTTAGGCAGTCCGACAGAAACCCTTGTTCCTTGCAACCAATTCTGATGTTCTTTTCTTTTTATCCTATTCTTTTTTAATGTTTCTTTATGATATGCACGCTTCTCTGATTTATTGTCATGTACAGGGTTTATCTGCGGGTTTGCTGAGGCAAGCTACTTATACAACTGCACGACTTGGTTCTTTTAGGTATGCCTGCCTCTTGCAAGTGCTAGTCTCTATGTTAAGTGTTCCACAATACCTGCTGTCTGACAACATGTAACAAGATATTTCACTCTCTCCATATCAAATCTTGAAATTTAGTTTTAACTCGACCTTTGTATTTACATTTACGTGCCAATAGTTTCTTCTCTATATACAAGATGAAAAATGCATTTGTTACCAATTTTGCATTAATATCCAGTTGTAACCTGGTTTTTGTTTTTCACTTTCCTTAACGCACAAAATACTAGTTTGACTGAAAAAATCACATAAATTGACATTCCGTTGTCATGTTCGACACTTATGCAACCTTGAACCAAACCGTGATTTCTATGTACCTCAACTGTTATTAACACAAATCATATATTATGGTTTGTATTCTTAATTCTAAGGTTGTATTTAGTTCAATTATTCACACTTGCTTGCCCATCCATGACAACTATATTTCACATTGGATAACTGGTTGGTGTGATCTGTCCAAAACATTAATTCCTTCATTGGTGTTTGAAAATTTGCACAACCTTTAGTTTGTGTTTGATATAATGGATGGAAGCATGTTTTCAGGATAGTTTGCATCATTGACAATCAGTTGATACTTCAGACATACACTTTGATCAACTATGATACAAAAGGCTTGCAACTTTTAGTAACATACCTTATTTTTAGAAAGAATGCTGTTTTGCTGATTTTTCAGTTAATAATTGATGTTTTGTTTTATTTAGGGTATTAACCAATAAAGCTATTGAGGCGAATGATGGGAAACCCCTCCCTTTACTTCAGAAAGCTGGTATCGGTCTCACAGCTGGAGCAATTGGAGCATCTTTTGGCAGCCCAGCTGATTTGGCACTCATTCGGATGCAGGCTGATGCAACTTTGCCTGCAGCTCAGCGACGAAACTACAAAAATGCTTTTCATGCACTTTATCGTATTATTGCTGATGAAGGGGTTCTGGCCCTGTGGAAAGGTGCTGGACCCACAGTGGTGAGAGCAATGGCATTGAACATGGGTATGCTGGCATCATATGATCAGAGCGTTGAGCTTTTTCGGGACTCACTTGGTTTGGGTGAAATTAGCACTGTAGTTGGTAAGATGCTAGTAAACAAAAAAAAACATAATTTTGTTAACATTTTTTTTCTTCTGTTTATTAGTGACCCTAAAATGTTTGTTTTTGAGTGTGAGCGTGTATTCCATAATCACCTTACTTGCAGGGGCAAGTGCTGTTTCAGGCTTCTTTGCGTCTGCTTGCAGTTTGCCATTTGATTATGTCAAGACACAAATACAGAAGATGCAGCCGGATGCAAATGGGAAGTATCCTTACACCGGATCCTTGGACTGCGCCATGAAGACTTTGAAGAGTGGAGGTCCATTCAAGTTTTACACTGGGTTCCCTGTCTACTGTGTCAGGATTGCTCCTCATGTCATGGTAAACCTTTTACCCAATCTTGTATTGAATAAGCATTTATTATTTACTTTTGGTGGCACAATTGATTTGTTTTGCATTACCCAAAATGCAGTATTTCATGCTTCTTGTCTAATTATTTGTTTATTTCCATATTACAGATGACTTGGATATTTTTGAATCAAATCCAGAAGTTTGAAAAGTCTGTGGGATTATAAAGTCCCAAACTTCTAAAAATCAACACAGATTTATTCGATTCTGCTCATTGCTATTTGGTACCTTTCGAGTAGCTCTTAGTTCTCCTATGATCACAACATAGGGTTTTGTTGTATTATTCGAGAGCAATTCATCACAGGTTTTGGTGAAAATTTGCCGAGAACAGGTTTTGTTTTCACAATAATGGGGAAATTTAGACATTCTTATTTCCGGTCATATTCAATTGAATCATTCAGTTGTTAAGCAATTGCAATGTCATTGCTATATGCTCAAACCATTATGGTTGTATTATTTTGGAAACTTATCAATGAAGAACATGTTGAAAAGATAATTTCGAAATTCTTGTTTCTTTTATGATGGGAACTTGTTAGTGTTTAATTATTTATTTTATATGACATGCATCTAATTATAGATATAAAGATCAAAGTACTAATTAAGTAGCGATTTCAATATATATTTTAATAGACAATTGGAAAAGGTGAATAATTTATAGTAAATGACGCTTTATCAGAGTCAATGTTTCGTGTATCCGTGTCTGGGCTAATTACAGCTTATATTTATTTTTAAAATTTTAAACAAAATTTATGTAAAGTATATAATGAATCTCAAAATACTATTAAGTAGGTGTTTGGAAGCGATTAAATAAACACTCGGAAAAGGTGAATGATCTATAATAAATGGAGCCAGGTCACTCGTGAACACTTGTATATCGGATTCTTGTGACTGGTTAAGTCTTTGTTTGTGGTCGGGCTCAGGTAGAGTAGTGACAAGGTGGGGACAACATTGGTGGTGCTCACTTCAGTGGCTCAGTCTAAGGGTTGGGTTGGGTTGGGTGCAAGGGAAAATTTGGCACCATCTGATATCTATAAATGGCAATGAGAGATCATTCAAGTTGTTGTGAACCCATTTGATGGTGTTCGAGGAGTTTTAAGAGGTCACTGAAACTCATTGAGAAAAGGAACCTCCAGAACTTCCTTCTAAAAAATCATGCAGGGAATACAAAAGCATGAGTAACATGTGGCTCACCTTATCTATTGTTGCCTCATTACAAAAAAAGAACTGAAATAATGTAATTAGTAGATTCAACTGGTGCAGTGCACACCGATATCTCCTTCGCCAGATGCCAACAAATACAAGCCTTCCCGACCACCGCCAAGTCTCAAAGTTTATGTGTTCCTCAATGTCCTACTGCTGCGGACATATCGACTGTAGTCTGTGACCTGTTATGTTCCACAGCAACGATTGGTTTTTTGTAGAATTTGTACAAACAGATCTAAAAAAAAAATTAGTCAGTGGATTCTCCCCACATCTTTAAGAGGTAGTCTTCGCAGCTGCTGCCCTTGATGTCTCGCGAGGAGGCCATCTTGACGGGCTGCTGGCTGGCTTCGGGTTTGAGGTTGTGCCTATATTCCACGGTTACGTGCTCGAAGACCTCGAATTCGAACATGTTGATCTTGATCTTGGGCACCATGAGATCTCGAACGTAGGCGAAGGCAAGTTGGTCTCGGTGGTTGAATGCCTCTAGCTCGTTGAAGAGGAGGCAGGAGAAGAGGTTGCTCCTCAATCCATGCCTCCTTAGTATCAGTGCAGAATCTGGAACATCTGAAAAAGGAAAGGGAGATAGTGCATGATTTATATGTTCATTAAGAAGCAATCACGGAAGAGTAGTGATCACCTGTTTTGTAAGGAAGCTTGCTGGTTGACCATGGCTTCAGCCCATTCTCGCAGTATGTCTCCATTTGCACCCTCAGCGACTCGACGTCCGCCCATTTCTTCCACCTCGCAGTCGCGATGACCTCCTCCATGGTGTGTATGTTAAACGGGTGCTTCGGTATCGCTGTGTCTGCGTCTGGTAATACAAGAAGGGAGTGGATCAGAAGCAGAGGATCCACCGTCAGCTGCACCTTGGCGTCGAGCCACATGCTGAACTTGGAATTGGGGAAGAGACGGTGCGCCAGATGCTTCGGGATCACTCCGTTCATCGCCGGGCTGTCGTAGGGCAATCGGCCACCGTGGAGTATCACGATCCTCCACACTCCGATCATGTTCACTTCCCCTTCCTTGTCGGAGAGGATGTTGCGGGCGACGAGGACTTTGTGGGTGGCGTGATCGATGAACATGAAGAAGCAAACCGATGCGAGCGTATGAGATCCCAAGCCTCTTGGTTGCCGGACTTTATCATGGTCGCCGATGATTGCCGATACGACGACCACGCCGTCGCATTTCTCCATGGCCAACCTGTCTGGGTTCAAGAGCACACTAATTTTGTCATACCATACATATAAATGCAAGAACTCGGGAAATCAAGATCATGATCAAACAATAGAAATATCAAAATTTCGCATTGAAAAACAGACAAGGAAAGAAGAGTCCAATATTATTATTATTATTTGGGACTCTTCCAAACGTTTAGAAGGAACGAACCAGATTCCTTAACCGGGAATTCCTGCAAGAATCCGCACGGGATCGCCACCTGATCGCCATGTCTGTGATGGAAGAAAGACTTCCTCTTCTGGGCAGAGAAGTTACCGGAAAAGGTGTCGCCTTTACCCTCCAGATATCCCAGAACAAGGGAGGACGTAGAATTTCGGCAGAGATCACGGATCTCGTCCAGAACCTTGCCGTAATCTTATCCAAGAAGCAAGAGAAACGGATCGGAATCAAGTCCCGGATGGAGGAAACGGAGAATTGAGAGTGGGACGGGAGGAAGAAGGGAGAGCTTACCAGAGAAGGGAACAGAGGAGGAGCAATCGGAGTGGGCGGTGGGGAGGGCGTACTTGTGCTCGGCGTAGGATGGCGGGTAGGAGAAGCGACGGGAGGTCGGGAAGGGCGTTGGGGATTGGAAGAGGCAGGTGGACTGGGAGAAGGAGACGTAGAGAGCGAGGGGGAGGGTGGTGAGGAGGTAGAGGACAGAGAGGCAGAGGAGTTTGGATTGGAAGAGGAGAGGGCTCGTCACATAAACAAATGCCATTTTCTTGGCTTCAACTAACTTTCATTTGCTGTGTTAGAACAGAGAAAAAGTAAGTAAACTTTCCCCTTCTTTTTTTTTTTCTCTCTCTCTCTCTCTGTTATAAACTTATAATTTGTAACCAGTGGCCCTCACGGGCGGGGTCAGCCGGTTACTACATCGGATACTTGCAGCATGAGATAGACGGTTCAAAGATTCATGGCAGCAAATGCGATAACATCAATATCTGTCCATGTTCAAATGCCTTCAACCACCATGTTGTAACTGGGCCCGCATTCACCGTGATTTACTCCCCCTCATACTTGTGGGGCCGGGGTGGGGGGGCCACTAGGTTGGCGGTTCCAACCTTTTGCAGCATAATTTGTAACCATGGCCCCCACGGGCGGGGTCAGTCGGTTACGACATGGATGCTTGCAGCATGAGGTAGACGGTTCGAAGGTCCATGACAGCAAATGCAATAACATCAATATCTGTTCATGTTCAAATGCCTTCAACCACCATGTTGTAATCGGACCCGCATTCACCGTGATTTACTCCCCCTCATACTTGTGGGGCCGGGGTGGGGGGCCGCTAGGTTGGCGGTTCCAACCTTTTGCAGCATAATTTGTAACCAGTGTTTTCAAAATTAGATATGGTTAGGCCTTGAATGAATCAAATGTTTCCTGAGCAATTTGATATTTGATTTGATAAAATTTTTTTATATTTATTTATATAATTAATTAAATAAATAAATTTAAATAATATTATAAATAAATAAATATATATATATATTAGTATTATTAATATATATATATATAGAAATTATAATATTGGTGAATAATAATTATGAATTGGTGAATAATAATATTTGTGGTTTTCAAGACAATGAGATGATTAAATTCATCAACCATAAAAAATATATTTATTAAATTCATCAACCATAAAAAATAATTTATTAAATTTAAAATATCTTCACTTTTTGATTTATTTATAAATCATATTCATTAATAACTTTCTCATGGATCCAAATAATTAAAAAATTTTGAAAATTTTTTATAAATCATAACATCGATAAACCAATCAAACTCAAATTCATAAAAAAAATTAAGTCAAATTTAAATAATTATTTCAACAATTTAATTCATTTTAAACTTCACTTAATTTAATTTAGTGATCTTATCAAATAAATTTGAATATCATGATAGTTGACTCAAACTAACTCATTTACATCCGAAAACTGATTTCATCTAAAGATCCGTAAAAAAAACTTAAAAAATAAATCCATAAAACCATGAAGAAAGAATTATCTATTATAAAACTTGGTAAAAATAGCACTTTGTACTTTGCTAACATTTTTCATGTTTGTCTTCTAATTAGAGGAGGTGCGGCGGTGCGGCAGAGGAAGTCGAGGGTGTCGATGATCTACTTCGCCGCCGCTCAGGGAGAGGTTGGCGCCGCTCAGGGAGAGGTTGGCGCCGCTGCGGGAGGTGATGGCAGAGGGGGAGCAAAGCCAGTACAGGGAGTTCACGTGGTGCGACTACAAGAGCTGCACCTCCAAGACGATGCTCGGGGACAACAGGCTGGACCTCTTCCACAAGGCAAGGGAAGCGATGGAGAAGATGAAGAAAGGACCAAGCAGCCTTTCCCTTGTGCGTCGCTGGAAGAAGATTAGGAGGCGGAGAAATCCAAATCGCGGCGCAGCCTATGGATTCGTCGACTCCTGCTAAAACGGATGGTGGCGGCGGGAGAAGGGATCTAGGGTTACCGGCTCTGATACCATGTCGGAATAACTTTATTAATTTGAATGAAAATAAACAAAGATTACAGTCAATATATAGATATTAGGACGAAACTGATTCATATGACCGGGTCACATAATAATATTAATATATTTTATATTAATATTCTAACACTAATTAAGCGTAAGAAATTTATGAAGGAATGCCTGTTTCAGAAGAGTTTGTTTAACAGAGGAATATAATTGAGATGCACCTTTAGTATTTATGAGTGACATGACAATGTTTTTTTTTCGTCAAGATCAATTGTAGCTTCTCGATTTACTTCTTCACAGATGATCGTAAAATCGACCATATGAAGCTGTTGAAGTGACAAATTTTATTTTTTGCTGAAATGAGTGACATAGACTTCTGCCTAAAATCGGACAAAAGCATCCCCTTCCATAGAATGACACTAAAATCATGCATTTCGCCACAAAATAGATATTTGAATTTCTGATCTTTGTACAAAATGATGTATATATCAAGGTTAGAACTAGAAAACTAAATTAGGAGAGAAATAAGCCATCATCAATTAGCTACCTAAACTTCTTCTAAGATCAAACTAAGTATCATGGGATTGGGAGTTGCTCAGCAAAACTATAGCAGAAACAAATGCCCTCTGTCTCTAATGACTTCGATGTCATCGATCTCTGCGTTATCTTGGTTCACCACCTTCGACGGCTCTCGACAGCCAAACTTTTCACCTGCACCAGGCAGAACTAAGTTTAAACATATGGAACTATCTTGATTTGCACTTTAATTATCTGCCCTAGCTTAATTAGTCAAACACTGTATTACACAGTTTAATAAAAACTAACCAAGTCGTCCTTTCTTGCCTGCAATTTTAAAGAGCTCTTCCAAAGAATCAGGTAAATTGATGAGGTTCCCAATCTGTTCTCTAGCACTCGGTGGCATGTGAATGATGGCACGTTTTCTGCAAGCTGAATAAGTAACAGGCAGGACTGTTAAGAATGTGTCGCTGCTTAGCCTCAAAATCTGTGAGAGCTCAACGGTGCGTGCAGCAAATGCCTGTGGCGTGCTGCATAGAACTGCTCCCTCCCTCCCCAAAAGCATCTCCTGTAGTGAGCCTTGCACAAATCTGCTAAAAGGGTAGGCATATTAAAACACATACTTTTTAATCTTATAAAGAAAGAAACTAATGTCGACAAACTTTAATTTGTATTATGGGGGGTAACTTGATAAAAACATCATCATTTATATTGTAGAAATTTGAAAAATAAATTATACCAGAAAAATAAATTAAACAAATCAAAAGAGTTTTGAGAGATCTCTATATTCCGAAATTATTAAATAAGTTATTCTCCCATTTTTTTAAAAAAACAAACGGCTTGAGTGATTAAAAAAACTAATTTTTATAAATAGGAGGCAAATGTTTATTTAACAAAACAGTTTTGAGTGATTAAAGAATTAAAAAATTAGATAAATATTCGTTTATTTTTTTAAATAAAATAATTGTGTCAAGCTATTTGATTAAACACCTTGACCAACTAAAATTTTTTAAACTTTTAAAAATTAAAAATAGTACTTGATAATTTTAACGAAATGCTTAAAAAATTATTTAAACTAATATTTATTATTTTTTAATAATAAAAAAAGTTCAACTAATCCAACCAACTTAACAATCGAAAAGAACAAGGTAGAGGTTTCTGGAGAGTGGAGACTGATCATCTTTTGTTAATTGTTTGGTGATCTTTAGAAAAATGACAATTCTTGCTATTCCTTTTATTAAAAATTTTATTTAATTTTAACATATTCTGAGCTCTTGATCAAGGCTCTCAATTTTTGTGAAAGGGTAATAATTATGGTTTATCCTTTTTTTTATTTTGCGAGACCACATTCTGCAAACACCGGTAAACTCTATACTAGTTTGCAATAATTAAGTTATCACTGATTTTTTTTATTTAGTTTGTTGATAGTAAACGTGAATAATTAACAGGAGATTAAAACTTTAGTCAATTATATATAGTAACAATATAATAAAAGAATTATAAATTTGTTATCTCTGGTGGAAAAATACTTATTGATTGATGCGACAGAGATAACGGTACCACGTGATACCATCTATAATTTTGTCAATGTAACCTCTCCATGACTTGATCAATCGTAGCTCTTAGTCTATCCGATTGGGGATGGGACTTGCGTCAAATTAACTGACTCATGCCTAAACTCGGGTCAGCGTCGGCTCCTAGTTGAGTTCAACCGAGTCAATCTAAGTCTCATCCAAGTCATTATGCAACCTTAAGGGACTCGACTGGTACTTGTCAACAGCCTTAAAGAACAAAGTTGTTATGTAGACCAATCTTAGAAGGACACGGTTGTTATGCAAACCAACCTTAATTAAAGGATCGCAATTTTACCAATTTTAATGAATTTTGATCAAAACTCATCGATAAATCTAAGGGACTCATATTTTCGAAAACTTATAATGAGATAAGAGAGGTTAGTACGTAGAAGGTATATATGGTGTCTAATCCTAGCCCTGAAACATGTAGGTGAAATTATAATCGTGTGTCAACTGATACAAATTGTAGTGCTTAGTGTTGGTCTTCCGAAATCAGGACCACAATATTAGTTCTTCTCATAGGCTGTAGTAGGTTTCTGAAGACCAACACCACAATGGTGTTGATCTTCGAAAATCAACACTACAGTATTTAAAAATTTTAAATTATTTTGAGCACTGTTAGGAAGATCTTAAAAAATAAACAAGGATTCATTTGGCATAGATTCACATAATAAACTCATAGAAGTTGAATGAGTCTAATCTAAGTTTGCTTGTTAAAATTATCAATGGATTTTATACTAAAACTTATTGATGAATCTAGATAATTTATAATGAGATCCAATCTGGAAAGACATATAGCGAAATTATGATCACGTGCCAACTGACATAAATTGTGGTGTTATTTTTTGAATATCAACACCATTATGGTGTTGATCTTTAAAAATCAATATCACATTCAAATCTAGCACAACACACTATGGTGCTTGATTTGAAAATCCAATACCATATTCAAATCTAATACGACAAGGTGGTGTTGAATTACAATGTTGTTAAAATATTAATTTAATATAAATTTTAGATTTTTAATATCATCAATAATTTTTTTAATAAAAATTTTTAATAAAATAATTAAAATTTTATTTTATTTTTTGTTTTTATTTGTTTTTATTTTATTTATTTTGTAATTTAAAAAGTAAAAAATATATATTATTTTTTTACTTTTTATTAACCTTCTTTTGTATTTTTTTTAATTTTTATTAAAATTTTAAAATAAAAAATAAAAATGGATAAATTTAAATTTTAGGGTTTAACTTGAGTTTAATGATTAAATTTTTTAAAAATAAATTCAAATTATCAAGATATATTTTATACGAAAATTGAAGCTGATTAATAAACAATGAGTGGAAAAGTACTTCAACGTAAATAAATGAATATCATAAATAAAGAAAGTAATACAGTATTAATGAAAATAAAAAGAGAATGACTAGGTCCCGGATAAAACTCCATTATTCTCGATGAAAAAATATTGCTACCATCTTTACTTTCCTTGGCTATATATAAAACCTTCTCAAGGAGAAGAATTCGAAAAAAAATCTCATCTACAGAATAAGTGTATAAGTGTGAATATGTATTCAATCCCCCCTCCTTTAACTCGTATGATCCTAATAACTATAAGATCGGCTCTTTATGGATTAACCTCCAAAGAGATCAGTAGCTAGAGGAAGTCGGCAATTGCGATGGGGAAAAAGCGTGCTGGATGAAGACGCTGACGAGTAAAGCGCCATCCCTGTTACGCACAGTACTGGCAACTGCGATAACACATGGAATTGCAGGCCGTTTGCGAGGCCAACAGAAAGGAATGGTTTCGGAATCTAATCAATGTTCCAATTCAACACTCTCCCGATCGATTGGCTCCACTAATTAGTTGAGATTCCTGTTGACAATCTACCACGCTTTTCCTTTTCTTCGAGTAAGAGGTAGCCAAGTTGACATCCTTGTACATATCGAAAGGGATGTCGAGCGGAGTGGGTGGGTACATCAAAACATCATGGCGTTGGGCGGCCACTGAATTAGTATTTGCATTCCTCATCGTCACAACAAAACGTTGTGGTGCCTGTGGACGGCTGTAAAGTTATGGGTCCAAGTTCGCCCTTTGAGCCAGCACCACGAGAGCCTGCTAATGTCTGCCGCCACGACACGAGGCGAGGCTTCTTGATTCGACATAACTTCAAGGAGGCCACGTTTAGCGTGAATTAACGTTTCCCTGAACTAGAACCAGACGATCCTCTTACCAATCATTAGTCAAACATTAATCGATCTTTTTAAGTCAATTCAACAAATTAACCTTGGCAGACGCGTTGTCTCATTTAGATTTTCATTCAAACCCGTAGACCATCCTAAAGAATATAATATATCTAAGTTCAATAAACTCTCTACAAAAGAATACACTTTAACTTTACAATATTAATATATCTGCTAGCTGGTTTTGTAACAGAGGAACGCAATCCAGAGTGCTTGCAATCTTATAGCGAGGATCCAGGTGCCGAAGCCAATAAAGAACCAACTGTTGTCCCACATTTGCTTAAGGTTCGAGAGACCTGAAGCAGCAGATATTAAGCAATCTCCCAAAGGGAATTCGATCGAAACTCATAAGCCTCCTAGTTTCGTTTTCCAGTTCTAACCTTGATATATACGTCGTCATTTTTTACAAAGATCAGAAATTCATGATTTTGGGCAGAAGTTATGGTGCGTCTCAATTACTCTGTTAAAGGAACCTGTTTCTCTTCTAAGAAATTGAAATGCATTAAGGTAGAAGTGTAAGAAAACTTGTGAAAAAATGCCTCTATTGGAAGAGTTCCTTTAACAGGGGAATTGAAATGCATATTTATGAATGACATAACTTGTAAAGAAGGGCACTAAAATCATATATTTTTCGCACAGAATGAAATTTGAATTTCTGATCTTTGTACAAAGTGATGAATACATTAAGGTCAGAACTGGAAAACTAAATTAGGAGGTTCATGAGTTTGACTATTTCCAAAGAACGAAACCATCATCAATTCGCCACCTAAAACTTTCTTCTAAGGTCAAACTAAGTATCATGGGAGTTACTCAGCAAAACTATAGCAGAAACAAATGCTCTCCATCTCTAATGACTTCAATGTCATCGATCTCTGCGTTATCTTGGTTCACCACCTTCGACGGCTCTCGACAGCCAAACTTTTCACCTGCACCAGGCAGAACTAAGTTTAAACATATGGAACTATCTTGATTTGCACTTTAATTATCTGCCCTAGCTTAGTCAAACACTGAATTACACAGTTTAATAAAAACTAGCCAAGTCGTCCTTTACTTGCCTGCAATTTTGAAGAGCTCTTCCAAAGAATCAGGTAAGTTGATGAGCTTCCCAAACTGTTCTCTGGCACTCGGTGGCATTCTCGATGTCATGTGAATGATGGCACGTTTTCTGCAAGCTGAAGTAACAGCGCCATTTGAGCAATATCCTTTGATGATCTTTTCATGAACATTTGAGCGGATAGATTTCTGAACTCGTTCTTCTTGAATATGGATTCCACGTATCCCATTAGCTGAATGTGCATCACTGATCATTTGAAGGGTTTCCTTATCTGCTGATGCAGCAGAAGGTCTTTGCTCAAGTTTCAGTTTCTGCAGAAGCGCAAAAGAAGCATGAGAGGCTTAAATTTGCAGGTTGATGAGGATTTAGAAAGGTAATGGCAAATAATAATACCTCTAAAAGGTTGTTTGCGATAACTTTACTCACTTCCACATTCTCTTGGAGCATTGTTAAGAATGTATCGCTGCTTAGCCTCAAAATCTGTGAGAGCTCAACGGTGCGTGCAGCATATGGTTGTGGCGTGCCGCATAGAACTGCTCCCTCCCCAAATACATCTCCTGTAGTGAGCCTTGTACAAATCTGCTAAAAGGGTAGGCATATTAAAACAACACACACACACACACAATCTTACATTAGGAAGAAACTGCACCCAACTTACTTGTTCATTTCCATCAATTTTTGTTCTCAAATCCTGTAATCAAAGTCAAATAACCAATCAGCCCAACTTGCAATTAATTCTACATGGACTTGGTGAATGTATAATGAAATCAACTACAGCTTCACTTACGACTGCTCCGGATACCAATATGTAGAGGTGAGTCGGTGCCTCGTTTTGTAGTATCACATCTTCCCTTGGCGGGTAAAACTCAGCCTCCATTTCGGGAACGAGTTGGTAAAGGAAGTCGAAGGGGACTCCCTGGAAGAGGTATGCTTGCTGCACAACTGGGAAGAACAAGTTGCAGGCTATGCTGGATCGAATTCCCTTTGGGAGATTGCTCAATATCTGTTGCTGCTTCAGCTCCTCAGTCTTGAACCTTAAGCAAATGTGGGACAACATTTGGTTCTTTATATGCTTCGGCAGCTGGTTCCTCGCTGCAAACTCGGAAGCACTCTGGACTGTGTCCCTCTGTTACAAAACCAGCTTGCAGATTATTTAAATGTCCAAAGTTTCTTTGTAATTGTAAACTGTACAATTACGACACGTACGAAGTTTCGAGTGCGACTGGTGCCATGGACGATGAGGTTGGTCATGTTGCCGATGATGTAAGAAGTCAGCGCGAGATCAAACAGCATGTAGAAAATGTCAAACAACATTTCCCCCGTGTTCTCCGCATGCAAATCGCCATAACCAGTGGTTGTTAAGGTCGTCATGGACCAATACATTGCAGTAACATATCTTGTCCACAAGCTCTGCGATCGGAAGTCCTGCATCGCTGCACCTATCCATGTTCTGCTTGGGTTCGGGTACCGATCGGCGATTAGATAGTAGAAGCACCCGGCACAATGCACGGCAAAGACAGTCACCTGAGCAGCAAAATCTATAAGGCCAATCTGATCTACAAATCACCGAGGAAGAAGAGTTTGGATTCTTACTGAGACCAGCTTCGTGCATCGAGTCCAGAAGTAGTTGAATCTGATATCCTTCTCAATCCTATGTTTTGGAAGAAAAATATCATTTTATGCAAGTTCGAAGAACACTTGAGAGTATACGTGTATGCTTGCTGACCTCGAGAATAAGGAACTAACCCTCCGGAGCCGCCATAGCCTGAGCATATTCAGTATCTTGAAGCCAAGAACATTGCCACTTCTTTCAAAGAGAAAGCTGATTGCTTGGAATGGAACAGTAGACAAGATGTCAAAGATGAACCAGGAGGACAAGTATCTGCAAAATGCACGGTATTCATCATGTATGATGTATGGAGATAACAGAACTCAAAATATAAGGTGTATATATATATATAAACACTAACCTAGCTGCAATTCTCTTTGGATCATCAACCAAGAGATAGGATCTGGGATCGAGATAAGCAACAAAAAAGGTCAGAACGATATCGATGGCGAAGAAGCTGTTCAAGATATTCTCGAGCCACAAGAGTTTCGCAGGCAAGTATCTTAAGAATGCCAGTTCGAACGGGCAAATCCACGCTGAGTAAATAACAAGCGGGATTAGGAACATCTGCCATGCCCTGAGCAAATAAAAACAGAGCGCTCATTCATTAAATCATCAATGCTTGATACTCAATTCCTTCGTCGAAGATTTGTGAGAAAGGTTTGACTACCTGTAACGTGGATCATAAGGCAAGATTATGAACTTCCGCAGATTAGCCGACCGGTTGATGCTGGCTCCCAGCGACGGCAAGAGTTCGCCGGAGAAACTGTAGTTGCTGCCGTCGCCGTCGTCATGGAAGCCACTAGAGCCGGAGAGATGGAGGAGCGATTCTGGCATGCTTTTTTATGGTTGGATTAACTACTGATGAGCTATATGTGGTGGAGCGAAGTACATATATATAGCAACTGAGACGCGCAGTTGACCGGTAAAAATCAGGAAGGTTTGAAGCCTAGCGAACTGAAGAAAAAGAGGTTGCGGCATGTACTTCATTTATAACACAGCTGGTAAAAGAGACCCCCGTGAGCCATGCCATTATTTAAATATTGAATCAGATTAATAAACAATGAGATGAAAAGTACTTCAATGTGAATAAATGAATATCATAAATAAGGAAGGTAACACTATTAATGAAAATCATTAAAAAAAGTTGGGAAGATTTCTTGTCGACAAAGGAGGAGGAAGATTTAGGAAAGACAGTAAATGTTGTAGTGGAGCTGATGCTATTCTTGCTTGATAATTGATCAACACGGGACATCTCATTTTCTTGTAAGGTGGTTGGCTTGAGCTAAAGCTAGCTTTTAACTTTTAGTTGAATCTCGTGAAGCTTCTTCATGGCCACATACCTTGTAATATTGTAGAACTCACTTGGTTTTACAACAAAAGGCATGCATGGATTTATGTAGAATGGTGTAGAAGTGAATTATATACATTCAAAGCAGGGTTAAGATTTACAACCTGAAAGAATGAGTGATTAGGATGAAGATTTCATATGATTTTTTGTTTAAGAATTCCATCCAAAATTAAAGCATATATACTCCTAATTGCAATCGATTTAAAACATCAAGGACATGAAAATTGCACATAATATTGGTTGTTTCTATGTGGGTTACAAAATCCACATCAACGTACATACTTTGGTCTCAAAGATTAATGCCTAGTGGCTTCATCTACTAATAATGCTATGCTCTTCATCCATTTCGTGTGGTCCAAGTTCATAATTCAAGCCACCAATGTGGATTCCTACCACCTTCTCCTTAATTTGACTCCTTTGCCTGATGATGACTGTATAATAGGGGAAGTAGATATCTGTATATGTATCATTTATATCGATCTTTAATAATCAGTTCGGCAGCCATTTGTAAATTTTGAAATTCAGAATTTTAGCAGTACTTAAATCACATTGAAGATTTAATCATTGCTATTCGAATATATACGACTAAGTAGTTCACAGATCTTTAATTAAGCTTGCATTACCAAGGAATAAAAATTTATTTTCTAGATTTACACAAAGTTAGATGTGTTAATTTATGAGAAAATTTTATTAAAAATTAAATTTCTTTTGTAATTCAAACATTTTATGTATTAATGCATGTACTAAATAATGTAACGCGTAAAGAAATTGATATTACCTTTGAAGCATGCTTTGATGATCTTTTCGACGTTGAACCTAATAAGCTTCCAACCTCTAAGGCTTCTTTGCTTTTAATTCTTTTCTGTAAGTACGTACTAGGGAATATAATTATATTGGGTTGATCAAGTAATTATTATAGAATAAAATTTTATAATTAAAAGCTTGCCATATATAAAGATTTAAAAATAATTTGTCATGTCTTTCCATATGTAAAATACACATCGATCTCAATAATAATGTAACATATTTGATCGGATCAATAAATCAATTTTAGCGTGATCCACTTTGATTAATTAAAATAATTTATTAATATGATTTTGTTCCATAAAAGAATAAAATTGTACTCTTGATTCCTTATAATTAATCACATTATGAAAAAAGAAACTAATGTCGTCAAACTTGAATTTATATTATGGGTAACTTATAATAAAAACATCATCATTTATATTATATTGTAGAAATTTGAAGAAAAAAATTATACCAGAAAAATAACAAAAAAAATAATAAATAAAACAAATCAAAAAGTTTTGAGCGATCTCTATATCTCGTAAGTATTAAATAAGTTTTTTCTCCCATTATTTTAAAATCAAAATATCTCTTAAAGTTTGATTTCAATGGTGATTAAAAAAACTAATGAATTTCTATCATTCAAGTTTTGTTTAAAGAAACAGTAATTTGAATTAAAAAATTTTAAGAATAAATAAATATTCATTAAAATTTTTATTTCAAACATGTAAAATAACATAAGTTATTAAAAAAAAAAATAAATATTCATTTAAATTTATTTAACAAAATCCCAAAAAATAAAATAAAAATGAAGACGCTGGAACAAATGAAGAAGTCGGCAATTTCGGTGCGCGAAAAAACGTGCTAGATCGAAGAAGACGCTGAAGAGTAAAGCGCCATCCCCGTTATGGACACTGTCAACTGCAAGAACACGTGGAATTGAAGGCCGTTCGCGAGCGAGGCCAACAGAAAGTAATGGTTTCGGAATCTAATCAATGTTCCACTTCAACAGTAGTCTCCGGTCGATTGGCTCCACCAATTGATTGAGATTACTGTTGACAATCTACCACCTTTTTCCTTTTTCTTCGAGTAAGAGGTAGCTAATTAAGTTGACCTCCTTGTACGTCGAAAGGGATGTCGAGTGGGTACATTACATCGATCAAAGCATCATGGCGTTGCCCGTCATCGTCGCAACAAAACGTTGTGGTGCCTGTCGTCGACGGCTGTAAATTTATGGGTCCGAGTTCGCCCTTTGGGCCAGCACCACGAGAGCCCGCTAGTGTCTGCTGCCACGACACCAGGCTTCTAGATTCGACATAACTTCAAGGAGTCCATGTTTAGCGTGAATTAACGTTTCCCTGAACTAGAACCAGACGATCCTCCTACCAATCATTATAGTCAAACATTAATTATTGATCTTTAATTTTGAGGCAATTCAACAAACCTTGGCAAACGCGTTGTCTCATTTAGATTTCCATACCCGTAGACCATCATAAAGAATATATCTAAGTCTAATAAACTCTCTACTAACGAATATACTGTAGCTTTACAATATTAATTAAATTCTCAAAACAAATCTAAATCATATATTGAAACTCGACGACCATAACCAACCTCCCCATGACTCATCAATTAAATTTGACGTCACACATTAAATTTACAATTAAGAATAATTTACTTAACATTTTCCTCTCTCGAGTCTGATGTTCAGGTTATATATATGCAATTTAGTCGATTTGGAGGATGAGACATGATCCGCGATGTGGTGGTGCATGTTTTCCATCCTGATCAGAAGGATATTAAAGGGCGATATAATTGAATACGTAAGGTTGTCTTATTTGTCTTAAGCAAGGACGATGAAGAAGATCACATCAGATACGGATCCACTGATGGCAGAGGAGCCATGATTCATGTTTTTTACTCAAACCTGTTGGATCTTATGCGGTTCTCCCTGCCAAGGCATCATTTCAACCAAAAAGCAGGGCTGGGGATGACAAGACGACGGAAGTTGCTGTACACCATGCCTCTCTGCACACCTCCAGTTAATCCCTTCTAACATTTTCATCTCTATATTTTTTTTTGGAAAGATCGATATTCGTCATTTTTACATTTACTTAATTATCAAGTTTTTAGATTGTCAGTTTTTTCATCCTTTTTTACCATCCTTATATTTGTATATAAAGCCATGAAATTTTCTCATTTTGCTAATCATTTAAAGATTAGAAATAAAATAATTTTATAGAACATATGATTAACTAAATTATTTAAAAATTATTGATTTTTTTAAAGCTAAGTGAATTATTTTTATAAATAAATTGTTGATTTATTTGTTAATTTTTATTGGATCGTGTTTAATATTTTCTTAAATTTAATTATAATAAAGTAACAGTCGATTATTAAATGCGAAGGACAAGTTGCGTTAAATTTTTTCGGAAGAAGGTGAGAAATATTCTCAAAAATATAAGAAAATTCATGGAAGAGAAGAAATTATCCTTCAAAAATTTATCTTTTGTAGACTTTTAAAACTAAAGGATAAAATAGAGAGTAAACGACCATAATAAAAATTACAGTAGTATAATTTAAATAGCTATATGATACTTTAATTAAATTTTTTTAAAGTGACACATGCAAACTCCAAGTTTCAAAATAAGCATTCTTGCATGCCTATATTGTATCATAATTATCACATATAATTTGCATTGATATTTTCTATGGTTATATAAAAAAGAATTTATGTATTTATTGTAAAATTAACCCATTGAATTATCTTTTTGCGTTGAATTATTCAACTAACGTAAGGCTGACTAAGCATATGGATTGAAGAGATTTAAACGCAGAACCATCCATTTGGCCAAATTCTGAGATATATATATATATCTCCATGGTTGCCCTTAAAGAGATGGGATTAGCAGTGCAATATTGAAGGGCTTGAAGAAGGCTTTGCTACACTAGTAAAATGGAGGAAAAGGTATTCAAAAAAACCAACATATCGAGGAGATTTTGCTGGTAAGAAATGACTAAAAAGATAAGTGTTTGGGCATATATATAAGAGATAACATCTCAACTTCTTTTATTCAAATATATGATAATGCCTTTATTTTCCTTTGGATCATGAGCTTGTGAATGAATCATAACTGTATTGCTTTGGATTTGTACATGCTATTTAATCATTTGAGATATCGATGGATTAAAGACCTTTTTTTTCCAATTCTGATAGTTGAATCTTACTTAATTAAATTCTTAATGTCGGCTGAATAAAATGCTGATCATCTATAATTCTGGTTATAATTTGAGTTTTGTTTGATCCATCTCTATCCGACAATCTGTTTTGATAATTTTAACTTATTCAATCATATTATCTTAATTTATTTTTAATTTATTATTTATTAGAGTTACAATATTTTCATCCATCACAGCATTCCTTTTTTTTTATTTTTTTTATATGAGGTTTTTTTTTAATTACATAACAGTTTGGATGCACAAAGTATATATATGCTCGTATTATATCCTAAAGTAATTTTCTTTTTGCCTAAAAAAACCAAGAATAATCATATAAATAGGACCTTAGAATGAAGTTCATGTTTATGTCAAAATCACTCACTCATTGTTATTCTAGTAATGAAATGTTTATCGATATCACCCCTTGTTGATCAGCAATGAATCAAGAAATTAACATGCAAAAATTCCTCGCTCATCTTCTCCAAGTTTTTCCTGAAAAGTCTTCTTTACGTACGTGCATATAAACTGACTACACAATATAATAATATATAATATGCCTTGCAATTCAATAACAAAACAACTATGGCAGACTGGAATCAGACCTAACACGGTCGATGAGCTGAGTTGTTTCAGCAAGTCTGATCATCTCACAGCTGCCGTGTAAGCATTTCAACAAGACTTTGGGTTGCCAACCAACGTACGTGGAACAGTCCTTCATTTGTCTGCTCACTGTCTTTTGGTGGATCAGTGTTCCCAGACCAAGAAAAACCATTACAGAAACATAATTTCACCTCTTAAGTTAATTTTATTATATAACAATCAAATAATTTCACTGTTTTATATGTACTAATAATTTAATTGTCTGATATGAATGCTTGATAAATTCTCAGCTATTTAAGGGCACCCTCCAGTGTTCCTGATTACAAAAACTGGCTGAAGGCAATGGTAGAAAAGCTTCACCTCCTCCTTTGATCCTTGTTTTCGTACAGAAAGAGTAGAGATAAACTTGTGTTTTATTTTCTCTCCTTTATTTCTTGCACGCAATGTTTTCCATGTATGTTTGTTGATTTTTGCATATATATATTATAACCATTAGTGCAGCGTATGGATTTTCAGACGAGAGCTTCCTTTGGTCCACTTATAGATGACTATGAGATTTGATTAGCTGCCGACTCATTCATCCACATGCCGAGCAATATAAGAATTTGTTTGGTTGATGAGTGAATGATGCGGGAGACAAGTCGGATCTCATGTTGTCTTTGCTTGGACTGAAGGGAGCTCCCTTCTGCATTTCATCCCCATGAACAATATTGGCACTATATATGCAAAGTTTATTAATTAGCTCTAAGCATTTTGCAAGTGGTTTTCATGGCATATATATGTGTACAAATCTCTAGTGCAGTACTGTGACATGGTGCATGTTCCCTAGGGTCGTTTATTTTCTTTTTCTTCAACTAGATATGCTTTTTTTATTAAAAAAAAAGGGAAAAAGTGGATTTCATAATGGTCGGATTATTTTGTTGATGCAGTACTATTTAATTCAAGTGTGCATGGTTCCAGATAATTTTGAACCAAATCAAAGAAGTGCATGGGTGCAGTTTGACAATGTGATTTGGCTTTCCTTCGCTTAATTTCTAAGATCAGTTGTGTGCTGTTCTCACCCGATCGAGGAGGAGAGGGAGGAGAGCTGCCTGCTTTTTTTGGTTTTGTTTTTCAGTTAATTCCCTCTTGCAGCGTGCACAGAGCTGTTGTTTTGTTTTGTTTTGTATTGTCTCGTGCATAACTGACACTTTCAGAATTCCCGTTGAAAGTTCACGAAGGCAATTTCTGAGATCAGATATCAGGCGGTACTGGATCGCCTTGCGGATACACACATTCATTATTGTACCCTAAACCAATGCTTCAGTATAAATATCGTCACTGTCACTCACAGTTGGATACGTGTATTCAACATTACTGCTATTGATCTAGACAGATCTAGCATATGATTTTTCTTTTCAAAATGGGATCACAGTGACTTGCGAAAACAAAAAGAGTCCAAATTAAGATATATATATAGTCCCGTGAATTGGTTGACTACTTTGCAATTATCCATTAATTGAACTTTACCTACGGATCCTTTAATTTCTAGCTACGTACGACACAAGCCTTAATACCATCAAACTCAATTCAAACAATAACGGTAGAGTTCGGTGGACAAAATCGACCGCGACGAGCAATGCCACATGGTCCGTCCGGATCGGGCACAATCTACCCGGATCCAGTAAAAACGTGTGCCCGGCTTGAAATGCATGTCTGCACAAATTTAAGATAAAATCTAAAAGAAAAACTTACCTTTAAAATAATTAATTCAAATATCATGAAAAGTAAACACATTATGTATTCAAATACTAAAAATTAAACTAAAAGATCAGTGGAATTTATAATTAATAGTATAGTTCTGTTTCCTATCTAAAATATAAGATTGCCATGCATGCAATGTGACAATATCGTCGACGATACAAAAAAAAAAATGAATACCTTTTTCTAAAGAGAGAGCGGAATCTTCCATTAATTCTTAATGGAAGTAAATTAGGATGAATTTTTTAAAAATGAAAGCTCTTTTCTTCTCTCTTCCTCCCAATAAATATGCCCTTAACTTTTTATAGTGCATGCGAGAATTTTTCTTAGGATGATAAAAGTAAATTCCTCCTAATTCTAATCGTGTTAATTACTAAACAGAGTTAAAATTTTGTATATTAATAAAAAAGGTCTTATATTAGTAGATTAAATTTAATAAATTTAATAAATTTATTATTATTATTATTATTATTATTATTATTATTATTATTATTATTATTATTATTCAAAGTTTTTAGGGTTTTTCATAGCATAAAAGGACTAATTTGCCTGACAAGGACAAAGGTTGATGAAGAAGAATTTATTTCTTCTCGTGATCTCTAGACCAGATAACTCTGGAGTCTAAAGCATTTGTCACGTATAGAAAAGTTTCACATGGTTCTCTATTTCTTTTAGGAATTTTTATAAAATAAAATGTTTTTTTAATGTTCGACTATTAATTTTTTTAAATGTTGCCACCCATTGGATTAGTTAAATAAAATAATATGAAAATCAAATTACGAAATGGAAAATTAAATAAATAAGCGGAGAGAACCGTGTGATTCCCTTTCATCTCCACCGTTGCCGAACTCTTCATGTGGCAAATGTCCATGTCTCTCCAGGTCATGTGGGTTCTAGCCTTATCCATGCACATTATATTGTGGACCAAACTAATTAAATAAAGAAATAGGAGTGGTTTAGCTGATGATGCATATAATTAATTAAAAGCTCAAAATTAAATAAAAAATAGGCGACATGATTGCATGTGCTATATATTCTAAACAAATTTGGAGGTTCAATTATGTTGTATATACTTAGCTCTATATAAACTTGCTTCTGTTGACAGCTATTTATTTGAAGTCTTGCTAGTGGTAGAATATTATGTGAAACTCTTATCAATGTAGACCATATTAAATTTATTATACTTAGTTTTACTTTAATGACTAGAATCGGAAGTAAGAAAGCTTACTATATCCTTTTAAATTAATCAAACCTAGTTCAATGGGCAAAAATTAAATGAACGTTCTAAATTATATAAATTATCAAAATGACATTTTTTTTTAAAGTCAAAGGACATTTCATCCGTTATTTTATCTCAAAAATATCTATATTTTATAACATCTAATATAATATTATTATAATATTGTAACAACTACTTATAGTATATTTTATAAGTATGTAATAGCTAGTTAAATAACTACTATAATTATTTTAAAATAATTTTGATAAAGTTTAAATTATGTTAATAAATTAATAAAAAATATTTTGATATAGTAGTATTTAGAATTTAAAATTTAAGATTCAAGATTTTAGAGATTAGGATTTATGATTTAACTCCAAATGCATTGTAGTTTCTTACATGCATATAGTAATTTTGATTAAAGTGAAATGAATAATTTTTTTCATTGTAGTAGCTACCAAGTAGTTATTAAATCATAGATTTTAAAATTTAAAAATTTGAACCCTAGATCTGAATACTATTATATTAAAATAAATTTTTACTATTTATTAAATCACATAAATTTTATCAAAATTAATTTAAGTTAATCAGTTACAATACTATAACGATATTTATTAGGTATTACATGTTGTAGTAGTTATAGAGTAGTTTATAAACATTATAGTAATTAATTATTACTGCTATAATAACATTAAAATAAAAAATAATATTGTAACTGCTACTCAATAATATTTATATATTATAATAATTATCCAATAGTTGTAACACAGTATAATGATTATCAATAATTATTACAATAATATTGAAATAAAAAATATTTTTGAGATAAAATATATAATAGAAGTTTTTATTTTTATTTTTTAAAAGAAATATTTTTTTTAAATAAGTCATATAATTTGATGATAAATCAATTACTTTGTGTTTGTTTCCAGAGGTACAATACGAGACAGACTACACGGAAAGAACAACCAAACTGAAAAGTGGTTTGGAAAAGTGTTCCATGTGCTATTCCCCCTTTTTCCTTTGGTGAAAATGACAAGACTCAGAAAGATTCAGAAAAATATATTTAATTGTATATGCGTTACTGCTCTTCACGGATCCGAAAATTTTAAGAACAAATTAATATTTTCTGCCTAATTGTTTCTCTTTTATTTATTTATTTGTTTTTGTTATTAGTCCATAGCTAAAACACCTACACTTTACTACTCAATTTTTTACTACATACTTTGTTTTTTACTACATTTTAAAATCGGAAAATATCTACGTGAACAAATATTATGAGAGAACAATTAATAAATGCAGATTTGAAAACAAGAATGAAAGGAGAATCATGATAAACGTTAGGTCTTTACAGATCACAATGGACTGACAGAGGAGGGTTGCCCACCACGCTGATCCACCATAGGCCGTCGGTTACGCGGGCCCCACCCCGAAGTCATTGATGAGCTTCCGGACACCTCCACGGTGCGGTGTGTCAACGACAGCTGGCATGCCTGCGTCGGATAAGCCATGGCCTCATCCACTCATTTTGATCACGTGAATGGTTCCATCATAGTGACAGATCAGCCATCACCCACTCCATTCACTGCTACACGCGACCGCCTCTATATATAATCTATGCCGGCGCCGCCCATGTATCATCCACCTTCGTGAGTTTTCTTTTTGAATTCCTTTCGAGAATTCGAGTCGATACGATTAACGATCGACATCGATGGCCGGCATCGCCTTCGGCCGCTTCGACGACTGATTCAGCGCCAGCACGCTCAGGGCCTACCTCGCCGAGTTCGTCTCCACGCTCCTCTTCGTCTTCGCCGGCGTTGGCTCCGCCATTGCCTACAGTACGAACTCAATGAAATCGACTAAATTGATTTTCTTTTTTGTTTCTATTGGATTTGGTAATTTGATTGGAGCACGTGCCTGGGTTTGGTGTAGATAAGTTGACGTCCGACGCGGCGCTGGATCCGGCGGGGCTGGTGGCGGTGGTGGTGGCCCACGGGTTCGCGCTGTTCGTGGCCGTGGCAATAGGCGCGAACATCTCCGGCGGACACGTGAACCCGGCGGTGACGTTCGGGCTGACGCTCGGCGGCCACATCACTGTGCTCACCGGCGTCTTCTACTGGGTGGCGCAGTTGCTCGGGGCCGTCGTCGGGTCTTTCCTCCTCAAGTTTGTCACGGGGCTGGTAATCATTTGACTGATGGCATCGAATTAACTTTACAAAAATATCCTCGTACCTTTTTTCGGAAAGGCCTCTCTTTGATTTCTATTAACAAACATTCATTTTGTCAATAAACCAGCGACAGAAATAATATTGTAATTAACGGCGGATTTAATTAATATTATGTAGGACACGCCGACCCATGGACTGGGCGCCGGAGTGGGCGCCGGCGCCGGCGTGGTGATGGAGGTCATCATCACCTTCGCGCTCGTGTACACGGTCTACGCGACGGCGGCGGACCCCAAGAAGGGCTCCCTCGGCACCATCGCCCCCATCGCCATCGGCTTCATCGTCGGCGCCAACATCCTCGCCGCCGGCCCCTTTTCCGGAGGATCCATGAACCCCGCCCGTTCCTTCGGCCCCGCCGTAGCCAGCGGCGACTTCTCCGGCCTCTGGGTCTACTGGGTGGGGCCGCTCATCGGCGGTGGCCTCGCCGGGCTGGTCTACACCTACGCCTTCCTTTGCTCCGACCACCAGCCGCTTCCCCAGTGAGAGCAATCGCCAATTAAGACGTCCTGTCCCGGTCCGCTTCCGTGAATAAGAATCGATTTGGAGGTTGTTAATTGAATTAGGGATGTGTTCTTTGTCGGTATGTGTAGTGCGTTTGCTTCTGTTTGTGGTCGAAGTATCGAGCCATGGCAACGTGTATTGTACCACTGTGAGGCTTCTTCGGTAATAGTTTATGTTAAGTTCATGCCTTTCTCTATTGAAATGTAGATTTGGATTGACGGTCAAATTGGCAATCAAGTTAGATTGGTCGATTGGATGATCATGACTAATGAGCCAAACTTCCTAGTTGGACACACTTTTCTAATTTGAGTTGATTGAATAAAACGACGTAATGAGTTGATTGGGTGGGAAAGTCTCAAATTGGTTAGTCGGGCTGAGAGGTTTATTAGGTTCATGAATCAGTTAAAATAAGAGGATGACTGATGGAACATGCAAAGATTAAGAGCCGTTTTATTGCAATAATAATAATTAGCAATGAATTAAGGAAATGGAGTGATGATAAGGCACATGGGGACCTCATGATGAGGCGAGCAGAAAAGTTTGTCCTATTCTAATAATGTATTAGCTGTTAAAATTGGTCAATTGCGTAGCTTTTGGAATTTTGTGGATTGTCGTCAATTTTTAGCGGAATCTTTTTTTTTTTTTGCTTATTTTTGAAGGGAGAAAAAAAAATAAGAATTTGAATATTCTGCAATAATATAATAAATTCACCTTTATAAAGTTTCGTCTACTTAAAAAAAATTATATATTCATTAAAGTATAATTTTATAAAATGCACTATACAAACGCTTGCGACAAAAATTTGTTCATGAGATCACTTTTCGGTCTTCCAATCATTAACTATTTTAAATTATACTGAGGCTCATTAAAAAAATGAACAGTTAAATTTTTTTATTAACTAAGACAACTCAGAAAAATTCACGAATGAGATCGTTTTAAAGATGAATTAAATGGCAGGTCAACTTCAAAGGGAAAACAGGTCAACTTCAACACGGACTAAGCCACTCTTCCGTGCAGAAGACCAGAAGATCAAAATGTAGATGCATACAATGCAGCGCAGGAAACTAAATCATGCTTCTAAGCAAAGGAAACTAACATGTAAATAGCTTCTAATGTTGAGAATCTTAATGTCAAGAAGCAAAACTATTGGCTGCCTGACACTGACACAAGAAATTAAATAACCACACAACAATGTGTTAAGATTCTTAATTGTCTATTGGCTTTTCAGCATTGTGAAGAAGTATTATCAGATGTGTTTAGTATCAGCTCTTCAAGGTCTTGCTCAGGTACTGAGATTCTAAAGACAGAATAATGATGATTCAGACTTTTCTCTCCTTGCAGTCTGTAAACACTGCCCAAAGCAC